>NC_045977.1:36280181-36880181 GCF_010909765.2 Amblyraja radiata
ACTCTCCTTCCTGCTCTCTTTACATAGCTGCAGAAATGTAAAATCTTCAAATTTGCCATTGACACAAATCTGAGTGGGAGTGTGAGATCCAAGAGGGTTGAAGAGAGGCTCCAGTGTGTGACTTGGACAGGTTGGGCGAGTGGGCGATGAGGGATTATTATTATTAGGTATGAGATAATATTATTATCAAATATGAGATTATCCACTTTGGTAACAAAAACAGAAAGTCAAATTATGAATCTGAATGGTGATAGCGTAGAACAAGGGGTGGTACAACAAGAATAAAACGCAAAGTGCTGGAGGAACTCAGTGGGTCAGGCAGCATCTGTGAAGGGAATGGACAGATGAGGTTTCAGTACAGGACCCTTCTCCAGTATAAAGAGGGGTCCCAACCAGTCCATTAAACCTGATTGAGGTTCCTGACAGAAACATCGCCTGTCCGTTCTCTCCACTGATGCTGCCTGACCCTCTGAGTTTCTCCAGCACTTTGTGTTTCGCTCAAGATGCCAGCATCTGCCGTTCCATCTGTCTCCATGGTACAGCATGACCTGGGTGTCCTTGTGTACCAGTTTGTGGAATTACGCAGCTCATTAGATATCTCCAAGGAGTTAGATATAGTTTAAAGGACAAAAGAGATGGTAGGAATCGGGGAGAAAGCAGGAGCAGGCTATTGAATTTGGAAGATCAGCCATGATCACATTGAATGGTGCAGCAGGCTCGAAGGGCCAAATGGCCCACTCCTTTCTACATCTCTCTTTTCCATCTGCCCAGTATTGTTGGTTTTGGAGGGATTTAGCACGGATGTTGGACTTTGAGTATGGAACTGGTGTGCCACAATGCTGAGAACTATATTCTGCATCTCCCCCTTCAATCTAGCTATTGTACTTGAGTTTGACTTGATTGCATTTATGTGCAGTATTATCCGATCAAAACAAAGCTTTTCACTGCACCTATCCAAGTGAGAACAATAAATAAAAAACCTAAACTTAATGAAGCATATCAAGTCACCCTTGACTCTAACCCTCATGCCAACTTTCTGCCTCAGGCTTGTTTTATTTGGCAACAACATGCTGAAACCATGTAACTCAATGAAGCTAGCTTTCAATGTTTAATTGCCGCTGATAGCCATGAACAAACAAAAACTTAAGAAACAGGAATTAGGCTCAACGGCACAAAGTTTAACTTTGATTCTACCCTGCCCCAGCGACATTACTCACAGTGAGATGGTGATAAATCCGAGTCTCTTCTTCCAGCTCCTTCATGGCTGCAGAGATTTTATTCCACACACAATTTCCAGCAGATATCGTCCATTACTGTCGGCCGGGAGTTCAATTCTCACACTGTCCACTTCTGTAGTTGTGAATATTACCACGGATGTGAGTAACTTTCCCCCTCGGTTACGTCCCGTTTGTTTCCCGATACAGTTGCTTGAGGCAGGACTCGCGTTGCCCGGAATTGTTGAGCGATCGGGACCATCTCAGCGGTGCCGCTGCAGTTAGCCAGGCCGCACTTCTCCTAAGACATCAAAGTATCAAAAGCGTAAGGAAAACATTCAGGGGCAGCATCGTCGGTCGATTGAAGACGTCTTTGAGACCTGGGAAATAATTACCAAAGGGCAGTAACAGCTGAGTACGTAGCTATAGAAACCCAGGAAACAAAAATCGACATCAGTCAACGTTAACAGTGAAGGGAGGAGCAATGCTGTCACTCCACAACTCTCCAGGTAAAGTGCACTGAGCAAAGTAGAACAGACAAACATTGGAGGCTGAGATTCAAATAACTTGTTGAGGGTTCGGAGAAAACAGAATGAGTGGATGAACACGCTATTGTCGCAGGTGGCAAGTCACAGGGAAATTCTTTGCTCGCGTACCTAAGGTATGCAAATAGTCGCCACATAAAGACACGTACAAAGTTAAGGGCCTGTCCCACTTTCACGATCTAATTCTTTCATCCCGACCATTTTTTTTACTCGTTGACATTTTTTAACGGGCTGGAAAAAAACGTCCCGACTTACCTGATGCCACGAGTACCTACGGCTAGCATAACGAGATGCTATATCTACGAACTCCTACGAACGGATTACGAACATTCTGCGAGTTTGAATCAAGGGGAAGGAAACTGAATCAACTGGTGAGGTTCACAACCCTTCAGCAGAACTGGAAAGTTGAGAAAACCGAACGTGCTTTAAATAAGCGAGTTTGGAATCTCTCTCGCGCGCGCGCACGCAATGAAGCATGGGATTTGTCAAAGGTCATTCGGGATAAACAAAGAGCGTTGCCAGTGATCGCGAACACAGCGCTGTATAAACTGTGTGTACGTATTGCAACACAGGCCTGGCAGAGCATCACCAGAGAGGACACCCAGCAACTGGTGATGTCCATGAATCGCAGACTTCAAGCAGTCATTGCATGCAAAGGATATGTAACAAAATACGAAACATGACTACTTTCATTTACATGACATTGCTGTGTCCCGAACATTATGGTGCCCTGAAATAGGGGAGGGGGGGGGGGGAGACATTTTGGTTTCACCATGTACATGGTGAAACCAAAATGTATAAAAATGGCTTTTATTCAAATCTGACAATGTCAAATCTCAAATTGTGGAGTACAGAGGCAAATGAATGATGGGTCTTTGTCCCAAACATTATGGAGGGCACTGTATATGGATATGAAAGGATTCAAGGGATATAGGCAAAACGCAAGCAAATAGAACTAGCTTAGATGGGGCTTTTTGGTTAGCATGGACAAGTTGGGCCAAAGGGCCTGCTTCCATGCTGTATAACTCTATGTATTGGTTTTAGGTTAAACTAAAATCGTACTTCGTTCTGACAGATAGACCCACTTATTTTTTCAAGCACCTGTTAACATAGATAACACAGAACAGCACAGGAACTTGCCCTTCGGTCCACAATGTCTGTGCCGAAAATGATGCCAAGATGAGCTAATTTCATCTGCCAGAACATGATCCCTATCCCTCGATTCCCTGTATATGGGTGTGCCCATGTAAAAGCCTCCTAAACACTGCTATCATATCTGCCTCGGTCACCGCCCCTCGCTAATACGTTCCAGGCACCCACCACCCTTTGTAAAATAACTCCCTTGCTTATCTACTTCAAACTTGGCCCTTATGGTATTTATGGTATAGGGTATTAACTACAAGGAGAGGTTGGACAGAATGGGATGGTTTTCTCTGGTACGCCAGAGGTTGAGGGGAGACTTGAGAGAAGAATATAGATCACAAGTCAGAGGTAGGTAGACAGTCGGAACCTTTGTTCCAGCTTCCATAATCTTTGTTAGACAAAAATGCTGGAGAAACTCAACGGGTGAGGCAGCACCTATGGAGCGAAGGAAATAGGCAACATTTTGGGTCGATACCCTACTTCAGACCTTCTTCTTCTTCCTCTCTCCATAATCTTTGTTCCGTTTTTTCCACCTCCCAGTGTCAACATATCCTTCAAGTTTGATATTAGTCCCAATTTATATATTTTTTTAAATACACAATGCAAATACGCTTTCCAGCCTATATTTTTAGTCATTTGACAAATGTTAACATGTCATGGTCTACTGTGATCTTCAGTTGTTTTTATACCCGTCCATCAAGAGTTAAATCCTTAATTCACACATTTTCAATCAGCCCGGAATCTTAATTGCTTCTCTTCCACCATTTTGTTTTTTTTTTAACTTTCCTCAGAACTAGTTTGAGGATAAAAGTCTAACACTAAATGTTAGAATGAGAAGTGTTGCTTTAGTCAGTCTTTTAGACAATGCAATATGTATTCATTATTTCAGTTAGATTTGTGCGTTAGATTATATAGTAAAAAATGTTAAGCATTTGCCGTACTTTAAGGCATAAATGTTTGAACGGCATGGTTTTGGGCGGCACGGTGACGCTGCATGGTAGAGTTTCTGCCTTACAGTGACAGAGACCCGGGTTCGACCCTGACTATGGGCACTTATCTGTACGGAGTTTGTACATTCTCTCTGTGACCCGCGTGGGTCTTCTCTGGGTGTTCCGGTTTCCTCCCACACTCCAAAGACGTACAGGTCTGTAAGTTAATTGACTTAGTATAATAATAATAATAATAATAATAAATTTTATTTATGGGCGCCTTTCAAGAGTCTCAAGGACACCTTACAAAAATTTAGCAGGTAGAGGAAAAACATGTAAGGGGAATGAAATAAATAGTAGAGACATGACTAGTACACAAAGTAAAGACAGAATACAATTCAAAACACAATATGAGGCAATTAATGCACAGATGAAAAGGGAGGGGGACGTGGGGCTAAGGCTAGGCAGAGGTGAAGAGATGGGTCTTGAGGCGGGATTGGAAGATGGTGAGGGACACGGAATTGCGGATCAGTTGGGGGAGGGAGTTCCAGAGCCTGGGAACTGCCCTGGAGAAGGCTCTGTCCCCAAAACTGCGGAGGTTGGACTTGTGGATGGAGAGGAGACCGGCTGATGTGGATCTGAGGGACCGTGAGGGTTGGTAGGGGGAGAGGAGGTCAGTGAGATATGGGGGGGTCAGATGGTGGAGGGCTTTGTAGGTGAGGATCAGGATTTTGTAGGTGATCCGGTGGGAGATGGGAAGTCAGTGAAGTTGTTTGAGGACTGGAGTGATGTGATGCCAGGATTTGGTGTGGGTGATGTGTCGGGCGGCTGCGTTCTGGACCAGTTGGAGTCGGTTGATGTAGGTGGAGCTGATGCCAAGGAGAAGTGAGTTGCAATAGTCCAGTTAGTATAATTGTAAACTATCCCCAGTGTGTGTAGGATAGTGTTAGTGAACAGGGATCGCTGGTCTGTACGTCTTTGGAGTGCGGGAGGAAACCAAAGATCTCGGAGAAAACCCAAGTAGGTCACAGGGAGAATGTTCAAACGCTGTACAGACAAGCACCCGTAGTTGGGATCAAACCCAGGTCTCTGGCCCTTACATAAAAGCTCAGATTTAGTATGATGTCAGGAAAATATTGTGCCTTGTGGGACAGAGCAGATTGTGGACTGGCAGAGTGCTATATAAACTCTCCCAACTGTTGCATGCCTTTTCATACCAAGGTAATGGTGCTGATTTTGCATGGTCAGCAAAGCGTTCAGTTTTCTTTGAATTAATACTGAAGATATTAAAACAATAATCAATACGCAAACACAACATAATTGGTGTTATTCAGCTTTATTTTATCCCATTTGATGTCAGATATAACCTGAATGGAGGAGGATACAGTCCACTGTAGTGCCGTAAGTGGACACAAAAATATGTATTAACCCTCATTGCAGTCTCAAGATTCCTCCATACAAAATGCAGTTTTAATTTACCATGGATGTAAAAATAGCCCATGGCTACAGGAAACTTTGAGTGCCTCAATAATAATATACTTACATAAAGCAGCCCCCACAGTGACCAGTGATATTAACACAAAGTAAACTGCAGAGCCACTGCTAGTCAGTGAAATCTATTCACAATTATTAAAAGTAAAGGTAGTGTCTTTATCACTACCACGGAAACTGATATAGGAAAAGGCACTGTGATGATCTTTGCAAGAATGGAGCGCATTCAACTTCCCAAATGCGGGGAGAAATTCCAGGTGTCACAGGAGAAATCAGCTTCCGCTGAAAGTATGGTGGCACTGGGAAAAGACAATAAACAGAATTGTTTGCATATGCATTTATGTTTTTTTTTAAAAAGTAACAATTGTACCACTGCATGACTGAGGAACATGATTTGTAACCAGTGCTGCCTTTCATGACATATTATGGAGATCCCAACTGCTCTCAGTTGAGACATTAAAGATCCAATGCTGTGGTTTTAACAAGAACAGTACAGCACAGTATGTGCCGAACATGATGCCAAGGCCATCTCTCATCTCCCTCCACATATTCCATATCCTTCCAGTCCATGCCTTTCTAAAACTCACTTAATGTTGAAAAATAATAGGACTACTTTCACAATATCTTGGCTAAAACAGATACCTCACTTGGTACTAGTAAAGCAGATGATTTCATCATTGCTGTGTCTTGGACCTTGCACATTAGTCTCCATGCTTCATAAGTGATAGGAGAAGAATTAGACCATTCGGCCCATCAAGTCCAGTCCACCATTCAGTCATGGCTGATCTATCTTTCCCTTTTAACCCAATTCCCCTGCCTTCTCCCCATAACCCGACACCCGTACTAATCACAATCCTATGACAATGATTCAATTAAAAACATTTTTTATGATTGTAAAATACTTTGAGATGTTTCATGGTTGTGCAAAAATGTAAGTTTACATTAATAGAACAAAACTCCAGGATTGTAGCTAATGTTAGGAAATTCTTACAATGCTTATTGAAATTTGCAAGTTCAAAAATTGCAATTATAAATGTTTTATTTAAATAAAAGTCACAGCACAAATATTTGCAGCCAAAACATTTTTCAAACTTTGAAGTGGATATTTTGACCCAGTTCGAAATAAATTGGAACAAATAAATTTGTGCACCATTGGAACAAATAAATTTGTGGTCCATTTAGCCAAAGGTTACTCTGCCTTTCAGTAAGAACAAGGCTCAATCTCAAATCCACAATCCTCAGATGAACTGATTCAAAATGTATCAATCCCAGACTAGAACACACCTGATGACAGAGTATCAAGAAGTCTCATATTCTGTGAATTCAAGAAATCTCTTGCTTCAATCCCAAATGAGAATTTATTTTGAGATTATCCAGTACCATTCTAGATGTTCCAGTGTTGGGCATCAACATCTAATTTATCAACTCTCTCAGAAAATGGGTATATTTCAATGAGGTCATGTGTTGTTCCTCAGAGCCCCAATTATGTGTGGGTTCCTACTCGTTCCTTCAGAAGCAAATTCTGCACCCCAAAAAAAGATCAGCCATATGAATTCACGCTTTAGGTTTTCACAGGAACACCGACCAAAACTGCTCCAGTTGTGGTGTGAATGGCCCAGTAAGACTTCCTTACTGCACTGTAGAATGCTTGCTGCCCATTCTACTTATCTACCAAAGCCTGGATCCTTCATAATGCCACGATTTTATAGTTGGCCTTTAAAAAAAAGTTGTTCTTTGTATCCAGATGACTTATTTTCTCCTTCTTCCTCACTACATAATCCATTGAAGTTCTTTCATGGACTCTGCTCTCTCACAGCACTTTGTTCCACCTGCAAATCTAGACACATTACCTTCAGTCCTTTCATCCATTATTAATTGAAATCCAAGGGCTCAGCACTCATTCCACAAGTAACAAGCTGCTAACCCAAATATTTCAACTCAACTTTTTTTTTTTTTTTTTTATAAATGCTTTCCCACACTATTATAATTTGACCTGCAACTTTTTTTTAATGTGGCATGCGCCAAAATGTCTCCTGAAAATCCAGATAAACTACAATTGCTGGTTTGCATCCTCATCTGTCTTGCTTGTCATACCCTTGGATAAATTCAGATTTCTCAAGATTTTTTGTTCTATTAGATTCCTATTTTCCCCACACCAAACACAATTTCTCCATCATAAAACTACCTACCCCCCTCCCCAATAATATAATATTCTAAGACCCCTGCTGCCATGTTTTATTAGATTCCAGCATATACCAACCAAGTGATGGCTTGACAACATCTGTGGTTCTCCATCCCCCATCCCCCCCCTTCCTTGAATAATACAAATGTCTACATTTTAATTCACTAGGACCACTATTCCAGTATATTTTGGAAGTTTGTCGTAAATATATCCATCACCTCAGCAGCCACCTATTTTAGATCCCTGGCTCATCAGTCACTTGGATGAGATAATTTGTTCTGTTAACAAATACAGAGATTCCTCACTAGACTATTCGTTGTCTACAACTTTTGATATATTCTTTAGATTTTTTATCATGTCTGATGCAAAATATTTGTTTTAATACCTCAACCATATGTTTACTTTCCATTATAATTTTGTCTTGGTCTGCCACTTACACTTTAAAAAAAGCATGTGAACCACTTCCTTTCGTCATACTGCGCCTAATAATGTCCACCAGGGTGTGTAGCATGACAGTGGCTCACCTGTATAAGACTACTCCTGATCTCCAACGGGGATAATTTCTTCAGTCACGAAAAATTCAAAAGTCTCCTCCTCCCAATCATCAACATTACTGTCCAGCTCATCAGTGTCCACACCTGTAAAGAGGAAGTATTTTCAATCAAAGCAACCCTCAAGGAATTGGATTCTCTCAAAGGAACATTTGAACCCTCGTCCAATCCTGCAGATCTCTTCACTCCGGTAAAATTTTGTTTCAGTTTTACTATTAGGAAATTGAATATTTGCCGAATTTGAGACAGCATGGAACATTATCTGATCAAATTACGCGGCCCCATGTTCAATAAATGTTTCCACTTTTATAATAAACTTCACCGATTCCACGCAACCAAAAGTGGTATTTATATTTAGTCCAGTGTAGGCACAAGGAACTATTGATGATGGAATTGCATGTTAAGTACTGGAGGAATTCAGCAGTTCAGGCATCTGTGGAGGGAATGGACAAGTGATGTTTTGGGTCGGGACCCTTCTTCAGACTGATTGTAGCAGGGGGAAAGCTGGAAAAAAATCCATTCCAGTTTACCAGCTTTCTCCCCTCTACTTTAATCGTTCTGAAGAAATGTCACCTGTCCATTCCCCCACAGCTGCTGCCTGACCAGCTGAGTTCCTCATTTGTTTAATCCCATACAAATATGTTACACTGGAATCATTTGTCAGCAACCAAGTTAAGGCTGCTCACTGTGTTTAGACTTCTTAACCAAAGCAAAGTAAACTCAAATAAATGCAAGGTGAGACGCTGCTTCAAGGAGTAGCCAGGTGGTTGTAGCCAACCTGCACAGAGTTCACAATTTGTTCCTGCCACACCTCCAATTTTATTCAAATGCAGTTTCTTAAACTCAGAACCAAAAGCCCAGTAATGAGTTTATAAAATAGATCAAGGACACAATTAATATTTTCTTTTACACAAAATAGCCTAATTTCAAATGGATCTTCACATGATGTATTTCACAAATGGAAGGACGTGATAATTCATATTTCCTTTGCAAGGTAACAATTCTACCGCTGTACCACCCTCATACAGTTTTTTTAGAAACTTTAAATTTCATTATACCTTATAGAAAGAGTTCTTAAACCATTCAATTTTAATACTAAACATATTAGCCATTACCTCCACGGAGCTCTAAACGTTGCGGCTTCTGCTCGGCGTACGTCTGTGTGGTCATCTCACGATATTTATGGAATTCTTCCATCATTCTACGTCGTTTATCTACCAATTCCTTTAAAGAAAAATATAATTAATGCATGAGACAGCTCTTAATCAAAGGAATATTTATTGAAAGACTAGGTTAAATAATACATTTCAAATGTTCTGTCTCGAAGAAATTATGATTAATACGATGCTAATGGTATAAAATAGGAGTGTTTGGAAACACAGCATACATCCATCCTAATTTTCATGTGAAATTGGATCAACAAGAGACTGAATTGAAGAAGTCTCAAGTTATTCAAGAAAACTAACCAATTCTTAACCAAAAATTCTTAATTTGGGAGATATTTGTTAAATTTCTAGTGACAGAACTGCACTCAGTAGTTTTATCAATTCAACAAACTGAAGCTATTTTAGTTAACATTAAACAAATAGTGACTACATGCTGTAGAAGTTGTTGCTTTGCCCGTTGAGAGAACATAAAGCTGCTACACCTTAATGCCATGGCATGTACACACATCTGAAGTTACAATGTTATCTCTGGGTACTTTCAAGAGTGAGCTAGATAGGGCTCTTAAAGATAGCAGAGTCAGGGGATATGGAGAGAAGGCCGGAACGGGGTACTGATTGGGGATGATCAGCCATGATCACATTGAATGGCGGTGCTAGCTCGAGGGGCCGAATGGCCTACTCCTGCACCTAATGTCTATTGTTAGTCTAAATTAAAAAAACACTTCATAAGGTCATAGGTAATAGGAGCAGAATTAGGCCATTCGGCCCATCAAGTCTAGTCCACCATACAATTGTGGCTCATCTATTTCCTAACTCCATTCTCCTGTCTTCTCCCCATAACCCATGACACTCGTATTAATCAAGAATCTATCTATCTCTACCTTAAAAATATCCATTGACTTGGCCTCAGCCTTCCATGTTATAATCACTTAATTCTTGATCATTATACGTTAAGAAATAACAAGCTCCTTTTTAATCAAATAAACAATTTTCTAAGCTATTTCCCGAAGTGACAATAATCAGCCTTGGATTTTAGCAAGTTTTCATAGCAAAGCACTTACCTTGGAAGCCTTGGACTGACTCAAACGATCTTTCTGCTCAAAGATCTTGGAATATTTCTTATAATCTTTCTTGATTTGCTGGAAAGAGATGTAAACATTATGAAATAAAGTGCATTCTTAATATGATACAATTGCCTACAACAGCGATATAAAATGATCTTATATGTAGAAGAATTTTATACATGCACTCGGAATATAACCATGCCACACAGAGACATGATCAAGCTTGTGATATATATAAAATGGCAAAAAAGTAAATAGGTCGATTAGCAGGTTTGTAGATGACGAAATAAAGGTAGTTGTGGATAGTGAAGAAAGTTATCAAAGGCTACAGCAGGGTACAGATAATGTGGCACAGAATTGGCAAATGTAGTTCAATTCAAACAAGGTGGCGTACGGAATGCTTGCCTTCATCAGTCGAAGCATTGAATGAATAAAAGACAGGATTCCACGGGTCGCTGTACAACACTTTGATCAGGCCACATTTGGGATGACCTTAATGATCTTCAAGAGGAATTTGGAAAGGCACATGAACATATGGGTATGGAGGAATATGGATCATATGCAGAAAAGATGGGATTAACTTAATCTGGCTTCATATTTGGAGCAGGTATAGTGGTGGTCCAAGCACCTGTTACTGTGCCGTACAATTTGATGTTGCTTTCATACGTTTCTCCCAATTAGCCCTCAGCCAATGATGCTAGCAGAGCAGGACTTCAAGATCTTTTCACAGATAGATTTTTAAATCAAGGGGTCGCACTAGAAATGTTTATACAAATAAGTACTTGACAGATACCTTAAGCTGATCCTGAGAGAGCAGGGTGGCAGGTCTTGGTCTCCACAGCAATTGGCAGAAGCGATCCTTTGTGTTCTTTTGTAGGAGACGTCCTTGGAACGTCCACATCCAGTATGCATTGTCCACCTAATAACACACGGCAACATCCACGGCATTACAAACGAGTCCTAGGTGCTGCAGATATACATCTTTCTCAACATGGGACATTTGAAATATCTTACATGAAAGCAGGTGCGTGAAATACTCGTCTCCACCAAACGCGCAACACTAAGGAACCAAGAGATTCTTCAAGGGATATCAGCTTTCCCACTTCCATAATGCAGAACTCACAGGTCCTGCGACTTATGCCACAGAACGGATACAATAACATTCTAGTCCTAACAATCTTTGAACACACCATTAGATTTAGTTTTTAGTTTTAGAGATTCAGCATGGAAACAAGAGCTTCAGCACACACCGAACAGTGATCACACATTCACCAGCACTGTCCGACACACTAGGGACAACTTACAAAAGCCAATTAACCTACAAACCTGAACATCAGGGGATCGTACAAACTGCGCACAGACAGCACCCATAGTCAGGATTGAATCCAGGTATCTGGTGCTGCAAGGCAGCAACTCTACCGCTACGCCATTGTGCCGGCCTTGTATATCAATTACATTACTACAGCTATTATATCTAATATAATAGATCTATTATATCTAATATAAACTCAATAGTTACCCAACCAGATGCAACTAAATTTAAAGTAGCTCTTTCTTCCCAATAGCCCTTTCTGGCTTAAGCCCTCCCTTCACCACCTCCAGTTTAAATTCCATTTGGAATATTTTGGAGGACCAAGAAACCAAGAACCAAGTTGGACTTGCTGCTCCTTCAGCCTGAGCTGCAAGTGCTAATGAGACACCTGGCATTTGAGGAAAGTATATTCAGCTTACCTTGTGACTCCACCACGATACTGAAGTCACCACATATCGTCCGGTTGGATCCCATTCAATGTCAGAAGCCATATAATGCTCAGCTACATTCATCAACGTGCAATCTGATGTGTCAAAGAAGGCTAAAGCACCATTCATGCTACAAAATAAAGAATACCTCATATTAACCAACTAACAAATACTTATTTCAGTACAAAAGGTTACCAAATTTACACATTGTTTTTTATTTTTATGTACTGTAACTAGGGCACAAAAGTTCCCTATTAAAAACCGAAAAACATTTCACTAACCGCAAAACAGTTTCCAAGAATCTCAGATTGGAAAAGATACAATTCACAAATGTAATTTTAATTTTAAGAAAAGGTTAACTTCGATTGGTGCTCAATAATATAACCGTCACGTTAAAAAAAAACCCACACATGTTGCTGGATAACTCAGCAGGTCAGACAGTATCTCTGGTATGCATGGATAGGTGACCTTTTGTGTCGGGACCCTTCTCCAGTTCATAGAACGGTCCCGACTGAACACGTCACAATAGACAATAGGTGCAGGAGTAGGCCATTCGGCCCTTCGAGCCAGCACCCCCCCCCCCGCCATTCAATGTGATCATGGCTGATCATCCCCAATCAGTACCCCGTTCCTGCCTTCTCCCCATATCCCCTGACTCCGCTATTTTTAAGAGCCCTATCTAGCTCTCTCTTGAAAGCATCCAGAGAACCTGCCTCCACCGCCCTCTGAGGCAGAGAATTCCACACACGTATCCATGTCTTCCAGAGATGCTGCCCGATCGGCTGAGTAACTCCAGTATACAGTGTGTTTTTTTTATAAAACAACATCCGCAGTGCCTTATGTCTATATGGCCATTTCTTTCATCTTCTGAAGTGACTCATGCCAAGCTTTGCATCAAGCAATGCTCAATAAAATGGTGGACTCTGCAGGATTACTCAACTGTTGGGCAACTGTGAGCTGATGTACTATGTCCAATATAATGCTTAAACAAAAAATACCATCTCCAGTAGATTTAAATTTTTTTTAGTTTAGAGATACAGTGTAGAAACAGGCCCTTCGGCCCACAGAGTCCGCACCGATCCCCGAACATTAACACTATTCTACACACATTAGGGACATTTTACACTTATACCAAGCCAATTAACCTAAAAACCTACACGTCTTTTGAGTGTGGGAGGAAACTGAAGACCTCAGAAAAAACCACGGGGAGAATGTACAAACTCCATACAGACAGCACCCGTACTCGAGATCAAATCTGGGTCTCCGGTGCTGCATGCGTTGTAAGGCAGCAACTCTACTATACCACTGTATCGCCTAGATCTTCGGATGATCTCCTTTCTGCTCGAGTTCCTACTCTGAAAACACCACAAAATCAGCTATATGTCTACCTCTACTAAAATATGAAAATTTAGATTTGTCTCATTTATTTTGATGTTGACCCCTGACCCTCCTCTCCGCCTGGATTTTTTTACCCCATAGCATGACAAAGACATATCCAGAAAAGTATTTAATATCATAATACCACTCACCTCCGCAGACCAGCCACTACCAAAAATTGGCCTTGTGGACTCCAAAAGATACTGTTACCTTGCTGTTTATCAAACACTTCTGCAGAAATAAAAATATATGAACTAAGTACATTTTACTTTCATTTTAACTTCAGTTATTACTTGATCTTTGTTGTTCAATGATGGCAATTAACAAATTTGACTTTTATTCTGTTACAAAAACAGATTGACAAGCGCCAACCATTTGCAATAAGACTATTAACAGATCAACAAAAACAAATTACCTATTAAAAACATAATTCAGTTTCATGCCATGCATCAATACCCAAAGGCTATTAATCTACAAGTATTCTTACATATAATAAATTATACACTTCTCTTTTCCCTACAACTTGTCAAGTTACATTTTCTCTAGGAAATGTCATTTTGCAATCAGAAAGAAACATTGCAATATTTTAATAGTAATAGAAATGAGCAATAACTAATTACAAAATCCAACAGATTCCATAAGAATAGCAAATAGAAATTATGAGCCATATTGGTTAGCATCCTAATTTTATGCTCGTTACATTTAACAAGTGGATGGAATGTAAATCATTCCATCCAAATCATTCTGCAGAAACCAAATATCGTTTGAACTTCATTTGAGGTTCAAATGACAATAAACGGTATTGTATTGGTATTGTATTCTATTGTAAATATAAAATGTATGACATGTAATAAAGCAATATTTAGAAAAGTATGGAGTTTAAACTGCAAGTCCCCACTCAAATTAAAGCAAGGACATCTTTGTTCTTGCTTCTGTTTGCCTAATCAAAACAATATAATACAATCTAACTTAAGTATTTTGCATATTGAAAATTAAGTTAAAACACATGTAGGGCATACACTGGGTTTATCTTTAGAATCAAAAAATCAAAGTGTTACTTAGATTTGAAACATGTCAGTACTCAGCACAATTTATGTTCAGATACTATAAATATGATATAGGGGCACTGGGAAATTCATAAAGCTTAACACAAAACTGCAAGGATACATATATCAGGAAAATTTGATCAGGTCGTTAGCTTAGGAATGAATGAGACGGGAGAAATCAAAACCACATCAATGTAAGACAGTCACCAATGAATTCAATACACTTACTGATGAGGTCGATTTTGCCATTATTCTTCACATGGTAGAAGGATACAGATACTCTAGGCACATCTCCATGTAGCACAGCAAACTTGCTTCCATTTGGCTCCCAAGCAAAAGCTATAATACCCTCTGACAAGATATGGAATGACAAGTTAGTATAAATAAGGCCCATTGAAGTTGCTTCAACCATAAATTAGGTCACCATCCACCCTTTTCTCAAAAATGAGATTCTCGAATGCAACATAATACAACCGACTTACATGAATTCATAATCATTCCCCATTCAATAGATCAAATTAAATAACTGTAGCCATTGAAAAGTTCCTATACAATGCAACAGTGATGAAAGACTAAGGACATTTGTTGTTCTTGGAGCATAGAAGCCAGATTTGGGAGAGGTTAAAGGGATTTATCAAAAAGGAAAAACATTTCCATCAATAGGTTTAATTTAGTGAAACAGCGTGGGAACAGGCCCTTCGGAAGACCGAGTCCGGGCTGACTAGCACATCAACACTATCCTACACGCACTAGGGCATTTGCACATTTATACCAAGCCAATTAACCTACAAACCTGTACATCTTCAGTGTTGCTTTAAGTAATTTAGAAAAATAACCAGAGGCAGCAGAACTGTATTCTTAAAAATAATAATTTCTTATGATCTAAATTGCATTGGCAGTAAGCAGATTCAACAACATACACATGCGAATTGGATAAATGGTGAAAGGAAAATATCCACCCGAGATGGGCCTGCTGTGCTGTATCAATCCATCAACTCATACCCACAAGATAGATTATGAAAATGCAACACAAATTCTGCATAAAAGAACAATTTAAATTTTGTTGACATGAACTTCCACAGTAGTATGAAAATGTTTTGGGTTTTTTTTTGCTCCACTGTAAGTTTTTTTTGCTCCACTGTAAGAACACACACAAGGCTCACCTTTCGTTTCCACAACGTCTACAGGAACCTGTTTTTCCCTCATTCTGAAGATTTCAAAGTTAGTTACGAGACCCTGCAAATGAAAGACATCAAACATGCAATTTATTTCAGGTCATAATAGTTTGCAGCAGTTATTACTATCACATTTAGAGTGAATTAAAGCATAAATGTCAAGATACAAATCCATACAGAAAATAAAAATAACCTGGTCTTTAAAAGCACCACAGGTTAAAATAAATGTTTTACAATAATTCCTGAATAATGACTTCAGTTAACTTATTACATTGTAACTACAATAGAATATCAGCCACAAAACCAGAAATTGCTACAAGATGATCTTGATACAAGAATCACCAATGACTGGAAACAAACAGTTTCTACAATCAATGTGTAGGAAAGAACTGCAGATGGTTTAAACTGAAGGAAGACACAACATGCTGGAGTAACTCAACGGGACCAGCAGTGAAAGAAGGAGAGAAGGAATCAACTTCAGTGACCAACTAACCAACCAGTTGAGATTCCAGATGCTTCTACATCTGGCTCTGGTATTTCTCACACTCTCTTTAAACACTAGGTTCAGTTCCCCCCTTATTGTCCCTTTAAACATACTGGGCTCGCTAGAAAATTTATTATACTACATGTTTTTAAAAAAAGGGAATTAAAAATACATTGGGTATAAATAGGACTAATATCTAAGTTTGGAAAGTCCGCCAGTCTATCATCACCAAGTCCAGATGACGCCACAATATCAAAACATACTCACTTATTAACTGGGGAATAAAGTTACAAGAGGCAAGACCTTCAAATTGTGGATTCAGTATTCCTCATTTATTCCTTCCTAATTTGAGAATAGAAATTTTACAGCACAGAAGGACTACATCTTCATAGCGAAAGAAAGGAAGAGGCTGAGACAGTAGGCTTGTGGGAGAGCTGGAAAGGGGAGGAAAGGAGGGAGAAAGTAAGGACTACCTGAAATTGGAGAAGTCAATGTTCATGTCGCTGGGGTGTAAACTACCCAAGCGTAATACGAGGTGCCGTTCCTCCAATTTGCGCTGGGCCTCACTCGGGCAATGGCGAAGGCCCAGGACAGAAAGGTCGGAATTCGGAATGCGAGGGAGACGAAGTGCTGAGCCACCGGGAGATCAGGTTGGTTAGTGCAAACTGAGCGGAGGTGTTGGGTGAATTTCACTGCATCCTACTCTGCCGGGTGGCGCCAGCAATGGCTGCCTCGCCAACAGTGTCTGTCTGTCCCTTCTTTCTTTTGGTGTTTGTTTGTATGTGTTAAATGTATGTTTTTCGTGTTCTTTAGCTTGTTTTATGTGGGGGTGGGGGGGGAGTGAGAGTTGGGGAAAACTTTTTCTAATCTCTTACCTCAGAGGCGATTTTTTTCCGTATCGTATCTCCATCCGCACTGCGGCCCAACATCGAGGAGTTGGTGGCCTTTGCTGGAGACCGACTTAGAGAGCACCACCGCAGGTGTCTGCGGACTTTAAAATCACGGAGCTCGCGATCCATTTGCCAGGGATCGACCACCGAGCTCTATAGCGGGAGTCTGCAGGACTTTAACATCACGGAGCTCGCGGTCTCTGTTCAGAGACCGACTTCGGGAACTCCAAGCTGCAGGAGCTTTGACCGCCCCGACTGCGGAGAGTTCGACTGCCCCGACGGCGGGAGAATAAAAGACGAAGATTGGACTTTATTGCCTTCCATCACAGTGAGGAACGTGGGGAATCCGCTGTGGTGGATGTTTATGTTAACTTTTATGTAGCTGTATGTCTTGTCGCTTTTTTTTTTTTTTTTTTAAGTATGGCTGTATGGTAATCCGAATTTCACTGCACCTTAATTGGTACATGCGACAATAAACTGACCGTGAAACCTTGCTCTGACAGCGAGAAGGTGGAGGTTACAAAATCAGTAAAATGGTATACAATTCTTTTGATGACATTATCTACAGATTAAGCACATACCTGTATACCTTTCAGGGTTCTATCAACTTTCACACACAAGTAATCTCCGTTTTTCTGCCAGTGTAATTTACATTCCACCACATTGAAAAGATTGCGAACTCTCATTTCTTGCCTCGTCGGAAACTGCATTAGTGAGACTCGGGCTGGAATATCTTTATCTTCTGGCACCCAAAATGCAATAACATTATCACCTGGAGACCACGAGAATTCCCTGTTGGAGAATCGTATTATGATTAAAAAGCAGCCAATGTGCATCGTGGCTTGAGATGTAACCAACTGCAAAGTAATGAAAGCAATAGTAGGATAGCATTAGGCAATCAAATTCAGCAGAAAGACAAAGCATGAAAGGGAACAGTCGAACAGCAATTTGTAAAATAAAAAGTTCAGAAACAATAAGATTGGGTATGTAATTATGAGATTAATAAAAATCTAGCAGCTGGTGCAAAGTATACTTACTTTATGCCACAGGTCTTGAGACTCTTCTTATCTAACAGACCCATAGACTGGAAAAGAAAATTAATTTTGCTATTGTTCCTCAAGTGGACAGTAAAATCAAGATTCTACATATACACATTCAAGAGAAAGAAATCACAGATGATTTTCAAAAAGTAATCACTTCCTCTATTGGTGACAGTTTTAAAATCCAATACCATTCAGAATTGCTTAGACTTTGCATTTTCCCATTACTCTCCACCAATCTGTCTGAGACATTCAACAGTTCCGCACCCAAATGGCCTGCCTTGGACTTATCTGGACTTTCAGAAGGCTTTCGACAAGGTCCCACATAAGAGATTAGTATACAAACTTAAAGCACATGGTATTGGGGGTTCAGTATTGATGTGGATATAGAACTGGCTGGCAGACAGGAAGCAAAGAGTAGGAGTAAATGGGTCCTTTTCAGAATGGCAGGCAGTGACTAGTGGGGTACCGCAAGGCTCAGTGCTGGGACCCCAGCTATTTACAATATATATTAATGATCTGGATGAGGGAATTGAATGCAATATCTCCAAGTTTGCGGATGACATGAAGCTGGGGGGGCAGTGTTAGCTGTGAGGAGGATGCTAGGAGGCTGCAAGGTGACTTAGATAGGTTGGGTGAGTGGGCAAATGCATGGCAGATGCTGTATAATGTGGATAAATGTGAGATTATCCACTTTGGCGGCAAGAACAGGAAAGTAGACTATTATCTGAATGGTGGCCGATTAGGAAAAGGGGAGATGCAACGAGACCTGGGTGTCATGGTACACCAGTCATTGAAAGTAGGAATGCAGGTGCAGCAGGCAGTGAAGAAAACAAATGGTATGTTAGCATTCATAGCAAAAGGATTTGAGTATAAGAGCAGGGAGGTTCTACTGCAGTTGTACAGGGTCTTGGTGAGCCCACACCTGGAGGATCGCGTACCGTTTTGGTCTCCTAATCTGAGGAAAGACATTCTTGCCATAGAGGGAGTAGAGAAGGTTCACCAGACCGATTCCTGGGATGGCAGGACTTTCATATGAAGAAAGACTGGATAGACTCGGCTTGTACACACTAGCATTTAGAAGATTGAGGGGGGATCTTATAGAAACTTACAAAATTCTTAAGGGGTTGGACAGGCTAGATGCAAGAAGATTATTCCCGATGTTGGGGAAGTCCAGAACTAGGGGTCACAGTTTAAGGATAAGAGGGAAGTCTTTTAGGACCTAGATGAGAAAATCATTTTTTACACAGAGAGTGGTGAATCTGTGGAATTCTCTGCCACAGAAGGTAGTTGAGGCCAGTTCATTGGCTATATTTAAGAGGGAGTTAGATGTGGCCCTTGTGGCTAAAGGGATCAGGGGGTATGGAGAGAAGGCAGGGATGGGATACTGAGTTGGATGATCAGCCATGATCATATCGAATGGCGGTGCAGGCTCGAAGGGCCGAATGGCCTACTCCTGCACCTATTTTCTATGTTTAGTAATTTTGACAATGAATCCTAATAGGCACCTTTAGGGTTCCAGCATTCTCTTACTTTACCTTGACCCTTTCCCTCCGCTTTTTGTTATTCTATTTAAATATCCTCTAGACATATGATAAATCTTCATCAATCCCTCTCTCAGCCAGCACCACCAGCACGTGTACCATTCAGTCCCTTTTAGTCTTCACCCTACAACAGACATCCCTGCTGTTTTCTCCACCTTTGTCCTGCCTCAAAACAACTTCCACCATGTTGAATTTTGGAGTCTGTCCAATTTGGTTAATGGTCACTGACCCAAAACATTAACTCCCTACAAATACCACCTCGCCTGCTAAAAATATTTTAAAAATTGTTTTAATTTGATTTGCCAAGTAAATTCATTATTTGGGAAGTTTGCAAAATCGTTCACGACAAAAATTAAATGTAATTATTAGTTCAGATTTTAATGCAGCCTGTACTTTTAAGTTCTTATGCTGAAATTACAGGTCTGAAAACAATCTATCCCCCATTTTCCATGACTAAACACCAATTGTAGCTCATGCTTCTAACCCGAGTTATATTCAAATTACTCAATTTCTGCCATTTAGAAACACACTTAAAAGAAAAATAATGATACAACATGTTGACTTCATGATGATTCAAGCACTAAAAATCCTAGAATTTAACAGATATACTCACAGGTGCTTCATAAATACTAAGTGTATCTTGTGTCATTCGTGCGAAAAACTTGCCATCATGGCTCCACCTATTCAAGAAGGTACAGTTAAGTTTACATGTACAGTCCAAATCCCTCCCTACAGGGAGAGGGGGAGAATATGGCTATTAACAATTAAAAAGATGGTCTTAATGGTCATAAAGATGGACAATGAGGGGGTGCCGGTGGAAACAAAACCAGTTACTTTTGCACACCTGTTTTAATTATTTGTTCATAGGTCACTGTTCACTATTCATTTGTTCATTGCAAAGACCAACATTTCCTTTCATCCCCAATTGTCCACTGAACTCCAGCCCAGGGTCTGGAGTCACATATGAGCTAGACAGGACAAAATGGTAGCAGAGTTCCTTCTCTGAAGAACACAAGTGAAACAGATGTGGTTTTATGACAATCTAGCAGATATACAGTGCCCTCCATAATGTTTGGGGCAAATAAATAAATGACGGGTCTTAGTCCCAAACATTATGGAGGGCACTGTATGATTATTATTTTTATATTAGGTTAACATCTATTAAATGTCCAGATTTGTTTAATTGTTTGAATTTAAATTGCTGAATGGAATTCAAACTTATTTGTGAATCAACCGCCCAGGACTCTGAATACCAATCCAAAATGCTTTTCTATATTTTGGACATAAGGCTTATCAGCTACAGCTTAGTCAATAGGGTTGTGAAGGCAACAAGAGGTGCGGCAAAGAAAATAACTGAAGGGTGATTCTTCCTTTTCCTGGTTTAGCAATAACTGGCTTCCAGGGGTAAATAAATCGATACATAAAAAGTTATAGCTGACAGGTAACAGCACAGGTGTTTAAATTGTGCACATTCACAAGACTTAAAAATACAAAAAGTAAACAGTTACAAACTTGCTTTCTTCAGGATTAATTAACTACCTTCTGGCACAACAAAGGCTATCTTGAGATCATACTTACTTGAATATTGGCCAATGGGCTGAGCTCTCACAATGAAACCCTCGCTTCTTCTGGCCTGTTAGTACATCCCAAATGATGATAGCTTGAGGGTCATCTTTTGTGTCCATTAAAGGACTAAATGACACCATATATCTGTGGGGCAATCAAAAAAAAACAAATCGTCAATGTTCATATACATCCTTCTAACGTTCATTCTTTAGCTTTGTTGCCACTTTTAGTTTAGTTTAGAGATACAGAAGTATACAGCCTGTCAGATCCACACAGTCTCATCCACTCATCACTCCATGGAATCTCATTCAGAGATTCCTCGTACTCTGAGATTTTTTTAATAATACATTTTGCTGGGCAGTAATTTAATCCGGATCTGCTATTGCTTGAGGTGGACACACTTCTGATGTTCATAATAACCAGCCGGAGGAGTACATTCCGCCACAATCTCAAATTTTACAGAGATCACAAAAAATGCACAACATTTTTGCCTGCAATCTTTTTGTTGATAATGACCGAATATCAACTGATGAAAGAACAAACTACCTTCCAAAGCAGTTATCATATGTAGCAATATACGCACGACTACACGACCAATGCAGATATAAATCTCTATTCCAAGTACTCGCATTACTGTACCCAAAAACATTGCTACAATGCAATCCACATTATGCGGCTGCTGAACAAATGAAGAAAATTTTCAGAGCCTTAAGTACGAATGTGAAGAGTTAGACATGGGCAAAATAACATAACATTTTACTGAAGGAATATGGTGTAGGTAAATATTTTAACATTTTATGGGCACACAGTGCGGGTCTATAAGCCCTACATCTAACTAAAGTATATACCTTTCACATGGAGAAAAATCAATTAGCTGAACTCCTTGGTGGCTAAATCGTTGAATCTGCTTGAACTTCTCCCCGCCCCAAAGAGCAATACCACGCTGATGGAATGTCGTTAGGTACGTGCCTTTGGGAGACCAACGAACGTACGTTTCTGTCCAACGCTGCAAACAGAAAAACTCATTAACAATCCTAACATCTCCACCCAGATCAGCGATTACCCAAAGCAAACAGAATAGTTCATATGCCTAGTTTAAAAATGACAATATATTGGCTACTACATCAGTTTACCAATAGGTAAATATACCAAATGCTCACTCTGGGCCTAGCTAAACCTTTGATTGAAAGCTGTAATGATTAGTTTGAATTGCATCCTAAATAAAATGCCTCAAAAAAACACAATTTTTAGTTGTAAGAACTGAAGGGTGATACGTCTCGATCAACATCTGTGGGATCATTTGTAACAGTCGTTAACAACGAGGCATCATAATACGAATTTCTATCAGTCATCCATACGTTTATTGATGTTGAAAGGTCGGAATTTGTACATTAACTTTAAGCAATCCTTTTTATAATGATCTCTTAGGTAATTTTACATCCACTAGTCTCAGCAGAACTTAATAGCTTATTGCAAACTAATGACAATATTACAATGATTTCAAGCATGTGGAAACAAAAAAAGTAATAAGATATGAATCAACTTCATAGAGTTCACCTTCTACAATGTTAGTCAATGAATGATAATTTGTAAAGTAGTGAACTACTACTGCAATTCATTTCCGTCAGCCCATCAGGCTCAAATGACACAGCGGTTGTGATGTTAGAAAAAAGTCAAATCCAGAGTTACCCATTCTTCCCAGATTTGTCATATTCCTTGGCTCAATATAATTATACACTCATTTTAAATGTTACTCTCTAAAAATACACTTTGTATTTGAATCAATGCTAACTGCTTCCACCTAGCAGCTGGCATATGCAGTACATTAATTGTGCATACCCATTGTTATTAGGCACTGTACATATTACTGGCACAAGTAAAATAATAGTGCATTTCAATTATCAGAAAATAATCCAGATGCACATAGGATTTATAATATGATTGGCGAATGATCATACTCACTGCTCGCTCTTCAATAACAACAGGTTCCTTTGTATCATTCCACATAATAGCTGTTCTGTCCCCAGACTCGTAGATAACACTGCATTGGTCTCTGCAGTCTGGATCCTCTATCCAGTGTCGAAGATTCCCCTGCATAATACGTAGGTGTTATCAATGTGTAACTAACTTTCAACAAAAAAATATCAATTTTGAAATGCCATTATTGAAAACTGAACTTTTCCCATGTTAAACTTACACTGCTTATAATGGACGTGTTTCTAGTAACAAAATTTGCCCACCATATGCTGTGGTTTAAAAAAAGGATCTTCATTAGTGTAAACAGTTGTTTGAACTTCTGAAAATAGCTACTCCAATTCATTGTTTTAATTTGCACCTTAGTAGCCAACAATTGGAGTATTAAAATCATATGTACCATTGAGTATAGAGATAGTGTAGAAAAAGGCCCTTTGGCCCACCGAGTCAGTGCCAGTTATATATCAATCACCTCTTCAAAGGTCAAAAACTTTATTTGCCATTTGTGCTTACACACATAGGAACTCTTGTGCGGTTGTTCAGAGTCAAGTCAAGTCAAATTAAAAAGACACACAGAAAGACACATAATCTATAAAAACATATACTTCTCTAGAAATAGAAAAGAAAGTGCCTAAAACCCTATATAAAGGGGAAAGTGAGAGCATTGTAAATTGCACAAACCCTATATAAAAGTGTCGATTGCATTGTAAATTGCACAGGATAATATAATATGATATGCTATGAGGTAGGTCAGGACATCAGTTCATTTTGTTTTAGCCAAGAGTCTCACTGTGGCAGGGAAGAAGCTCTTAAAAAAGCGTGCTCTGTTTGTGGCGATGCTGTCCGCTCATCTGTGCCTGAGGTTGTATGTGCAGTTTTTGTGTTTGAGCAGGGAGTGAGCTGGATGTAGTGTGTCTCTGATGATTCTCTCTGCTCTTTTTTGACAGCGCTGTGTGTAGATTGTGTCCATGGAGGAGAGTTCCGTTCTGATAATCCTCTCTGCAGTCTTTATGACTCTTTGCAGAGCCTTCCTCTCTGTCTGTGTGGTGTTTCCATACCACACCGTGATGCCTGTGGTGAGGATGCTCTCTATCAGTCCTTTGTAGACCTGGGTGAGAGGGCGACAGTGCAGACCAGCTTTTCTGAGCAGCCTGATGAAGTACAGTCTCTGCTGGGCTTTTTTCACTGTGGCAGCAGTGTTCAAAGTCCAGTTCAGATCTGATGTTCTGATCACTCGTTCCATGTTATTCCACTTTCACATCCTGCACACTAGGGGGAATTTACAGAAGCCAATTAACCTACAAACCTGCACATCTTTGGAATGTTGGAGGAAACTGGAACACCCGGAGAAAACACACAAGGGAAGAATGTACAAACTCCACACGGACAGTACCCAAGATCAGGATCTAACCCGGGTCTCTGGCACTGAGGCAGCTGCTCTACCGCTGCACCACGGTGGTGCCTGGATTTCATAGGCACTTCTGACACATGAATAAAGTTAATGATTTTTTACTCGAGACTTGCAGTTCAGGTTGGATTTCTACGTTGAATCTCAAACATGTTACATTACCCAATACCAAAAAAACCCTGATGTTGAATATCGGTACATGGAAAATAATGAACTTCCAATAATACTTCTTGCAAATGACTTGTCTTGCAATTGGTTTAACATATTACAATCACTTACAAAATCTTTGAAAGGCTGTTTCTCTGGAATTTCCCAATCATCGCTAATGTTCATGTATCTGGTAAGGAAATACAAATTGTAAGCAGATATTTGGAAATTATACACAGTATTTAATACTGCTAATGAATATTTCAGCCACAAGCAAGTTCTGGGCACTTTGAAGTCAAATAAGCAACACTGACATTTACTTCACAAACCACCACTCCACAGTCTCACTTGACACCCCCAATAACTGCCCTTCCCAATGTCTCATCAGCCACAACTGTGTAAAACATCACAATTAAGTATATTAAAATTTAAAATGTTCTTATTCCCACCAGAAATAACTAAATATTTCTCAAAATATCATAACTTGACATTTACTTATCAAAGTCAGTGAAGAGGTTGACTCGAAAGGTGTGTTGTTTATCCAACTTGTATCCATCGGCATTTTTTACAGCATCCACAGCACAAGCAGGTGAACTGTATTCCAAGAAAATGTACCTGGGAAAAAAACGGAACATTGCCACAAGGTTTATTGATTACACATATAACCTTTTAATATGTTACAAAAGTTGTCAAGTCAGTCCGCGAACAAAAAAAATGTAAAAGCCCGAATTGCTGGCCAGATCATAAAATTTTATTTTTGGACATACAATATTGTGATGCTGTTCTTCAATATGGTTTGGTTCATTACAATCAAGCTTCAACCGAAACACAATTATTGCTGCTGGAGATGTGTATGTTAATGGAAACATACCCTTTAGTCTTCCCATCTGCTTCTGGGTAAAATTCATTTGCAATTTTCCCAAACTTGGAAAAGATCTTCTGGATGACATTCCGAAGCTTCTCCAGTCGGTCTGGTCCAACTTGTGGTACGTTGTCCACAACAATAACAGAATCTATGCCGTCGGCTTCTGCAGGTTGATCCTTTAAAATATCACCCACCAATTCTGCAAGAATTAAAAAAAAAATAATCACAATCATATTTGCAGTATTGATTTGTTTATAAACAAGACAAAATACTGGCAGGAGTGTCATGGGGGAGGGGGAAGAAATGCTGCTGTCTGTTAAAACAATTAAAATAAACGTCCCAATGTATATGATCAGTTGATGTGATACTTTTAGAGCATCAGAAAGATTTCAATAAGATGCTACTAGAGGTTATTAAACAAAATCAGAGTACATATTACATAGAATATAGAACAGTGCAGCAAAGGAACAGACCCTGTGGCCCACAATGTTTGTGTCGAACATGATACCAATGTCTGCTTGTACATCATACATTCCTATTCCTGACATTTCCATGTGCCTATCTAAAAGCCTATTATAAGCCACTATCATTTCTGCCTCCACGCCGCCCAGGCAATGAATTCCATATCCCCACTACTCTGCGTAAAAAAACTTTCCCCCGTCACCCTACAGCCATGCACTCTGGACGTTTCCACCCTGGCAAAAAAGGTTCTGGCTGTCTACCCTATCTATACCTCTTATAATTTTATATCTCGTCTGATCAGCTGAGAAGGTTATTGGCTGCAACCTTGCCTCCATTGACAAACTGTACACTGCAGGGGCCATGAAGCGAGCGGGTAAGATAATCTCTGACCCCTCTCGCTCTGGCCCTTTACTCACAAACTCTTTGAATCACTTCCCTCTGGAAGGCGACTCCGGACTGTCAACGCTGCCACAGCCATACGTAAAAACAGCTTTTTACCACGAGTAGTAGCTCTACTCAATAACCAAAAATCTGTAGCCTCCTTTTGCTCTGGTATTTTATGTAATTCTCATGTTTAATCGATAATGTTTTATTATTAATGTTTAATGTTTTGTGTGTCATTCCTAACTGTCATTGTATGTCATGTTGTCACTTGCGGGCAGAGCACCAAGGCAAATTCCTTGTATGTGAATACTTGGCCAATAAACGTATTCATTCTATGAAGTCTCCCTTCAATCTCCAACGTTCCAGGTAAAACAAATAAAGTCTATCCAGCCTCGCACTGTGGCTGAAGTCCTCTAATCCAGGCAGCAGCCTGGTAAACCTCCTTTGTACCACCTCCAATGCTTCCACACCTTTCCTGCAATGGGGCGGCCAAAACGGCACGCAATATTCCAGGCAGTCTAACCAAAGCTGCATTGTGACTTCCTGACTCTCGCTCCGAATGCCTGTAGCAATGAAAGCAAGCATCCTACTCTATCCACTTGTGTTGCCACTTTTAGTGAGCTATAAACTAGTATTGGGGATTATAAACTGGACTGGCTAACTTGCAGAAAACATAAGAAGAAATAATTTGCTTGTTGGATGGCTGTGAGTAGTGGGGTGCCACTAAGATCAGCACCAGGGTCAACCGTTTGGAAGAAGGGATCAAATAAAATATATCCAAGTTTGCTAACTATACAAAGTTTTGGGCCAGTATGGGTTACGAGGAGGATGCAGAGATCTTTGGAAGCAAGTGAATGATAGATTTTTCACTTTAGTTTAAAACAAAATGGGTTTTTTTCTAAAATGGCAAGAGGGTGAAAGATGTTGGTTTCCTGAGGTATTAAAATCTCTGGAAGTTAACACATAGGTACAATAAACAATTATAGGAAAGCAAATAATACACTGGCCTTTATTGCAATAAGATTTAAATGCAAGAATGGAAACATCTTGCTACCCCCATGCATAATCCTGGTGGAATTGCATCTGGAAAGTTGTGACCACTGCCCAGTCAATCATCGGCTCTGACCTCCCCACCATCGAAGGGATCTATCGCAGTCGCTGCCTCAAAAAGGCTGGCAAACATCATCAAAGACCCACACCATCCTGGCCACACACTCATCTCTCCGTTTCCATCGGGAAGAAGGTACAGGAGCTTGAAATCTGGAACATCCAGGTTCAGGAACAGCGTCTTCCCCACAGCCATCAGGCTATTAAACACGACATCAAACAAAGTCTGAACAATAACAGCCTATTGCACTTTATCTGTTTATTCATTGTGTATATATATATATGGTCTATGGTATATAGGCACACTGAACTTTTATCTCCTGTTCTGTATTAAGTTTACATATTCTGTTGTGCTGCAGCAACCAATTGTCCTATCTGGGACACATGACAATAAAACTCTCTTGGCTCTTGGAATTTAAGGGTCTCCTTACCCGTTTTAGAGCAAATGCTACAACAGTTCACCAGATCAATTCTGGAGATTACAGATCTGACTAGGCCTAGGCCTCAAATTTAGAAGAATGAGAAACATTCAAAAGTTGAGGGTCCCGACAAAGTAAATGCAGAGTTGGATGTTTCCTAGTGATCAGGAGTTTGAACAGGGATCAGTCTCAAAATAAAAACCAGCCATTCAAGACAGAAATGTGAAAACATTTCTTCACTCTATGGGTAGCGAACCTTTGGAGTTTTCTAGTGAGTTGCCTGTGAAGGCTCGGTTACTGAGCAACCTCAAGACATATCAAAAGCTTTTCAAATATATACTATGGATTTGATACTACCCTATTTCTGTACTTTGATCATGCTTGCTGCAAATTTCAGTTACTTTATTTAATTCAGCTTTTTTTCTCACCTAAAGTGACAAGCAAATCGAATTAATCATATTACAAATGTCCATGAAAGAAAATATTTTTTTAATGATAGAATCTTTCCATAAGTAAACTAAATCGGCTTTTTTTTTCTTGTATCATTGCAGGTGTTGTGCAAACTTATGAATAGCTTCCATTCCCAAAACAGGTTACAGAAGAATACATTCCACTTAAAGTGAAAATAGTTGAATAATTGCTTGTGCCTTTGTGATCAAGTTTATTATGTTGTAGCAAATATAAATGGAAATTGGTGTATTTGATTGCATTCGTGATGCTAATTGTTATCCTCCGGTTTTGATGCTCAAACTGATTTACATAGAGACTTTGAGGATCTTATGGAATAATATCCAGGCATAAAAGCATAGCGAATAAATATGGATTAGTCAGGAAATGGCGAGTGGTCATAACTAGTGATGCAAATATTCTGGAAGATTAGAAAGCTGGAAATTACAGAGACAGAGGAGTTAGATCATTGAGAGATTTTAAGACAAGGATAAGAATTTTGAAAACCAAGCCACTGTCTAACCAGAACTCAATTTAGCAAACAGAAGTACAGTGGAAGTTAGAACCTAGAAGTAGATGAATAATGAAAGGAGGCGGGGTGGGGCAAGGATTTATCTGCAGATATTGTAAATCTTATCCAGTTTGACAGTGGGTTGATACCGGAGGGTAGAAGCAGGAGTTGCTGGATGACGAGGGTTTCACTACATAAGGTTAGAGGCCAATTGAGAAGTTGTAAGACTGGCTCACAAAAAAACCCTACAGCATTTAATACTAATTTTAATGCAAGGCATCCAATTAGAGGTATTCAAAGTATTCCAGGTGAGGTGGGCAAGAATTTGAGAAGTTGGCAATAAGGTTGGAACTTGTAAAGGAAAAAGGAATTAACCTTTATTTTAAGTGAACATCGATGACAGGAAATGTTAAAAACCCCAAGGTAGAAAAATATTTACAGCAGATGGAGTAAGAATTCCATCTCTATGATGTCTGAAATTCCTGTTTCCTTAAAGTGTAATATGAGATTTAGATTGGGAGTAGAAAAAATAAATCAAAGGCACTGTCCTGATTACTGAGCTTTTGAATAAAGAATCATATGTCCATAAAAAGTATCCTAGAATACATTCTGCAAGAATATAGCAAGTGGGTAACACTAATTTTAAATTATAGTGATGCAGTCAAATGATAGTGAAATATTCGTATTGTAAATAATTACATATCCTGTCAAAACTAAAACATCTTTTAATATTTATATGCAGGATAGTGATACAAGGAATATATTCTTATATCACTATTTACACACTTTAATAAGGGAACAAATTAATTCATATCTTTAAATATGAAAAGATGTTTTAATAATGACAGGTAGACTGTAATTAGTTGCAGGATAGTGATATAAGGAATATATTCTTATATCACACATTTTTTACACACTTTAATAATGGAACAACAAAATCCTGCATATCGTTAAATATGAAAAGGACATATTTAAATATTTAAAAGGCACTAAATTTAAAGCTATGAAAAAAAGGTAATATCTTTAAATTTAGTCTTGATTGACAGATAGGCCATATTGCAACAATTAATGAACGGCACTCCAGATAAGCGCTGACAAAAGTCTGCGTGGCCTTGTTGAAATCTTCTGCGAGCAACCTGGTCAACGTAGCACAAAATCTGCGATTCGTCTCGCTTCCAAAAGCCGGTTCCAGACACACGTTAGGCCTCGGGCTCCAACTACTCCCAAACGCACATGGACTCAGAGCCACCGCTGCGTCAAAAATCGGTCAAACCCCCAACCGGTTCCCCTCCCGCTTTCTTACCCTCCTCGTCGATGTCGTCCACGAAGTCTTCAGGGTCGCTGAAGCTTTCCTCCGGCTCTTCCAACTCGGCCTCCTCCGGCACTTCTGGCACTGCCTCCTCTCCCACCGTCTCTGCCTTTGCTACCACCGTCTCTGCCTCTGCCTCTGCCTCCTCTACCACCGTCTCTGCCTTTGCTACCACCGTCTCTGCCTCTGCCACCGTCTCTGCCTCCTCTACCTCCTCCTCCTCCTTCTCGTCCTTCTCCTCATCCTCCTCGTCCTTCTCCTCATCCTCCTCGTCGTCCTCCTTCTCCTCATCCTCCTCGTCGTCCTCCTTCTCCTCCTCTGCCACCATCTCCGCTACCACCACCGCCTCTGCGACCACTGCCTCTGCCTCCACCACCTCTGCCTCTGCTTCCACCACCTCTGCCTCTGCTACCACCACCTCTGCCTCTGCTACCACCACCTCTGCCTCTGCCTTTGCTACCACCACCTCTGCCTCTGCTACCACCACCTCTGCCTCTGCCTCTGCGACCACCATCTCTACCTCTGCTTCTGCTTCTGCCTCTGCCACCACCACCTCTGCCTCTGCCACCACCTCTGCCTCTGCCACCACCACCTCTGCTACCACCGACTCCATCGCCGATTCAGTAGTAGCAGTAGTAGCAGCAGCAACCGCCGCCGTCTCAACAACCACCACAACCTCATCTTCAGCCTCCGAGAGCTCGCCGTCGCTCGTTTCCTTCATTCTCCTCTCGATCGGCGGCCGGAAAAAGAGCGAGAGGACGCGCGGCACGGGCACAGGCGAGCGCGTAACCACCCCTCCTCCCCCGCCCCGCACAACCGCCCCTGTCCTGTTCCCGCGGGAAGGCGTGCGTGTGCGTGCGCGCGCGCGCAATGTTCCGCTTCCCCACTGTTCGTGCAACGTCCCCGAGCGGGAGCGCGCACGCAATGTTCCGCTTCCCCACTGTTCGTGCAACGGCCCCGTCCCCGAGCGGGAGCGCGCACGCAATGTTCCGCTTCCCCACTGTTCGTGCAACGGCCCCGCCCCCGAGCGGGAGCGCGCGCCCCGAGCCCGAGCCAACGGCTTCAGCTCGAGGTCGTCACCGCCGCCCCCACAGCACTCAGAGGGGTGGACGCCCCATAGAGACAGAATCAAACACTGGAAGCTCATTAACCGTTGACAGCGTACCTTCAAGATGGGAAAACCAAAACATTATAATTAAATATTCTGTTTTGTGGCCGATGATTGATTTATTTCACGGGTATCCGTGATGATGGAGTTGTCCCTCCGTCTTCCCCCCCCCCCTCCTGCAACTGTGGCACGGTCTGCGGGAGGCCATGTTGCGCGGCCAGTGATGGCGGGCTGGAGTCGCGTGTACCTCACACCGTGACATCGGGCTGGAGTCGCGTGTACCTCACACCGTGACATCGGGCTGGAGTCGCGTGTACCTCACACCGTGACATCGGGCTGGAGTCGCGTGTACCTCACACCGTGACATCGGGCTGGAGTCGCGTGTACCTCACACCGTGACATCGGGCTGGAGTCGCGTGTACCTCACACCGTAAGTAAGGGGACACGGTGACAGCGGGCGGGGGTAGCCGGTAACTCACACTGTGTGAGGGGGACACGGTGATGGTAGCGGGGCGCTCGGACTCTCCCTAAATATCAAATAAACTTCCAAAAATTAATACCGTCGATGTGCCTCCCTCTCCCCTCCCCTCTCCCCGCCGGCGGGCTTCGTGGAGCGGGGTTAAAGGTCTAAGGTAGACAACATTGCTGGAGAAACTCAGCGGGTGCGGCAGCATCTATTGAGCAAAGGAAATAGGCTTTTCGGAGGGAGGAGGAGAACTTCTTCAAAGTAGGCATACCTTGAGGAGACGGGGTTAAAGTTTAGTGTTGAGTCCGGTCTGAAGAAGGGTCTCAACCTGAAACGTCACCTATTTCTTTTATCTCCAGAGATGTTGCTTGAGCCGCTGAGTTACTCCAGCTTTTTGTGTCTATCTTCAGATTGAAGATTTAATGTAGTCTGAAGAAGGGGTCCCGAACTGAAACGCACCTGTCCATTCTCTCCTCAGATCCTGAACCACTGATTTCCTCCAGCATTTTGTCTTTTGCTGAAGATTAATATAGATGCGTGCTTGATGCTTTACGGTGGTCGAAGGGGTTGTTGTTGTTGTGCATTGTCACTGATGACATTTCCCCTTTAATTAACCAATCTCCATCTCAATCCATCTCAATTGTGGTAGTCATTATTCTCTGGGTAAATGAAATCCTTCCTAAATTGTCTATTAGATTTATTAGTGACACCTTTTATGCTGAGATGGTCCCTGAACACAAACTGAGCTTATTTGTAGTTTTTAAAAAAGCATCAATTTGTTCACAACCTGGGTTATTCAACATGCCATTGGAATGGTATACTTTTTTTGGAAAATTGTAGAATGTGAGTGTTGCTGGCAACTTTAGTATTTCTGGTCTTATTCTTCTTACGTATGGCGTGCACAGCCGAAAGTTGTAGGACAACTTGTTCTATTTGATCTCATTTGATTGTGCACGCCGGGTTGATTGCATTCGTCGAAACAGGGCGGACCACGTGAAGGTTCCAATCTTCCACCCCGTATTTCTGGTCCATCCTTAAACATATGGAATTAAGAGAGAGTTAGATGAAGCTCATGGGGCTAGTGGAGTCAAGGGATATGGGGAGAAGGCAGGCACGGGTTATTGATAGGGGACGATCAGCCATGATCACAATGAATGGCGGTGCTGGCTCGAAGGGCCGAATAGCCTCCTCCTGCACCTATTTTCTATGTTTCTACATCTGAGACAGTTAAGTCAATCACACTGGTTGGCCTGATGTATCTAATAGTCTGAAGAAGGGTCTCGACTCAAAACATCGCCCTTCTCTCCAGAGATGCTGCTGAGTTGCTCCAGCTTTTTGTGTCTCTTCGGTCTGAAATGAATGGCAGATTTCATTTCCTGAAAAGCATTAGTGAGCCAGATGAGCTTTACATCTACCAGATGGTTTGAATAGTTAACATTATTTAGAGGACCTTGCGATACTATCTGTAACAAGTGTTTGAAGCAAATCTTGTACTTTAAAAAAAATGTTTACTAAATAATACAAAAACTGTCTTACAGACATTCTCATGAAATATGTATATAACATTTTGGAATTAAGGTCCTCCGATGGCAACCTCATCAATCACTTTCATATATTTGTACACATGTGCTAGATATGTCACATAACATTTTATCCTTAGATGCATCCTAAAATATTGGCAAGTTCAAAGGTTTCAAAGGTCTTTTATTGTCACATACACCAATTAAGGTACACTGATATGCAAATTACCATACAGCCATACCAAAAAATGTACTCCTTTGCCTCAGCGTGCAATCCGTGCACCAATTGAAACCAACTTTGCTGCCTTTATCTTCTCGAGTGTTTGGTTTTTCAATTTTTGTTTGTAACTGCATTGCATCTGCCTTTACAAATTTGAATTAATTAAGAACTCTGGTTATTGTCTTTTTGTGTGCATTGAGCAAGCTGATATCCAGCCTCAATAAAGAGTACCCCTCATTCATTTGTTCAAACTCCTCAAACAGTTTCATAGTCAAATTTTCCTTTTTTTTTTAGTTCTGGGCATTGATGCAAAGATAAATTTGTAGCCCATCTTAACTGTTCTTGAGATGGTGGTGGTGAGCTACTTTCATTAACCACTCCAGTCCTGGTACAGATAATCACACAGTGTTGTAAGGGAGCGATTTCAAGAATTTAAGCCGGCAATCGACACAAAGCTGGGTGGCAGTGTGAACTGTGAGGAGGATGCTATGAGAATGCAGGGTGACTTGGACCGGTTGGGTGAGTGGGCAAATGCAGGGCAGATGCAGTTTACTGTGGATAAATGTGAGATTATCCACTTTGGTAGCAAAAACAGGAAGGCAGATTATTATCTAAATTGTGTCAATTTGGGAAAAGGGGAAGTACAACGGGATCTTGCTATTGAGGGAGTGCAGTGTAGGTTTACAAGGTTAATTCCCGGGATAGCGGGACTGTCATATGCCGAGAGAATGGAGCGGCTGGGCTTGTATACTCTGGAGTTTAGAAGGATGAAAGGGTATCTTATTGAAACATATAAGATTATAAAGGGTTTGGACATGCTAGAGGCAGGAAACATGTTCCCGATGTTGGGGGAATCCAGGACCAGGGGCCACAGTTTAAGAATAAGGGGTAAGCCATTTAGAACGGAGACAAGGAAACATTTCTTCACCCAGAGAGTTGTGAGTCAGAGGACGGTGGAGGCCGGTTGAATTGAATTGAATTTTATTTTTGTCATTCAGACCTTTTGGTCTGAACGAAATTTCTCTGGATACTTTCAACGGTTCTCTGGATACTTTCAAGAGAGCTAGATAGGGCATTTAAATATAGCGGTCAAGGGATATGGGGAGAAGACAGGAACAGGTTACTGATTGGGGATGATCAGCCATGATCACATTGAATGGCGGTGATGGCTGGAAGGGCCAAATGGCCTAATCCTGCACCTATTGTGTATTGTCTAAGAGACGTTGACATATTTGTAAGTCAGTATGGTGTGCAAATTAGAGGGCACCTGCAGATGTTGATGTTACCAGGTGCCCACTTGGCTTTGTCTTACTTGGTGTAGCAGATGATATTGCAGTAACTGGAGTGCATTTTGTAAATGGTATTTTATGGTGGAAAACTCGTTTGTTTAGAGTAGTAGTTGGGTTGTGATCAAGGGAGCTGCTTTGGATGCTGCTTTAACTGGATGATGAACATCCTACTTGAGTTCCAATGTGTAAAAATATGTCCTGGCCTACAGCTTCTCAAATCTGGATTAAAATTTGTCATCACATTGTGTTATCTCAGCCATTCTCATAGATGTTCTATGAGACAGTTTTTCTCCCCCAGGATTTTGATGAATTATTTCTTCAAAATCTCTGCATTGTGTTGCTTATCTTACCTGATCAAGGGAGCTTTGATTGCTCCAGAATCATTGTTGTGTTTTTCAATGTACATGCCAGAAAACATCAGCAATATTATTAAAAAAATTAACCAGAACTTGAAATCTCGTGTTAAATATCTAAAATCTTTGATAGCCAGTAAAATAGTAGCCTGAAATTAGTAGCAGTCAATAGCAGCCTACATGTATAAAAATCTTAGTTTAAGATTTTTGTATATAAACGTGCTAAGTAGGTGGAAGCCAATTGTAGTGGGACAATTAACAATCTACAACCTGTTAGAGACATTCTTGGGAAGGCGCATGGCCAGCAAAAGCACATTTTTTAATATTTTTTTTCCAGAGATTTTCAACAGAGTTGCACAATGGAAAACGACTATGCAGAACTGCTGCCCCGTGTTTGTGCTGTGTTGGGAGACTCCAGAAAGTCCGTTGTTGATGATACCTGTTTGGAGAAGCTACTTGACTGTTTCCAAGCAATAACAGGAAATGGTAATTTGTGATCATTTTATTTAAGCTGGTAATCTTGGGCAGCATGAAAGAAATGGTTATGGGAACTGAGTTGAGAATGAAAAATTTGATTAACTTTCGGAAAGATATTTGCTAAGATCTACTTGCCTTTCATTAAGGAACATGTATCTTTGTTGAATAATCTATTCTTATTGCCAGAAACATAAAATAATTGCAAAATAACAATTTGGACTCCTAATCTAAAATCTAAACTAAACTATCTCTAAACTAAATTAAATGTGGTGGCGGCAGGTTCGTTGGTATCATTTAAGAATAAATTGGATAGGCATATGGATGAGAAGGGAATGGAGGGTTATGGTATGAGTGCAGGCAGGTGGGACTAAGGGAAAAAAATTGTTCGGCACGGACTTGTAGGGCCGAGATGGCCTGTTTCCGTGCTGTAATTGTTATATGGTTATATGGTTAAATGTGAACAAACACTATCATGGTATAGAACTAGAGAGTGATCAGTGCCCCAAAAAATGAATCTTTGTAAGATGTTGAAGATTAGAAAAATGGATGGGAAAAAATATAGGACTAATATTAATATTTTAAAAAGGATAGGCAAATACCTTGTGATAATGGTGATAATAAGTAAGAATTTGATTTCAAGGTTTTATTTATTTTTCTTTTCTGTGCTTTCTTCAGAAACGGAGCTCTGTATCCTGCAGAAGATTCCATGTCTGATAAATATTGTAAATGCTTCCAAGCAGAAGGACCTTAATCCAAGCATCTTGTCATTCATTATGCGACTGACAGGACTACTCGCAGCTTCTGAAGATCATTTCTGTAAACTGGAGGTAAGTAATCACAGAGTCAATGACCTGGACGGCACAGAAACAAACAGTTGAATCCAGTGGTCCATGCTGACCGTGATGCCGATCTATGCAAATCTCATTCACCTGTATTAGGTCTATTCTTTTCCAAGCACTTGGCCAGAATGTTTTTTAGACAGTCATAGAGTTATACAGAGTGGAAACAGGCCCTTTGGCCCAACTTGCCCACACCAACCAACATACCCCATCTACCCTAGTCCCACCTGCCTGCATTTGGTTCATTTAAACATTGTAATTTTTGTTTCTCTACCACGTCCCCTGTGGAAAAACTTGCCCCACAGATTTCCTTTACATTTCTTATCTTTCTCCTTAAACCTATGTATTCTAGCTCTAGATTCCCAGACCCTTTAAAAATGACTCGGACTACCAACCGTACAGTTACCCTTAATAACTTTATAAATATCTGTAAGGTGAACCCCCTGCCTCCTATGCTCCAGTTAGAACAAACCAACACTATCCAACCTCTACTTGTAAATATAACCCTCCTTTCCAGGCAATGTCCTGGTAACCTTCTGCATGCATTCTAATGCTATCAAATCCTTCCTGTAGTGCGGCGACCAGTACTGCACACCAACTCCAGCGCAGCCTAACCAATATTTGTACAGCTGCAACATTACCAAAAATATTTAATTTTCATCCTTCTGATGTTTTTATTTGAAGAAAGGTAGTTTCCTTGAGAATCAAATCTAACCATTATTTGGTATTTATAGAGATCCCCTAATTTAAAAGAAAGAATCATAATAACATGTTTGGAAATGTAAAGTAAGTATAAAATGTAGCAAAAACACAGCGGCTTCATGACAATTGAAAAGGGAAATGCCAAGTGGATATTTTGTATGGATATATTTTCTGAGAAATGGTACACCTTAAATATTTAGGTTTTGTATCCATCTTTACTTGTTAGCCTGCTATGTAGTTCCAGTATTTTCTGTTTTAATTCTCCACTTTTCTAATATTTGTAACATTTTGAACTGCAGTGAACTCCATCTTAGTTCTTGCATTTCTATTCATTATGTGTTGCACTACCCACCTTAATTATACAATCAGAACGCAGTCTGGTAAATTACCATACTATAAAATAAGCAGTGCTTTAGATTATTGATTTGTGTGCGAAAGGGCATATTCATTAATTTGATTAAATTGTGGTCAAGTTGGTATCTGAAGTAGCAAGTATTCTGTGTTGTGCTCCTTTCATTCTTAATTCCATCTTTCCATATAAACTCCAGTGCTTCTTTTCATTGTCATCATGTACTTTATCATGTGAATGCACTAATCCCATCTTCTCAATTATGCGTGGGCCCATTGTTGATCATGTATTTGTGTCTCCACATTTGCTCTCCATTGACTCCTTTTTTCCTCCATCCACACCCAATGTAGCCTTTCCACGTAAAGGGAATCATGGCACCATCGATATAGAGAAACAATAGATGAGAATTTTAGATGTTGAAACTTAGCATCAGAGATCTTGAGCTAAGATATTTTGTTCTATAGTAGGGTTGGGAGGGTTATGCGGTATATAAATGGAGTTAAAGCATGGAAGCAGAAAGACGTGATCAATGATAATCCACTCGACTTCTCCACCATTTCTGCAACTACCAATGTGATCAACCTAGTCTTCCAGATCAGTATTCACTCTTACCCTAACTGCTCTCCCTGGTCCAGCCAAAGTCTCTGCTCCCCGAAATCCAACTGCCAAATTCACAGCCAGATCTGACTGCACCATATACACTACGAACAGGTCTTCCTCTCATCTTCCAGGTGAAAGAGAGAGACCCGTTCGTGCTGTTTATAGATCATCCAGTTTTGGGTGTGAATTTGATCATTTCGCTTTATCCACAATATAAAGTCTTCATCCATTGGATTCAACAGAGCAGAGAAAGCAGTCCGGAAAAGGAAGAATACTCAGCAGGTGAGGAGAGTATCTATGGAGAGACTGGTTCTTTCTCCTCGGATGCTGAATAGTCTGCTGAATATTTCCAGCACTGTTAAATTTATTTCAGTTGAAATTACAGTCTCTTGGAGTATAAGTAGCAAAATCAAATTTAATTTGAAGAAGTAAAGCCAGCCCATAGAGGGTTATCTTTGGGTTAATTTAATTTTTTTATATAGTTTGCCTAAAGTGATGTTATAGTTCCAGTGTTTTTGCTACCCCAGGCTGATGGAATTATGAACAGTCTGTTTGGGAATCCTGCAAACATTGAGACAGAAGCATGGAAGGATGCAACTGTACGCTGCGGATGGCTCTTGGGTATCCAGAATATGCTGCACCACGAAGCTCTGATTCACTTTCTCTGTAAACATGGTAATCACTCATTCCTGTAAATCCTATGCCTGGTGATAACGATAATGCAAAAATATAAACACTTTCTATTTTAAGCATCTATAGAGATCACTGGAAAAATCAGTTCATACATAGATGTTCATGTAGTTCAAAAACCAACAAGAAATACATTTAAATATTAATTATTTATTAGAAAAGAACTGCAGATGCTGGTTTAAGTTGAAGGTAGATACAAAATGCTGGAGTAACTCAGTGGGACAGGCAGCATCTCTGGAGAGAAGGAATGGGTGACGTTTTGGGTCGAGACTGTTCTTCAGACTGATCTTTAAATCCGGTAGATACAAAATGCTGGAGTAACTCAGTCTGAAGAAGGGTCTCGACCCAAAACATCACCCATTCCTTCTCTCCAGAGATGCTGCCTGTCCCACTGAGTTACTCCAGCATTTTGTATCTACCTTCAACGGGGGCAGAGGAGGGAGACAAATCCCTCTGCATCTCAGAGTTTTGCAATCTCTCACAATTTAGATAATATGTCTATTTATTATTTTCCTTCTAAAATAGGCATTTTCATATGTTCCCACTTTATAGTCTACTTGCCAGATCTTTACCCACTCGATCCTATGTTGCCTTCTTCACAATGTACTTTTCCACCATCCAGTGAGTACATTTGAAGTTGCGTGGAAAAACTATTTGTCCTTATCGAACAAAAGGTGTAAATCTGTTGACAACACTTAAGAGAAGGTTTAATATTCTGATACCTGGAACATTATCTAAAGGATCTAAAGGATTATCTATACGATCTGCTTGATTATTGACAGATATTATGAAAGGTCTTTATCCTGAATTGACATTGCTCATTGTTCTTTGCACAAGCAGACAAGCCAGTGGGAGCAAAATTATCTTCCAACTAAAATGTAAATTTATTTAACTAAAAACATTTCCTACATTAACTTTTATTTCTGTTTTATCAGAGAAAGGTGCACTGAATTTCAACAATAGATTATATTTTCTTACCCTTTGTACCAACAGACTGCATCTCTGAGATTATATGGCTTCAAAAGGATCCAAGTATTTTTGTGGCCTCAACAGCAAGTCAACTTTTAGCAAACATTTTATCTTTCACTTTACAACATTCTGAATTTGCTACATTGAAAACTAGCAGCAAAATTGAAGTAACTGATGCAGTTGGTACAGTTACTCAACTGGACTCAACTGTTTGGTCTGAGTGTGTCTGTGCAATTACTGAACACATTGACGAGTTTCTGAGATCCAACATCACTTCCAACATTCAACAGTCCCTGAAGCTACTATCGAAGATTTCTGTAACCTGCAGTCCAGTTTGTTTTTCATCGCTGTGGCTCAAGATAGAAGGAAGTATAAAATTACTTCTAAATGGTGATCTGACTACAATTGGCCAGCCTTTGGCAGAACTACTCTTGAATGTATCCAGGTAAGAATCCAGAAGCTATTTGCAAGACCTACTTAATATTCTATGTCTCCAAATATTTGTCATATAGCATTCTGATTAAAAGGTTTGCTTTACACTATGATGGCAGATTTTTGTTGGCAATCCACCAGAACTGAGGTGTGATGGACTTATTGCAGTTTCAGTTATGTTAATTTCAGATGTAAAGTCTGGAACCTAATATATTACTCTCAAATAAATCTGCGAACAGCTGTCTTGCCCAAGAGTGAAAAATATAAAGATGTATTGCCACACATCATGTTGTGATCCCACTTGGTGGCACTTAAATCAAAATTGTCTTCGTATATGTGCTTAAACTTTACGATCTTGAGGTGTAAAGCACAAACTGAGTAATTGAAAGTGTTGACCAAAACAAAAAATATTGAGGTAAACTTCTCCAATTAATGTTGGAAATACTTTATTTACAAAAATGATTCATAATGCCGTAGAAGCAATTGAGAGTCTAATTGAGTATGCTCCTTCACTTGTTTAGCATCATTAAACTAGGCTGGGCATATTTATTAATTAGCAACATTGTAACAATTGATAATAAATTATGAATGCTTAGAAAAGGTTGGAATTTTTTAGGGTAATAGGAACAGTATACAGGTATTAAAATGGTGTAATTTATTCTGCTGGGGTTGAATGGGGTTTAAATGTTAGATACTGAATTTAAAAATATTATGTCGCTAATCAGTTTCAATATATATGATAAAACCATCGTATGGTTATTTATTCACAATGGCTTTTATATGCTTGTGTTCAGTGGTGATGAATTGCTGTCAATTGTGTGATGTGTGCGAGGTAGAAAACGGGGGAGGCTGACTGGTTCCTCACAATCAATGCCCTTGGTAATGTCTCTGGAAATGTGCACTGCCTGGATTAAATTTAGTGATGCAGACCATGATGATGGCAATAAAAGAAGAGCCTATTGATAATTGTGGCATAACCTATTGGCTTTATGTGCAATTGTCTTTATGTTGCATGCAGTAAAAGATGGATTGTTTTCAATGTATCTTGCAGAAGTACAGGATGTGAAGTACTGCACTCCAAGACCTGGGAATTACTTCGCATCTTACTGAGCTCACTGAATCAGGCTGAAGCATTGCCATTAGCAACAGGGATCCTAAAGCTCCAGAACTGGTATGAATGTTTAGGTACCTGTTTTCTTTACACAGAAAAGTATAATAATTGTATTTAGCTACATACGAACATATGAAATGTAGCTAACATTCTCCCCCTCCCCCCCCAGTAATTTTATTGAGATCGTACTTTGGCCCAATTTTTAAATTGTGTACAAATATAATTCATTATGAATATTGATAGAAAGAATCTTTGAGTTTTCAAGATGCAGTACAGTATAACATGTTCTATTGCTGTCCTTCAGGGACCTGAATTTTATTTAAATGTGGGTGAATAAATTGAATATGCTCCCTTATTAAAATCTATTCAAGCATTTTGCCAATCTAAATTATCTCTGATGAATGATTTGGGTCATTTATTGCATCGCTTGTTGATGTATTAAAATTATCATTCAGAATGCATAATAAACAACATCAGATTACTTCCACTCCATTCAGGGGATTTAGTTTGTATTTTGGAAGTGAATAGACTTTAGCAGTAGATGAGCAAATTCATCCTATCTCAATGTTCTTTCTTCATCATGCATGTGATATCAGAATATATCAGAAACATCACTTTTGATTCTCACCCCACAGAACCATTTGCCTGAGCGTTTCTAACATTTTCTATATTAGTTTGGGATTATCAGCATCTGCAAATTTGTTCTCCATTTACAGAATTTCAAAGAGTTACTCCCCTCAGCATGACCAACTTTTTCTAATTCCTATCCTGAATCACCATCTCTTATTGCATGACTCTCATCCCTGGTCAAGGAAATTTGCATTTTAATCCATCCTGTGAAGCCTGTAAGAAAAAAATGTCCATGTGCGCTCATTTGTTTTAGACCCACAGTCCACAACTACGTACAGCGCCCTCCATAATGTTTGTGACATAGACCCATCATTTATTTATTTGCCTCTGTAGTCCACAATTTGAGATTTGATTTAAAAAAAAACATCACATGTGGTTAAAGTGCACATTGTCAAATTTTATTAAAGGGTATTTTTATACATTTTGGTTTCACCATCTAGAAATTACAGCTGTGTTTATACATAATCCCCCCCATTTCAGAGCACCGTAATGTTTGGGACACATGGCTTCACAGGCGTTTGTAATTGCTCAGTTGTGTTTAAATGCAGGTATAAGAGAGCTCTCAGCACCTAATCGTTCCTCCAGTCTTTCCATCACCTTTGGAGACTTTTATTGCTGTTTATTAACATGAGGACCAAAGTTGTGCCAATGAAAGTCATTATGAGACTGAGAAACAAGAATAAAACTGTTAGAGACATCAGCCAATCCTTAGGCTTACCAAAATCAACTGTTTGGAACATCATTAAGAAGAAAGAGAGCACTGGTGAGCTTACTAATCACAAAGGGACTGGAAGGCTAAGGAAGACCTCCACAGCTGATGACAGAAGAATTATTTCTATAATAAAGAGAAAAAAACAAACACTTGTCCGACAGATCACAAACACAATCAGGTGTGGATATGTCAATGAGCACTGTCCGCAGAAGACTTCATGAACAGAAATACAGAGGCTACACTGCAAGATGCAAACCACCAGTTTGCTGCAAAAATAGGATGGCTGGGTTACAGTTTGCCAAGAAGTACTTAAAAGAGCAACCACAGTTCTGGGAAAAAGGTCTTGTGGACAGATGAAACAAAGATTAACTTACATCAGAGTGATGGCAAGAGCAAAGTATGGAGGATATGCAACAAAATACTAAACATGACAACTTTAATTTACATGACATTGCTGTGTCCCAAACATTATGGTGCCCTGAAATGGGGTGGGAGACGACTATATATAAACGCTGCTGTAACTTCTACATGGTGAAACCAAAATGTATAAAAATTGCCTTTATTAAAAACTGACAATGTGCACTCTAACCACATGTAATTTTTACTATTATACAAATCTAAAATTGTGGAGTTCAGAGGCAAATAAATAAATTATGGGTCTTTGTCCCAAACATTATGGAGGGCACTGTATTATCTTCTGTGAAAATGGACGTATTATTGGTCTGATTTATCTGCCATTTTCTGTTCCACCAACATTATTTCTATTGCCTCAGTCTGTAAAGGATCCGCATAAACTGCTACTAAGCTATTCCTAATTATGCACGTTGTGCTTGAGAGAGCCATCTGAAGTCTGCTGAGATGCAAAGCCTTCAAAGCAGAAACAAATGCACAAGGGAAATCTTATATTATAATCTGTTTCCGAACCCTAGAGATATTGATTTTTTTTTTTCATTTTTAGTTCCAACGATATTTAAGGTGATCAAATCTAGTTTGGATAATTACAATACATAGTTTGCCTCAATATTTTGGATGTGAACATTGATTCTATTGAATTATACATTTACATTGGGAACATTTTTTAAGTGACAAACCAGCTTTGCATATTCAAAAACCAGGCAATGGAAATGTTTCTTTTGCCACAGTATTGTGAGGGGTGGCTTTCCAGATACACAAAACCCCCAAATATTGATTGAGAGACCATATGACCATGGCCGTGTTCAATGAGATAAATGCTTGCTTCGCACCTCTCGATCCCATTTTGAGTTGGGAAACACAGAGCTCCCCTTTCTCTTTATCACAATAGTGCAAAATATCTACCTCCTGCACCCACACACAACTCACTGACTTCATCCATTTCACCACTAACTTCCATCCGGCACTCAAATACACCTGGACCATTTCTGACATTTCCCTACCATTTCTTGACCTCACTATCTCTATCGCAGGTGCTAGACTCCTGACCGACATCCACTATAAACTCACTACCCATGGCTATCTGGACTACATTTCTTCCCACCTTGCTTCCTGTAAGGACTCCATCCCCTACTCTCAATTCATCTGTCTACGCTGCATCTGCACCCAGGGTGAGGTGTTCCACACCAGAGCATCGGAGATGTCCTCATTTAACAGGGAACGAGGGTTCCCCTCTTCTACCATAGATGAGGCTCTCACCGGGGTCTCTTCTATACCCCGTAACTCTACTCTCACTCCCCATCCCCCCACTTGTAACAAGGGCAGAGTCCCCCTTGTCCTCACCTTCCAGTCTACCAGCCGTCACGTACAACAAATAATCCTCCGTCATTTTCGCCACCTCCAACGTGACCCCACCACTTGCCACATCTTCCCATCTCCTCCCCTGTCTGCTTTCCGCAGAGACCGCTCCCTCCGTAACTCCCTGGTCAATTCGTCCCTTCCCACCCGAATCACCCCCTCTACAGGCACTTTCCCTTGCAACCGCAAGAAATGCTACACTTGTCCCTTTACCTCCCCCCCTGACGCCATTCAAGGACCCAAGCAGTCTTTCCAGGTGCGGCAGAGGTTCACCTGAGCCTCCTCCAACCTCATCTATTGCATCTGCTGCTCCAGATGTCAGCTGCTCTACATCGGTGAGACCAAGCGTAGGCTTGGCGCTCGCTTCGCCGAACACCTCCGCTCCGTTCGCAATAACCAACCTGATCTCCCGGTGGCTCAGCACTTCAACTCCCCCTCCCATTCCAAATCCGACCTTTATGTCCTGAGCCTCCTCCGTGGCCAGAGTGAGGACCACCGCAAATTGGAGGAGCAGCACCTCATATTTCGCTTGGGCAGTTTGCACCCCAGCGGTATGAACATTGACTTCTCTTATTTCAGGTAGTCCTTACTTTCTCCTCCCCTTCTCAGCTCTCCCTCAGCCCACTGGCTCCTCCTCTTCCTTTCTTCTTCCCACCCCACCCTCACATCAGTCTGAAGAAGGGTTTCGGCCCGAAACGTTGCCTATTTCCTTCGCTCCATAGATGCTGCCTTACCCACTGAGTTTCTCCAGCATTTTTGTCTTCCACTGAAGATGTATAATGTTTGGTTCTAATGTCTAGATGCTATTGTTTCTCAGTATTGATAGTTGCCACCTTTCCTTCTCTGTGTAATCATATCTGCAGTTTTGATATAGCTATGTTGTCTGTATATTTGGCTAATCCATATAAAAATATTTCATGGTCATGTAATATTTGTCCTAATACAATAAATATTGAATGCATGTATCCGTTGAAAGATCAAGCATTGCCATTTTCCAAACTATGTTTCTTAAATGACCTCCCACGATGAGCTGTTTCCTTTGCAAACAGCAGTGTTTCTTTATACAGCTGATGTTGTAGTTTAAAAAAATAATGACTGCTTGTAACTTACATTTGAATGTAGCATGAAGATGGCTCTTGCTAGCATTAATGCTAACTGTGCTACATGCCTCCTGTTTCAGCAGCTCCTTTGAATGCATTTTTTTACAGTCCACAGCCACTGAGGATGCAGGCCATGACAACAATGTTCCAGCCGCTGAATTACATCTTTAACGTGACTTCTGCACAACCCAAGGATGCTGCAGGTATTTTAAGATGTAAACTGCAGAGAAATGTGTGAGGAAACCTGCCAGAAAGCCTGTGTTTTGTATTGTGGAGCAAGAAAGGTGTCTAGCATAATGCCCAGCTATTCTCTTGTGGAAGCAGTGGTGAGCTATCCATTCCCACCCTTATGAACCCAGCTGTTATGCATTGGCTACGGCCCATTGTTGCACCTTTCATTGCAGCAGAGGGGCTTGTAGCACATCATAATGATCTCCAGACGTTTACTGAGGCATCATCCCAGAGGAGTTTATGGCTCCATAGAACATAAATCTGCCGTCACTGGAAGACATCATACATATGCTCACCACTTCTGCTCTGACAAATTCCTTGTTCTTTGACCTGTTCCATTCCAAAGAAAATTTCCAAGCATATTGTCAGGAGCACCGGCTTTTTACAGAAACCATAAAAGCAACAAAATACACCACTTCTTTTAGACTTTTGCAACTTGTCGTAACCAGAGAGTACCACAAAATTGTAGCTAAAGCCTAAAGGTATCAGTCAACACCTAAGCTGTGGGTAACTGGTGAAATGGAGTTGGTGGGATATTCTTCCTGTTGCTGAATATATAGAGTTGAGAGAGGGTGAGAGATGGAAATGTTGAAACTCAAAGGGAGAAGATTAGTGTCAGATCAGAGTGGCATCTAATGGGGTGCAAATTTTAACTTTTTAGAAGTTGTAATCATGGTTGTTTCCTACTTTATGAAAATAACTAAGTAGTGAAAAGTGTGCAGCTGAAACTTCATCCGCTAGGAAATACAGAATTAATGAGGTTCTTCACATCCTGAGTAGAATAGGCCCAGTCCTGATCAAGTAGTCAAAGAAAAGATGTGTGTTTTCCACTTCAGAGAAACATTTGATATCTCCATTTGTTAACTTGTGCTCTTCCAAAAATAACAATGTGAAACTATAGTTACACCTACAAAATAAAATCTCCATTTTGGTTAACAGTTTGTCAATATTATCTGCGTTAAACAAAAGCGATGTTCTTTAACACTGAAATAATCTGTTTTGTTCCAGTTGTGCTGGATGAAGGCTCAAATCACAGGGTTGATATTGAACAACATCTTTCCAAAAAATCAACCTGCATCAGCTTGATCTGTCAGACACTTTCGCATCTCTTTGAATTCTTAAAAATGGTTAGTAGTTATGTTGTGCTACTAATCATTACTGATGTCTTCTCAGCTTTGAAATCTCAATTATCAACAAGAGTATAAATGGAACATTTTATGGGTGTTAAAGGAAATCCTATTCTTATCTTTGATTTTTGTATCGTAAGGAACAAAATAACAGGTCGTCTTAACTTGCGGGAAATTTCCATATCTCTCCAAAGGTGCTTTTTAATGTACAGTTAGTTCTGCTATAACACGATAGAAACAAAGTGTTGCAGAAGATTGCATTATAAAGACAATTGTGTCAATGAGGGAAAGTGGGTTTGTAGCTAGATTCAGATTCAAAGATTCAATTTTAATTGTCATTGTCAGTGTACAGTACAGAGACAACGAAATGCATTTAGCATCTCCCTGGAAGAGCGACATAGCAAATGATTTGAATAAATAATAATAAGTGTCCGGGGGGTGGGGGGGGTGATTGGCAGTCACCGACGTACGTTGTTGAGAGAGAGTTTCAGACTTGCAATAACAAGGTTATTTATTATTTAAGTTTTTTGTTACTTTGTTATAAAAACAAAGGATTTTCAAAAGTAGGGGTATTTTCAATTGCAATAAGTTTATTTTTGTTACTGCATGTTACATTATTTAATAGAGTATCATTGCACAAGTGTCAATGGAAGCTATTGATTGTCAATTTCAATCAATTTGGCCTGCTTAATGCAGATAGTGTTCCCCAAATTACCAATCACATTATATCCAATTTGTGTTATGGAGACGCACATTATAGTGAACAACCAAGAATTGATATAGTGAACTACAAAGAAGTTAATATAAATTAATTTTATCAAACAACTTGTAAAATAAATCAACATTTTACATTTTATTTTTGATTCAGCCCTCCCAGGTGAAAGATTTGTCATATCAAGCCTTGATTAACTCGGTGCTAACTATCCTACAGTTGTGTATTGGCACAGCTGTTCCCACCACTTCAGCTGGTATCAAAATTGGCAGACATTTGATCGGATGCATCAAGGTTCAGAGAGCAGGGATAGATGTTATTGGTGCAATCGTGCAATGGACAGGTATGAAAAGAAACAGCATTGAAGTATTCTTTGCCTCTAACATGACTCTTTCTAGTTCAAATTTGTATCTCTTCCTGATTACACCTTTAGAAACTCCAAATGTTGGTCATGCCAAGTTCAGCAAAATCCATGTGCTGCTATTTGAGAGCCGAAGGACTATAAATGTTTTTATATAATGATTTCTTATTATCTTAATAACAGTGGTAGCTTAGCATGCAGAAAGAAAACATATAATATGTTGAAATGATTTTCTATGTCAATATTATTTATCCTCGGAAAATACTTTGGGATATTTGACTGTGCTAAAGTTGCTATCTTACAAAGAAAGTTATTGGTGTTTATTAAGTAAACAATGATTCTAAATTGCTCTGTGGATTTATCAATAACTTGATGTACAAGATGTTAGGTTAGAAGTTATATTTCCTTGAAGATTTATCAGCAAAGTTTAAATTATGTTTTATTGGAACATTTGTTAAGTATCATGAGAGTAATTATTTTCTTATTGCAAACATAGTACATTCCTCCATCCTCTTCCACATCACCCTGCCAACAAACCCCTACTAATTGTTTGCATAAACTATTCCCCGAATCCACTTCCTGAGCAGACTTCTGTTCAGGAGTGTGAATTTGTTGCTGTGTATTTTGGAATTATAATATTGTTAACTTCTATGGTGTCGAGATAGATTGAATTATTGTTGAAAAAAAACATATTTAATTACAGGGGAAGTCAAGGAAGTCGAGAATGCATTAAACCTTCTCCTTGATTATGTCAGAAACCCAGATACAGACTGTACAGTGAGTATTACCTTATTGTATCCTGTACCATAATATTTCGGTGTAAATCTGTTTATTCATGAATAAAATCTGACAATGTGCACTTTAACCACATGTGATTTTTTTTTTTCTATTACAAATCTCAAATTGTGGAGTACAGAGGCAAATAAATAAATGATCGGTCTTTGTCCCAAACATCATGGAGGGCACTGTAGTATGCTCCTCTGTATGCAATCGTACCAATTGCAGCTAAACTAAGTATCGTGTGTAAAACGTTAGGTAATTTATCAAATCTGTAATGTTTAGGTTTTGAAGAAGACTCTCCAAGCTTTACTTCAGTGGATGTTATGCTGTATTAAAGTTGCAGATTCTCCCGTGTTTGAAAATAAATTGCAAGAGTTTATTCATGGAGGTAGGAAAATGTTATTTATTGTGGCTGTATTTTAGATAGCATTTTGACTTTTGTTGCCACCTAAGCTTTATTTATAAATGAAATTTGAGCAATACTATATCAGAAATTTCTATGCAACAAGTTAATGGGAATTATGGACCAGAATTTTATGTCCAGTTACATTGTTATGATTTTATTTATATATTAAAATAATATTCCTCTTGAATATGCCAGCGTTCAATCTTTTACAATAAACTATTTTTATAATCACTGAAAATACAAAACAGCAATTTAGTTTATATTGGCTTTAATCCTCAAAATTCTGTGTATTTGTAAACCTTAACATTTGTAAAATAGAATACAGACTGATAATTCAAATCTTATGCTTATTAAGGAAAATGCAAAGTTTGAATAAGATTTAGAAATGTTCCTGGCAGCTGGGGAATGGTATCACAGGTTCAGGAGAGTTAGATAGAAGAGCCTAATGTCAAAGGTAGAACTTAATAGTTCAATATTTTGTGTTGCTGATTTCATTAAACAGACCTGGGTCTCATTTCTAATGCTGTGTCCTATTGTACCAAAACAATGCACTATTGAGAGCTTGTATGGTCCTTTATATTTTAGAAGATTTAAGGAGACTATAAATAGCACAACATGCTTTTGCATTAAATATTCGCTCCCTTAATGATGGTGCAGAAATTTTGTTTGTATATGGTATGGAGCTATTTCACATAACCCAGCTGAAGTTTCCAAAGCTGTCATGGTTTATTTTGGTTGCATATTTTGACAAATCTTGAATTAATATCCATCTTTCTTCACTATATCTACAGACTTCATATCAATAATAAAGAAAAGACTGTTTGATGTTCATTGGGAGATTCGTGACTCCACAGTTGAATTTCTTGGCGAACTGTGTTTCCAGTTTAAAGGTATTAGTTGTCTTTCAAATGGAAGATATTTTCCAGATAAAAGTACCATTAACTCAACAAAAGTAACATTTGTTTATCTAATAAATAGCAGATCAGCCAGTTAGTAGTCAAGTCATAGGTGTTGATTAACTTGCTGTTATCTGCATAATGATGAGTCTCCCTTTAGCAAGATCCTTTCAGAAATGTGATCTTTAACCAAGTTCTCATCTTGTGATCACATTTAAGGATGAGTTGAGATTAACCCGGTGTAACCATTTTCTTAATTATAATGTTCAAGTGGTTACTGAAGTGTCGGACAACAGGCTGAAATGTTTGTAGATCTTACTAAGATAAATATTATCAGTAGTAGAGTTTACTCATTTGTACTGAACTTTGATCTTTGATGTTTTTATATTTATTTCAGAAATTCAGAGTTTCTGCCTGTTAATTGGGACCAGTGGACTTCCTCATCTTGTTTTGGAGCTGCTTTCAGATCCTGAAAGTTATGTCCGTGCAAGTAGCATTATTGCACTGGGAAAGATGGACTACCTCTCTCCCAACTGGCAAACTTTATCAAATGAGAAGAATTTAATGGAAGAGAAGGTGGGTACGATTTTTGAATTACATTTTATCTGCACCCATGTTTTAGTTACATTAATAATTTTACTTCACCTGCTTTTCAGATGTTCTAGACTTGAGGTTGCCACCAGCATTGAGATTTGGTTGCATAGCAACAAGGAACTGCAGAAGCTGGTTAATACAAAAAAGGACACAAAGGGCTGGAGTAACTCAGACGAGTTCTCCAGAGGGATTGCCTGACCTGCTGAGTTACTCCAGCACTTTGCGTCCTTTTGCAGTTGTGTTATGTTCCATTTACTTGGGAAGCAGCTGGGAAGTACTTTATTTCTGCATTTACCTACTAATATCAGTATATTTAGACAGAGAGCTTTCTTCGTGATGAGGTGCCATCCCTCAAACTTACGTTGAGCCTAACTGGAATGAGATATGATTCTGAAGACAGGTCAGTGTAACAATAGGACAAAGAATTTGAGTTGCAGTTAACTGTAGGTTTGGGTCACATTTAGAGATTGAACAGAGGTGTTGAATAAAGTGGCCTCCAATCTCTATCTGATCCTCAAACCATAAGACACTAAATTGAAATATGTGCAAATTCATGGGGGTTTAGTTTTGAATGGGCTTTTGGGGACCTTCGCAGTTTGTAGAGAAAAAGGAACAAAATATGAATAGCATGGTGCTTCCCATATTGATGCTGGTTCCTAGAAACAGATACAACCCCAACATTTTGCAACAGCTTGTCAAAATCATGGCAACTGCTGTTTATGCCACAAATATTTGATATGAAAATTCCACATCACTTGAATAACTGGAACCAAAATTTCGTGTTCGTTTTCTAGGTCTGCACAAAACTTGAGAGTCTTTAATTTACAACAGAAGTCTTTAATTCTTTACTCAGTGCTGGCAACAAGACAACTCAAAATGGCTGCACACACACTGTCTACAGACAGGATAAACTATGTACAAAACATCTCCCTTTGTCCTGTGCAGCGCCAGCTGCTGCACGGGAGGAGCAACGGGTCCTCCCACACCACACAGTCCACCAAACATCACACCAAATATTTAGGAAGGAGCTGCAGATGCTGGTTTATTCCGAAGATGGGCACAAAGTACTGGAGCAACTCAGCGGGTCAGGCAGCATCTCTGAAGAAAAAGGCTAGGTGACAAAACATCACCCGTGTCTTTTCTCCAGAGATGCTGCTTTTTACTTTCTTGTATTATTTGGTGCTATAAACGGCAGAATAAAACTGAAGATTGTATTCACTGTTAAATATTAATTTAAATTGTATATTTGTATCTTAGGCTATTTTGATGTAAGCACTCAATGTTTGCACAAAGAGATTTGCCTCATTAATTTCTGGCGCAGAGAACATTTAAAAAAACAAATAAATACAACTTTTTTTCCCTTCCAGAAGATTATTCTTTCCAGTTTGTTGGACATTTTGAACCAAGATACGGAAGGGTTCCCGAGGAGGGCTGTGGTTAAAGTGTTCGCCGATTGGGCAAAAAATAGCCACAAGCTCAGCTCGTGTGAATTAGCGGATGTGGTTCCTGTTGTTTTGAAGATCGGGGGCTATGATTTGGATTGGGAGGTCAAAATGTATAGTCTGGAACTGGCAGAAGCTTTCATAGATGGGTCACCATTCAAATCAATAAACCCGTACGCTGATGCATTGCCAAATAACATAAGGTCAACGCAGGTGAGATGTTTTCTGCAGAACCTCTGTGATACGGGAATTTTTGATATCTTATTTCATGCTTTATGGGATTGTGATAGACCAGTGGCTCAGAAAGCATGCAAGATACTAATGAAACTAAAAACGACTGCTTCACGTGCTGACAGCATTGAAAATGTCAAGAATCTGAATGGATACAAACCAAACAGTGAAAGTTTCCACAGCTGGCTTTCTCATAATCACCTAAATTTGAAAAATGTGGAGGATGTCATGGAAGTTTTGATAACACTGGACTTGGAATATCAGCACCAGCACCTCACATGTAGCAGTGATCATATTGAGACCAGTCTTCGATCTCTGCTCCAAGATATACTGGCAGCTGCTGAGAACTCTGAGGAAAATGATGCAGACTGCTACTAATCTGCCATTCGTTGTAAAAATGTGGAATGCTAAATATGTAACATTCATATAAATCAACCTTTATCAACTGAGCTTGAAGATCCCGCTTAGTCAACAAATGTATTTTCTTATGATTGCAATTGAAATTAAATAAACTCATTTTTCTAACCCTGTTTGGTTTGATTGTAATTTAGTTGTTTTTTTTTCACCAAAGAAACTCTTGCATTTTGTGTGTCTAAACGATGGCTGGGTAGATGTTTTCTTTTCTGCAGTTAAAGTTGTACAAAAAGTGAAGTGATGGATCACCTTTCCACTGCAATTCATATGCTTATTGTAAATGTAAAATCTTCTCTTGAGCTAGTGTTTTTGAACAGCTTTTTTAAAGCATTGCAATTATCGTATTGCATGATTTTTTTTTTTTTAATGCATGTGTTTATGAATGGTAATGGTGCTGCAGGTAGGTGGTGTGTGGGGCGACTGCTAGATTTGGCTTTCCAGGAGTTTTCTGATCCCTCAGGAAAATGTCATGCCTTCTGGACAATGTATTAGACGTCCACCACTGATTTTCTGGCAGCTGATGCACTGGCATCTCCTTTAATCCGGACAAAATTATGAAAGTGCATTTGAAATCCCTCCGGAAGTCCCCCCAAAAATGTGGCGCCTAGGTCAGGTGAGGCGGCCTATCTTGACCTCATCAGAACTTCCGCGGCTGATCAGCTTCCTGTGGCCAAGGGCTCTGGAACTCCAGCCTGGCTGGAGCCGGCAGATCTGTTCCCATTGTCAGTTTAATGGTAGAAACCAGGATCTACAGGTTTATACCAAAGATAGATACAAAGTGCTGGAGTAATTTAGCGGGTCAGGCAGCATCTCTGGAGAAAAAGGGTGGGTGACCCTTTGGGGTGGGACCCTTCTTCAGACTGTAGGTAGGGGGTGGGTGAAGAGCTGCAGGCGAGAAAAGACTAGGACCAATTTATGTTCTCGCCTCCAGCTCTTCACCACCACCACCCCCTACTTAGTCTAGAATGGTCCTTACCTGAATCGTCACCCATTCTTTTTCTTCATGGATGCTGCCTGACCCGCTGAGTTACTCCAGCACGTTGTGTGTCTCTCTGTGATTTAATTAGGTCATGTGCCGCAGTGGGATCTGAGCTGATCTTGGTACAATTGAGTAATTTATTTTTCACTTCACATATTTCACAGTTATAAAGCAATAAAGATAATTGCATTTAAATATCAATTACTTTTTCTTTTAATTTTTCTGTAGCACTCTTTGAATTAATTGATGTTTTTTATCTTAGGCTGCATAAATTGAATTTGGTGTCTGCTCATTTGGCTGCATCCTTCAGTTCATTAAATTCCAGATCTCGTAAAAGTCCAGCCAAGCTTTACACAGAATCGAGTTCCTTGTCTAGTAAAGAAAAGAAAGTTAGAGGATCAATCAAGAGAATGTAGTCTGGGAACGTCAGAGGGACAGGTAGGAACATCTGCGGGGAATATTCCAGAGTATAAAGCGTGGAATTTTGGTGAAATTGAACATTTAAAGTGGTGATTTAAATGTCAAACAGAAATGCAAGTGGCATGTTAACTAGCCTGGGTTAGTCTAGGGTTGATACAGTCTAAATAAAATGTACACAAGTGCAGACTGGAGCCAAAACATTTAGCAGGACCTTTTCCTTATGTCAGTACTGTGTCAAAACCTGAGGCTGCTTAACAATGGCCACAATAAAATTGTAGACGGAACATATCAGAAAAGCCATACCATTATTTATATATATATCCAGATTAATATCAGCCTTTTGAGGTTAAGTAATTTAGTATTCTCACTGATATAGTTTAACAACTGTTTGAAATATATTAGTAAGGGTGTCAGGGGTTATGAAGAGAAGGCAAGAGAATGGGATTGAGAAGGAATGATAGATCAGCCATGATTGACTAGCAGAGTAGACTTGATTGGCCTAATGGCCTAATTCTGCTCCTATAACTTTTGAACATGAATTATATTCTAAATTAACTGCTGTTTTTCATTGCGCAAAGGACATTTATGATATGTGGTGCACTTGAAAGTAGAACTAAAAATGGTCAATGTAGAATCAGTGATTCACTGCTGAGTCCAATTCCTGACATTTTTGGTATTAAATTCCCCTTTCAATGAGAAAAAAAACCTTTCAATTAGATTTAGGCCAGCTGTTCATTTACAATGTTGTTGAAAGGTTGAAGATTATTGGAAATACATATTATATTCAGTGTAATTATATTTCACAAAAGACTATTTCATCCTCAAATAGTCATATTTCAGTTCTGGTTGTATCCTGCTTTGTTTCTGTCTATTGATCTGTAAGGCTCACAAAACATGTTGCTCTTCATCCTCATGTGGATGTTAGAGAAATTAATGAACTGCTGCATTCTAATATTAGCTCTTTTTTCTGCAGACACTGCCTAATATTCTGGGCATTTCCAGCATTCTCGTTTGGGTTTCAAGTTTCAGCAAAACCTCTGACCTACATTTCACATTGCCCTTTGTTTAATTTTCTCCCTCTTGAACTTCCTTCACTAATCTCTAAACATTGGGATTACGTGAGTAACCCTTGTCTTGCTCTTTAATTACATTTTCTTTGTCCTATCAAACCGTTACTTGCCTACTTTATAACTTGGTTTTTCACCTGGTTCTGAAGAATTGTCTTTGAGCTTAAAGTCTAACTGTTCTCTCAGCATTACTGCTGCATGTCTGCTGCTTACTGCCTTTTCTATTTTTATTTCTAATATTGAAACTTTTGTTTAAAGTGATTGCTGTTTTAAAATAAAGCAATCATTGCACCTCAAACTACTCACACCTGGCCATTTGCTCTTCTCCCCTTCCCTGTAAGGCAGAAGCTCAAAAGCATGTACCACGAGATTCAAGAACAGTTTCTTCTCTGCTGTTATCAGACCTGTAGATGGGGCATCTTGGTCGGCAAGAGCAAATGGATTGAAGGACCTGTTTCCATGCTGAATGACTGACTTTTGAACGGACCTCTCACATGCCAGGGATGAAGTCCCCCCACTTCCAATCTACCTCATTGCAATAATGGGTTTTTTTTAATCTGCATTTTCTCTTTAGCTGTAAAACTATATTCTGCATTCTGTTTATTTTATTTTTTGCACTGCTGAATATGTACATAGATGTTATCATTTGACTGGATATCATCTAAAATCTTTCTTTTTTTCACTGTATCTCAGTACACATGATGATAAAGCATTACTCGAATCTAATTCATTTTGTGAAACGTGTGGGATAGTTTGATGTGTAATGTGAGAGTGCAATTTCTAAAGTGGGCCAGATACAGACTTAATTCAAATCAGAAATACTACCCAGATGAATTTGCCAGTTATCCATAGTGACTCAACTACATCATTTTGGCTCCCTATGCTCTTTTTTTATCAGGTGAACCAATAAGTCGATTAGTGTTCCCTGAGTGTTGAGGACATCACTGAAGAATTGTCCAGAGTATTGAACTGAATGAACACAAATAATTTGAATCCAGAGTGCGAAACATTTCCATCACATTTGCTGATTATCTTCCAAGGAAAGAGCGTTCACGTCGCGGCCCTGTTTCCACCAATCTTTCCACCACCACGCACAAGAAGCGACAAGACAGACACCATTGTATGCAGATGCCGAGAGGTGTGTTCAGCTCTGGCTGAACAACTTCTAATCCTGTGTGTGGACTCGATAAGAAGGAGAATTATGCCAAGCTATTCATATTTCTTTTCAAGGTTTTGTTTTTATAAGTGGATTTGGGAATGCAAATTTCATTACATGTCACAGATTTAGGTTAATTTAAACAATATGTACTCGGGATAACATTAACCTGCACAGCTTTGAATGGCAAGTAGATATAAAAACATTGCAATGGAAATTCACTGGAAGATTCTACCTTGACATTTGACTCGTTGAGTCATTTATATAAACGCTCCATTGCTGTTTGGCATTGAAATTAAGATTTACGAACATGAAATTGCCTGTTAGTGGTCTGATCAAGCAAATTCCAGGGAACCACTACTTAAGCAACATAAGAAGACACGTCTGTTTCTTTTTACATTTTACTGTAAGTATATGCTTGTAAGGAGATAGGATTTAACTACTTTTAATTATGGTGTAAATTTACTTCATCACTATAGGCACGGCAGCTGAAGAGAACGATAAATGTGAAGTAGCTAAATTCTTCTGAGTTGAGAAATGAATTGGGAGTACCCCTTCTCCCAAAGAATTTTCACTTAATAACAGCATCTTCCTCAGCAAATTCCAGTGATATAACCCTCGCCAAAAATTATTATTTATTCATAACTTTCGAATCCTCAAAATTATAATCCATGATTATATATTATCTGTACTAAGTATTTTAACATGGCATATGGAAAAGGTAAATACAGTATTGTGCTGTAGGAAATGCAAGGAACTGCAGATGCTGGAAACTTGAGCATAAGGATGGCACACTGGTACAACTGGTAGTGCTGCTGCCTCACAGCGCCAAGGGAACCATGTTTGATCCTGACTTTGGGTGCTGTCTGTGCGGAGTCTCCTTGTGACCGTATGGGTTTTCGTCAGGTGCTCCGATTCCTTCCCACATCCAAAAAATGTGCGGGTCGGCAGGTTATTTAGTCTCTGTAAATTCCCCTAGTGTGTAGGGAGTGGGTGAGAAAGAGGGATGTCGTAGAACTAGTGTGAACAAGTAATTGATGGTTGGCATGGACTTGGTGGTCCGAAGCGCCTGTTTCCACGCTGTATCTCTAAACTAAACACAAGGTGTTAGAGCAAAGGGAATATAGTTCTCAGCAGTGTCGTGCATCAGTTTCACACACCGTACTCTTTTCCGTTTTATACCATTCACTGTACAAGGTACCTGGTTTAGAATCAAATGTTGAAGAATCACGACAGTAAGATTTAGGTTAAAGTATCCTTGGCCCAAGCTTTTGCAGAGTGCAAGTTCTGAGAGGAAAGACAATAGGTGCAGGAGTAGGCCATTCGGCCCTTCGAGCCAGCACCGCCATTCAATGTGATCATGGCTGATCATCCCCAATCAGTACCCCGTTCCTGCCTTCTCCCCATATCCCCTGCAATCTTTAAGAGCCCTATCTAGCTCTCTCTTGAAAGTATCCAGAGAACCGGCCTCCACCACCATCTGAGGCAGAGAATTCCACAGACTCACAACTCTGTGAGAAAAAGTGTTTCCTCGTCTCTGTTCTAAATGGCTTACCCCTTATTCTTAAACTGTGGCCCCTGGTTCTGGACTCCCCCAACATCGGGAACATGTCTCCTGCCTCTAGCGTGTCCAAAGCCTTAATAATCTTATATGTTTCAATAAGATCCCCTCTCAAAGGTTATGGATTCAAGCTGACTGCTGGGATTTGTAGAACTATCCCAACGCTGTAGTGAGGGAGTGTGCCACTCCAGTAGGTGTATCTTTCATACGAGGGAGGCCAGTCATCCTGAAGAAGAAGATTGAATATCCCTTAATAATAAACCAAGAAAGAAATGCAAGAGGAATGATGAACACTGGTTAGTTTAGAGATACAGTGTGTGAACAGACCCTTCGGCTAACCGAGTTCGCACTGACAAGCAATCGTCCATACACTAGTTCTAGCCTACACACTAGGGACAATTTACACAGAAGTCAAGTGACATAAACTTTGCACGTCTTTGGAATGTGGGAGGAAACCGGAGCACCCAGAGAAAACCCACACGGTCACGGTGAGAACGTACAAACACCATTCAGACAGCACCTGCAGTCAGGATCAAACCCGGGTCTCTGGCATTGTAAAGCAGCAACTCTACCACTGCGCCACTGTGCTGCCCCCTAAATATTACATGCACTCCTGGTATTATTGACATGCTATGGAGCAAATGCAGCAACATATATGAAGGCACACCACATCCCTCCAAAGAGAACCCATCAATTACAATGTTATGTAGGATTGTTCCCTCAACAAAGTTAACATGCACTGTGATGTAACAATTCACATTGGATTGCCAAAACTCATCTCAGTTCCGCAATCATTCAAATTTAGACAAGATTCCAGATCAGCATCATCTTGGAACATGTACATTTACTCATTTTTCCTTCGGTACCAAAACTGAGAAACTAAGTTTCTTACTTGATGAACCAAAGCTGTGGACCAATATGCTTTGTGCAGTTTAATACGGAGGCCTCTCTATTTCACCATTGACACAAAGAGGGATTTGAACACAGCAGAGTTACAAAGTGCATTGAGTATTTGCCGAGGCTATTGAGGATGTCTTTCATTTCATGCAGTTGGTGTATCCATTCACTGATGCTCCACTTAATGTGTTTATGGATGTTAATGTCATTTGAAAGGTATTCTGACCAGTATGGCTTTATTTCTTTTAACTCTTATGATTTTCATGAGATGACGTTGGGAAGAAAATAGCACACAATGGAAAAGAGCCCTGTTGGAGTGTGTAGCAGTTGTCAAATGTCAATCAACAAAATCAATAATTTTTCTTTTACACTTGTACCAAATATACAAACCCAAGCCAATTAACCTACAAACCTGTACGTCTTTGGAGTGTGGGAGGAAACTGAAGATCCCAGAGAAAACCCACGCAGTCACAGGGGAGAACATACAAACTCCGCACAGACAGCACCCATGGTCAAGATCGAACCCGGGTCTCTGGCACTGTAAGCGTTGTATGACAGCAACTCTACCGCTGCACCACCGCGCCGCTCTTTTCAAAATGCATCTTTCTGCATATGCATCAAAACGCATATTCTTACATATATAAAACCTATAATTTTGATGCCTTCTCATTTTATGCTACTTAGTTGTCTCACTCGCCCTGTGTTCTCTAAGAGTATATTGATTAATTGATACAGGAAACAGCATGGAAACGGGCCCTTCAGCCCACCAAGTCCATGCCGACCATCAATCACCCCTCCGTACGAGTACTATTTTACCCTACATTCGCACCACTCCCCTCAAACTTGGGGCAATCTTACAGAGGCCAAGTAACCTGCAAACCCAGACATCTTTGGGATGTGGAAGGAAACCGGAGCACCCGGAGGAAATAGGGAGAATGTACAAGCTCCACACAGACAGCACCCGAGGTCAGGATCGAACCTGGATTCCTGGTGCTGTGAGACAGTAACTCTACCCTCTGTGCTGCCTATCTTTGTACACTTTCTTATTCCTCATTCCTTCACTTTCCCTTCACCAGCTGCAAGTTGTAATCATTAATAATAACCCGTCGCTGGTATTGGGAAGTTATTTCACATGTTTATTCATTTAGTGTTCTCACCAAATTATTTTAAAAATAATTTAGTGTTTTCACCTATTCCTGAATTTCCCATAACATTGGGCCATTTTACCTAATAATAGTTGCATTATATTAACAATTTTATCCGAACAGGTAGGAAAGAGGTGCAGATGCTGGTTTAAATCGAAGGTAGACATAAAATGCTGGAATAACTCAGCGGGACAGACAGCATCTCTGAAGAAGGGTCTCGACCCGAAACGTCACCTATTCCTTCTCTCTAGAGATGCTGCCTGTCCTGCTGAGTTACTCCAGCATTTTGTGTCTACCTTATACTAACAGGTATTCCACAGCAGCAGAGGAACATAGAAGCAAATCAGAAAATCCATTACTGGACAATGAAGGACTGCCTCGATTTTCTGCCATCGCTGTAGAACATGTCGTACCTGGAATCACAAAGTTGGTTCAGGAACAAAGTGATGGACTTCAGGAGTTAGAAAAGGATTTGGAAGCAATGGGTAAGCATTTCCTTTCAATGCAATACTGTAAATGGTTTACTTTTATGCTGGAAATCCAATGCAGTGCCAAGGCAATGCTGCACAGTTAGATGAGCTAAGTTTCAATTAGGCTTACTCTTGTGGAATCATTTTCCATATGTTATTAGATTAGAGATACAGCTAGGAAACAGGCCCTTCGGCCCACAGAGTCCATGCCGACCATCAATCACCCATTCGCACTAGTTCTCTTACCCCACTTTCTCATCCAATCCTTACAAGCCAGGGGCAATTTACAAAGGCGAATTAGCCTACAAATCTGCATGTCTATGGGACATGGGAGGAAACAGGAGCACCCAGAGGATACCCAGACAGTCAAAGGGAGAACGTGCAAACTCCATACAGGCAGCTCCCAGGATCGAACCAGGGTCTCTGGCGCTGTGAGACAGCAGCTCTACCAGCTACACCACTGTGGCGTCATCAGATGTTCTTTCAAATGGTTTAAGATAACATGGGACTTTAAACTTTGCTCAAGTTTTGACAAGGCAGAACTTATCAGGAAATGGAGGCACACAAGGAACTGCTGGAATCTTGAGCAAAGTGCTGGAGTAACTGGATGGGTCAGGCAGCAACTGTGGAAGGAATGGTTTGTGTCAGGACCCTGAGAACATAGAAAAGTACAGCGCAGGAACTTGCCCTTTAGACCACAATGTCTGTGCGAAACATAATGCCAAGATAAACTAATCTCGGCTGCCTATGCATGATTCATACTCCTCCAATCCCAGCATATACATGAGATACTTTAAGGGTCTTCCCATCAAATATGTATCTTCCCCTTGCATTCAACCTCTCATAGTGCAACAGTAGGCAGCACAGTGTCAGTAGAGTTGCCTCATCACAGTGCCAGAGACCCCGGTTCGTAGGTTTAATTGGCTTCTGGAAATTGCCCCTGGTGTGTACGATGCCAAACTGGGATAACATAGAACTAGTGTTCGGGTGATCGTTGATCAGCAAGGACTCAGTGGGCCGAAGGGCCTGTTTCAATGTCGCATCTCTAAACTAAAATCCTCACCTTCCGAAGAAGGGTCGCGTCCCGAAATGTTACCTGTCCATTCCCTCCGCAGTTGCTGCCTGAGCCACTGAATTACTCTGGCACTTTGTGTTTTCCTCACCTGGAAATGTCTGAACAGTCACATCTCTAAAAACCATGTGGATTCCACTGCTCCTGAACGGTGAAGAAAAATTGTGTTCTCCTGTTTCCCATTGGGCTGTAATATGCATTAACCTCCTTTACAGTAGGTTCTCAAGAATTCACTGCAGAAGACTCTGTAATGGATCAGTATGTGATATCTGTTTCCAGTGCTCATGATCTTTGTATCCTATGTGAGAGGTAATGTTTAGTTTAGTTTAGAGATACAGCGCATAAACAGGCCCTTTAACCCACCGAGTCCGTGCCGACCACCGACCCCCATACATTAACGCTATTCTACACACACAAGGGACAATTTGCAATTACACCAAGCCAATTAGCCTACATACCTGTACGTCTTTGGAGTGTGGGAGGAAGCTGAAAATCTCAGAGAAAACTCACTTGGGTCACAGGGAGAACGTACAAACTCCGTACAGATCCTGTAGTCAGGATCGAATCTGGGTCTCTGGCTCTGTAAGGCAGCAACTTTATCGCTGCTCCACCGTGCCGCATAAGTTTATCTTTTCTTTTACTCAGTCTGGCAAATATGTTCAAGTTGTTTGTATTGGACTCATACTCCGTAAGCCTCAATTCCAACACAATCTATCATCTCTTGTCTGTCAAAGACAATGATGGATGAATGGGAGTTAACATTAATAGTCCATCATCTCAGTTCAAAACTATCAATCTGTCATTTTGTAATGAATCTATGAACACTAGGGATTAAATCATATCATTAATTTGCACTTAGCGTTATCACATTGAAGATGGTGATGAAAATGCTGAAAATTACAAGGAAAAATTAACAAAAATGCAGTAATTTCATTCCATTAGGAAAACTACAAAAAACATGGTCAGCCGTCTTTGACAGACTGGAAATCCTGCAGTTCCCACTTCACTACAGCTGGAGAATCGTGACAAATATGAATAAAGTGAAGAATAGTCCAGCACTACGAAAGGCATGCAATCAGGTTTGTATGGAGCATTCAAATGTGCATCTCAACTTTCGGATGTTCAAAGGTCATTGTAATTTCAATTATGTTCCATGGATAGGACAGATTTGCAGGGGTTTAGGCCAAATGTGGGCAGGTGGGACTAATGAAGCTGGGACATGTTGGCCGGTGTGGGCAAGTTGGCCCGAAGGGGCCTGTTTCCACCCTGTATCACTTGATGACTCAAATGTTGTCATTTGTCTCATTTCCTGTTAAAATGTGTGCTCTTTCTGAGTGTATGAGCTGAAATGTATCAAGTGGTTTTATTCAGCTATAATTATCTCTACAATTCAGCAACCAAAAAAGTGTGTCACTATTTATCACTCCAACCACCTTCAAAATTTTAAATACTTTAATTTTACATTCTTTAACTTTATCTGCTCGAGGGAATGCAACATTATTCATGTAGACGCAAGGAATCGAAGATGCAGGAATCTTGCCTTGAATACAAAGTGCTGGAGTAACTTAACGTGTCAGGCAGCATCTCTGGAGGACATGGATAGGTGGCATTTTAGTTCGGGACCATGCTGTGGACGGAACTGTATGAACTGACTCCAGTCTGAAGAAGGGTCCTGACCTGAAACTTCGCCTATCCACGTCCTCCAGAGATGTTGCCTGACCTGCTGAGTTACTGCAGCGCTTTGTGTTCTAAGCAACATTATTCAATTTTGGCAGACAGATATTCATGATAGATTGACTATTTTTTTGGTCTTCTGCAAATCCCCGTCCACAAGAGAAACTTGTTTACCAAGGCCTAACCATTAAGAAAATGGTTGACTTTATACCAGAGATTTGGTAAGAATACTCTTGTCTATTCAATGTCTGCCCCAACCAAAATTTGGGTCCACTGATTCAATGATTTAAGAATAAATGACAAGAGAATGTACTAACATGGAACAAGTCAGCACAGTGGAGCAGTGGTTGAGTTGCTGCCTCACAGCACCTGAGACCCGGGTTCGATCCCGACTCCAGGTGCTGTCTGTACGAAGTTTGTACGTTCTCCCCGTGACCTGCGTGGGTTTTCCCCGGGTGCTCCGGTTTCCACCCACACTCCAAAGACGTACAGGTTTGTAGGTTAATTGGCTTTGGTAAAGATTGTAAATTGTCCCTGGTGTATGTAGGATAATGTTAGTGTACAAAGATAGTTGTTCAGCATGGCCTCGGTGGGCCGAAGGGCCTGTTTCCACGCTGTATCTCTAAACTAGACTAAACTAAACTAAAATCACAGTGTAAATTGCAAGAGAGATATTTTCTAATGTGATGGAAATATTTTAATCTTTCTGTTCTCTTGACTTACCCTTGCTAACTGGTTCATATTAATGGGATCAAAGAGCAATAATGTTAATGATATTTGCTATGTACATTCCTTTGGAAGTAGAAGCAGTTTCATTGCTTCAGATAACATAATGTACAAAGGTTTGTCTTTATTTGTGGAATATTGTCAAAATCTTCTTGAGTGAAATTAATCTCCTAATACTTTGGATTGCAGGTAGAGCCACTGGTTGTGAGAGAACATAATCGACTTTCGCAGAATATTATATTGTACAATGCTTACAAGGTGAATATGAGCAACGTTTCGTTAAATCTGAGATTGAATTTTAAATAGAGCAGAGAACAGTACAGGAACAGGCCCTTCAGCCCACAATGTCTGTACCAAGCATGATGCAAAGACAGACTAACCTCTTCTCCCTCCATTCCCTGTATATCTATGCGCCTATCTAAATGCCTCTTCAGCGCCATTATTGTTTCTGCCTAAATGTATTAAATCGCTAAATGTAAACCAGCACCAGATACAACTATCACTCAACTGTTTTAATATTTGGGTGCCGTGTTAATGTTGCAATTGCACAAGAAAATGGCAAGTACAAATTGTTTCAAATGACATCTGAATCATTTTATAATTCGTAAGTTCATAAGTCTAGGAGCAAAATTAGACCTTACGGCCCATCAAGTCCACTCCGCCATTCAATCATGGCTGATCTATCTTTCCCTCTCAACCCCAATTGGTGGTCCTGCAATTTATTTCCATTTTATCTGCAGGTGTATTCATGTTTAGAAAGTTGGTCATGGTTAAAGAAAATTGTCGGTGAGGTTTTAAACTCATCTCTCTTTAGGATACCAAAGTGAAATACTGAGCACAGGTGTGGAGGGTGGTGGGACTTTCTTCCCTTGACTGGTTGGGTGGGACTCCAAATATATTTAAGAAACTTGATGTCATCCACCCTGCTTAATTGACGATCAAAATGGAGAATGAGCAAGTGTTGGAACCAACTGGAAAGCTCTTCAAAATTTGGCAAACACTTGATGGGCTGAATGGCCTTTTCCCATGTTTATTGTACTTTAGTTTAGAGATACAGTGTGGAGACAGGCCCTTCGGCCCATCGAGTCCGCACCGACCAGCAACCTCCGCACACTAACACTATCTTACACACACTAGGGACAATTTTATATATATACAAAGCCAATTAACCTAAAAATCTGTACGTCTTTGGAGTGTGGAAGGAAACCGAAGACCTCAGAGAAAACCCACGCAGGTCATGGGGAGAACGTACAAACTCCGTACAGACAGCACCCGTAGTCAGGATTGAACCCTGGTCTCTGGCGCTGAAAGGCTGCAGCTCTACCGCATTTGTTCTGTTCTGTTCTCTAATGCATTGCCTCTTTCAATGTTTGATTCAAAACATGAAAATATATCTCAGTAGTTTTAGTTTAGTTTAATTGATACAGCATGGAAACAGGCGCTTTGGCCTAGTACCGAGTCCATGCCAACCCTCGAGTACCCGTTCACAATTCTTCCATGTTATCCCACTTTCTCATCCACTCCCTACACACTAGGGGCAATTTACACAGAGCAATTAAGCTACAAACCCACACGTCTTTGGGACATGGGAGGAAACCGGAGCACCTGGAGGAAACCCACACAGTCACAGGGAGAATGTACATACTCCACACAGCCACCACCTGAGGTCAGGATTGAACACTGTCGCTGTGAGGCAGCAGCTCTACCAGCTGCACCACTGAGCCGCCCTAGTGAACTCAGCAAGGAACGTTTGGTGAAACATTTACTTATTGTTTAGATTGGGGTGGGAGATTGCAACCTTCACGTGGTCCGCCCTGTTTCGACAAATGCAATCAACCCGGTGTGCACAGTCAAATAAGATCAAATAGAACAAGTTGTCCTACAACTTTAGGCTGTGCACGCCATACGCAAGAAGAAGAAGAATTGTTTAGATTATAAGTTTGAATGTGGTGAGGAGTATTCCATGCTTTAGATCCCAGCCCAAAACATTTCCCTCCACAGATGCTGCCTGACCGGCTGAGTTATTCCAACAATTTGATGATTCCAGCATCTGCAGTTCCTTGTTTTTTACTTTGAGAAATATAATTCACTACATTAAAAATTGCAATATTTGCTTACAGTTCTGAGAAAGCGAGACCAATACTGCCCCAAATGAATAGTTGAGCAATTTTGCAATGTTCATTCCACCTTCAATGTTGTACCTTCATGGAAAAAACATTAAAGGGAAAAAATTTCTCTGCTTCAATTTGCAATATGCAACCATGGTGACAAACCTTCATGTTCATAATTTCTAACATAAATGTAAAAGAAAATTCCAAGAAAACATGTTTTCATTATGGCATAAGAAGAAATAATCCATTAAATGTGTTCAATATGTTTGGGCAGCAAATTATTATACTTTTCCAACAATTAACTTCTGAGCTCATTCCCGAAGGTCTGCAAGAAAAGATGTAAATATTCAGATGATCTTAAAATAAAATATACAACATACAAGTGGAGATGGAAAGAGTAATATATTAATAAGAGAGACACAAAATGTGTAACTCAGCGGGACACACAGTATCCCTGGAACGAAGGAATGGGTGATGTTCCTCTCCTGACCCACTGTTATTCCAGCATTTTGTGTCTATCTTCGTTGTCAACCAGCATCTGCAATTCCTTCCCACACAATATATTAACAAATCTTCTTCCTTGAATTGAATGCAGCTGAAAGGTTCACTGTTACTCACATTCAGAGCTCCCCCTCAAGAACAATTTAAGAACCAGGGGTCAGAACAAGCACTTGTATTTGGGCTCTTCCACTGTCAGTCAATGAGATCATGGTCGGTAAACCACATCAACTCCACTATCTTCACTTCCATAAATTTGCTTAGTTTTCATGTACATATTGACATCAAATTTGAATATATTCAATGGGGGGTCCAAAGAGCTGCAGATGCTGGAATCTTGAGCAAAAAGCAAAGTGCTGGAGGAACTCAGCAGATCAGGCAGCATCTCTAGAAGACATGGATAGGCACTATTTCTAGTTGTGCCCCTTCTTCAGATGTCCTGATACGAAACATTGCCTATTAATTCCCCCCCAGAGATGCTACCTGACCCACTAAGTTCATCCAGCACTTTATGTTCTGTTGAAATTATGCAAAGGCATCTACAGGCCTTTTGGGATAGCAAATTGTGGCGACTGACTGCTCTTTGAATGAAGAGACTCCTAAACCCAACCTAAATATCGATCTCCTTATACTTAAGGGGCTGTCCCACTGCGGTGACCTAATCTGCGAGTTTAGAAGAGTTTGCCCTCGACTCAAACTCGCAGCATGGTTGACATGTGGTCCTAGGAGGTCCTATGAGGTCACTGGAACTCTCCTTCATGTTCGAGGGAGGTTCCTGCATACTCGCAGCCTCAGTTGGTCGTGGAAAAATTTTCAGCATTTTGAAAATGTTTCCGCAAGTAAAAATTGGCCGGCATGGGTCTTTTGAACTCGTAGTGCAGAGGAGTGTGGTCGTTATTTAGTTATAGGCAGTCGAGGGACCGCTGACCGGGCATTTTAATTGTCTCATTGGAATTTTCAGGACCAAGGAAAACCGGCCGGTAGGTAAAATGCCCGCTAAACTGTATTATAAGTTGTCTGGCTTCTTAAAGGTGTCTCCACTCCTTCTTCCCCCCTTTTCCCCCCCTTCTCTCCCCTTCTCTCCCCTTCTCTCCCTTCTCTCCCCACCCTCCTCCCCTCCCCGCTCTCTAAAGGACTCACCGTACGTCTTTTACCTTCCTGTTCATCGCGGGTGTGAATTTCAGACAGCGCTCCCCCGCTTTCCCTGGCCCCTGCCTTTGCGATGTGTGTGTGTGTGAGTGTGCGGTCGGTTGATCCAGCTCGCGGTTTCATCGCTGGCGGTCGATCCAGCTCGAGGTTTTTCAGGCGAGTGCCCTCGAGCTTGAAGGTCGAAGACAGTCGCTGAAAGGTCGCGTTAGTGGGACAGGCCCTTTATGGGCAGCAGATGGCGTAGCGGTATAGTTGCTGCCTTACCGCGCCAGAGACCCGGGTTGTCTGTACAGAGTTTGTACGTTCTCCCCGTGACCTGCATGCGTCTCCTCCGGGATCTTCGGTTACATCCCACACTCCAAAGATGTACAGGTTTGTAGGTAAATTGGCTTGGTATAAATGTAAATTGTCCTTAGTGTGTGTAGGATAGCGTTAATGTGCGGGGATCGCTGGTCGGTGCGGACTCGGTGGGCCGAAGGGCCTGTTTCCACATGGTATCTCTAAACTAAATAAACTAAACTAAAACAGTACTGTGAACCCAAGTTATAGTCTAAAATAGACAGTTCAGCACAGGAGGGCAACAGTCAGACGCTGTTTTACACCAAAGATAGACACAAAATGCTGGAGTAACTCAGCAGGTCAGGCAGCATCTCTGGAGAAAACGTACAGGTGATGTTTTGGGTTGAGACCCATCTTCAGAGTTGATAGAGAGATTTGAAATGGGTTGGGGTGGGGAAAACCAGGCCTGTTGTAATGTATGAAGTTGCTGCTGCCACATGGATCTTTCCCACAGTGCGTTATTTTTGGCAGGAGCTAATAGCAGGAGGCCAGAAGCTGAATGGTGCGCAGGTCCGTATCATCAACTCTACTCTACATGCAGCCAAGAACGGTGGAGCTGAACTTGAGGGAGGAACCAAGAGCCGTTTCAATGACATTCAGCTGCAGTTGGCAAACCTCTCAGAACTATTCAGGTGTGCAGTGAGTCAAGAGTGTTTTACTGTCATATGTCCCAGACAGAACAATGACATTCTTACTTGTAGCAGCACAACAGAATATGTGAACGCTGTACACTGTCAACAATATAATGAACAAAATACAAAGTTCATATACACACACACACACACACACACACACACACACACACACACACACACACACACACACACACACACACACACACACACACACACACACACACACACAAACAAACAATGTGGAATAAATTAATTTAGATGGAAATTAAAAGAAAATGAAAAGCGGAGACTTTGCAGGTTTGCTTAGAGACTGTATTGCATGATATCATGGAAAGATGGCAACAGTTAACTGCTCACCAGTTCTCTGCCTTCACAGCAGAATTAGCCGACAGTCATACTGTGAAGTAAACAACTTTCGTTTTATACAACTATACCAAAAAAAATACTATCTACCACATGGGTATCAATTATTTTATTAGTCATAACATACTTTTTTGTTTATGTCAATCTTATTCAACAACAGACGGTTAATACAAGTCAAACATAATGCGAGAGCATCTTGACATTATTCTATCTCACCTTTTATGTGGACCGCGCCACCATCCCCTCTCCGAGTCAATCAGAAGCCCCCCATTTACTGCAACGTATCTACGCTACTAGCGGTAGGAGGCACGGGTGGTCTACTGTAACAGAAACAAGCTTCCTTATCTCTGCCTACTATTTCATGTTTACATTTACCATCCACCCTTCAACACATTCCTAGACAATAAGTAATAAAGTAATACATCTAATCTTACTTTGCCGATTCCCACGAACATCTTCTACACCTGGTCAACGAGAGATGCCAATTGTCACATCCAAACACCCTTCGTTACGTTATTCAATACCAATCAAAATTAAGTAAGGAAGGATATTAATATTTTCTTCCACAGACAATGGAGCAGCCATTGTGGCTTCCACAGTACAAAACCAATCCCCCCAAGTCTATGAGGCTCAGACCTTATTTGGAGGTCATAGTTTTTAAGTCTGATGGTTGACAGGAAGAAGCTGTTCCTGAACATGGACATTACCGTTTCCAAGCTACTGTTCCAGAGCTATAACCCCAATGGCAGGGGTTATAATGAGTGTGTGGCTCGGGTGGTGTGAGTCTCTGATGATGCTGGCTGCCTTTTTGAGGCAGTGACTCCTGCAGATCTCATCGATGGTGCGAGGTCAGTACCAGTGGTGGACTGGGCAGTGTTCACCACTTTTTGGAGTCTTCTTCGCTCCCGGGCATTCAAGTTGCCGAACCAGACCGAATAGGAAGGGCTGTGTACTCTTCCTGTGCGCGGCTATAGTGCACTCCAGGCTCCAGCGCTGTAGGCCTTCTACCGCTAATTGTTTCTGACGTTTTATGGTTTTAGAAGTAATTTCACATGAGGTTGTGTCACTGTGGGAACTCAAAAAAAACCTTTAGAACGATATTTTTAAAATGATTGGCGTATGATTTTTCCTAGTGGTTTCCTTGAATAGTCTGATAGTCATACAGCTATACAGCGAGGAAACAGGCCCAGTGGCCTAACATGTCCCATCTACACTAATCTGCATGGTGGCGCAGCGGTAGAGTTGCTGCCTTACAACGCTTGCAGCACTGGAGACCCGAGTTCGATCGCGACTACTGATACTGTCTGTATGGAGTTTGTGCGTTCTACCTGTGACCACGTGGATTTTCGCTGAGATCTTCGGTTTCCTCCCACACTACAAAGACGTACAGGTATGTAGGTAAATTGGTTTAATATACGTGTAAATTGTCCCTAGTGTGTGTAGGATAGTGTTAATGTGCAGGGATCGCTGCTCGGTGAGGACTCGGTGGACCGAAGAGCCCATATAGCTCCAACCTTATCCTATTCATGGACCAGCCCAAATGTTTCTTAAACATTGCAATAGTACGTGCCTCAACTACTTCCTCTGGCCATGGGAGTTCCATACACCCATTATCTAAGTATTATCTAAGTATTGTGCTTACAGGCCTGTTGTGCTGCTGCAAGTAAGAATTAAAGTGTTCTGTTGTCAGTACATATGACAATTAAACATTCAGAATCTCAGAGTTTCTCTACAGATAGCAACATGCCTTGGATGCCTCTTACCTGTAGGTTTTAGCAGAGATAACAACAGCAAAAATAGCCAAGAGATAATGCCCTTCCTCTAGTTTAAGATAAATATAGATTTATGTTAATTTGACAAGAAACCATTATTTGAGGTTTTAGCAGATTAAATTAACACTCAAGATTCAAGATTCAAGAGAGTTTATTGTCATGTGTCCCTGATAGGACAATGAAATTCTTGCTTTGCTTCAGCACAACAGAACATAGTAGGCATGACTGTAGAACAGATCAGTGTGTCCATATACCATTGTATAAATATATACACACATGAATAAATAAACTGATAAAGTGCAAATAAACAGATAATGGGCTATTAATGTTCAGAGTTTTGTCCGAGCCAAGTTTAATAGCCTGATGTCTTGAATTCCTTTCCATCAATGCTATTACTATTTTGTAAGCCTGTGATTAATGACATGGACAGCTATGTAGTGTCCCAACAAATGGTATTGTGCTATTGTTGCATTGACAGAGCTTAGTTTAGTTTAGTATAGAGATACAGGTCCCTCGGCCCACCGAATCCACGCCGACCAGCGATCCCCATACACTATCCTACACACCAGGGACAATTTACATTTTTTACCAAAGCCAAATTAACCTACAAACCAGTAAGTCTTTGGGGTGTGGGAGGAAATCGGAGCACCCGGAGAAAACCCTTGCGGTCACGGGGAGAACGTACAAACTCCGTACAGGCAGCACCTGTAGTCAGGATCGAACCCGGGTCTCTGGCGCTGTAAGGCAGTGACTCTACCGCTGCACCACCGTGCTGCCCAGCTATATGGACATTTCTCTGCTATGTCATGTTAAGGCAGACATACAACAAATGAGCTGTCTGTAAAATATGGTGCGCGTAGAAATTTGCATGCTCCTTGTTCACAGTTTGCATGTAATATTGGCTGCACATTCAAGACAAATGGATGTTGCCAAACCAATTGTAGCTCAGGTAATGACTGGAATTAAACAAAATGTGTTGTATAAATACTTTTTTTTTGTTTAGAGTTTGGTTTAGTTTAGAGATACAGCGTGGAAACAGGCCCTTTGTCCCACTGAATCCGTGCCGACCAGCGATCCCCGCACATTAACACTATCCTACACACACTATGGACAATTTACAATTATACCAAACCAATTAGCGTATGAATGTGCACGTCTTTGGAGTGTGGAAGAAACCAGAGGTTCTGGAGATATCCCCCGCGCGGTCACAGGGAGAACGTCCAAACTCTGTACAGACAAGCACCCGTACTCAGGATCGAACCTGGGTCTCTGGCACTGTGAGGCAGCAATTCTACCACTGCGCCACCGTGCCGCCCCCACCCTTCCAAATGTTGATCCATGTGCTGTAGTGATTATCCTCCAAAGAGCTGCAGTAAAAAACAATCTTGGGAAGTAATGTCATGGTTGCAAAATATAACCAAGTCATCATGTTGCTTTCTGGCAAAATGTATGCATTGTGCTGGAAGCTGCAGAGATGGAGACATTCCTCACAAATATATCCCCGATGTCTTTATTTAACAACAAGAGATTTGATGTACTGTTTCATTTGTTCCAACAATTTAAAAAAATGATTGCTATAAAAACCCTGCTAAAAATATAACATAATTGAGAAGGATCTATAATCAGCCTTTTTTTCCCCATCTCTCGCTATAATTAGCAATAACATTATAGATTCTACAAACGCTTTCTCACTGCTTCTCACGGACAAGGCTGGCATTGAAGAACTCCCTCAATCAACTCGTAGACTCCTTGCCGAAAATGCTGTGGCTGGGACAGGGAAAAGGTAAACATAGAAACATAGAAACATAGAAATTAGGTGCAGGAGTAGGCCATTCGGCCCTTCGAGCCTGCACCGCCATTCAATATGATCATGGCTGATCATCCAACTCAGTATCCCGTACCTGCCTTCTCTCCATACCCTCTGATCCCCTTAGCCACAAGGGCCACATCTAACTCCCTCTTAAATATAGCCAATGAACTGGCCTCGACTACCCTCTGTGGCAGGGAGTTCCAGAGATTCACCACTCTCTGTGTGAAAAAAGTTCTTCTCATCTCGGTTTTAAAGGATTTCCCCCTTATCCTTAAGCTGTGACCCCTTGTCCTGGACTTCCCCAACATCGGGAGCAATCTTCCTGCATCTAGCCTGTCCAACCCCTTAAGAATTTTGTAAGTTTCTATAAGATCCCCTCTCAATCTCCTAAATTCTAGAGAGTATAAACCAAGTCTATCCAGTCTTTCTTCATAAGACAGTCCTGACATCCCAGGAATCAGTCTGGTGAACCTTCTCTGCACTCCCTCTATGGCAATAATGTCCTTCCTCAGATTTGGAGACCAAAACTGTACGCAATTTTGGTACGTCGGAAAATTACAACAGGGTCGGCAGTCAGAAGCTATTTCCCCCAGGGTGGAAGAATCAAAGACTGCAGGGCATGGCTTTAAAGTGGGAGGGACAAAGCTTAAAGGAGATGTGTTGGGGGGCAGGTTGTTATATATAGTTTAGTTTAGAGATACCGTGTATTAACAGGCCCTTTGGCCCACCAAGTCCGTGCCGACCAGCACATTAACATTATCCTACACACACCAGGGACAATTTACACTTATACCAAGCCAATTAACCTACAAACCTATACGTCTTTGGAATGTGGGAGGAAACTGAAGATCTCGGAGAATAGACAATAGACAATAGGTGCAGGAGTAGGCCATTCGGCCCTTCGAGCCAGCACCGCCATTCAATGTGATCATGGCTGATCATCCCCAATCAGTACCCCATTCCTGCCTTCTCCCCATATTTCCTGACTCCGCTATTTTTAAGAGCCCTATCTAGCTCGCTCTTGAAAGCATCCAGAGAACCTGCCTCCACCGCCCTCTGAGGCAGAGAATTCCACAGACTCACCGCTCTCTGTGAGAAAACAAAGCAGGACACGGGGAGAAGGTACAAGCTCAGTACAGGCAGCACCCGCAGTCAGAATCGAACCCGGGTCTACTGACACTGTAAGGCAGCAACTCTACCGTGCAGCTACAGAGGTGTTGGGTGTCTGGAACGCACTGCTAATGGAGACAGATACGACAGTGGTGTTTAAGTGGCTTTTAGATAGACAGATGGATACGCATGAAATGGAGGGATATGGATGATGTGCAGGCAGATGAGATTGCTTAGTCTTGGCAGACGTGGGCTGAAAGGCCTGTTCCTATGCTATACTGTTCCAAGTTCTGTCAAGCACGCGGTAAAACCAAGAGTCTAAATGTAAAGAAAAAACGTCCTATTATAGCCAAATTGTGGAAACGTTGCATTTTTGACATCTGTAATATAGAATAGAGCAATGCCCAATCATTCCACATCATCTTTTAATTTAAAAATTGTAATGACATTGCCACTCTCGTGGGAATCTGTTGTGAATTACTGGCAATCTGATTTCAGTCTATCTTGCATAATGCACTTCTCCATGTCCACATTTGCGTATCATTTTGAGATTTTCATTTTTTGTGCTACAATGCTTGAGAGCAGTGATCTGTGACAGATAACAATATGCTGGGTAGGGAAACAGAAAATGTTGGAAGAAAATATATATAATTGTAGTTTTGCTTATTATTCATTCTTTGTTGACCTTTCCCGCTTCATGGAACACAGTACACAGAAAAGCACAGCACAGTAAACCGGCCCTTTGGTCCACAATGTCTGTGCCAAACATGAAGCCAAGCTAAACAAATCTCATCAGCCTGCAGATGATTCATATCCCTCTATTCCCTGCATTTCCATGTGCCTATCCAAAAGCCTCTTAAACCCCTTGAAACATGTAAGATTGTTAAGGGTTTGGGCACGCTGGAGGCAGGAAACATGTTCCCAATGTTGGGGGAGTCCAGAACCAGGGGCCGCAGTTTAAGAATAAGGGGTAAGCCATTTAGAACGGAGACGAGGAAACACTTTTTCTCACAGAGAGTTGTGAGTGTGTGGAATTCTCTGCCTCAGAGGGCGGTGGAGGCAGGTTCTCTGGATGCTTTCAAGTGAGAGCTAGATAGGGCTCTTAAAGAGATCGGAGTCAGGGGATATGGGGAAAAGGCAGGAACGGGGTACTGATTGGGGATGATCAGCCATGATCACATTGAATGGCGGTGCTGGCTCGAAGGGCCAAATGGCCTACTCCTGCACCTATTGTCTATTGTCTATCGTTATTTACAGTAGATTGGTGATAGATCATGGCTGGCAGTGTTGGATTCTTGTAATTCCTAAAATATAAGAATCCACTTTCAATGGATTATGTACACATCCCCTAGATCTGTTTACGAAAGAACTGCAGATGCTGGTTGCATCTGGTTGATGCAGGAATGGAAACGTGACCCATTCCTTTTCTCCAGAGCTTTTTGAGTCTATCCCCTGGATCTGTTCTTGTACTCTTTTGGAGTTTATATAACTTACTTTCACTCTCCCTTCCATCGCACTTCAAGTTTCGCAGCAGTACATTTCATCTGCCACCTATCCAACCTGTCATTACTTGCTGACATCGTGCTCTGAACACAAGTACAGTTATTATGTTAGCAAGAGCAGTGGTCCCAGTCGTGACACAGGAGAAGGCACAAAGTGCTGGAGTAACTCAGCAGGTCAGGCAGCATCTCTGGAGAACATGGATTGGTGAGGTTTTGGATCGAGACCCTTCTTCAGACTCGGTAATCCTCCTAACGGAGGAGAACTCTACTGAACACTTACCTCCTGTCCGAAAACAATCTTTCTTTCTGTCTCCGTGAAGAAGGGTCTCGACCCGAAACGTCACCTGTTCCTTTTCTCCAGAGATGCTGTCTCTGGACACATTTATCTGTTTTGTAGTAAATGCCTACTATTTTCTGTGTGCTTAAGCAAAGCAAGAATTTCATTGTCCTATACAGGGACACATGACAATAAACTCACTTGAACTTGAACTTGACCTGCAGAGTTACTCGATTTTTCTTTCACTCCGGACAACTATAATGTGTGTCCTTTCATTTCTTCTCTATTTTACTTTATATTTTTTAGTCTTCCAGGAAATTCAAACTTCCATTTCCCTGTCTTGTTCCCTCCTGGGAATGAGCCTAGATTGTGGCTGAAACAGCTGCACTTTAAAGACTTTCCATTGATCAATTTTGCCAGTCTAGCCTTGATTCCATTGTCCCCAGGCCATGTCTATTCTCATCCCACTGAAATTCGACCTTCTCCATTTAATTGTTTTAATCTCGGAGTTAGTTGCTTATGTTCTTTGCCGTGGCTATTCTGAACCTTGTGTGAACCTTGGATTAGATCATAGATTCGCCCACTGAAACATTGTCATTAGACCTAGTTTATTTCTGAGAAAAAAATCGAGTAAGGTCACAAACATTTAAAGCTGGGAGCTTCTCCTGAACACATTTAAGATTTTCCTCTCCAGTCCCTTCCCCCACCCTTCTGGCTCACTATTCTATTGCTATCGCTGCACTTGAATTGTTGAAGTTCCCAATAACATTCCTCTTGGCTTTTGCACATTTCTGTTATTTCCCGGTAGATTTGCTGCTTAATTTCCCTCCTAGTCGTTGGGTTGTAAATCCTCAGTTCCCTTCATGCAGGTTTCAGATAAATAGATGATTGGACATCAAGGAAACCAGGAGATAAGAATATTGTACAGTCATGTAGAACTTGAGGTACAGTATCAGCTGTGTGGCGTCACTAATAAGGTGGAGCAAAGATATTAACTCATTGCATTTCAATTTCACGTTCTCCTATCACCATAAACAGAATTCACGACTATATTGAGCATTTTAGTTTGGCCCACCGAGTCTGCACCAGCCAGTGATCCCCACACATTAACACTATCTTACACACGCTAGGGACAATTTCACATTTATACCCAGCCAATTAGCCAACAAACCTGTACGTCTTTGGAGCGTGGGAGAAAACCGACGATCCTGGAGAAAATCCACACAAGTCACGAGTAGAACGTACAAAGTCAGCACCTGGAGAAAACCCATGGAGAGCTTACAAACCCCATACTGACAGCACCCATAGTCAGGATTGAACCCTAGCGCTGTAGGGCAGCAACACTAGCGCTACGCCACTGTGCCGCCCCTTGTGGTACAGTATCAGCTGTGTGGTGTCGCCAATAAGGCAGATCAGTCATATGACCTAATTGCATTTCCATTTCATATTTTCTAATGACTTTAAACAAAACTGTATTGAACATAGAAACATAGAAAGATAGAAAAATATGTGGAGTAGGCCATTCAGCCCTTCAAGCCAGCACTGTCATTCAATATGATCATGGCTGATTTCATCTAAAATCAGTACCCCGTTCCTGCTTTTCCCCATATCCCTTGATTCCTTTAGCCCTAAGAGCTAAATCTAACTCTCTCTTAAAAACATCCAGTGAATTGGCTTCCACTGCCTTCTGTGGCAGAGAATTCCACAGATTCACAATTCTCTGGGTGAAAACGTGTTTCCTCATCTCAGTCCTAAATGGCCAACCACTTATTCTTAAACTGTGACCCCTGGTTTTGGACTCCCTCAACATCGGGAACATTTTTCCTGCATCTCGCCTGTCCAATCCTTTAAGAATTTTATACGTTTCTATAAGATTCCCTCTCATCCTTCTAAATTCCAGTGAATACAAGCCCAGTCGACCCATTCTTTCGTCAAAAGTCATTCCCGCCATCCCGGGAATTAACCTGGTGAACCTAGACTGCACTCCCTCAATGGCAAGAATGTCCTTCCTCAAATTAGGAGACCAAAATTGCACACAATACTCCATTTGTGGTCTCACCAGGGCCCTGTACAACTGCAGTAGGACCTCCTTGCACCTCAACTCAAATCCTCTCGCAATGAAGGCCAACATGCCATTAGCTTTCTTCACTGCCTGCTGTACCTGCATGATATTGCACATCTTTACAATAACGATATTGGATGATATAGAGTTGAAAAGATATTAAAATGGAAGCAGTGATGACCTTATGCTGAATGGTAGCACACAATAAAAAAAGCTTTTCACTGTACCTCGGTACTCGTGACAATAATAAACTAAACTAAATTACAAACTAGCTATTAGTGTGCTTCATTTTCTAACAACACAGTGGTGCAGCGGTAGAGTTGCTGCCTCACAGCACCAGAGACCCATGTTCGATCCTGACCTCGGGTGCTGTCCGTGTGGAGTTTGCACGTTTCCTCCCACATCTCAAAGACTTGCGGGTCTGTCGGCTAATTGGCCTCTGTAAGATTACCCCTAGTACATAGGGGGTGGAAGAGAAAGTGAGATGACATGGAACGCGTGTGAACAGGTGGGCGGATGTCGGCGTGGACTTGTTGGACCGAAAGACCTGTTTCCATGCTACATCTCTAAACTAAACTAATCTCATCTCCTAGTGCTCTGTTCAGCAATCTCACTTTGATGTTGGTTGTAGATGGAGTTAGTTGGTTGTAGCTTGCATTTGGACCCAGTGGGCTGTTCTGTGCTTACTGTACTGACCGGTGCTAATGCATGGGAATAGGAGCTGTATGCTTCACTGCACCTGGTACACGACAATAAATAAACCATTGATAAATGTTTAGATGCCACACAAAGCAACATAGAATGGGTAGGAAGGAACTGCAGATGCTGGCTTAAACCGAAGGTAGACACAAAATGCTGGAGTAACTCAGTGGGACAAGCAGCATCTCTGGATAGAAGGAATGGGTGACGTTTTGGGTCGAGACCCTTCATCAGACTGAAGTCAGGGGGGAGCGAGACACATAGATAAGGAAGTGTAAGGTGTGAAAATGGGACAAAGGGGATAGAGATCAAGGAAAATGTAGAATAGATCATTGTTAGCCGGAGGAAGGCAGCAACAAAGCAAACAGCTGGGAGAAGAAATTAGTTTATTATTGCTGATGAGTTGTGAATATTGTTACAAATGATTATTATGACTTTATTAATGTTATGTAATTATACGCTTTGCATCGTTACTTGTCCAACATGTTTCTTTTTACCTTTGGCAGCCCAAATCCAGAGAATGGTCCCTGGAAAGTGACTCTAGACACTCCTAGTTTTAAACCAATAATGGTGTACAGTAGAAACAGACAGTTAAAAGAACGTCTTTACAAAGCCTTTATCTCTCGAGCCATAGGCGGGCAGTATGACAACAGTGTACTGATCGATGAGATTCGTCAGCTGAGGTAACTTGTACACAGCATTTATCCGTTTACTTCGAAGTTACAAGACATGTTTTTTTGTTTTTGCTACTTTTCCTGAGATGGTAAAAGGTTCTGCAGTGGATCCTGGAGATTTAAATTCTTTATTTCATGAGTTGCAAAGAGAAGGAGATTATCCTTCCCTATATCATGTCAGGAGTTATGGAAAGAATGGGGTTGAGAGTGAGAGATAGATCAGCCATGATTGAATGACGGAGTAGACTTGATGGGCCGAACGGCCTAATTCCTAACTGTACAATGGCCTAGCTGTACAACATAATTGCTCCTATAATTTATCATGCATAATTGATCTATAGATTTCTAATTTCAATCCATTTGACCTCAAAAAGATAGACTTTGACTTGTCAGAATTGGGTGTGATAGTGATGGATGATGATGAGACATCAGTCTGATTTTCAGTCCTCCCATTGATTTTAGCAGTGAGAATCTCACCCGGCTAATTTGCTACCACTTGTGTAATGCAGTCAGACAAATAGACCTGCTATAATGTTAAGCAAAATCAGAAAAGCAATTTCAAAGGAATTACATTCAAGAGTCAAGAGAGTTTTAATGTTATATGTGCTTTAAATGGAACAATGGCATTCTTACATGAGCAGCATAACAGGTCTGTAACTGCTATACGCACAGATAAGATATAATAAACAGACAAAAAATATCAATAAATCAATAACCACAAAACTAGTTCAAAAAGTCCTTAATGCAACCAAAAACAGTCCATACAGGCTCATAGCAGAGATTAGTGTTCTTTGGTGTTCAAGAGCCTGATGTTGTTGGAAATAAGCTCTTTGAACCTGGTGGTCATGGTTTTCAGACTCTTCTTCCAAATATATAAATATATTTCAATTAAAGTCCCATCCTTGTAAACCTTCTCTACATGCTTTCCATCTTAATGACATTCTTCATATAGAATGATGATCAAACTTATATACACACACCTGTAGAAGTATAGGTACATAGTTTGCTGAAAATGGCCTCACAGGTAAATAGGGTTGTCAAGAAAGGGATTGGTGCATTGGCATTCATCAGTCAGGGTGATGAGCATAGACGTTGGGAAGTTATGTTACAGTTGTACAAGACGTTGGCAGGGCTGCATTGTATTGTGTGTAGGTTTGCTCATCCTGCTGGAGGAAGAATATCCTCAGGGTCTTCATGGTCTGAAGAAGGGTCCCACCGACCCATGTTCTCCAGAGATGCTGCCTGACTCGCTGAGTTACTCCTACACTTTGTGTGCCTGTTTTAAAAAAACATTAAACACAGCCTCATTTCCGCTTTGTTGCAGGCATGAGATTGCCAGAATTCTTGGCTACGAAAACTTTGCTGAACTGGTGGTGAGTAGAAGCATGGCAGGAAGTGTGGAGAAGATCTGGGAGTTTATTGACATTCTACGTGACAGGAGCTTTTCAGGTAGGGAAGTGGAGTGTGATAAATAGTGGTTGCAATTGGGTGAGTGGATGCTTTTTGAGATTGATGATTGATTTTCAAAACCGCAACAGTAAAAATTGATGGCCATCTGTTTTATTAATAGTGCCTTTGTGGACAGCTTGTCTTCAATCACTGAAGCCTGAAACTCTAGGCTTCCCATCTTACATCTATCTATGTACCTTTCCTTGTTTATGAGGCTTTATAAAACCTATTTCTTTGACCAAGCTTTTGATCAACTGTTATATGTGTGTCAGTGTCAACTTGTAACTTGTAACCTTCCAGTGGGCACCTTGGGAACTTTTACTATGCTATAGTAACATCAATATTACGTGCGCTGTATTTAACAGACAATAAAAAAAGCTGTAGGCACAAGAAACCGTAGATGCTGGTTTACCAAGGAACCTGCGGGTCAGGCAGCATCCTTGGAGAACATGTTCTCTAGAGATGCTGCCTGACCAGCGGAGTTCTCCAGCACTTTGTGTCTTTCCAACTTGAAAACCTATTTAAAGTTGCCTTTAATGTAACCAAATTAACCTAGGGAGCAAAGATAGACACAATGTCCTGGAGTGATTCAGTGGGTCAGGCAGCATCTCTGGAGAAATAGGATGGGTGACATTTTGGGTCGGGACCCTTCTTCAGACTGATCCATCCATCCTATTTCTCCAGAGATGCTGCCTTACCCGTTAAGTTATTCCAGCACTTTGTGTCTATCTTTGGTCAAAACCTGTGTCTTCGTTCTTTGTTTCTAAACTAGAGAGCAAGTGGATATTTTGCTTGGACAGCTTACAGTCCAGTGGTATCTGATATTGATTTCTCTAACTTCAAGTAACCCCAGTATTTCCTCTCTCTCTCTATCCCTCCCTCTCCCAAGTCGCACCAGCTTCTCATTTTCACCCAACAAACAGCTAACAATGGCCTGTTTCCTTTATTATCGTTACTTTTTTGCATATCTTTCATCCATTGTTCTTTATCTCTCTCTACATCATCGCCTATATCTCTCATTTCCCTTTTCCCTGACTAATCCAAAGAAGGGTCTCGACCCGAAACAGCCTGACCCACTGAGTTACTCCAGCATTTTGTGTCTATCTTCGGTGTAAACCAGCATCTGCAGTCCCATCCTACACAACCCTATTTTAATTCCACTCTTACCCATAAGCTGCTGGATGGATATGAAATTAAAGTCATTCTGCCACACATTGTAGAAGCCTTAGTAAACTTACGTTGTGTCTCGCTTTTGTGTTCAATTGTCACATGTCAGGCATTTTAATTGTTGCGATGGCTTCCTTTACAAACGTCAGAAAGATAGGAATATATATGTTATAGCATCAAAGGGACTGAAGGGATATGAAACATGGCAATATAAATTTGGAGGACCTTTCATGTGGAAGATAGACCCTAATTGTCGTTTAGTTTATTGTCACGTGTACCGAGGTACAGTGAAAAGTTGTTTACATATGTGCTATCCAGTCAGCGGAAAGACTATACATTATTACAATCAAGCCATCTACAGTGTACAGGTACAGGAGAAAGGGTATAACATGTAAAGCAAGATACAGTGCAGCAAAGTCCTTTTAAAGATAGCCTGAGGGTCTACAATGAGGTCGATGATAGCTCAGGACCACTCTCTAGTTGGTGACAGGGTGGTTCAGTTGCCTGATAACAGCTGGGAAGAAACTGTCCCTGAACTTGGATACGAGGTCCCTGAATCCAATAAATGATTCCGTGTTGTAAGTAATTCTCCGTAAAATAATTGCAAGTGCAAGTATCTGAAAGTGAGGTTGATTGATGTTTTAGGTATGATATTTTATCAACTTCAAAAATCTGCCTGATTTGGCCTGGAAAATGCTTTAAGTTGTCTCAAAATTTGTCTTGATTTTCCTTCACCGACAGTGGCGCAGCAGGAGCTGAGGACTCTGCAGCAGTTTGCAGAGAGCCATGGCCATGAGGGCGAGCTGAAACAATGGGACAGGGATTACTGGGACGAGCAGCAGAGCACTAAATTGTTCAGGTAAACAGAGGCATGCTACGTCAACATCAGAAACAAACAGCTCCAGTTGGGGAAGAAGGCAAGCTTTGCGAATGTCTGAACGTCTGTTTGCACTTCGACAATTGAGTTTAGTCGGTTTAGCTTATTGGTACAGTGAAAAGCTTTCTGTTGCATACTATCCACTCAGCGGAAAGACAATACAAGATTACAATCAAGCCATCCACAGTGTACGGATACAGGATAAAGGGAATAACGTTTAGTGCAAGATAAAGTCCAGTAAAGTTGAATTAAAGAGTCTGAGGACCTCCAATGAGGTAGATAGTAGCTCTCTAGATGGTGATAGAATGGTTCAGCATGGAAGATGGCCCTTCGGCCCACCGAGTCCACGCTGACCATCGCTCACCCGTTCACACTAGTTCCAAGAAATCCCACTTTGTCATCCACTCCGTACTCACTAGGGGGCATTTTACGGAGGCCAATTAACTTACAAACCCATTGTCTTTTGGAATGTGAGAGAAAACTGGAGCACCCGCCGGAAACTTACATGGTCACAGTGAGAACGTGCAAACTCCACACAGTTTGACAGCACCTGAGATCTGGATCAAACCCATGTCTCTGGTGCTGTGAGGCAGCAGCTCTACCAGCTGCGCTACTGTGCCACCCTTTAGTTTTATCATTTAATCATTGCAAACAAAATATTCATAAATGTACATGTGGTCTATTCCTGCATTAAGAATCATGAAGCCATTCTGACATAACGCATGGAAACAGGCCCTTCGGCCCACCTCGTCCATACCGACCAAGATGCCCCATCTAATTGCCTACAACAGTCCCATATCCACCTAAACCTTTCCTTTCCACATATCTGTCCGAATATCTTTTAAGTAACATGAAAGTGCCTCAACTACCTCCTCTGGCAGCTTGTTCCACACACCCACCACCCTCTGAGTGAAATAGTTGCCCCTCAGGTTCCTATTAAATCTTTCCCTTCTCACCTTAAACCTATATTCTCTGGTTTTTGATTCCCCTATCTATTCCCCTCATGATTTTATACCCCTCTATAAGATCACCCCTTGGTCATAGCCTGCCCAACCTCTGCCTGTAGCTCAGGCTCTGGAGTCCCAGCAACATCCTCGTAAATTTTCTCTACTCTTTCCAGCTTAATTACGTTCTTCCTATAGCAGGGTGACCAAAACTGAACATAATGCTCCAAATGCCGCCTCACCAATGCCTTGTACAACGTCTTGTATTGCCAAGTGTTATTGAAGTTGTTGAATCATTAATGGTCCTTTACTGTGCTCATTTATCCTATTGCCGCAGTGTAACTGAGGAACAGCTGAGACCATATTTTCCTTTGGAACGGTGAGTTCGTTCATCTTTCTTCACGTGGGTACAAACTCGGAAATTAATGCACGTAGTTCTGTCAGTTTGTCAACATTTGCAAAATATTTGTTTTGCAGCACCAGTGTCAAAGGCTACATCTTAGATTAAGGCTAGACACAGCTGTATCTATTTATGACATGTGTAATATGTGTCCATTTAAGTCACTCTCGCACTTAAATGCTTCCACAACCATAAGACGTAGGAGCAGAATTACGCCATCAGGCCCATTGATCCTGCTCCGCCATTCGATCATGGCTGATCTATCTTTCCCTCTCAATACCATTCTCCTGCCTTCTCCCGCAACCTTTGACACACACACACTAATCAAGATTCTATCAATCTCCACTTTAAAAGTACACAATGGCCTCCACCGCTATCTGTGGCAACAGGTTTCACCAGATTCACCACCCTCTGGCTAAGGAAATTCCTCCTCATCTTCATTCTAATTCCCCTGGATTTGTTCAATGCACACTGTCTGACACTGTCACCTTAGATACATTGGAAGCTCTAGGTCAGTATAGTTCCACACACCCTTCTCAGCTTATCAAAAAACCCATCCATCTCCCATGTCATATTTAAGTTCATACATCCAATTCCAAGATGACTGATAGACTTACCTGTTGGGTTCAAAATCAGAAATATCGTCTCTTTCTCCCAGCGTTCTATCTGGCCTCTTTCAGCTGAGTTGGGAATTATTTGGGATCGTGATCAAACCTGCGGCCAAGGAGGTCGAAGTCTGGCATCCGGACGTCAGGGTTTTCGACGTCTATGACAAGAAAGGTATAAGAAGTAGAATCAGCTGAATAACTGTCAGGAATATTGCTGCCATTTTCTAGGAATTCACGCCAAACAAGCTTTCATGTTGCATCACAATTATACCAAGCCAATTAGTCGACAAACCTGTACGTCTTTGGAGCGTGGGAGGAATCCGGAGATCCCGGAGAAGACCCACGTAGGTCACAGGGAGAACGTACAAACTCCGTACATGCAGCACCCGTAGTCAGGATGGAACCCGGGTCTCTGGCGCTATGAGGCAGCATCTCTAGTGTCCACTCTACACTAAGTTTCAAGAAGGCTGGCAAAAACAAACTTGTCAATAAAATCAACTGAAACAAACACTTTTTTTTGCCTGCAGGTTCCCACATTGCTTCATTTTTCCTCGATCCTTACTCACGTCCAAATGAAAAGGAAAGAGGATCTTGGACCATGTCCTTCATTTGTGAGTTAACCTGAGATAACATTGGAGATTGTACACGCCATGTTGTACGAGATTTGAGATTAAATAGCACCGGCAAACGATAGTGAAATGTGGGTTGTAGAAAATATGTGAGTTCTTCTCCTGATTTCAATGCAAAATATACCAGGGGTTGCACGGTGGCGCAGCAGTAGAGTTGTTGCCTTAACCCAGGTGCGTGTGTAGGCTTGCGGGGATCATTGATCAGTACGGACTCGATGGACCGAAGGGCCTGTTTCCGTGCTGTATCTCTAAAACTAAAAACTAAACCGTGTACCGAGGTACAGTGAAAAGCATTTGTTGCGTGCTGACCAGTCAGCAGAAAGACAATACATGATTATAATCGAGCCATCGATACATGATAAGGGAATAACGTCAATAACGTTTAGTGCAAGATAGAGTCCAGTAAAGTCCAATCAAAGATAGTCTGAGGGTTCCCAATGAGGGTCTTTTGTTGCTAACATATATTTGTAAAGTAAAATAGTATTTATCATGCGTTATGTCTTACATAGAATCTGCAGTATGTTATTGTCCACATAATTGTTTTATTATATTAGTAGAACTATTTCTGTTTAACAGTCTTGAAGATATTGTCAAATAATTTCAAATACATTCACATGCTGCGTTAGATGCAAACATACGTCAAGTGGAAATATGCTCATAGTTAAACACTGTATACTAAAATTACCCTGGAAAGAACAGTTTTTGTTGAAACAAGGAAATGCAGATGCAGACCCAAAGTGCTGCAGTAACTCAGCGGGTCAGGCAGCATCTGTGGAGAAGATGGATAGGTGACTGTTTGGGTCGGGACTCTTCTTCAGACTGATTGTGTGGTGGTGGGGGGGGGGGGGGTGGAGGGGGGAATTAATAATAAAAATGAATGACAAGGATACCAAAATATATTTCTGCTTTTATGCTTTTAGGGATTATTTTGTCTCTTTTCTTCCAACAGCCAAGAGCAACCTATTACACAGGAGGCCTGTGGCATTTCTAGTGTGTAACCAACTGCCACCAGCTGGTTCTGTTCCCTCGCTCATGTCTTTTTCTGAGATCAAAACCCTTTTCCATGAGGTAAACAACCATGTGAAATTGCCAGATGTTACATTCAAATCAAATCTTGCCTAGCTCTGTTAAATTTGGAAATTGGATTCATGCAACCTCCAAATAAGCTCTCAACTACATAGACTTGTTTTTGTCTTTTTTGCACTATTATTGTTTGTTTTATGTGTGTGTGTGTGTGTATGTATGTATGGATGTATCTAGATAGACACAAAATGCTGGAGTAAGAAGGAACGGGTGAGGTTTCGGGTCGAGACACGTCTTCAGAATTCAGCCTGAAATGTCACCCATTCCTTCTCTCCAGAGATGCTGCCTGTCCCGCTGAGTTACACCAGCTTTTTGTGTCTACCCATTCACTAGTCCTGTGGTTATCCCACTTTTTGACCTGCTCTCTACACACTCTGGCCAATTTACGGAGGGCCAATTAACCTACTAACCCGCACGTCTTTGGGTTGTGGGAGGAAACCAGAGCACCCGGAGGAAACCCACGCAGGTCACAGGGTGAACGTGCAAACGCCGCAGAGACAGCAGCCGAGATCCGGATCGAACCCGGGTCTCTGGCGCTGTGATGCAGCAGCTCTGCAAGCTGTGCCACTCATTGTGGCAGAGAAGGAGGCCATTTGGCCCATCATATTCTTGCCTGCCAAGAATTAACTCTAACTTAATTCCACTTTCCAGCTTCTGTCCATGTCACTGTGGATGAAGGCTCATCAAATGCTCACCATAATGTATAAATGTGCCATGGTTACTGCCTCCACCAACATTTCAGCCCCTGAGTTCCAGACCTCCTCTGCTCATAGTGATGTTTTTACTGAAACCTCTCCCACCAATTCATTTTCATCCACACTTCCTACATAAAGATCTTCTCCAGCGAGAAAAACAAGTTATTTCTGTTCACCTTCTCAGGATTTTATAGATCTCGATTAAATCTCCCCTCAGTCTCCTTTGTTCCAAAGAAAACAACCTCGACAGCCTGCCTTTAAACATATAATTCTCCAGCCCTGATATCCTCCTCATAAATCCTTTGAGAAAGCATTTCATGGTTGAAGGCTCAAGGCTAGCATTTGTCATCTCAGTGAAAATGTTCTGCCAATATTCATCATGAATTCATGACCACGTGCTTAGACAGTGAATGCACTACTTCTGGCCTCTTGTGACTGCTCGCATCCTTATTTAAGCTGTAAGTGCTGACTGTCTTTTGGTTGGTTCAGGAGCTGGCATTTTCTTATTTGAGAATACAGCATGGAAACAGGCCCTTCAGCCCGCTGAGCCCACGCCGACCATCGATCACCCGTTCACACTAGTTTCCCAACAACTCCCTGCACACTGGGGGCAATTTACAGGGGCCCATTAACATGCAAACCCGCACGTCTTTGGGACGTGGTGGAAACCCACACGGTCTCAGGGAGAGCATGCAAACTCCACATAGACAGCAGCCGAGGTCACGATTTGGGTTTCTGGCACTGTGAGGTAGCAGCTCTGTAAAAGACATTTGGAAAGTTACATGGAAGGGATAGGTTTAGAGGGATATGGACCAAACGTGGGCAGGTGGGACTAGGGTAGATGGGGCATCTTAGTCGGCATGGGAAAGTCTGGCCGAACGGCCTGTTTGTCCCTGCTGCATGACAGAATGACTCCATGACTCTTTTAATGCAGGAAAGAACCACATATGGATTTATCAAGTTTTGTTTAGAATGTTTAAATGATGACATTAAGGGGTGACGACTATAATCATTGTGTTCAGGCTGTGTTTGTTGTGAATTGTGCCCACACAGTTCGGACACGCGCTGCAACACATGCTGACCACGGTGCCCTACGCAATGGCGGCCGGACTCAGCAACATTGAGTGGGATGCCATCGAATTCCCCTCGCAGTTCATGGAAAACTGGGTGTACGATAGCAACACCATAGCACTGATCAGCGGCCACTACCAGACAGGGGAACCGTTGCCACAGGACGCCTTTGAACAACTGTTGAAAGGTATAGATTAACATTCCTACAAGTTATTTTATACTTCTGAGTTGGTGGGACTACGCTGATGGCTTGCATAACTGAAGAAGAGTCCCGACCAGAAACATCACCTAATGATAGATAGACACAAAGTGCTGAAGTGACTCTGCGGGTCAGGCAGCAGCTCCGGAGAACATGGTTAGGTGACGTTCCCAGTCGGGACCTTTCTTCAGGCCTTCCGCAGAAGTGCCCCGACCTGACCCCAAAGACTATCTTTGATTGGACTTTACTGGCTTCACCTCGCACTAAACGTTATTCCCTTATCATGTATCTATACACTGTAAATGGCTCGGTTGTAATCATGTATTTCCACTGGCTGGATGGTGGACACAAAATGCTGGAGTAACTCAGCGGGTGAGGCAGCATCTGTGGAGAGAAGGAATTGGCGATGTTTCGGGTCGACCCGTAACGTCGCCCATTCGTTCTCTCCATAGATGCTGCCTCAACCCCTGAGTTACTCCAGCATTTTGTGCCAACCTTCTATTTTACCAGCATCTGCAGTTCTTTCTTAAACATTTTGTCCACTGGCTGTATAGTACATAACAAAATATTTCACTGTACCTCAGTACACGTGACAATAAACTAAACTGAACTGAAACGTCACCCTTCCTGGGATGTCAGGACTTTCATATGAAGAAAGACTGGATAGACTCGGTTTGTACTCGCTAGAATTTAGAAGATTGAGGGGGGATCTTATAGAAACTTACAAAATTCTTAAGGGGTTGGACAGGCTAGATGCAGGAAGATTGTTCCTGATGTTGGGGAAGTCCAGAACAAGGGGTCACAGTTTAAGGATAAGAGGGAAATCTTTTAGGACCGAGATGAGAAAATCATTTTTTACACAGAGAGTGGTGAATCTCTGGAATTCTCTGCCTCAGAAGGTAGTTGAGGCCAGTTCATTGGCTATATTTAAGAGGGAGTTAGATGTGGCCCTTGTGGCTAAAGGGATCAGGGGGTATGGAGAGAAGGCAGGTACAGGATACTGAGTTGGATGATCAGCCATGATCATATTGAATGGCGGTGCAGGCTCGAAGGGCCGAATGGCCTACTCCTGCACCTATTTTCTATGTTTCTATGTTTCCATGTTCTCCAGAGATGCTGCCTGACCCGCTGGGTTTCTCCAGCACTTTGTGTCTATCTTTGGACAGAGCTTTGCGCTCTTGATGTTCCCAAATATTTATCACCCTTGTGCAATAGTTCAATAATACACTTTAATAAATACTTTATTGTCACATGTACCCCTTGCAGTGAAAAGCATTATTGTGCAATCAATCCAGTAAAATCAAACCACAACATAAGACACAAACTGCTGGAGCAACTCAGCAGGTCAAAGAGCATCTCTGGAGAACATGAATGGGTGACGTTTCAGATCGGGGTACTTCTGCAGAATGTCAGAAGAAAGTTCCCGACAAAAACATTTCACTGTACCTCGGTACCCGTAACAATAAACAAAACTGAACTTAAACGTCCATGTTCTCCAGAGATGCTACCTGACCCGTTGAGTTAGTCCAGCACTTTGTGCTTTTTTTTTTCTTTTTTTTTTTTTGCATTAATCTGCATCTGCAGTTCCTTGTATCTCAAAATCATACCGTACATACATACAGTTGCACATAGGTTAAAAAGTGCATTGGTTATAGTAAATAAAATCTGAGGCAGTGAGGCAGTGCTCAAAGAGTTGCCATCTTGTACCTTCAAAGTTCATTAAAATATCCAGTCTTTAATTATAGTCCTACAGCATGGGAACTGGCCCTTCGGCCCAACCTGCCCATGCGGACCAAGGTGCCCCATCTACACTAGTCCCATCTCACCCACTGAGTTCCTCCAACACTTTCTGTTATACTAAAGAAGGAATTTAATGTAAAGTAGAAATGGATTTCAAATTATAGATGAATGATTAACCCTAAAAATAGGTCAAGATAGCCTAGGAATATCAAATTGTGGCATTGTGTGGGATATTTTCTGCATCATCCCCATGATATAAAATCTATATTTTAAAGTAATAATAGTATACAATTTCACAATTTTATTTTGTGTCTATATTGCAGCATGCAAGTACCGGGGAGGGTCTGTGTTACTGAGGCAGGTGTTCCTATCAGCACTGGATATGAAGTTACACACAAGGTAAACCTTCCCCCGGGTCTACAGGGTGAATCAGACTTTCATAGTGCGAGGTGCAGAGTGGGAAAGATTTAGGCTCAGTTTTCAGCTGTTGAATGTGTAAGATCATTAGATATGGACAGAAGGGCAGATAAGTCTGCATCACGACTGTTAGATCGCTGGTTTAATGGATATTTATTGTCACATCTGCAATTGTTCGCTCGTGTATCAGACGAATTGGTCGCCCGACGTGTCACAAAGTGCATCATGTTGTCGTTTCCGGGGATCGCCACGAGGAGGATTCTGTCATGAGAGAAGAAAAAGACAATAAACAGAGAATAAGAGAGGGTGGGTTTCTTAAATGTGTATATTTTAATGCTAGGAGCATTGTAAGAAAGGTGGATGAACTTAGAGCCTGGATTGACACCTGGAAGTATGATGTTGTGGCGATCAGTGAAACATGGTTGCAGGAGGGCTGTGATTGGAAACTAAATATTCCAGGATTTCGTTGCTTCAGGTGTGATAGAATTGGAGGGGCAAGAGGTGGAGGTGTTGCATTGCTTATCAGGGAAGATATTACAGCAGTGCTTTGGCAGGATAGATCAGAGGGCTCATCTAGGGAGGCTATTTGGGTGGAACTAAGAAATGGGAAAGGGGTAGCAACACTTATAGGGGTGTATTATAGACCGCCAAATGGGGAGCGAGAATTGGAAGAGCAAATATGTAAGGAGATTGCAGATATTAGTAGTAAGCACAAGGTAGTGATTGTGGGAGATTTCAATTTTCCACACATAGACTGGGAAACACATTCTGTAAATGGGCTGGATGGGTTGGAGTTTGTAAAATGTGTGCAGGATAGTTTTTTGCAGCAATACATAGAAGTACCTACTAGAGAAGGAGCGGTGCTGGACCTCCTGTTAGGAAATGAGACGGGTCAGGTGGCAGAGGTATGCGTTGGGGAACAGTTCGGGACCAGTGATCACAATACCATTAGTTTCAATATAATTATGGAGAGGGTCAGAACTGGACCTAGGGTTGAGATTTTTGATTGGAGAAAGGCTAACTTTGAGGAGATGCGAAAGGATTTAAAAGGAGTAAATTGGGCCAGTTTGTTTTAAAGATGTGGAAGAGAAATGGAAGACATTTAAAGGTGACATTTTAAGAGTACAGAATCTTTATGTCCCTGTTCGGTTGAAAGGAAATAGTAAAAATCGGAAAGAGCCATGGTTTTCAAGGGAAATTGGACACTTGGTTCGGAAAAAGAGAGAGATCTACAATAATTATAGGCAGCATGGAGTAAATGAGGTGCTTGAGGAGTATAAAGAATGTAAAAAGAATCTTAAGAAAGAAATTAGAAAAGCTAAAAGAAGATATGAGGTTGCTTTGGCAAGTAAGGTGAAAGTAAATCGAAAGGGTTTCTACAGCTATATTAATAGCAAAAGGATAACGAGGGATAAAAGTGGTCCATTAGAGAGTCATAGAAACATAGAAACATAGAAATTAGGTGCAGGAGTAGGCCATTCGGCCCTTCGAGCCTGCACCGCCATTCAATATGATCATGGCTGATCATCCAACTCAGTATCCCGTACCTGCCTTCTCTCCATACCCTCTGATCCCCTTAGCCACAAGGGCCACATCTAACTCCCTCTTAAATATAGCCAATGAACTGGCCTCAACTACCCTCTGTGGCAGAGAGTTCCAGAGAATCACCACTCTCTGTGTGAAAAAAGTTTTTCTCATCTCTGTTTTAAAGGATTTCCCCCTTATCCTTAAGCTGTGACCCCTTGTCCTGGACTTCCCCAACATCGGGAACAATCAGAGTGGACAGCTATCTGCAGAGCCAAAAGAGATGGGGGAGATATTGAACAATTTATTTTCTTCGGTATTCACCAAGTAGAAGGATATTGAATTATGTGAGGTAAGGGAAACAAGTAGAGTAGCTATGGAAACTATGAGATTCAAAGAAGAGGAAGTACTGACACTTTTGAGAAATATAAAAGTGGATAAGTCTCCAGGTCCGGACAGGATATTCCCTAGGACATTGAGGGAAGTTAGTATAGAAATAGCAGGGGCTATGACAGAAATATTTCAAATGTCATTAGAAACGGGAATAGTGCCGGAGGATTGGCGTACTGCGCATGTTGTTCCATTGTTTAAAAAGGGGTCTAAGAGTAAACCTAGCAATTATAGACCTGTTAGTTTGACATCAGTGGTGGGCAAATTAATGGAAAGGATAGAGATAATATATATAAGCATCTGGATAAACAGGGTCTGATTAGGAACAGTCAACATGGATTTGTGCCTGGAAGGTCATGTTTGACTAATCTTCTTGAATTTTTTGAAGAGGTTACTCGGGAAATTGATGAGGGTAAAGCAGTGGATGTTGTATATATGGACTTCAGTAAGGCCTTTGACAAGGTTCCTCACGGAAGGTTGGTTAAGAAGGTTCAATTGTTGGGTATTAATGGTGGAGTAGCAAGATGGATTCAACAGTGGCTGAATGGGAGATGCCTGAGAGTAATGGTGGATGGTTGTTTGTCAGGTTGGAGGCCAGTGACTAGTGGGGTGCCACAGGGATCTGTGTTGGATCCACTGTTGTTTGTCATGTACATCAATGATCTGGATGATGGTGTGGTAAATTGGATTAGTAAGTATGCAGATGATACTAAGATAGGCGGGGTTGTGGATAATGAAGTAGATTTTCAAAGTCTACAGAGAGATTTATGCCAGTTGGAAGAGTGGGCTGAAAGATGGCAGATGGAGTTTAATGCTGATAAGTGTGAGGTGCTACATCTTGGCAGGGCAAATCAAAATAGGACGTACATGATAAATGGTAGGGAATTGAAGAATGCAGGTGAACAGAGGGATCTGGGAATAACTGTGCACAGTTCCCTGAAAGTGGAATCTCATGTAGATAGGGTGGTAAAGAAAGCTTTTGGTGTGCTGGCCTTTATAAATCAGAGCATTGCGTATAGAAGTTGGGATGTAATATTAAAATTGTACAAGGCATTGGTGAGGCCAATTCTGGAGTATGGTGTACAATTTTGGTCGCCTAATTATAGAAAGGATGTCAACAAAATAGAGATAGTACAGAGGAGATTTACTAGAATGTTGCCTGGGTTTCAGCAACTAAGTTACAGAGAAAGGTTGAACAAGTTAGGGCTTTATTCTTTGGAGCGCAGAAGGTTAAGGGGGGACTTGATAGAGGTCTTTAAAATGATGAGAGGGATAGACAGAGTTGACGTGGATAAGCTTTTCCCACTGAGAGTAGGGAAGATTCAAACAAGGGGACATGACTTGAGAATTAAGGGACAGAAGTTTAGGGATAACATGAGGGGGAACTTCTTTACTCAGAGAGTGGTGGCTGTGTGGAATGAGCTTCCAGTGAAGGTGGTGAAGGCAGGTTCGTTTTTATTATTTAAAAATAAATTGGATAGTTATATGGACGGGAAAGGAATGGAGGGTTATGGTCTGAGCGCAGGTATATGGGACTAGGGGAGAATACGTGTTCGGCACGGACTAGAAGGGTCGAGATGGCCTGTTTCCGTGCTGTAATTGTTATATGGTTATAATACCATCAGGATGGGTCTGCTTAATGTTATATGATTCCCACATCTGCAATTAAACACTACATAGTGAAATAAATTTTACATATAATAATGGCGACATGTGTGGAGCCATTTCATCAAGTTCCAAGTCTGGATTCCCGCGTGTTCGTTCTACCGGAGAGGCTCCTGATCCCCTGCATCATCCATGATCGGCTCGGCCCGCCAACCGTGGTCCGATCTACCTTAGACCATAAGACATAGGAACAGAATTGGGCCATTCGGCCCATCGAGTCTACTCCGCCATTCAAATCATGGCTGATCTAAGTTTCCCTTTCAACCCCATTCTACTGCCTATCCACCCGTAACCTTTGACATCCATACTAACCAAGAACGGTTAACTGATTCACAGCTCGAAACCTGGTCAGGCACTGAGCAGTGCAGGACAAAGGAGGTATCACAGAGGTCTAATATCTGAAATGAGAATTAGAAATACTTATCAGATCAGGCAGCATCTGTGCAGAGAGAAACAGAGTTAACATTTCAGGTCGATGACCTTCGACCAGAACTGATAGAAAATGGGACCCGCTTTAAGTAGCAGAGAAAGGATGAGTCGGTGGGCCGAAGGGCCTGCTTCTGTGCTGTATCTCTAAACTAAACCAAACCAAACATGACATTAATTTTTCCACATTTCTCCAGCTCAGATTCGTGGATGTCAGTTGTGGAAGAAGTTGCTGAAATATTCACAGTGATGAAGCCACTCCATGTGAGTGATTAGTCATTGATATGTATTGAGTTCTCACTCATGCTTCTGCCTAAAGGCTTCAAAGAAAGGAGGACGTGTGGAACAAACTTGCTCGAATCATGGAGGAGATGATTGGGATTGTTGACAGGGCTGTGGCAGGAAATGTTGGACACTTGTACATCCAGCAAGCTTCGCCAAGGTTCCACCTCAGTGAATGACAAATAAGGTTGGATTTCTTTGGGATATCCCACTGATATTTTTCTGAGACCTGGATAACTTACGGCAGGCACCTCAAGGCATTGTAAAAACACCACAAATACTTTCTTCAAAATTCAACCTCGACGTCCTCTCCCAGATCAATATCCGCAGCACTGAGACACTAGTTTCAATCAGAAACATCGGGCAGGCCACATCATTTAAATATCTGATATCAGGCTCTCAAAAAAAACTAGTCCAAGGTTTATCCTCGGAGATAACTGGGTGGACAGAGACGACGCTTCTAAGGATGCGCTCACCTCACAAACAACTGACCTGCCTGCCCCATCAGTTAGCTCCTTTACTACCTATGGTAAAGTCCAGTTCTTACCTTGACTTTGCCAGTCATCTCAGAACCCACAAAGCCAGAGTGGAAGCAAATCATCTGCAAATCTGAGGAACAGCCTAAGAATAGTAAATATCAAACATCCATGGCAAAATGGTGCTGGTGGAATAATCCACCTACAACAATTCCTAGAAATGGAACTACCTTCCTGAAACTGAGAATATACATGTTCTAATCAAACCAGGGTATTAAGTATTGAGGTGAAATAACAGAGATTTTCAGGAATTAGTTGCTTGCTGCTCTGAAGGTATCAAATGGCGTGGCATAAAGTTGGGAGGTCAACATAACCTCAGCGGGTCAGGCAGCATCTCTGAAGGAAACGGATACGTTTCTTTTTCGGGTCAGGAGTCGTTTTCAGTCTGAAGAAGGGTCCCGACCCGAAATGTCACCTACCACATGTTCTCCAGGGGTGTTGCCTGACCCGCTGAGTTACTCCAGACTCAGAGGTCAATCCACAATCACAGGTAAACCATTCAATTGTATATTGTAAGGAACCCAATGGGAGGAACATTGAATTTTCCGAGTTCAGGTAACTAACCAACCTCTCCCCCCAACCCACCTTTTTCCACTTCTCTCTTCCCTGTGCCCCACCCCGTCCACCTACATTCCTTCCTCTAGCATCACTATTTGCAACTCCCCATCCTTATCCTTCTGTCTCTTCATCTCTGCCCTTCGTCTAACCATCTGCCTATTAAAACCCCCTCACCTGTATCCACCCATCACTTGCCAGACTTTGTCCTGCCTCTCTTCCAGCTTTCACCCATTCCCGACCCCGTCCCGCACCACAATCAGTCTGAAGAAGGTTCCTGACCAGAAACGCCACCTTACCATGTTCTCCAGAGATGCTGCCTGTCTCGCTGAGTTACTCACGCACTCTGTGTCCTCAAATGCATAGAGAAGGATATTTAAGGACTCACGCAGATAAAGAGGTGGGTTAGGTTATCATTCTTGTTGCCCCATGTGTTCTCTCTCTCTCTCTCTCTCTCTCTCAGGAGGACTGTATCCCGTGTACATTTCTGCACATCTTCGCCGGTAATTATGCAGCTGCATATTATGCCTACGAGTGGGCGGAGGTGATCTCCCAGGATGCCTTTGGAGCCTTCGAGGAAGTGGGTTTACAAAATCGGAGCGAAGTGTCCAAGGTTGGCCGCAGGTAAACAATCGCGGGAATTCAGAGGCTCGGATGAACATGTTCAGACCGGTTTAGTTTAGTTTATTGTCACGTGTACCGAGGTACAGTGAAAAGCTTTTTTGTTGCGTGCTAACCAGTCAGCGGAAAGACAGCACACAATTACAATCGATCCATTTACAGTGTGTAAGAAACTCAAAGTAGCGTTTTGAGTATTGGAGTAGGGTGGTTCTACTGCAGTTGTACAGGGTGTTGGTGAGACCACACCTCGAGTATTGCGTACAGTTTTGGTCTCCAAATCTGAGGAAGGACATTATTGCCATAGAGGGAGTGCAGAGAAGGTTCACCAGACTAATTCCTGGGATGTCAGGACTTTCATATGAAGAAAGACTGGATAGACTCGGCTTGTACTCGCTAGAATTTAGGAGATTGAGGGGGGATCTTATAGAAACTTACAAAATTCTTACGGGGTTGGACAGGCTAGATGCAGGAAGATTGTTCCCGATGTTGGGGAAGTCCAGGACAAGGGGTCACAGCTTAAGGATAGAGGGGAAATCCTTTAGGACCGAGATGAAAAAAACATTTTTCACACAGAGTGGTGAATCTCCGGAACTCTCTGCCACAGAAGGTAGTTGAGGCCAGTTCATTGGCTGTACTTAAGAGGGAGTTAGATGTGGCCCTTGTGGCTAAAGGGATCAGGGGGTATGGAGAGAAGGCAGGTACGGGATACTGAGTTGGATGATCAGCCATGATCATATTGAATGGCGGTGCAGGGTCAAAGGGCCGAATGGCCTACTCCTGCACCTATTTTCTATGTTTCTATGTTTCTATGTTAGGCTCCTTGGGCCATTGGAGCTTGTTGCATATCAATTAGAGTCTGAAGAAGGATCTCGATCCGAAATGTCACCCATTCCTTCTCTCCAAAGATGCCACCTATCCCGCTGAGTTACGCCAGCTTTTTGTGTCTATCTTAGGCAAGCAGGTACACAGTTCATCGGAAGTTGCATCACAGATAGATACAGTAAGGCTTTTGGCACTTTGGCCTTCATCAGTCACAGTATTGAGTAGAGAAGTTGGGAGGTCATGATGCAGTTATATAAAATATTGGTGAGGCCACGTTTAGAGTATTGTGTTCAGTTTTGGTCACCGTGTTATAGGAAAGCTGGAAAGGGCGCAGAGAAGATTTACAAGGATGTTGCTGGTTCTTGATGGCCTGAGTTATTGGGAGAGGTTGAGCAGGCTAGAACGTTATTCCTTGGAGAACAGGAGGATGAGCGGTGATCTGATAGAGGTGTACAAAATCATGACAGGAACCAGACTGGGTAAACACACAGTCTTACGCTCAGTGTAGGGGAATCAAGAATAAGAGGACATAGGTTTAAGGTGAGAGGAGAAAGATTTAATAGGAACCTGAGGGGTAACTTTTTCACACAAAGGGTGGTGGGTATATGGAACGTTGCCTGGAGGAGGTACTTGAGGCATGGACTATCACAACCTTTTCGAAACATATAGACAGGTACATGGATAGGACAGGTTTAGAGGCATGTAGGGTAAACGCAGGCAGGTGGGACTAGTGTAGATAATGCATCTTGTTTGGCGTGGGCAAGATGGATCAAAGGGCTTGTTTCCACGCTGAATGACTCCATGACCATGAGTGCATTTAGTGTTGCTGCATAGCTCCTGCAACATTATCTTTAAATGACAACTTGGTTTAGTTTAGTTTATTGTCACGTGTACCGAGGTACAGTGAAAAGCTTTTTTGTTGCTTGCTAACCGGTCAGCGTAAAGACAATACACGATTACAATCGACCCATTCACAGTGTGTGAGAAACTCAAAGATGGCCGGTGTTTTGGAGACAGCCAGTTGGTGTGGAGCAGGAGGGAACCTCTAATGGCCAATAGCACTCACCAGTCATGGAAACTCTTGTGTATCGTGCCACATTCTGCCCACTCTGCCACAAGGTTGGGAGAACAGAGTGTATTTAATGGTTCAGTGTTACTCCACCAGACTGATTCCTGGGATGTCAGGACTTTCATATGAAGAAAGACTGGATAGACTCGGCTTGTACTCGCTAGAATTCAGAAGATTGAGGGGGGATCTTATAGAAACGTACAAAATTCTTAAGGGGTTGGACAGGCTAGATGCAGGAAGATTATTCCCGATGTTGGGGAAGTCCAGAACAATGGGTCACAGTTTAAGGATAAGAGGGAAATCTTTTAGGACCGAGATGAGAAAATCATTTTTTACACAGAGAGTGATGAATCTGTGGAATTCTCTGCCACAGAAGGTAGTTGAGGCCAGTTCATTGGCTATATTTAAGAGGGAGTTAGATGTGGCCCTTGTATGGAGAGGAGGGGATACTGAGTTGGATGATCAGCCATGATCATATCGAATGACGGTGCAGGCTCGAAGGGCCGAATGGCCTACTCCTGCACCTATTTTCTATGTTTCTATATTTCCATCTCTCCAGTAACTTTATTGTTAAATGGCATCTTCTCCTCTGGGCACCAGATTCATATGGAGGGCAATTGGCCTCTAGTGGATGAGAAAGTGGGACAACATAGAAAGTGGGAACGAATGATCGATGGTCGGCATGGACTTGGTGGGCTGAAGGGCCTGTTTCCCAGCTGTATCTATATCAAAACTAAACTAAGCAAGCAAAGTGGTAATAACCAGATAACCTACTTGGATGGAGACACAAGGAACTGCAGATGCTGAAATCTTGAGCAAAGCACAAAGTGCTGGAGTAACTCAGCGGGTCAGGCAGCCTCTGTGGACCGAATGGATAGGCGACGTTTCAGGCAATGTTTCTACTTGGACGATGTTATTAGCAGGTCAGGTATTGTGGAGAATAACCTTGGCACTGGCCACAGGAGGGGGACGGATAGGAAACAACTGTAGATGACTCCAGTTGCTCCCTTTGTCCAGTGGTGTGTATTTACTGGAGAGTTAGTTCTGAGACATTCTGCTCCAGTCTCTCCCAGCCAAGCTCCAGGCTGCTGCAGGGCCTCCAGCGGCCTAGTCCACCATCGAGGCACTGCACTGCCCCCCTCTTAGAGCGGCGCCCAGTCATGCCAGCCCCAGGCTGCTGCAGGCTCTGCATTCATTGCAGGCTAGCCGCAGTATCAGGGTATCACTCATATGCCATCCTTTCTGAATCTCTGCTTTATGTCATGTCTCTTCCATCTCCTCCCTTGACTGCAGGTTCAGAGACACCGTACTAAGTCTTGGGGGTGGAACTGACCCGAAAGAAGTGTTTCGAATGTTCAGAGGTCGTGACCCACAACTGAAATTCCTCCTCAAAACTTACGGGCTTGTATGAATCCCACTAAGAGTGATGTCAAGAGCCGGCTTTAGTTAAACAGCCATGTGTATCACAGACATTAATCGCTCTCAGTGAAATTGGAAGGTTTAAGTTTTCAAATCCTCCTGACGGTCGCCAAGATTTGTCTGTAGCCAACTCCAATTTTGGATTTCTTAATGACCATCCTTTTTAGAATCTTTAGGATAAAAACTTCATATGGTAATCTTTCAAACTGAATCTTTAATTCACATGAAGTATTTTGTTTCATACATTTAGAATCTTAGTTGCACTCTCAGTATTTGCTTCTGCTGAGCATTTATTTATGCTGTCGGATATATTTATGTTGTAGGATATATGCTGTATGATATACACATGTACTTTCAGGGGTACTCCATTTGTTTCAAATATCAATAAACAGTTTTTCCCACTTCTTCAACTTCTTGCCTGCCATTTCTTTGAGATTGGCTTTCAAACAGAGGTTCCCTGACCGAAGAAGGGTCGCGACCCAAAACGTCGCCTATCCATGTTCTTTAGCGATACTGTTTGACCTGCTGAGTAAAGGGGCTGTTCCACTTGGGCGACCTAATTGGCGAGTTTAGAAAAGTTTAGGAGAGTTTATAAAAATGTCATGTTGAAGACCTCCTTCGACAATGTTGAAGACCAGCTTCGACTAGCTACGACTAACTTCGGGACATTTGTACACCAAATAGTGGAGAGTGAAGACGACCTCCGTCGATGTCCTTCGACTATGATGAAGACTATCTACGACTACCTTTGACTACCTTCGATTACTTTCGATTACCCTCGATTACCTACGAGGAACATGCCGACCTACTACGACCTACTTCGACTAAATCTAGGAATAAAAAAAGTATCTATTTTTTCCATGGCGACTTTTTTTACTCTTGGGCATTTTTCAGCATGTTGAAAAATATGCCGCGACCTAGCTGAGGCCTCGTGTACGCAGGGACTACTCTCGAGCATGAAGGAGAGTTACAAAGACCTCCTAGGACCTCGTGTCGACCATACTGCAAGTATGAGTCGAGGGCAAACTCGCCAGAACTTGCGGATTAGGTCGCCCAAGTGGGACAGCCCCTTTACTCCAGCACTTTGTGTTCAGAATTTAAAGATGCAGCGCGGAAACAAGCCCTTCGGCCTACCGCGTGTAAGCTGACCATCGAAAACCGTACAGGAGTTCTATGTTGTCCCACTTTCATATCCTACACACCAGGGGCAATTTTACAGAAGGCAATTAACCTGCACATCTTTGGAATGTGGGAGGAAACCGGAGCAGCCGGAGAAAACCCATGCGGTCACAGGGAGAATGTACAAACTCCACGCAGACAGCACCCATAGTCAGAATCAAACCCGGGTCCCTAGCGTTATAAGGCAGCAGTTCTACCGCAGTGCCACTGTGCCACCCTTGTATCATGGTCATAGAGTCATACAGCAGAGAAACAGGCCATCCGACCCAACTTGTCCATGCCAACCGAGATGCCCCATCATCTCTAGTCCCACTTGCCTGCGTTTGGCCCTTATCCCTCGAAACCACTCCCATCCATGCACCTGCCCAAATATCTTTTAATTGTCACAATTGTAAATTATTTTAGTGCCTTTTTTTGTAAACCAGCATCTGCAGTTCCCCGTATCTACATTTCCAGTCCAGAGCCTGATCAGATTTTTTTTGAATATTATTATTTTAGAAAAGGAATGCTCATTCATAATTTTTTATTCCACTTAGCAGTAGACACAATGTTGGTGCTTGCAGTAGCTGGATTTAGGGCTAATCCTGTACAATGATTTTTTTTTTTTAAATCAGAGAATTTCCATCATGACTCAAAGGATGAATGATACTTGGGCCTAGAGGGCTGAATTCGGGGTTGTGTAAACAGAGTCTGAAGAAGAGTGCTGACCTGAAACGTCACCTGTCCATGTTCTCCACGGATGCTGCCTGACCTGCTAAAGCAATTTGTGTCTATTTTTTTGTAAACCGGCATCTGCAGTTCTTTGTTTCAACATTTAAAATACACTTGGTTAGGTAGATTGGAATAGAAGGGAATAGTCTAAACACAAGTTAATTTCAGTAGCTAAGATGGGGCTTCTTGGTCGGGATGGACAGGTTGTGCTGAAGGGTCTGTTTCCGTGCTGTATTACTCCAGATGTAACACGGTGGCGCGACAATTGAGTTGCTGCTTAACAACGCCAAGAGAACTGGGTTTGATCCGGGCCATGGATGCTGTCTGTACGGAGTTTGCACGTTCTCCCCGTGACCTGCGTGAGTTTTCTCCAGGTGCTCCGGTTTCCTCCCACACGCTAAAGACATGTAGGTTTGCAGGCTAAATGGCTTGGTAAAATTGTAAATTGTCCCCAGTGTGTGTAGAAAAGTGTAAAGCCCCTGTCCCACTTAGGAAACCTGAACGGAAACCTCTGGAGACTTTGCGCCCCACCCAAGGTTTCCGTGCGGTTCCCGGAGGTTGCAGGAGGTTGCAGGAGGTTGCAGGTAGGGAGACTGACAAAAACCTCCGGGAACCGCACGGAAACCTTGGGTGGGGCGCAAAGTCTCCAGAGGTTTCCGTTCACGTTTCCTAAGTGGGACAGGGGGATTAGTGCGTGGGTGATCACTGGTCGGCATGGACATGACACGATGGGCCGAAGGGGTCTGTGTCTGCACTGTAAGGAACAATGGAGTGGAACAGTTTGGATAGCTTTGTCAAGGAGCTGGCATGGGCATGAAGGACCAAATGGCCTCATCTATACAGTAAAGTTTGATGGCTCCTTTAACTGAGAATGTAGCACTTTTGCCCAGCAAGGGAATACTCTAACCACATTGTGTTTTCAACTCAGCTTAATACCTGTGGGACACACACCATCTGCATCGCATTATAATGCAAGGCCGTTTTGGACCACATGTCTTTAAGTTCGAGTCATAAAATATTCTTCATATTTCTCTCCGAGCTGACAGCTAGATTGAGAACAGATGTTAGAAGCAGCCCACAACCTACAAAGCAACATTCTTTGCACTGAAAAATATTATTTACATCCGATTCTTCCAATTTTATTTAACCAGCAGGCAATGGAAACAGCGATGATGAATAACTACGCAGAGTAATTGATAGAGTATTGATGCCGCTGACTATAATTCACTCATCAGGTCATTGCCTTTCACAGAATATAGATTGCTCTCTCTGACTTCTCATCATATATCCTCCATTTATCAACTCAGCCTGTACCTTTTATCTCCTGACGGAGTGGTGGGTCATCATTTCTGCTGCTCGTTTACGGGACGGAGGGTCAGATAACAGAAACTATTACAAAGCTGCAATCTATTAAACATATAATTGAAGCACCCATCATTTTAACGAGCGAGTTAGGCATTCGGAACAATGGGCAGTTGCCGGGCAGTTGCCATGCAGTTGTTTCTGTACAATGGTTCTTATTTCTGAAAACCGCTTCAGGGTTCTGCTGCGTGACGAGAGACTTTACACAAGGCCGGCACCGTGGTGCTACGGTGGAGCCGCTAGGTCACGGCGCCAGAGACACAGGTTCGATCCTGAACTCAGGTTCCATCCGTCTGGAGTTTGCGCTTTCTCCCTATGACCGCCTGGGTTTCCTCCGGGTGCTCCGTAACCCAATGATGTGCAGGTTGGAGGTTAATTGGCCTCTGTAAATTCCCCCCCAGTGGACGGCGAAAGTGGGATAACATGGCACTAGTGTGTAAGGGGCACCGCAGAGCTACTGCCTCACAGCCAGACACCCGGGTTCCAACCTGACTACCGGTGCTGTCTGTACGGAGTTTGTACGTTCTCCCCGTGACCTGCGTGGGTTTCCGCCGAGTCCTCCGGTTTCCTCCCACACTCCAAAGACGTACAGGTTTGTAGGTTAATTGGCTTTGGTAAAATTGTATATTGTCCCTGGTGTATGTAGGACGGACTTAGTGTTTGCGAGCACTCGGTGGGCTGCAGGCCCTTTTTTCCGAGCTGTATCACTAAAGTCTAAAGATGGCTGGCGTGGATTCAAAAGCCCTTAACTCAACTAGCAGACAGTGCTGGGTGACTGGAGATACTGTGCCTGACTAAAGCTGTGAGCTAGACATTTGGAAACATGTCTGTGCAGAATCCTGTTTGCCATTGCTATTACATTCCCCCTGAGCTCCCTCACCACAACCAGCAATGCTGATAGAGCAGTTGGCTTTGATTTAATTTGCAGCTGACTTGTGCTCCACCGCGCTGCCTGTTTTTGTTTTCAGTCAGTGAGGCTCTGACACTCGTGTTCCCCGCCCGGCCTGTATCACAAGACCATTTATTCTCAGCACTGAGCGAAACGTCTCCCGTAGTAACAGCATCCCTGGTGCATCCATCAGTGTCCATTCACACATATAGAAGTGTCCCTTCCAACTAAATGTGAATCAAACGCTGCTACTCTCACGCTCCGAGCCCTGAAGATAGACTGGGGTATCTCAGCGGGACCGGCAGCATCTCAGGAGGGAAGGAAAAGGGTGATGTTTCGGGTCGGGACCCTTCATCAGACTGAAGTCAGGGGAGAGCGAGATACATAGATAAGGAAGTGTAAGGTGCGAAAACAGGACAAAGGGGATAGAGATCAACATGTAGAATAGACCAGTTAGATGTTCAGACTGAGAGTCAAAAGAGGGAGACTAGAGATAAGGGTAAGGTGTGAAAACGACAGATCAAAGGTTCATTGAGGGGAAGGTACAAAAGACGCATACAAATAGTAAAATTAATCAGGACAGTGAAACTAGTCAGAGAACGGGGGAGGGGGAGGGATAGAGAGGGAGATGTCTTCCTGTCACACGATGCTTTCTGTCTGCACGGAAGGAGTTGAGCAAATATATTCATAAGATTTTGGAGCAGAATGAGGCCATTCGACCCATCGAGCCAGCTCTGCCATTCAAACATGGCCAATCTATCTTTCCCTCTCACCCCATCAGCCAACTTCAACCACATCATCTGGATCCACCGACCAGGTTTTATCCTTCCCGCAACTCCCTGCCAGCTTTCTCCTCATTACTACCATCAGTCTGAAGAGTCCCGACCCAAAACGTCACCTGTCCATATTCTCCAGAGAAGTTGCCTGACCTGTTGAGTTACTCCAGCACTTTGTGTGGTTTTTTTTTTGGAAACCAGCTTCTTTAGTGTCTTCAAAGTACGTACTTGGTTGCCACTCTAATGTATGCTTGTTCTGTATTTTTTTTCCCCCCCTATCTTGCACTATGACTATGACCAGACGCTAAACTGCATTTCGTTGTACCTATACTTGTATCTGTGCAATGACAATAAAGTTGAATTGAAGAGTCCTGTATTATCTGCCAAGTTGTGAAGATGCCCTTGAAATCTGGCTGTATGTGTAGAGAACCCTGTGCTGCCTCTAATGGTAGGAGTTCTTTTATTTAGTTTAGAGATACAGCCTGGAAACAGGCCCTTCGGCCAACCGAGCCCGTGCCGACCAGCTATCACCCCGCACACTAACACTATCCTACACACACTAGGGACAATTTACAATTATACCAAGCCAATTAACCTACAAACCTGTACGTCTTTGGAGTGTGGGAGGAAACCGGAGCACCCGGTGAAAGCCCACACAGGTGACAGAGAAAAGGGTTACGGCCCGAAACGTTGCCTATTTCCTTCGCTCCATAGATGCTGCTGCACCCGCTGAGTTTCTCCAGCATTTTTGTGTACCTTCGATTTTCCAGCATCTGCAGTTCCTTCTTAAACACAGGTGACAGGGAGAACATGCAAACTCCATGCAGACAGCACCCGTATTTAGGATTGAACCTGTGTCTCTGGCACTGTATGCCAGCAACTCTGCCGCTGTGGATCTGAATTGTCAGCCAACATATCCGGTTTCAATCAATTATCTTAAAGCCAGTCATCACTCAGGTGCCTGGAGGCTCAAATTTGCAAGGAGAAGGACAGAGAGAGGAGGGGGGGAGGAAAGGGGAGGGGAAGGGGGGGTTGTTAGAGGTTACCTAAAACTGGAGGATTTCTCCTGCCACTGTCCTCTCTCGCACATTCTAGAGATGCCGCCTGACCCGCTGAGTTACCCCAGCACTTCCTGTCCTTAGTTACATCCCTCTCTTTCCTATTCAAAACCTAGAAGCCTACTCAAATAGGCTTCCAGCACGGTGGCGCAGCGGTAGAGCTGCTGCCTTACAATGCCATACTCCCAGGTTCAATCATGACTATGGGTGCTGTCTGTACGGAGTTTGCACGTTCTCCCCGAGAGCTCCATGGGTTTTCACCGGGTGCTCCGGTTTCCTCCCACACTCCAAGGAGGTGCAGGTTTGTAGGCTAATTGGCTTGGTCTAATTGTAAATTGTCCTTAGTGTGTGTGGGAGAGTGTTAGTGTGCAGGGATCGTTGGTCAGCATAGACTCGCTGGGCCGAATGGCCTGTTTGCTCGCTGTATCTCTAAACAAAACTAAACTATTCTTCTCCAGTAGCATTGTAGGATAAAGTGTTGATGATCCTACAAGCCACATTCTGAAGTCAGACTTGGGACTTACAATGCTGCTAAAGCTGTTTAGGGCCACCTGGTGGCTTGAGGTAGGATTTCAAGCATCATCCTCCCAAACTGGAGCAGTGGGAACGTGCTGAGGTTGTGGCTGCTCGTTTAAAATGGCCACTGCAATAATGACAGCTTCAGACATTTTAGAGACTGCATTCATAAAGGGGACGGCCATTACGAGCTGCAGATTTGGATCGTTTTCCCTGGAGATTGAATATTTGGAGTTTTGCCTGCAGTTCTAGACACCCCATTACAGGAAAAATGGTGAGGCTCCCAATACATAACCTGATTTTTTTTTCTTCATCCGAGTTTTTGATCATTGCTAAACATGTAAGCTCCACTCTGTCATGTTAGTGTGGTATTTGGTAAGTCTAACAGTGGCCCATGTTAAAATAATTGATGCACGGGTTTCTTGCACTCCTTCGAACTGAAGTGAAATCAAGCCTTCTCCACCACCAAAGGTAGACAAAAAAAGCTGGAGAAACTCAGCGGACGAGACAGCATCTATGGAGTGAAGGAATAGGCGACGTTTCGAGTCGAGACCCTTCCTCAGACCCAAAACGGCGCCTATTCCTTCGCTCCATAGACGCTGCCTCACCCGCTGAGTTTCTCCAGCTTTTTTGTCTACCTTCGATTTTTCCAGCATCGGCTGTTCTTTCTTAAACATTCTCTGCCACCAAGGTCAGATTGAGAACATGAAGGTCAAAATGATCTTCAACTCTTTGAGATTGGTGGCAGGACGGCACAGTGGTGGAGTTGCTGTCTCACAGCGCCAGAGACCTGGGTTTGATCCCGACCACGGGTGGTCTGTACGGGGTTTGTACGTTCTCCCCGTGGGTTTTCTCAGGGTGCTCCAGTTTCCTCCCACACTGGACATACTGGTTTGAAGGTTAGTTAGCTTTGGTAAAGATTGTAAATTGTCCCTAGAGTGTAGGATAGTGCTAGTCACTAGTTTGTTGGCCTGTGCAGGCTCGGTGGGCCGAAGGGCCTGTTCCCATGCTGTGTCTCTAAACTAAACGTGACATTCAAACTGCTCCAATCTCCTTGGAATTTAAGATTGAAAATGAGACTACCATTAGCTTAGCCCCATTCTCTGTAAATCTCCCTCTAAACGACTCTGTTCTTAACCCCTCTTTATCCAGCATTAAAACGATAGGAAATTACTTCACTGAAATAGCGAGCTCTTACACTGTTTCAGTCGTGGTCATTGGAACTATGGATAGAACACGGAACAATACAGCACAGGAACAGGCCCTTTGGCCCACGATGTCCGTGCCGAACATGATGCCAAGACCAACTCTTATCTGCCTGCACGCTACCCATATCCCTCCATATCCATATGCTTATCCAAGTCTCCTGAAATGCCACTATCGTATCTGCCTCAATCATCGCCCCTGCCAGTGGGATCCAGGCACTCACCACTCCACCCTAATCCCATTCAAAGAAGGATTCAAAGCACCTTTGCCAGGCCAATTCATTCTTCTACCCGACCACACATCACTCCCATTCCATCACTTTGTGAATGTACAAATTCTTGAATGAAGTGCAAACGAAAATGTTAATTTACCACAAGAGTCCACAGTGCACTGCAGATAGTATTTATTTGCAAGTTGTTGGTACCTGGTGTTTCTTTTGAAATTGGAAATTGAGCTTATACAAAGTCCAAACCTTTGTAAAATGCAGCACTAAACAAATATGATGTTTATTGCATAAACTATTTTTTTATTTTTTTTATTGGCACCTTTCAGAATTCCAGGATGTACTTCTTTATATCTTTTTGAGGCAGTCTTCAATCAAATCAACATTAATTGAATGCAGGAACTGCATGGGTTACAGTGTTTTCAACAAAGTCTCATGTAACATACGTGCAGATGTTTCACAATCCAGCAACTGAAGCAGAGCTTAAGTTGACCAACATTGCAGAATACAAGCCCAACTATTGATACTTTATGGCACCACTGTACGTGTCAGATGATGGACAGATTCAAATGTTAGAACGTAGACTTTTATCCAAGTCTCCCAAAAGATCTGTTAATGTATGATGCTTTCAGCAGCCTAGACCAAGCACTTTCCACGCATCTAGGCTTTATGAGTTGGCCACGATAGACCTCACCATTAGTGACACAAAATGCTGAAATACAACATAAATGTCACCAGTTGCACCAATTTACTGTATTTCGATCTCCTCGTACCACCTTCATATCCACAGAAATTCCAAGCTGAGCTTTGACAATGTTTCACAATATTCGACTGTCATTTTGTTTATCGTGCCAAAGATCCAAATCAAGCTTCTTTATGATCTCTTACCCAAAGCCGAGTAACAGCGATATTGAACATTCACACACGTATATTACTATTGTTCTTCAATCATTTGTTCCATTGACTTGTCATTCATTTTAATTCAATTACCAGAGTACTCATTGTAAATTAATACTCTGATAATGACACGAGCAGCAAAATCGATTGTGGTGGTTTATTTAGTGTACTCAGTAGTACAAGTTTATAATGCTACAGGCATCATCCAGATGATTTAGCCCAGTGTACAACAGCTAAAGTCACTGCAAGTTATTTTCCAATTAAATGCTTTCTTAAAGCCGCCAAATGCACACACAAACTACTAACGAAAAGTACATTACAGCTTGTCTCCATTCCGATTATTGCAAATGCTTCTCCCCTTACTGTTCAGGTTTTTTTTTTGTACAGAATATACAGGTTAAAAATCAAAATTAAAAAATCAAAATTTTACTTAGTTCTTGTAACTGGAACTGAATCTTTCGTTCAAAGTGAAAATATTAAAAAAAAATACTCAACATAACCAGAGTGCATGCGTGATATCAAGGGTGGTGATTATGGACCAAATAGGTAAGAAAATATTCCACCCGTAGCCAAATCAACTCATCCAACCCCTGTGAATTGTTGAACCTGGTAATAATTTCCAATCTGCAATAAAATTGATGCAAACAAGTTCTTCCGAAACTTGGAGGGTGGGGGGGGGGGAGAAACACAATTTTCTCTCCTGCAAGACCAAAGTGTTTATTTCTGTGCAGGATTAATTGATGAAAGCTAGCAATAAGTAGAACTCCTGGAAGGGTTGCTTTGCAAGAGTGGAGTAAAAAGGATGGACCATATAGTTGCTGTGCACAAATCAATTACTGGCCAACACTGGCATTAGTAGAAGCTGAATAGCTAAGATTGCAGGGGATTGATTCCTACCGAACTGGAAATCAAAGCTTTCGGGATGGTGGGATAATGAAGCAACGGAACACTGCGAATAAAGTGACTTCTGACAATAATGTGTCGTTTTAATTTAGATGGCGGGCGTGTGTTACTTTAAAGCTTTAACTTAAAAAAAAGGCACTAAAATATCCTTTAACGCTGGAGATTAATGAATACAAGTACTGATCAAAGTACTTTCATAGCGATATAGACAAGAGCCACCACTAATCAAAATATATTCCATGCAAAATCAAAGGTCAATCCACCATCATGTGTACCACAAAGACATCTATCACCATACTCTGGGATGATGCTGCCTGGGCAGTTTAATGTGACATTCAAATGGCTCATCTTTTCAGCTGCTGGGAGAGATAGATCGTGTCACACACACATCCCCACTTTTGCTGTTCAACTCTCAGAACTCAATTACTGGAAGCTGTGATGAAATGTATATGGCCTGTACACCTACATATTAGATTCAATTGCAGAATACAGATTATGAAAATGCAACCAACATTTAATTCCTTGCAGTGGTAGCATGGACTGTGTTTAAATAAAGAGAACAAAGTCCTAACTCTTGAGGGTCTGGTTTATGAGCTACCCATTCATACACTTGAATAAAAATAAGTCTGGTGATCCAGCAACGCAATGTCCTGCATTTAATTCTCGTTCCTAAACCGTTGCTTGTATCTCAAATGTTATATTGTCAAATGAGAAACTCTTAGACCAAGTTTAGTGCATTATAACCTTACAAGGGATACAAAAAAAAATTGCTGCACTGCACTGCACGGCATTCAAACCCAATTCCAAAACATGGTGGGTTTTTTTAACATTAATTAACAGACCAATTTCATTTTTTGGGTACATTTTGATGGGCAAAGTGTACATCGGTGTATGTTTATGCGTTATGTATCTTATCTTTGAGCATTCTGATTAGCTTTTTTTTTCTTTTTTTTTTTAAAATCAGCCAATTTCAATTCAATACCTTTGAACCAAAGTGACACTTTTTTTAGTCGCTTTACTACATTTTGTAATTGTAGAAGGTAGTTTCAAAAAACATTCAAGTATATTAACGATGCACCAGCATTTAATATATAACAGCATAGCAACAGGATCTGGGTATCGTGTCAAGGGTTCTCCAATACACAGATACCATTTCCTTCCTTTCCCCGATATACTATACTATCATATTCACTCCGGTTTTCCCTTAAAGCAACATATGCCTGTACATTGCATCCACACACCATCTACGTGCATCACTATGGGTTCAATGAGGTTTCCCCTCCCCCCTCCCCTCTCCGGGGTCTGCAGTGCAAGGATGGCTGTTTTTAACTGATGATTTTGCTCACAGATTGCAAAGTGGGAAACTCATCGTCCTCAAAATGGGAGGGCCTGTGGGCGACAAAGTCTTTCTGGGTCAGCACCTGGCGGCAGGTGGGACACACCTGGCAGTCGAGCTCCTGGTTGACGGAGGTCTGCCAGGCGTTCTTCTTGTTCTTCTTTGATTTGTTTGATACCGGCTTCTCCTGCACCCTCAAGTCCTTGTGAGCGGACAGAAGCTCCTGCTGCTTGGCTGTATCCGGCAGCAAAACAAGCAGTTCATTGAATATTTTCAGGAAATTTTCTCCCAGAATTTCTCTGCAACTCTTGTAGTATTCCACGGCAGAGATCAGACCCTGTGAAGGAAAATAAATTAAAGTCAACCAGACCATTTGATTTAATATAGCTATGCATAATCTACAGATTTATATTAATGACAAAAACCTGTAATTATACCAATTTATGTATATTGTGCACAGAAAGTGGTTAGTTTGGTTTTTGAGATACTGCACGGAAACAGACCCTTCAGCCAACAGAGGCCACACCGACCGGCAATCACCTGTACACTAGTTCTATCCGGTACACTAGGGACAATTTAGGGATGCTAATTAGCCCACGAGTCTTTAGTGTGGGAGGAAACCGGAGCATGCAGAGGTGACCCACGCAGTCACAGGGAGACCATAGAAACATAGAAAATAGGTGCAGGAGGAGGCCATTCGACCCTTCAAGCCAGCACCGCCATTCATTGTGATCATGGCTGATCGTCCCTAATCAATAACCCGTGCCGGCCTTCTCCCCATATCCCTTGATTCCACTAGCCCCTCGAGCTCTATCTAACTCTCTCTTAACTCCATCCAGTGACTTGGCCTCCACTGCCCTCTGTGGAAGGGAATTCCACAAATTCACAACTCTCTGGGTGAAAACGTTTTTTCTCACCTCAGTCTTAAATGGCCTCCCCTTTATTCTAAGACTGTGGCCCCTGGTTCTGGACTCGCCTAACATTGGGTACATTTTTCCTGCATCTAGCTTGTCCAGTCCTTTTATAATTTTATATGTTTCTAACTCCGTACAGACAGCACCCGGGGTCAGGATCGAACCCGGGCCTCTGATGCTGTGAAGAAGCTACTCTACCGACTGTGCCACTCTGACTCATGTAATTCATAAGCTCATAAGTGATAGGAGCAGAATTAGGCCATTCGGCCCATCAAGCCTACTCCGCCATTCAATCATGACCGATCTATCTCTCTCTCCTTACCCCATTCCCCTGCCTTCTCCTCAAAACCCCTGGCACCTGCACAAATCAATTCTAGTTACTGATGGACAAAATTATTTGCCGAATTCTCTTATAAAAGATAGTATGAGGCCTAGAGAAATTCTCGTACATTGTGTGTTATTTTTGCAGCTTACCTGTCTGAACTGTCCGGACTGAGTCCTAAATTTGCTGAATTTTGTTTCATCGTTGTGTAAAAATGTATTTATGGACTGGATTAGATCAACATTCCTCTGCTGAAAATTCTCCGGAATGAGGTAAATACTTGATGATGGTGGAGACCTATATTTTAAAAAATTGGTTACTTTAAAATTGCTTAAAAGTAAATTAAGAAAAACGTACAAAATAACCATTGCTTCCCTTCTCAGCCTCCTTCATTCCTACTTTTACCCCTTCCACCAGCCCACCAGCTATGCAGTCCTGTCACAATCGGAACATCCTTGGACATCTCAATACACTGATGTATAAGAAATTACCTAGAACGCCCCAAAATTTAAGATATTTTTTGCATCATTTTCCTTTACGTTTAATATATAAGCATTAAATTTGAACTACAATTTATACCAGCCTACATGCCATACATGTGGAGCCAATAAACAAAGGAAAATAGCATACATACTAATTTTAATAAATGCAAAAAACTTTGGACTTAAATAAGCAACATTTCATACATTTAATACTGAAATTTCTTCATGGCAAACTAAAAAAATGCAGAAAAATACCCCGATTTTCTTGCACCTCAATGTATCCGAGCTGTATAGTTTCTTGCGCAATATTTTAATAAATACTAGAGCACAAAATCTTTATGAAGTGCCATAGCAGTTTTACAGTATCTAAAGACTTCAATTTATCTTGTGAACAGGGGGATTTGATGCTTACTCTCCAAATATCAGAACTTCATGTTTACCACTATGCAGATCTGCATTCATTAAAAAATAACTTTCTAAAATGTGCTGAATAGGTACACTGTACTTATAAATTTATCAGTCAGAACATTCATTCAAAGTTTCTGATGCCCAGTGAATTATTTTCTCAAGGGCATTGTTCAGAGTACAACTCAGTTCAGAGATACAGCATAGAAACTGGCTCACGGAGTCCATGCTGACCATCGATTATCCCTTCACACTAGTTCTATGTTATCCCACTTTCTCAACCACTCCCGACACACCAGGGGCAAGTTACGGACACCAATTAATTTACAAACCCACACGTCTTTGGGATGTGGGAGGACACCGGAGGAAACCCACACGGTCAAGGGGAGAACGTGCAAACTCCACACAGACAGCGCCCGAGGTCAGAATTGAATCCAGGTCTCTGGCGCTGTGAGGAAGCTGCTCTGTCACTCTAACCCATGTAATTCTAATGACATTTCGCCCCAGTCCACAAACCACCATCTGTAGGCAGATTAGTTTGGCAGAAGTGAATAACACCATATGCATTTGTTCTCATCCTCAATTGTGAACACCTACTGCCTGGCATGTTGCCCCCAATAATATAAACTGTCCTAGTCTAGGGGCCACATAACAAACAAAAAAAACATCCAGACTAAGCCCCTTAGTGCAAGAGAAAATGAGATGGGAGAAATGAGCTTTCATTCATGGGGGGAAAACAAGGAACAAAAAAGCCAAAAAAAACCAAAACATACACATCCTTGCACCAGTCGGAAAAAAGAGGTCAGATTTCATAGTCACAATCTCGCTCCCTCTGGAGGCCCTAGATTCAGGAGGCATTACTTCTCTCTATACCAAATGGTCACGGTCTACACTAAATCTCCTCAGCCAATGCACTCAACTCAATAACTCCAAGCAACAGTAGAAGTCAAGATGCATACAAGCAGTTCGGAAATCCCAAACTGCGACCATTCAGTCACCATTCCCTGGGCACCTAAATGTGCAGTCATTGTCAAAATGCAAACATTCACAAACTGCTGCTTTTAGTAAGAAATATTTACATTATACCTAATAGCAGAAAATCCTGTTGCCGACTATTCCGAGATTAAATAAATGGCTAACACAATTTGCTACTGATAACTGACGTCGCCTTCAGTAGAATTAGAAATTAAAGCCCTTATTCAGGCCAAAGCAATACTTTCAAAACCACCATTGTGGACAGAACACTGCAAAGAAAATGCGTTCCACACAAATGCAGGCAAATCAGCAAAATCTTCCCTGGATTTTGTCGTGGAAGCAGCTCAATACATGCACAAGGACTTCGCTATTCAGGAGTTTACAAAAATTACCAGTCCTTTACTTTGCAACACAAAAGATTAATGCTCAAACGCTGCGACAATATTATTGGCAGTAGGGGTTAGCTTTAAATTAAATTTAAACAAGTTAAAGCACCTCCAAAAATGAAAATAAATGATTTGTGCTATTTTGACAGGGAAATCCACCAGTACTGAACCCCTGATTTTTTTTTTTTTTTTTTTTTTTTTTGAAGTGGATAACAAAAGAAGAACTGCCTCACAGTGGAAAGGATTTTACATACTGTTTTGGTGCTGGAATCATAGGCTCGCTGATGTTTGAATTCAGAGGGACACCAGTAAAGCCAGGAGGGGGTTTACTAACAGGGGCAGACAATCCTGGTGGAGGAGGAAGGTTGGATGGTGGACTCTTCACTGGTAATAACTTGTTAAAACCTGGATAAAAAATAAATTCAGAATTAAATGTCTGAAATTAGCTAAAGCTTTAATTTTGAAATGCTAATGTAAAAAGGAAAATACCGTTGTTAGAAACTTGTCATTACAGTAGTTTGGTACTAAAGCAAAGCATAATGGCACACGATTACCCATCCCAGACTGTGTCTACCTTCGATTTAAACCAGCATCGGCAGTTCTTTCCTACACATAATGGCACACTATACTGATCCACTAGCATTAAACCTGCAGTAATATTTACCTATAGGTGTCCAATTCCTGAGATTCACCCACTCCACATACACTAGCTGCCAATTAATGATACAAGGACTTACCCATGCTCCTGTACACAATCCTGAGAACATCAGCTTCATAGATGGCTCCAATTCTGACTCGGAGCATTTAGTTCTTTACAAATAAAATGGCAGTGAACCATGTTTTAAAATGGCTGAAGTGTACATACAGCGTCAGAAATGTCCATTTCAAACCTGAAGCACATTTTAAAACAACGCAGCGCATTGTTCAAATGATGGCAGATTTGATGCCTGGAGAACTCTCATGGTAACATTTCTACGCAGAACTATCGACAGCAAGGATGACAGTAAACAACTTTGTCAATCATTTGGTGAAATGATTTTGAAAGTTCTTCAGTATCACAATGCATGGTCTGGATAGTTTAAGCATTAATGTTGGCAAACAGTTCAAGAACTGATTGTCATGAGGCATGGATTCCTCGTTGAGTGTGTGAGCACCCAGTTTCAATTTAGCTTGCCTATCCTTCCTCCTGGACCATCTCAAATTGCTCAATATTTATTGCATTAGTTTAGTTTAGAGATACAACGTGGAAACAGGCCCAACGACCCACCGAGACTGTGCTGACCAGCGACCCCCCCCCCCCGTACACTAGCACTCTCAAGTACACTAGGGAGAATTTACAATTTTTACCGAAGCCAATTAACCTACAAACTTGTATGTCTATGGAGTGTGGGAGGAAACCAGAGCATCTGGAGAAAACCTACACAGGTCGCGGGGAGAATGCACAAACTCCGTACAGACCGCATCCGTAGTCAGGATCGAACCTAGGTCTCTGGCGCTACCCCTGCGCCACCGTGCTGCCTTTTATTTTCAAATGTCAGCATAAAAAGGCAAAGGTTGGAGCATTTCTAGAACTAGTTCCCACAACTACGAAAAAAAGAACCTGTACTGCACAGGATACCGTGTTCGTTGGTTGGCAGTCCCGACTGGTGTCACCAACATTCAACGGTCTTAATGGCCACAAGTGCATCAGTTTGAGGTGGATGCCGTGAAACAGGAAAGACCAAGACCCTCAGGCACATTTGGACAATCAGCCCTAAGTTTGCTCCAATGCTGGATACCACGGAGTCCAGCTTTGTCAGAATTCTCCAGCATTTTACTAAGAGCTGGGAATGGGGGTGAAAATCAATGAGGATTTTAAACCTGTGCATTAGGAGGCAAGTGGAAACATGTTATCTTAAATTTTGTTTTGAAATTAAAAGTGTTCTGTCTTTTGACTAACTTCTAATAATTGCTTCTACTTAATAGTATTTTAATTAGATCTCAATGTCAGAGACATTAAAACTATTGTAAGGACTGGCAGTTTTCACACTCAGCAAGAGCACCCCCAGCATCGCTGGTGGGCTATCAGGGTGTTCCAGGGGCAGGACCTTCCCATTCGGCTGGACACTGTCTAGGTCAAGTCCCAGGGCGTAGACGACCCGAGACGGGCCCTGCACATCTGCCCACATCTGGAATGCGTGGACAGGAGGCAGCAATTCCATGCAACAGGCTCACCCCAGCAAGAACCAAACCCCGTTAACATTTCATATGGTGCTGAGAGGTTTAGCTTATTTTAGTTTAGAGATACAGCATGGAAACAGGCCCTCCGAATCCACTCCAACCAGCAATCCCCGCACATGAACACTATCCTGCACACTTGGGACATTTTACAATGATACCAAGCCAATTAACCTGGTAACCGTTACGTCTTTGGGGGGGTGGAAGGGGGTGCGATGAAACTATACCAGGGAAAAACGGGGAGAAAGTACAAATCCCGTACAGACAGCACCTGTGGTCAGGATTGAGCCCGGGGGTCTACCGCTGTGCTGATCAGATAGTGGTGGGTGATACAAAAATGGACAACATTTAAGCATTCCCAGATCGGCTTGCTTAATTATTTTAAAGATCGACATTCCTAGCACTTCCTTAATACTTCACTAGAAAGGCAGTCTATGTTATACATTAAAATCTCCCTCAAACACAATTACCCAACTCAAACCAAGCCACAAGCAACTTGGCCTGGCTGTTCTCCAGTTAACTCATCGTGCCACTGTGGGACACTTTAACTTTTTTAAATGAGTGCCCATGGCAGCAGAAGACTCGTGTTCAGAGGTCAGATTTTAATCTTCAATCGCTCACCCAGAATCAGTGATTACCAAAGTTTACCGAAACCCATCTCATAAACCAGTCAACTGCTTTGCTAGACTTTTTTTTTGGAGGGTAAATGGTGATTGTAACAAAATGAATAACGTATTTCATGGAAGAAAAGTCACTTTGCTTAGCTTGTATCAACTATACACAACTCCCATTTCCACAGCAAGGTGGGCGACTCATAACATCCCTCTAAAATGTTTGGCCAAAACTTGTTAATACGCAACACGTTGCAATAATAAGGAATGTGCAATAAATGTCCCTCTCCCAATTATACTCACATCCAAGAGAATGCATTAAACAAAACCTGAAAAACTATAATAAACAGAAACCCCAATTACTCAGTGTTCATATAAAGAACAGATCTTATCTTAGAAAGTTACCCCGAGCCAACAGTTTGCAATGTCAGAATTTAAATAATTTGCAGGAATTATCGGTATAGAAAACCCAAGTGCAGGATTCTTTAGCACTAGTTTCTAAATGAAGTACAATGGTGATCAGGTCCAAAGACTATAGATTGTGAGGCCATAATAAATCTACAGAAATGCTTCCCAATCTTGGCAATGACTGGCAATATTGATTAGCAAAAGAAAAAAAAAATTCAGACTCATTACACAAGCTTATATTTTGCTCAAGTTAAAATATTTGATGTTCGCTAAGCCAGAATCACCATTCAAAAATCTTTTCAATCCCAACACATAACTTTGTTCACTGTTCATAATAGTTTTAATATAGCATGGAATGAATGCTTGTTCTGTGAGTGGTTACCTGGAGGTGGTTTTTTCGGTAAAACCGGGTTACCCAGTGCAGGGAATTCTTCTTCAGTTAAAGGACTTGAATGGTCTTCAGACTTCTTAAACCCTGGTGGTTCTTTTAGTGGGCAAGTGGTTGCATTGTCAGTACACAGTTTGTCAGTGTGGCCATTCAATACACTGGAGACTGGCGCGCTCTGCTTCATTTCCGGAACATTCTCCTTTTGAGCTTTAGCCGCGGCAGTGTCAGATGAGGATGATGATGATGAGTTCGGCTTCTCCCCCCCGATCTTTTTCTTTTTCCCAACTTTCGAGACGGTCTGTGTTGACGTGGTTAACAGGGAAGAAATATCCAACATAGTTGGCGCATTTCGGAACTCCTGGGCGGTCAAACCAGTCCCATCGTCCTCGTCCTCCTTGTCAGCAATGTTACTTTTAGTTTTGGTGCTGTTGGTCGTTAAAGGCTTTGGAACCACTCGAGTAGAGTTGCTGCTGCTGGAATGCACCGTTTTCAAAACACTTTTACCGGGGGCACTAGTCCACGCGGTTGCAGATGCGGCGGGTTTTTGCTGTATAATCTTAGACACGAGGGCAGGAAAGTCCTCTTCCTGAAAAGTTGCAATTTTCTTAGCTGCAGAGGTGTAGATCGGAGGAGGGCCAGTGCTACTCGCACGTGTCGAAACAGACAAACTGGGAAATTCTTCTTCATTGAGGCGGACAGGGATCAACTGATTAGAACTGCCAAAACAAAAACGACAATGAACCCTATTAGGTATAAAGTCTTGCATGCGTTGCAAAATCTTTTGTACATTCCAAAATGCTTATTACCAATGCAATCTGTAGTTCCATGTAGAAAAAACAAAATCCTTAAATTTGTTAAACGCAGTCTGCTAAAAAGCAATACGATTATGTTCCAATAATCTTCAAGTAATATTAACAGAGGCATAAATAATAAAGTGGACAATATTCCCATCCTTCTTTAAAATAGAAGATTTTAACCTCATCAATAAGGCAGGACCTCCAATGACAGATGAAAATAGGGGCAAGATTAGATCATTTGACTGCTCAAGTCTAACCCACCATCCAAAGTGATCATGGCTGGCCTTCCCCACACCCTCCATCTCTTCTGTGCCATTTTCTCCTAGCTCTCAATTCCCTGATCTATCGAAAATCTATCCTCTTTAAATATCCATAAGGATCCTAGTTCCGGTAGACACAAAATGCTGGAGTAACTCAGCGGGTGAGGCAGCATCTCCGGAGAGAAGGAATTGGCGACGTTTCGGGTCGGGACCCTTCTGAAGAAATCTCTCACCACAGGAATTAGCTTAGTGAAGTTCACTTGAACCACCTCCAATACCGGCTTGTCTGTAAAAACAGAGCAGTGCAACACAGGAACACAGTGTCTGTACCGAACATGATGCCAAGACAAACTCTTATCTGCCTGCACATAATTCACACCCCTTCATTTCCTGTACGTCCAACTGCTACTCAAAGCCCTCTTAAATGCCACTATTGTATCTGCTTCCACCACCACCACCCCAAGCAGCGTATTCCAGACACCTGCTGTGTAATAAACTTGCTTCACACATCTCCTTTGCAACTTTGCATCTTTTCATCTTAAATTTATGCCCCAGAGTGTTTGATATTTCTACCCTGGGGGAAAAAAGATTCTGACTCTCTCCCCTTCCCTAAATCAGAGGACCAAAACCATGCACAATACCCGTGGTATTGCCACACCGATACCTTGCACAATTATAGCAATCCTTTTATTTCTAAATGCCAAATTTCTTGCGATAAAGGTCCATATGCAATTTGCCACCTTTAACACATAGAAAATAGAACAGCACATCTCAGGAACGGGACATTAGGCCCACAAATATTTCCACAAAAAAGCCTGCAGTTAAATATTTACCATGAATATCCAGAAATGATTTGAGTTATGCAACTATTGGAAGAGAATTGTACAAATTACAGAACAGTTTCACTTGTATACCTTGGGATGGGTACAGCAGTCACTTGGAAATTCTCCTGCTTTGAAGGACCTTTCACAGTCTCTTTGGTAGCTTTAAATAAAGGCAAATTAACATTTATTAATGGGTTTGCAACTTCACAATGATCTTCGTTTTGGGTTTAGTTAAGTACACTCGCTTATTATTTTAGGAGTTTCACAGGTCATTTGTTATTGCTCCAGTTACATGAATTGTTGAATTACTTTAAGGAGGTGAGCTCAAAACGGTATTTTAATATTCTGTCAATCCAGCTACGGCACGCTTCAATTTTTCCCCCCCAAAAAACAATGCTACCCAGTTACTGCATCCTTTGTAGTAGTCATTGGTTATGGTTCAATGTTTGGCCGAATACATTAACAGTAAGATTTAGGCATAAAAGCAACTCAAAGCCAATTCTGTGAAAAGAGCAATCAACAAAAGAAAGATGGAGACTATGTACATTCTGCACTCAAGCATATAGCTATTAAAGGAAACTTTAATTTATACCCAAATCAAAGAAGAATATTACACTATTGATGCATTTGATGCACCTTGCTTAACACCAATTTAACTTTGCACAATAATTCCTTCCTATAATTCACTGAATTTGTACCTTATAATACCAAGTACCGACATGTAATGCAATTTCCAAAAGCAATGTAATACGTTTCCAAAATCGACATCAAAAGCAGGAAGCACTTCGTACAGCAGGTATCAAGTGTGGCGTGGGAAAGAGTGCCGACATTTCAGTGATGACCTTTTATCTTAATGGTACCTCAGATTATGATGGCACGTAATTAGCCTGATAATGTTAACTCTTTCTCTTTCAATTGATGCAACCAGACCTTTTTTGATTGTACTGTTTATTTAGAGGGGGCACAGAGGGGCAGCAGTAGAGTTGCTGCATTAACAGAGTTCAATCAGACTATAGGTGCTGTCTGTAAGGAATTTGTACGTTCTCCCTGTGCCCATGGGAGTATCTTCCCACAATCCAATGATGTGTAGGCTTGTAGGTTAATTGGCTTCTGTAATTTGTCCCTGGTTTGGAGGATAGAACTAGTGTATGGGTGATTATTCATCAGCGCAGACTCAGTAGGCCGAAGGGCTTGCTTCCACACTGTATCTCTAAGAAACTAAAACTAAACTCCTTTCCCCCCGGTTTAATGCACCCTCCGATGTCTACATTTGAAAAATTACTATCTAGGTGTACCCAACTGTGTGTTGATTAGTTTGAAATCTTTGCATGCACCCATTTGTTCATTCTTTCTGCTTAATTATTATTAGTCAGCGAGAGCACATCCAGACAGGAGTAAACGTGCATTAAACCACAGGTATAAATCATGCACAAGTAAACAGCAGAGCTAAAACAGACCTGTAGTCTCACTAGCCGACTTGACCACACTCTTAGCATTACACGCTTCATCCATTTCTTTCTCACAATGATTGTTTTTGCCACCATCGGTCTCTTCCTTTGAGGCAGCCTGCTTCTTTTCCTCCTGCCTCCGTGCTGCTATAGATGCTCGTACAGCCGCAGCAACATCTCGATCTTCTTCCTCCCTGGAAACCAAAGGGTAAATCAATCACCAATCACGCTGCCGGAGACACCACTACGGGAGCTGCTGCAATGGACAGTGCGCGTGCGCGGACCCGACTTTGGAAATGGCGCCAAAACGTGGCGGCGCCTGCATGTGTAAGTATGCAAAAAGAATGTCACTGTGCAGTTGTACGTGACAAATAAAGAACCCTCGAACCAGACTGAAACCAGAGTTGTAATATCCAGTTCATTATAATAAATTTGCAGGGAATAATTCAAGCAGCGATCATTCTAGTTACCACCACCCTCGCTATTCTCAGTTGATTCTTCAATGCTGATATTAAGTTTTGCCCTATTTCTTCCCTTTTAGAACCTCTATTTGTATTGAACCTCAGGATGCAATGCTTCACTATATTTTCACATTAATAGGCGCTAATGTCTTTAACCATTACGTCTTAAGAGATCTCAGAAGAAGTATTTGCTGCTGCTCAGCCTTTGGAAGGTTGAGCCAATGACCCCAATAGAAGTACGTGATAGAGCGTGGTTGCGAAAAGGAAACCAACCATTTCTTGCCAACACCCATCTTTTAAATAAGCAGGCAGGCAGGGAGCAACCATCCTCGATGTTTAATGAGGGTGCACTGATGTTTTGTTAGAGGTGTCCAAGGTGCCACAGGCCACAAGAGCATTTGGATATAGAGGTATTCCAATAATCACACAGAGGTCTGATCTCTCAATGCACAATAGGACCATTGTGTAGGTCTGGCAAGATCCTTCTGCCTTGCCACCAATACACATATCAACAGCAATAAAAAGGTGCTGGTTTAACCTGATGGGGAGCACAGGCATTTTGACTGGAGAGGAAGACATGTAATTGCAAGTGAAGTATCTGGGGGAAATCAGATAATCGCAAAGACAATAAGAGACAGAAATAGGAACAGGCAAGATACTTACAAGATCATGGCCAATTTTCTACCAACTCTTTCCTACATTAAACTTACATCACTGAGTGGTCCTACCTTCTCCCTTGTTTTTAATGTACATATAAAAAGTCATGAGAGACACAAAACGCTGGAGTAACTCAGTGAATCAGGTAGCATTCTGGAGAAAATGAATAGGAATAGGAAACATCATCTATTCCTTTTCTCCAGAAATGTTGCCTGACCCACTGAGTTACTTCAGCATTTTGTGTCTATCTTAGCGGGCATAAAACAGGAAAAAATGAAAAAAGAGGAAGAGAGATGGGGGTGGGGGTCCAGGGGGCATTGCCCCCAGTAGAGTTCCAAAGCAACGCCTCCCTATATGCAGCCATTTTTTGATAATTGTACCTTGAAATGACAGTTTTCTTGTCTGTTTACCCAAAATTCATACTGTAATTTTTTTTTGCATCTTAAAATAACACATTTTACTTGCTTGTCACTTCTTCATTTACACATAAAATTTGTGATAATCATACCTAAAAATGTCACCAACTCCTTGCTTGTTTACACCAGTCACATTAAGGCCGTAGTTACAGCGCATGCAAAGACGGTCGGCCCACACCCGCTTTCCGCTAAAATCGACTCAACCATCGGCGCAGCGGCTCACTGTCTCGCGGAAAGCCATGTATAGCAGAGATTTAGACAGATTTTGTTTCTTTACCGAATTTCAACATTCGCGGATCCACGGAGAAATGCATGCTTAGGTATAAACCAGCATCTGTAGTTCCTTCCTACACTTAAATCCTTGGGATTTTGGCTATATAGATGAATTTCTCAAACGTAAAGAGAAAATTGGACATAAAATTATACAGCCACACATGGAAGCAAATATGCTTTGTGGTCTAGAAATCGTGGCAGTATACAGAACAATAGCAGGCAAATCCAAATGTATTTTGTGGTTACTGAGATCTTCACAAGGTTCTTTTGAGTTTGCAATACTTTCTAGTAATGGCACAAAACACTACCTGTTATATTTCCATCTGCCTCGACGGTTTTGTCCTCTGTTCTGGCTTCTTCTATTAAATCGATCCACTTCTTCATAATCCTCTCCACCCACATTACCTAGAGCACAAAGTAACACCAAGCTATGAATAAGGGCTGACAAAAATCAAAATATCTTCAGTATTGCAAATACTGTCAACATATTACTCGAGCATAGAGACACATTCGGTTTAATTAGACTTTACTGTAGACATTCAAGATAAAGCATGGAAACAGGCCCTTCAGCCCATTGAGTCTGTGCCAATCAGCGATCACCCCGTATACTAACATTATCCAACACACTAGAGACAATTTACAATTTTACAGAAGCCAATTAACCTACAAAAATGTACTTCTTTAAAGTGTGGGAGGACACCGGAGTACCCAGAGAAAACCCACATGGTCACAGAGAGAACATACAAGCTCCGTTCGGACAGCACCTGAATTCGGTAAAATTGGAAACGTCTAAAAGTCTAAAGTAAAGAAAAGGGAGAAATAGGCGATCAGGAGATTTCCCCAAGTGTAAAGCCAGCATCTGCAGAGAAACAATGGTTAAACGGCACAATTTCTTTAATTGTACGCACTTTGGGGATTTTTCAGCTCTTTTCTCAAAGTTAACTTGAAATAATGATGTGGAAAGTCAGAATGATTGAAGCACAAGGTGCAAATGTACTAGTCAGCCACCGGAAATCTGTTACCTTCGTTTCTCCTTTGATGTCGAGGAGCATAATTGAACTGCAGGTCGATCTGTCTATTCTGCCGGGCTTCTGCTCTGTTTTTGCTGTGGGAGGCAGCTTTGTGTGCCTTGTAATCGATTTCAGAGCGAAAAGCGTGAGTAAACTGCTCCTCGCTGCAACGCCCTTCCTCACAAAGGTAGTGCTTCTCACGGAAATGATCACGAAGATAATCATAATCACTGCAAGTTAAATAAAACGCACATTTTCTGGGATTGTTCAAATAATGTCGATAAGTGTACACCAAATTAGAGAATGTCTTCATAAATTCATAAGTTATACGAGCAGAATTAGGTCATTCAGCCATTCAAGTCTACTCCGCCATTCAATCATGGCTGATCTATCTTTCCCTCTCAACCCCATTCTCCTGCCTTCTCCCCATAACTCTTGAAACCCTTACTAATAAAGAACCTCAACCTCAAAACGTTAAAAATATCCATTGACTTGGCCTCCACAACCGTGTGTGGCAATGAATTCCACAGGTTCACCACTCTCTAACTAAAGAAATTCCTCATCTTATTTATAAAGGTACATTCTATTATTCTGAGACTATGGCCTCTGGTCTTAGATTCTCCAACTAGTGAAAACATCCTCTCCATATCCAACCTGCACCCGCTGAATTTCTCCAGCATTTTTGTGTACTCTCCATATCCAATCTACCCAGGCCTTTCACTATTCGGTAGGTTTCAATGAGGGTGCCCCCTCATTCTTCTAAACTCTAGCAAGTACAGGCCCAGTTCCGTCAAACGCTCATCATAAGTTAACCCACTCGTCCCTGGGAACATTGTCATAAAATGATTCATTTTATTTAATATAATTATTACAATTTTAATATATTCTAAAAGATTAATTACAGATTAAAGATACGAAATGCAAAATGAATTAGCCGAAGTTTCCACTGCTGATCATTAACCAGAGAACCCTTCTGACAGCAAGGGTGGACAGGGTGGAGTTCAGCAGTGCTGACCCTTAAACACTCAACTTCTAGGTCCACTTGGTTTCAGGAAAGAGACGGTTAAACTTAATAGGTTTCTTATGGAGTGGGATGATGAGAATACTGCAAATGAAGGAAACAAAACAAATCTAATTCTTAATGTAGTGTTACATATAGACTTTAACACCATCAGACTGAAGTGGAAGACCATATTCTTGAGGTTCTGCGCCAAAAGTCAACATGGAACACAATCACATTCCAGGTATTAGCTCTTTCTACACAATTGCAACCTATTATAAACGTAATAAATGATATGGTCACTTCTCACTGGTCATCAGTTTAGTCTACGAATGGTACTTTACAATTGTAGCCCATTTTGTACTGCGAATATCCATCCTGGATTAACTAGATGAAAAGATTGGAGTTTTGTTTGGGATAAAGCATGTTGAACCAGCATCAGCAAATTCTCTCATGCCTCCACAAGCTCCATTGTGCTGTTCAAACATACACAACCACAACCCTGCTTGCCATTTTTGTAGATGTGGAGTCATTGCCCAACTCACCTATAATATTCTTGAGCACCATCAGAATCACAGAAATGGCAGAAGTAGTGGTCGCGCCTCAAATGTTTCAGTAATTCATCATTATCCAGATATCGGTCGTCACAGAATTTGCACAAAGGATGGCCACGATGTGAAGTATCGTCCGGGTCACCGTGTATTCGATGACGAGCAAGGTCCTTGCGACTGTACCATTTCCGTTCATAGCTGAAAATCTGAAAATCATTAAATTATGAAATAATTTATTAGTAATAGCCATGTAGTATACCTTTCCTTCCAATTCACTGCCCCCAGCACCCAATTCCTTTCCCCTCTGGCACCCGCATGTCTTGACCCGAATCTGAGAGACAACCTTTTCCACACAGAGGGTAGTGGGTACATGTAATAAGCTGCCTAGGGAGTTGGCTGAGACAAATACTAGAACAACAATGGACATGGACAGAAAAGATTTAGAGGGATATGGGCCAAGCGCAGACAGGTGGGACAAGTGTAGATGGAGCAACTAGATCAGCATGAGCAAGCTTGGCCGAAGGGCCTGTTTCTGTGTTGTATAATTATGACTCTAAGCATTAGCTTCAAATAATTCAGTATGTCAATATTGATTTCATCTGCAGAAAATATCAGTGGAGGGAGTGAAAGGTTCCACAGCTGTGGAATACCGAGGAGACAGATGTGAGGGCCTCATCTATGATAGAAATGGGGAACCCCTGTTCCCTAAAGAATGAGGACATCACGGATGTCCTGGAATGGAACACCTCATCTTGGGCACAGATGTAGGAATTGGGAGTCGGAGTTGGCATGTAGACTCGCATAACACGAGTGACAACACCAGACAACCAATACCTTAAAACCAGGATCAGGTAACTCACCTGGAGGTGTCTTACGCACAGCTTACAGCTGAACATCTCATGTTGCTTCCTCATGTGATGCTCTAATTCTTCAAAAGTATTAAAGGGTCTTGACTCAAGACATACTGAGCAGTCATGTTGTAAGAGTTTCCTAAAATAAATGATTAGCAATAATGTATGAATCAAACAAATATAAAATACGTTGAATTTGAAATATCTGTGCTTAGTTTTAACCAATTGAACTTTAATTTACAGACATACAATTCCAACACAGCTATATTGGTAGTATTATTGTTAAATAAAGCTGAATTAAAACCACTTTCATTGAGATTTATTTAATAATACAACCTAGCTATATCACAATTGAGTGTAAAGAAAGAATAATACATGTATATGTGAAACAAATCTCAGAATTGATGCTTCTCACTGCTGTCTAATAATGCTTACAGAGTGCGAACAGGGAAAGTGAAGACAAATTGTTAGCTTCCCAGCAGTCGGCACATGGTGCTTCCTATCAAGTTTTCTCCCTCATTCCCCGATTTTAAGAAAGATATTTTTGCAATCTTTTGTTTAAAGAGCTAATCAGCTCAGGGGGCAGGGAGGCAGATCTTAAATTGTAAAGAGATTATGAAGAAAATTAACCTGTTACAAAACAGAACTGAATATTTCACTCCTCAAAATACTGCTAAAGGTTTGTTGCAAGTTCACACTTTCTTTTTCAGATAGTGTTGTTTGTATTGTTGTTTTGATCATTATTAGATACTATTTACTCTACGAGTTTAATATGAATGAGAAATTTCATTGTATCATTGCGCATGTGACAATAAACAAATATGATCTGATCCTATCAAATGTTTATTACACTGCAAAGTCCTTCCACCCTGCAAATAACCGGTTCAATTATCCACCCATTTTTATTACATAAAAACCATATGGCTGCACGTTTATGCTGCTCATTTTCTCCTCCATGAGATCCAATGTGCCATGACAAAGAAAGTCTACCCTCAAAGTGTCTGGACAGAATGAACAAAAATGTGTTCACATAAAAAGCTATGAAGAACATTATTAAAATATTTTTTTAAATAACTGTTTTGAGATTCTATTATTTTTTATTGTGACTATGAATTACCTGAACTGAGTATGAATCCTTCCATCAGCAATGTAAATGTCATATTTCTTTTCATGGTGGAATTGATGAGTTTCTATTGTTGAATAGAGAGCAATTTTCTTCACAAACGCAACCTGAATAGAACAAATGACAGGCAGAAAAAAGTGCACTGACATGAATGAGATTAGCATATTTACAAAACTATAATCACTAGGTGTGATCCGTAAAAATACATTGTGGTTATCTCTACCCATTAGCCCAGTGATCAGTATTCATGAAGGAAATATTTTGTATTTTGAGAATTCTGGAGAAGGGGGCAGGTGAAAGTTCAGAGCAAGTCTTCATAAATAAAGAGGAAAGAGAACATGGTATCCCACAGGATGCAGGATCAGTGCTGAAACCCTTGTATGTAATGTACGTGAATGACTTAAGTGTATGTGGGCTTATGCGATTAGTAAATTTGCTGATTACAGGAGGATTCATGGAATTGTTGATGACATGGAAAGGAGACTTGGGCTGCAGAGAGATATCAATGTTTTGGTGAAATGGTCCAAAAAAATGGCAGATGGCAGAATCTAAGTCTGAAGAAGGGTCCCAACCCAAAATGTAATTGTTCATGTTCTCCAGATATGCTGCCTGACCTGCTGAGTTACTCCAGCATTTCATGCTAAAAAAAAAATTCTTAACAAAGGTGAGGTGATAGGAGTAACAATGAGACCAAGTCATATACCAGGAATGGTAGGATCTTAAGGGATTTTGATGAACCTTGGGAGTACATGCCCATAGATCTTTGAAGGTGGCAACACACTGGTCCTCATTAGTCAGGGCATCCAATACAAACATAGGAAAGTTATGTTATAAAACATTGGTCAGACATCAACTGTGTAGTTTTGGTCATCAAGCTATAGGAAAGATGTGATAGAGCTGGAAAGGTAACAGAGGTAGTTTCCTCAGGATATTGTTCGGGATGGTCCAGTTCAGTTACGAGGAGAGACTTGGGCATAGATCAAGTGCAAGAAGATGTGATTAATGCAGAAGGCTGCCCCTGGTACAGCATGGACGATTTAGGCCAAATAGCCCATTTCCATGTTGTTCAATTCTATGGTTCAAATGAATTTGGGGATTCCACTCTGGATCTTCTAGTGTAGAAAGGAACTGAGGATGTTGCTTTATACCGAAGATAGACTCAAAGTGCTGGAGTAACTCAGTGGGCAGGCAGCATCTCTGAAGAAAAAGGATAGGTGACGTTTTGAGGTGGGCCCTTCTTTGTGTCTATCTGGATCTTCCAGAGTTTTGAGAGGCTATTTGAATCAGTCACCAAATTAATAGTAATGTCGGCACATCAGGCTGTGGAAAAGCATAATTTTGCTTTCCAATGGGGACTGTATAGCATGATATTACAAATCTCTTGGTTGAAACTCTGAGCACCTGAATCATGTTTGCACCAAATGATAATAGGTACAGAAAATAATCCAACATCCACAGCAGCAAAAAGCAAGATCAATGTACACAATGTACCACAATAAATAGCCATGCCCCAAAAATAAACTTTTGAGATGCAAAATGATCACTGCATTTAAATACCTAATGCAAAAGTCAGCATAATGAGTAACTTCTGATTTATACTTTACTTGCACGGGGAAAACGAAAGTCTATTTTATAAAGCAGAGGCACTGTCAATCACACCCACATTTATATGACAATGCACTAGGACATGTCGCAATACCGGTTATGTGACACCGCCTGTTAACTTCCAAAGATAGACACAAAAAGCTGGAGTAACTCAGCGGGACAGGCGGAATCTCTGGCAAGAAGCAATGGGTGAAGTTTCAGGTCGAGACCCTTCTTCGGACTGAAGAACTTTCATACTGATCCTTCTTAGATGTGAAGAAAGGTCTTGACCCGAAAGGCCACCCATTCCTTCGCTCCAGAAATGCTGCCTGAGTTCCACCAGCTTTTTGTGTATGTTCGGTTTAAACCAGCATCTGCAGTTCCTTCCTACACAGAGGGAGATTTGACGATCCTAACCATTAGAGAACGTCAATGTCGTTTTTTTAAATTTCCACCCACAATCCTCATATTTCGCATGCACACCAAGGTATTTGGAGAGGGGGTAACTGACAGCACAAAAGGGGTGTGATGTCCGTTTTGTACAAAGCACTGATTCAATAGACAATAGGTGCAGGAGTAGGCCATTCGGCCCTTCGAGCCAGCACCGCCATTCAATGTGATCATGGCTGATCATCCACAATCAGTACCCCATTCCTGCCTTCTCCCCATATCCCCTGCACTCCCTCAATAGCAAGAATGTCTTCCTCAAATTAGGGGACCAAAACTGCACACGATACTCCAATTCTCATGTTGCTGTAAGACAAGACGACTCGATAACCAAAATTCATATCCAGTAGACTGGCTGTTTCACTATATTCTCAGATTCGTAGTCACCCGCTCAAGGTGCACAAGGATGTGGCCCGGACACTTGGCTCAGGCTGCAAGCACGCAGCCACCAGAGAGGCCTTTCATGGTCTGGCCGGCAGCAGAGGCCGGACGGGGAAGGAGAGAGAAGAAGAGGTAGAAGGGGGTAGGGGTGGAAGGGGATATGTGGGAGGGAAGGAAGGGGATATGGGGGAGAAGGAAGGGGGTATGGGGGGGGGGGGAGGGAAGGAAGGGGGTATGGGGGGGGGGGGAGGGAAGGAAGGGGGTATGGGGGGGGAGGAAGGGGGTATGGGGGGGGGAAGGGGGATCTGGGGGGGGAGGAAGGAAGGGGATCGGGGGGGGAGGAAGGGGATCTGGGGGGGAAGGAAATCTGGGGGGGGGAGGAAGTGGATCTCGGGGGGGGGAAGGAAGGGGATCTGGGGGGGAAAGAAGGGGATCTGGGGGGGGGGGGAGGAAGGGGATCTGAGGGGGAAGGAAGGGGATCTGGGGGGGGGGAGGAAGTGGATCTGGGGGGGGGAGGAAGGGGATCTGGGGGGGGAAAGAAGGGGATCTGGGGGGGGGGAGGAAGGGGATCTGGGGGGAAGGAAGGGGATCTGGGGGGGAAGGAAGGGGATCTGGGGGGGAGAAGGAAGGGGGTATGGGGGGTGGAGAAGGAAGGGGGTATGGGGGGGAGAAGGAAGGGGGTATGGGGGGGGAGAAGGAAGGGGGTATGGGGGGAGTAGGAAGGGGGTATGGGGGGGGGGAAAGAGGGGAGTATGGGAGTGAAAGGAAGGGGGTATGGGGGGGGAGAAGGAACGGGGTGAAGGGTGAAGGTGAAAGTGAAAGGGGTGGGGTGGGGTGTGAAGGGGTAGTTGGGGCGGAGGGGTAGGGGGAAGGGGGTGGGTGGAGGGAGAGGAAGGAGGGAGTGGCGTGAGGGAGGCGGGTGGGGGGGGGGGGGAGAGGGTGTGTGGGAGCAGTGGGGGAGTGAGAGGGAATGGGAGGGCGGACGGGGAAGGGGCCGGATCCATTCCGCCTCACGCACCGATCCTCCTCACGCACCGATCCTCCCCCCCTCTATCCCTCCCCCCTCTCTATCCCTCCCCCCCTCTCTCCCCGCCCTCACCTTGTCGAGCTGCAGGCGGCACACGGCGCAGTAGCGCTGGCCGCACAGGGCCCGCATCTTGGTGGAGCAGCGGTAACACACCGGGTGGTCACACTTGCCCACGGCGTACACATCCAGCTCCTGGCAGCACAGCACGCAGAACTTGTCGGCGCCGGGCCCGGCAGGGGCGGGGGCAGGGGCCGTGGCTGGAGCTGAGGCCCGGCCCTTGGCTCCGTCCTTGTTGGAAGCCATGCCGGAGTCTGTCAGCTCCCGTCCCGCCGCCTCGTCGCCCTGACCCCGCCGCTGACGTCAGCGCGCAGGGCGGCGGGGGCGTCTGACGTCGCGCGACCTGTGACGCAGCGCGCCGGGTGGCGGGGGAGGGGGCGCGACCTGTGACGCAGCGCGCCGGGTGGCGGGGGGGGCGGGGCGCGACCTGTGACGCAGCGCGCCGGGCGGCGAGGTGGGCGCGTGCGCTCTGAGCGTCGAGTAAGATCTTTGATGGCGGCCGCTGGTTCCTTTACTTCGCTCATTGCCTGCGTCGTCTCCTGATGAATGGAAACTCGCGTGTACCCGCCCGCCCGCCCCCCCGGCGGATGAAAACAAAGGTAGAACACGCTTGAGCAAGAAGAGACAAGAGAGCATGTCATTATACATTGCGAGAGGTATGAGGAAGAAAGAAGACAAATGAGTGAACGATTCAGAAAAGAAAAAGTACAATTTGATTTAATAGATATTTTACAAAAGAATTCATATAAGTGCTATCAAATCCTAATGCTTTTTCTCAGGGTAACCAATTTGTTTGGAAAGATATAGGTTATTAGTATATAAGGTATAATGTTATTTGATCCACACTCCATACCAGTTGGTGGCGGTAATGAACTAAAAAGCAAAGATCCTATAGCGGAGCAAGTTGGATTACTCTCACGCAAACGTGTAGTACGCTCATGGGCGGATTCATGGGCGATTTTATGACTCATTTTAGCAACCTGCCCCCGCCATTTTGCTCCGCCCTCTTGCTTCCGGCCAAAGATTGGATCCGCAGCGTGGAGAAGGAGTGCGGGGCCCGGGGCAGCGGGGAGAAGGAGTTCGGGGCCCGTGGCAGCGGGGAGAGAGAGTGCGGGGCAGCGAGGAGAGAGAGTGTGGGGCCCGGGGCAACGGGAGAGGGAGAGGGGCATAGGAGGGGGGGGGGGGGAGACATTGTAGAGAGGGGGCAGGCGAGGGAGTGCCGGGGGGGGGGGATAAGGCCTAGTGTGTGTGAAGATGCGGGGAAATTTACAATGTTTCTTATTTAATGTCCCTTGTCTAGTCTGAAATAAAGTTCATTATTGGATCAGAAGAAATATAATTGTGTGTGTTATATGATTATATACATTTATATAATTTTCATGTATGTGTGTTTATAAACATTTTATTCTTTAACAAGAATTAACAGAATTATGAATCTAACCCTATATCACGCACAAAAAGTTCCGCAATGTCGATCACCCTGCCAGTCGGGTCGGTTCCGGTTACTACAAAATCAACTTAAACACTGCTTGTGAACCATTTAAAAAGAAATGATTTAAAAAAAATTAAAAAAGACAATTACCAGAATCAAATGTTATTGTTGACAAGAAGTATGAACTGACAGATTTATGAATCTAACCCACACAAACTGTTGCCCCACAACATTGATTACACTGCGAGTTGGGTCGGGTCAGGTAGGCTCAGGTTACTAAAATGGGCGTGGAAAAATGCCCATGATCCCCTCCATAGCGTACTACACGTCAGTCCATTGCATTTCGCAGGAGTAGCCTATCTTGCTCCGCTATAAGATCTTTGCTAAAAAGTTGTTTGCCAACCGCCAAAAAAAACTACATAGAAGAAGAAGGAAAGCAGGCTGACCTCCACTGCGTCGAGGCGAGGCGCCAGCTCCTCATACCAACCAACATGACCCCACAGACAGAACAGCCACCATCTCAGACATCACCTCCAGCCATCTCCCCTCCACAGCCCTCCAACCCAACTGTTCTCCAGTTCCGCACTACCTACTTCTATCTCCTTCCCAAAATGTACAAGCAGGGCTCCAGTGGAGGTAGTTGATGCAGTTACTATTAGCAGCATTTAAAATTCATTTGGACAGGTGCATGGATAGGAAACGTTTAGAGGGCAGGTGGGACTGTGGGAATAATTTAAACGATGATAGTTAACTTCTTTATATCAGACAAGGAGAACAGTCAAACAGGAGACCAACATTTGTATATAATATATATTGTGCATATTTGAGAGTATAAATGTGAAGTCAGTCACATGCAGTTGTTTACAGGGTTAACTGTTGTGATAGGCAGGCAGTGACTAGTGGGGTACCGCAAGGCTCAGTGCTGGGACCCCAGCTATTTACAATATATATTAATGATGTGGATGAGGGAATTGAAGGCAATATCTCCAAGTTTGTGGATGACACTAAGCTGGGGGGCAGGGTTAGCTGTGAGGAGGATGCTAGGAGACTGCAAGGTGACTTGGATAGGCTGGGTGAGTGGGCAAATGTTTGACTGATGCAGTATAATGTGGATAAATGTGAGGTTATCCATTTTGGTGGCAAAAACAGGAAAGCAGACTATTATCTAAATGGTGGCCGATTAGGAAAAGGGGAGATGCAGCGAGACCTGGGTGTCATGGTACACCAGTCATTGAAAGTAGGCATGCAGGTGCAGCAGGCAGTGAAGAAAGCGAATGGTATGTTAGCTTTCATAGCAAAAGGATTTGAGTATAGGAGCAGGGAGGTTCTACTGCAGTTGTACAGGGTCTTGGTGAGACCACACCTGGAGTATTGCGTACAGTTTTGGTCTCCAAATCTGAGGAAGGACATTATTGCCATAGAGGGAGTGCAGAGAAGGTTCACCAGACTGATTCCTGGGATGTCAGGACTGTCTTATGAAGAAAGACTGGATAGACTTGGTTTATACTCTCTAGAATTTAGGAGATTGAGAGGGGATCTTATAGAAACTTACAAAATTCTTAAGGGGTTGGACAGGCTAGATGCAGGAAGATTGCTCCCGATGTTGGGGAAGTCCAGGACAAGGTCACAGCTTAAGGATAAGGGGGAAATCCTTTAAAACCGAGATGAGAAGAAATTTTTTCACACAGAGAGTGGTGAATCTCTGGAACTCTCTGCCACAGAGGGTAGTCGAGGCCAGTTCATTGGCTATATTTAAGAGGGAGTTAGATGTGGCCCTTGTGGCTAAGGGGATCAGAGGGTATGGAGAGAAGGCAGGTACGGGATACTGAGTTGGATGATCAGCCATGATCATATTGAATGGCGGTGCAGGCTCGAAGGGCCGAATGGCCTACTCCTGCACCTAATTTCTATGTTTCTATGATAGAGCATTCTGTAATTTTCCCCATCAGAAACAAGACATGCAGGTGTTCAGGTGCTTGACTTAATGGGCCACTTGAACCAGATGTTTAGCCCAGCGCTGAAGAGCAACTTCACTGGAGTGAAGTGCTGCCCATGTTAAAGACAAAATGGAAGAACAGCTCAATTCTTCCCACAATAAGCGAGTTTGGTATTCGATATTCGGCATGCCCAGGTCATGGGTCACCAGTACACTAGTTCTATCCTACACACTAGGGGCAATTTACAGAAACTAATTAACCTACAATCCTGCACGTCTTTGGAATGTGGGAGGAAACCGGGGACACATGGAGGAAACCAAAGCGATACCAGGAAGAATGTACAAACTCCATATTTATGTACGGTATTATCCATTTGGATAGCATGCCAAACAAAGCATTTTCACTGAACCTTGGTACAAGTGACAATAATAAACTTAAACCAACTGCACTGGTTGTTCAGTCAGTAACTGGTGCATCAGAAAGTGCAGTTTTGGACTATTTTTTCTACCATTTCAAGTATGTTTATACTTCTATGTTTATCATTATTACTCATTTATTTTTTTGTTACCAACATGAAAACATTGCAATATCAAAATAATATTATTAAGCAGCTGCAATACCAGTCATTTGCCATAAAGGGGCGGCAGTGTGCTTTTGAAATATTATCTTAAATCAACTGGCTAAACTGGTTCTCCAGAAGATAATCCATTGTATGTTGTTAATAACTCTCCAGGCTTCCTTGCACATTAAGAGTCAAGGGTGTTTTACTGAAATGGAACAATGAAACTATTACTTAATTTCTAAATCCTCATTTCTACTTTTCACAAATCTCTACGAAATTTGTTATTCTTAGACTTTTGGTTTATTATAGGACTTTTTTTGTTTCGATATGGTATCTTTCAAAGTAGATGCACTTTCTACTTTTGGAATGAAATTTGATCTCCTAGAACAGAAATGGTACATGCAGCGTACACACCTTAATACATTTTTTTAAGAAAGAACTGCAGATGCGTGAAAAATCGAAGGTAGACAAAAATGCTGGAGAAACTCAGCGGGTGAGGCAGCATCTGTGGAGCTGCTGCCTCACCCGCTGAGTTTCTCCAGCATTTTTGTCCACCTTACTACATTTGTCACTTTCATCCTGGGTATATGAAATAATCCCTATTTACAGAGGGGATTGCAAAAGACTTACAGTCCACCTGGCCATTTCCAGTACTACTGCCTGAATCATTGGTTTGCCGTTCCATTGCCTGCATTCTGAATCTTCTATGGAAGTAGGCTACCTCCACTATAGTCAGATCTTTGATTATATTAGTTGTTCGTCACTTATTCTCGAGTAAGATCATGCCATCCACTGTATAATGGTGCAAAGTGCATGGAATTAGCTGATTAGACCAATCTGGGCTTAAACATTTCTTTCACACCAGTGACTGTGGGGTAGGGATGTTGTAGGATCAATGACTTGGTTTTCAAGGATCTCTTTTCCTCTTTGATCCCTCCATTGTGGGTGACAAAGTGGCACAGGGAGAACATACAAACTCCGTCGAGACAGCATCGGAAGTCAGGATCAAACCCAGGTTTTTGGTGCTGTGAGGCAGCAACTCTGCGCTGCGCCACTGTGCCGCCCTAGTTACTCCTGCATTTTTCTTTCTGCGTACGTTGTGTGTGCTTGATGGGCGCAGCAGCTGAGTGCCAGTGGCTTTTTTAAAATAATTAGTCCACTACTGTGAACATATTGACTGAAAATGTGCCATTTGCTACTCCAAACTATGCAGCATGGTGGCGCAGCAGTAGAGTTGCTGCTTCACAGCACCAGAGACCCGGGTTCTATCCTGACCACGGATGCTTGTCTGTACCGAGTTTGTACGTTCTCCGATGACCTGCGTGGGTTTTCTCTGGGCGCACCGGTTTCCTCCAACATTTCAAGGACATACAGATTTGTAGGCTAAATGGTTTGGTATAATTGTAAGTTTTCCCTAGTGTGTGTGGGATTGTATTAGTGTGTGGGGATCGCTGGTCAACATGGACTCGATGGGCCGAAGGGCCTGTTTCTGCACTGTATCTCTTAACTGAACTAAACTAAAAAAAATAGAAGCTGGATTCAGGATTGATACGTATCTTATCCATTCTGTGCTGTGGCTTAGGGATGGAGAATTGGAAACAGATTTTAGGGGTGAAATGAGGACACCAACGATTTGGACATAAATAGCCAAACATGAAGAGGGGATTAAACTTTGTACTGAAAAGATGTCACGTTCTGGCAATCCTATTATTTCAGTCAACTACAGTAAGTGGCTGAATATGGCATTTCCTTGATTTGCCATCTGCTCACTGCCATCATTTATCGTATTTCTGAACAATATGTGAAGTATGTGCTTGAAATCATATCTAATAGTGACAGCGGTGTGTCAAATGCCCTATATTGTCACAATAAACTATGTTTTAGACTAGTCGTGCTGCTCCTTTGGCTTAAATCACAGGCTATGACGAGTGCTCTTTACATCCTGTCTGTGTGCGGTGAAGAATTATTCCCAAGGCACAAACCCAGAGGAGAAAGGCAACAATTTGTTTTGAAGATGCATTCACCTTGTCTACCCGCTGACCTGCAGAGCTCCATATTGATGCAGACTTGTATCTATGGCCAGGTTGTTTCATTCTGGCCGGCTCCCCTGACTCACAGCTCAGTCATACACTTGTACAGGATGCAGAGAGTGCAGCATAGGTCCAGTCACCTTAACTGAACCATTCTACCTAAAATCCTACCAACAACTAGAGAGCTGCCTTGGACTACTATCTATTTCATTGGAGTCCCTCGGACTATCTTTGATCGGATTTTACTGGACTTTATTTTGCACTGCATGTTATTCCTTTTATCATGCATCTGCAATCTGTGGATGACTCGATTGTAATCATGCATTTATTGTCTTTCTGCTGACTGGTTTGCACAGAACAAAAGCATTTCACTGTACCTCGGTACACGTGACAATCTTAGTTCTCATACATATTGTGACCTTAAAGTCAAGACCATTTAGGTTGATTTCTACTGATGGATGTTCTCACATCGGTTTATACTACAATCATCCATCATTCCCCGTATCCTCTCAGTGACTCCCGGTTTAGAATTTTGATGTATATCAAGGGCGGCACAGTGACGCCAAAGGATGACAAAGTGGCACAGCGGTAGAGTTCCTGCTTTACAGTGCCTGAGACCCAGGTTCGATTCTGACTAATGGTGTGCATCTGACTACTACAGAGTTTGTACATGTGACCACGTGGGTGTTCCAGTTTCCTCCCACATTCCAAAAACGTGGAGGTTTGTAGGTTAATTGGCTTCTGTAAATTATTCCTAGTGTGTAGGATAGAACTAGTGTATGGGTGATCGCTGGTCGGCGCGGACGCGGTAGGTCGAAGGGCCTGTTTCCATGCTTTATCTCCAAAATCCAAAGTAAAGGTTGGTCTTGCCATCATGTTCAGCACAGACATTGTGGGCCGAAGGGCCTGTTTCCACACTATCTCTAAACTAAACAGTCAGTGCATCATCGAGGCATTATATGATCTTGGTATTAGATCAGCTCTCCTAACTATTACTCACTTGACCTTTCTCCTCCCTGCACAGCTGACTATTTCTCTTGACTTCACAATAATACTAAAAGGCCAATTTTATTCTGGTGTCGTGTTCCTGTGGATATTTCCTCCCGCATTAGTTACCATTACACAGAGTTCCAACTCAGGCTGACCTTTCGCTGTCGACAGCAGTTTTGTTGGCATAGGTGTGTCCTAATGATTTCAACAATCGATCATATTTACATACTTACAGAAGAAGAGTGGCGACTCGGTGATGTAATAGAAATAGGTTGAAGGCTGTTTTCAATAGGAATATGAACCCTGTTTACAAGCAGGGTTCGTAAACCCGGATACAAACCATCGAGGGTTTGTATTATCTTGCACTAAACGTTATTTTTCTCTTCATCCTGTATCTGTATGTACACTGTGTGGACTGCTTGATTGTAATCATTAAAATTATTAAATTAAATTTCTTTATTTATATAGCACATTTTTAGTCAACTTGCATTGACCCCAAAGTGCTTCACATAATTACATCCACACACACATCATGTACAATCTTTCCGCTGATTGGATAGCCCGCAGCAAAACGTGTACACTGGACAATAAAATAAACTGAACTAAACTAAACACTCTCCTCTTCTCCCTACTTTTCTCTCCCTCCCTTTCCCCAAACAGGGTAAAGGTTTAAATTAACCCAAGTTTGAATTTATTTTCTTTGGTACAGGGGAGACTGAGAGGAGATATCATTGAGGTGAATGCAAGTTATCAGGCATCTAACTAGAGTAAGTAGGAAGGAAAATAGGGTAATTTCGTAGTTCTATGTAGAGCAAAAAAAAGTCAAAAACAGGGAATATAGTGAAAGTAATTGGTATGACCATTAAGGGGGGAGGGGGAGATTGAGGGGGAGGATATTGCGGTGCTAGAAAACAGTCCGCGTCGCAATTTTCTGTGACGTCCATAAAATGTTTATAACAGATCTCAAATGCTCGGGTAGTGATTTGTGAGCTCTGTAAGAATTACTTCCCATAACCAAAGGCTAGAAAGACATTGTAATCAAAAAATTAGGTAACAAAGACAATTATAATATTCATCTGGCTCACTTACAAATGCAAAATAGCCCTCCTTCTGTGTCATACAACTCTGATTCATTGTTGGAAATATACTGATGAGCTGCAGTTATGAGAATTGCCTCCTAAAATAAATTGTAATGTAAATTTCCATTGTTTTAGTCAAAGTCAAAGGGTCTTACAGCATGGAAATAGGCTCTTCGGCCCAACTTGCCCACCATGTCCCATCTACACTAGTGCCTATATATGCCTGTATTTGGCCCATATCCCCCTAATCCTGTCCTATCCATGTACCTGTCCAAATGTTTCTTAAATGTTGCAATAGTACCTGCTTCAATTACCTCCCCCGGCAGCTTGTTCCAGACACCTACCACCCTTTGTGTGAAAAAGTTACCCCTCAGGTTCCTATTAAATCTTTCCCCCTCACTTTAAACCTATGTCTTCTGGTTCTCGATTCCCCTACCCTGGGCACGAGGCTCTGTGCGTCTACCCGATCTCTTCCTCTCATGATTGCGTTTACCTCTATAAGATCACCCCTCATCCTCTATTCCAGGGAATAGAGCCCTAGCCTGCTCAACCTCTCTCTATAGCTCAGGCCTTTGAGTTCTGGCAACATCCTCGTAAATCTTATCTGCACCCAATGCAGCTTGTCATAAAGTTAAATTATTAAATGGAGAAATAAATTCTTCTTTCCATCTGTGGTTTGGGTATATTTTCTTGCTGGCAGTTCAAAATCTTATTCCATCAATTTGAGATTTACAATTTGGCTTTTGTTTTTAAAAAAATTCTGTAATCAAGAGTGGTCATTATCTTTAACAGTGGACACAAAGCTATTGGCTTTTCATAAAACATTTCGGTTCACAAACATGCATAACAGAGCCAAATTTATAATTATCATTGCTCTAACTTTTTAGGAAGGAGATGAGGAATTTCTTTAGTCAGAGGCACAAGCCCAAAACACATTTCAATGTGAATCTGTGGAATTATTTGCCACAGAAGACTGGAGGCATAGTCAGTGGATATATTTAAGACAGTGATAGATAGATTCTTGATTAGTACGGGTGTCAGGGAATATGGGGAGAAGGCAGGAGAATGGGGTGAGGAGGGAGAGATAGATCAGCCATGACGGAGTAGACTTGATGGGCCGAATGACCTAATTCTGCTTCTATCACTTACGATCTTCTGAACCTGTCAGGAAGCTGGCTGGAATCCAGAACAGAAAGGGATTGGGCATATGTAGTTCAGCATAGGGCTGGGCCTGGATTATTTTCATAACGTGGTTGTAATGCATAATATATATAGAAATATATAGATAAATAAAGCAGGAAAAGAAATTCATCCCAGACATTTTTTGCTACCCCAGAAATCCAGGCATCTACACTTCATTGTTTCAACAAGAATAATGCAATCACTGTGTCTAATCATTGCAAGTTAAAATTTACCAGCATCTTCATTTTTAGTCTACGGATAAAAGATATCAAGACAGTGTTTTTTTTTGCCTTCCACCTACTATAAGCCGCTGAAATGATTCATAGTAGTTTTACTCTATTGCATTATTCACCGGAGCTAATTTTAGCTGTTGAATCACACCTAACTAAAGCAGCACCAGAGTGTAATATTTTTGGCAAGACCGTTATGTCAACCAGAAACTGGAACGGTATTCTTAGGCATGCTGTGTGAGCAACCTTAAGCATGTGCGTCCTTGGGAGATACAAAGTGGTAGGAGGAGATTTTTAATTAGTTCAAAAGAAAAATCAAGAGATATTTAAAATGCAAATATTAAATGAAATTAAATAAAAGATGGCGCTGAATTATATTCTGTAATTTGTTATTTCACTCATCTTGGCTGGCTTGTCCTTTTAGCTCTCCCCCATCATGCAGGGACTCAAACAGTGATTCACTTACACTTCATCCAATCTAGTGTACCACATTCAGTGTTCACAATGTGGACTCTGCTACAAGACAAATGCAGATTGTAGAGTCATAGAGTCTTACAGTGTGGAACAGACCCTTCGGCTCAACTTGCCCACACCAGCCAACATGTCCCATCTACACCAGTCCCCACCTGCATGCATTTGGCCCATATCCCTCTAAACCTGACCTATCCATGTACCTGTCTAATTGTTTCTTAAACATTGCGATAGTACCTGCCTCTACTACCCGATTGAGATAGAGCTCTATCTAACTCTCTTAAATTCATCCAATGATTTGGCCTCCACTGCCCTCTGTGGCAGGGAATTCCACAATTTCACAACTCTGGGTGAAAACGTTTTTTTCTCACCTCAGTCCTAAATGGCCTCCCCTTTATTCTAAGATTGTGCCCCCTGGTTCTGGACTCGCCCAACATTGGGAAAAATTTTCCTGCATCTAGCCTGACCAGTCCTTTATAATTTATATGTTTCTATTAGATGCCCCCTCATCCTTCTAAACTCCAGTGAAATCAAGCCTAGTCTTTTCAATATTTCCTCCTATGACAGTCCCGCCATCCCAGGGATCAATCTCGTGAACCTACGCTGCACTGCCTCAATCACAAGGATGTCCTTCCTCAAATTAGGGATCCCCTCAGATCCTTCTAAACTCCAGAGTGTACAAGCCCAACCGCTCCATTCTCTCAGCATATGACAGTCCCGCCATCCCTGGAATTAACCTTGTAAACCTACGCTACACTCCTTACAGCACCAGAGACCCAAGTTTGATCCCGACTACGGGTGCTGTCTGTACGGAGCCTGTACGTTCCGTGACCACATGGATTTTGCCCGGGTGCTGAGATTTTCTTCCGCACTCTAATGTAGTACAGATTTGTAGGTTAATTGGCTTTGTTAAAGATTGTAAATTGTCCCTAGTGTGTAGGATAGTGCTAATGTACAGAGATCGCTGGTCAGCGTGGGCCCAATGGGCCGAAGGGCCTGTTGCCACACTGTATCTCTAAACTAAACTAAAGGCTAAATAATTAAATATGCGAATTAGTGTGCTGCCGGGGATTTAAGATGAGCTGGCAAATTTGGAAGATAATGCACAATAAAGAACCGATTAAGGACTTTGACCTGGAGTCTGAAACTTGCACAATCACAATTGTTATCTGAGGAATCTCATGAGGTTCTAAGTTTAGTTAATTATTGTCTATGTACCGAGGTACAGTGAGAAGCCTTTGTTTGCGTGCTATCCTGTCAAAGAAAACACCACATGAATACAATCAAGTCATCCACAGTGCACAAAGAATGGGAAAAGGAATCAACATTTAGTGCAAAGACACAACACTGATGTCCAATAAAGTCCAATTGGAGATCGTTCAAATGAGGCAAGTAGCTAAAACCGCAGAGAGATCTACATATATCGAGCATACATTGTGAAGAAGGTACACAAAAATGCTAGAGAAACCCAGCGGGTGCAGCAGCATCTATGGAGCGAAGGAGATAGGCAACGTTTCGTCCCGAAACGTTGCCTATCTCCTTCGCTCCATAGATGCTGCTGCACCCGCTGAGTTTCTCCAGCATTTTTGGGTACCTTCGATTTTCCAGCATCTGCAGTTCCTTCTTAAATACATTCTGAAGAGATGGGCTAAATACAATGAAATTATAACTCCAAACCAGAGATAATACTTGAGAAAAGTCAGAAAAGATACGCTCACGTAAGAAATGAGGTCCGCCCAGCAATTGTTTATGTGCACCGACACATCTTTATTGAGAATTTATTGTACACAGGCACAAGATCACAACAACAGACCATTGTTCTTTAAGAACAAATAAACCAAGATGTAAATACAGTAGATTCACTTAATTGTTTATATTTTCCATACATCACTGATTGCGGACACTACTTAAACACAGCATAAGCACCACTGTAACTGCACTGTACTTTATATCCATGAACCTTAGTGGAGAGGGAGTATTACAAAGTGCACCATTTCCCACATTGGAATCTTTTGGATAATCGTTCTTTAAGTATGGTTTTTACATATACGAGTGACTATTTGATTGTGCTTTTAACAAAACAATCCCAATTTAATCACTTAAAAAAAATTTAAAAATTCTATGTTAGAATACTGATTGTGAAGTTCCAACAGATTTTTGATTGGGCTGCAGAATCTCGCAAAACCATAACTTCAGTTTAATTCTTCGAAAACAACCCCTTAAATTCAGCCAAATTATTTTGTTTAATTTAAGATTTATCCCAATGCAAGTAAAGATTCAAGATACAGATTTATTGTAGGACAAAAGGACAATTTTGTACACTGGTTTGTAAAGGAATTGCGTGTGGATAAAACAAGTGAAGGTTGTGTACACTTGTCTCTTGGTGGACTGTGAAGTATTGATGTGTATTTGGCAACGACGTTAGTTTAGTGGCCTATATCACCCATGTTCCTGAGAAACAAAAATATAATTCACTCATTACTCAAAGGCATTTTCTGTCCCCAAGAAAAATTTATTATAATCCAAGATAGGCAAAAAATGGTGGAGTAACTCAACAGGACAGGCAGCATCTCTGGAGAGAGAGAATGGGTGGCGTTTCGGGTCGAGGCCCTTCTTCAGATTAGTCGGGGGAATGGGAAACAAGAAATATAGACGATATATAATGTAGAGAGAGATATAGAACAAATGAATGAAAGATATGCAAAAAAGTAACGATGATAAAGGAAACGCCTTTGCTAGGTGAGAACGAGAAGCTGGTGCGACTTGGGTGGGGGAGGGATGGAGCGAGAGTTCCAGGCTCTGCACCAGGCCCACAGCCTCCGTGCAGCAGGCACCTTGCATTATTGTCCATATACAATTCATGAAGGAAATCAATGTTGTGTAATGAATAGCCAGTGAATCACCACACATCTCAATGACATTTTACTTTGTGCCCCAAATAATTCAGTTTGAAATCATTTACAATCGTTTGCGTGTAACTTTTTTTTAAGCACTTAAGAAAACCACTTAAAGAAATTTAAGGACCGGGTATAGAAACGCCAAGTAGTTTTAATCACTTAGGAAACACTCCGGGGACTTGCATAAAGTATATATCATTGTGAAACATTCAGAATTCTGCTGGTGAAGGTTGTAGAGATTAAATGATGATTTTTGTGGGATTCATAAGCAAGGGCAAGGAATGCAAATTCAATGTATATAAGGATGGGACATAATTGAGATAAACGAGCCAAATGAATCAATTTTAACTGTGAGCCTCTAGTCCTCGAAACAGATCCATATCTCAAAAAGCAACTTCTTTGCTGCTTTTTAACGCAGTTTCTGGAGCAAAGTGAGCACCACTAATCGATAAGAATTTCTCGGTGATGAGTTTGCTTCGAATTGCAAACGTTCCAGGAAACTATGGCATATAAGGTGGACTATAACCTACACTGCACCACCAGGCCACACCTGCACCACTAGTTTCCTTGTCAAAACAATGCAAAAGTTCTGCTAACTGCCCAGATAACTCAGTGGCAATTACGACTTTTCTGCCATTGTAATCACTTAAAACATCATCACACGGGAGTGTCAATACATTTCCAATGTATAAAGAGCCTGACATCTGGTTTGGCAGTGGATTCAGTTGCCTGCCATCACCTTAGCCAATACAGCAACACAGATATTTCAGGTGCCTTTAATATGGGGAAAGTAAGGCATTGAATTAAACCATTTGCACCATTTTTTCACATCTGAGGAATGGGTGAACTATGCCATTCGTGACGCTTCATTAGTTAAGCTGAGACATTTTAGGTAGTTTAAAATCACTGGTGTAATCTTCTGAATTAATGGTGTTAAAACATCTGTAACTTACAATTCTGAAACGTCGCCTATCCATTTTCTCCATAGATGCTGCCTGGACCTGCTGAGTTACTCTAGCACTTTGTGTCCCTTTGCTGTAAGTGATCTAGTTCAGGACAAGACTCCACATTTTATCACTTGGTCAGGCTGATATTTACCTACTTGATTGATACAATGTGGGGTTAGTCATTGACTGGCTACTTCTGATGTTTCTGAACTGTCATTAAAGTTGTTGAGCACTTTCCATTTACTTTCCAGGAAGTTTTGAGGTTCATAAATAAATGATCAGGATTTCAAACGCTTTAATTCAACAGAAGTTCATGAATGCATCAATGGACAGTGACAGTGGTAATCAGATACTTCTACATAAAACAGTGACCAAAACTGACAAAGTCACCCGAGGTGACAAAATTAAGCGATACAAACTGGCACAAATTATGAGCACCAATCAATAAGAATCAAATCTCACTACAACAGCCGTTGTCTGCTTTATTTGAAATAAAACCGTACAAATTGTTATGAACACTTTTAAAACAGTCAATATTTTAGAACCTTTTTCTAGTTTTGTATCATTTTTTCCCATTCACTTCACGCCAACTAACACAGTTTGGACACCAGTATACCAGTACCATTTTTTTGAAGACTATTTTCTCTAGGTTCTGAGCACAAAATTCAAATGCACATTGGTGATTTCTCATTTCAAGTAAAGCTTGATGATCTGAATTAACTTTACACCAGCTGTACATCGATAAATGGGCACCTTGTTGGAATGTCACAATTTTTACATTTGGCAGTGTAAGCATGGAAATCTATAATTATTCAGAAGTGGAAACGGCTAGAGAAAATCTATTGCATTATCACGAACGCCACAAATTCAATTTGTAACATCAATCTCTATAAAGGTTTTTCTTTCCTGCAAGAAACTATTTGTCACATGGGTTCAATATTGAAATTGACTATTTTGCATTTCATGTATCATGTTCCCAACCACTTTAGACCCAATGAAGTACTTTTGAAATGTAGATACTATTTAGGTTAGTTTCCAGTTACAGCATGGAAACAGCTGTCACCTGTTCACACTATCCCAGTTCCATGTTATCCCTCTTTCCCATCCACCCCCTACACATTAGGGGCAATTTACAGAGGCCGATTAGCCGACAAACCTGCACGTCTTTGGCAATGTGGGAGGAAACCGAAGGTGCAAGGTCAGAGGGAGAACATGCAAACTCCACATGGACAGAACCCGAGGTCAGGATCGAACCGGGGATTCTGGTGCTGTGAGGCAGCAGTTCCACCAGCTGCACCACTGTGCCACCCCTGTTGCAGTGCACGAAGCATAGCAGATAATAAATCCACAACAATCTCACACAAACAATAATGTGATGTAATAACCTTAACTGAGGCGTAAATATTAACCATCTGCTCCTCAAAAGAGGCCAGAGGGAGCTGGAGAGAGCAGATGAAGCCATTGTGTAATATCTCATCAGAAATACAGTGTCTCCAGCCGGGGAACACTCCTTTGCACGACTCCACACTGTTGTGAGCTTGGACTAGAACCCACCACCACAAGATTTGGATTTACAATTAATATTTAATAGAAAAGGCACAAAGTGCTGAAGCAATCAGTCTGGAGAAGAGTCCCAACCTGAAACGTCACCTATCCATCTTCTCCAGAGATGCTGAGTTACTTCAGCACTTTGTGTCTTATTTTGTAAACCAGCACCTGCAGTTCCTTGTTTCTAACATCAACTGAATCTCAACTGATACTGGATTTGGGAAAGTAAGTACGCAGTTACGGGGATAAGCAGGGTTAAAAAATAGCTCACTAAAATAATGATAAACTTGTGAAACTGCATAACCAGAATTAGACTGGAAACAAAAATATTTATTAGTAAAAGGAATTGACAAAAAAACATAGCATAAAAAAACAATTACGATTGTGGGGAGATGGAGTGGGGGTAATGCCCCTGTCCCACTTAGGAAACCTGAACGGAAACCTCTGGAGACTTTGCGCCCCACCCAAGGTTTCCGTGCGGTTCCCAGAGGTTTTTGTCAGTCTCCCTACCTGCTTCCACTACCTGCAACCTCCGGCAACCACCTGCAACCTCCGGGAACTGCACGAAAACCTTGGGTGGGGCGCAAATCTCCAGAGGTTTCCGTTCAGGTTTCCTAAGTGGGACAGGGGCATTAGTGTCTTGTTTCCATTTGGAAGATTGCAAATCTGCTTTTATAGCCTGTATTCCCAAATTTGGGAATAAAATGGGTAACATGGGAACAAGTACGACTTAATTTAAGAATCTTAACCATGCTGTCAGTAACTAGTCAGTCAACCACATTTGAATGTCTGATGGAATTTGCATTGTAGTTAGAAAATGGCAGGTGCTTTCCAAACTACAGGTTGCTTGAATTGTATTTGGTGAAAAATGCTTTAATTCTTATCCATCGTATGTCTATCCTGAGAGCAAAAAGAAAAATAATGACAATCCTTCATTTTTATCTCAAGCTCAAAAGAAAAATCTTGACCTTTGCTTCCTAGAGCCTGCTTAAATGACATTGCTAAAGACGAAATGGAAGGTTCCTTGTCAAGGACCCTTACAAACTGCTCAACCTGTAACTCATTTTAACATCGGATTAAGGTTACTCTCTCTTTCCTGAAGGCCTTCACAGGTCAGAGTGGTTTGAATCCATTTCCCCAAATTGAAAAACAAAACATGATCAAACCTGGAGAATTGCTGCCTTACAGCGCAGGAGACCTGGGTTTGATCCCAACTACGGGTACTGTCTGTACGGAGTTTGTATCTTCTCCCTGTGACTTACGTGGGTTTTCTCCGGGTGCTCCGGTTTCCTCCCACACTCCAATGACAGGTTTGTAGGTTATTTGGCTTGGTAAAATTATAGATTTCCCCTCGTGTTTGTAGGATAGTGTTAGTGTGTAGTGTACGGGGATCGCTGGTTGGCATGGACGCAGTGAGCCATAGGGCCTGTTTCCACGCTGTGTCTCTAAACGAAACTAACCTTCCCAAAACACTAATTAGATCCTACTTGCAGTATGGTGTTTAGTTCTGAACATCACATTGTAGAATGGTTGTCAATGTTTCCGGAAGAGTGCAGAGGAGGTTTTCCAGAATGGCACCAGGAATGAGAGACTCCAGAGAGCTGGAGAATCATGAGAAACTAGGATTGTTCTCTCCAAAACAGAGAAGGCCATATTTGGAAGAGGTGTTAAAAATCTTGTAAAGTTTTGATACAGTAAATGTGGAAAAACTGTTTCCAGTGTCATGTGGATTATTAACAGAGGAGACAGCGGTAACACAATTGATAACGTGAAAAAGATGACACAAGGGGGAAAGAATATGCAATTGGGAAATGTTAATTTTGTCTTCACTTGCAGTACCTTCCAAAAAGGGAACAGGATAAATATTGAAGTAACTCAGTGGGACAGGCAGCATCTCTGGATAGAAGGAATGAGTGACATTTCGGGTCAAAGAAGAAGATGCTGCCTGTCCCGCTGTGTCCAGCATTTTGTATCTATCTTCGGTTTAAACCAGCATCTGCAATTTCCTCCTACACATAGGATATATATTTGCAGATGCTGACTTGAACCAAAGATAAACACAAAAAGCTGAACAAACTCAGTGGGACAGGCAGCATCCCTGGAGAGAAGGAATGGGTCGAGACCCAAAACGTCACCCATTCCTTCTCTCCAGAGATGCTGCCTGTCCCGCTGAGTTACTCCAGCTTTTTTGTGCCTGAGGATAAATATTTGTAGGGTTGTGGGGGAAGTAGGTGGATTGAGTGGATGGCTCTTTGAAACATCTAACACAGATACTTTGGGGTTGAATAAGCAATCTTCTGGGTGGCTACCATTCTATGTTAATTTTCCGCATGTTACATTCATAGAGTTTTTTCACATACAGTGTGGAAAAAAGGCCCTTCGGCCCAACTCTCCTCATGCGCTCCAAGGAATAAAGTCCTAGCCTGCTCAACCTCTCCGTATAGCTCAGACCTTGGAATCCTGACAACATCCTCGTAAATCTTTTCTGCAACCTTTCCGGCTTAACACCATTTTTCCTATAACAGGGTGACCAAAACTAAACGCAATTAAGTATGACTTTACCAATGTCTTATACAACTGTAACATGACCTCCTAACTCCTATATTCAATACTCAATGTTATTGCCTTTAAAGATTTAAGAGTCAAGAGTGTTTAATTATTATATGTTCCGTAATGGAATGGAGATCCATTTAGTCCCAGGGTGGTGAATCAGTGGAATTCATTGCCACAGACGGTGGTGGAGGTTACCATTGGGTATTCTTAAAGCAGAAATTGATAGGCTCTTGATTAGTAAGGGTGCCAAAGCTTGCATGACGAAGGCAGAAGAATGGGGTTGAGAGGGCAGATAGATCAGCCATGATTGAAGGGTGGTGCAGGCTTGATGGGCCGAATGGCCTAATTCTGCTTCTCTGTCTTATGGAACAAAGAAATTCTTACTTGCAACAGCACTACAGGTTTGTAAACACAGGTTAAAAGGTGCTGCTTAGTTTGTTTCTCTTACAAACAAGGGTTATTACTGTTATATACAAGTGTTAAATTCCCGTTGGATTACAACCTTGTCGTGGCCGGGGAGCTTGTGTGTCTCAGTGACCCCTAGAGCTATGCCAGCGGGAGATTCGTCTCCTGTTATGGTCTCCCATGTTGGACAGGTGGAAGGGTAGAGGTGAGACAAAGAGCGATCCACTGGTCCTCCAGGTTGGAGGTCGAGCACAGGGCTAACAACCCTGTCTCGTAAAACAACAAATATGTTACGGAAACAGCAACTGAAGGAATCAACACTACTGAGTGGAGGACCAGGAGGCATAATAGGCAGTAAGTAACAAGTGTTAACAGCTACAGTAACAAACTTATGCAAGCTGTGGTCTTCATGCTATATTGTTAAAACCATTCATCTTAACCTACAGATTCAGCAGAGCTTTCTCAACCCACACTCCCCATGCCCCCTACATATCATTCTCATAGTCAAACGGGTGTTGATTGTTTAGAACACAAAGAGCTGGAGTTACTCAACGGGTCAGGCAGCATCTCTGGAGGACGTGGATAGGCCACATTTCAGGTTGGGGCCCTTCTTCAGACTTGAACCTATATCCTCAGACTTATCCATGTCCTCCAGAGATGCTGCCTGACCCACTGAGTTACTCCTGCCCTTTATATTTTGCACAGATTCCAGCATCTGCAATTCCTTGTGTCTCCTCTTTACTAAGTTTGGTCCTGTTAAAGTAATTAAAAAAGGCACTGTTTGTTTCTCTGCAAAACAAAGACTCAGCAGTATGTGTCAGAAGAGTTATTATCAGCTAATTTAGCACATCAAAATTATTATTTTACCCAAGAACAAAATGAATGCATATTTAGGAAGAAGTTATTTAATTTGTCCCTTTCTGTATTAATAGTGTGCCACTTGCCAACCTTTTTTCATTGCAAATGTGTTTTTGTTATTGGGTTATTTAGAATTTATAATAAATCTTGTAATGTTAACATTATTTTAAACCCTCCACTTGCAACCTTTCAACAATAAAGGAGGAACCAAGTTTGTTTTGTCACAAGACGTCTTCTCTGGATAATTGGTCAGCACATTGCTACATTTCTAGAAACTGGCCAATTCGCCCATCAGCGCATGATTGAATATATCCACTCACTGTATTCCATTCCTCTTTGTAATAAATCCCCATACCATCAAAGGGGAAAATATTTCCACCTCACCAGCCCACATATTTAGCTTTTATAAAACGTTTGGCACATCTGTGATCACAAAAAATTAAATTCAAAAACATGTACCATTGATGATATTGAAGTAACTTTGTTTGAATCTATCTTGCCTCAATCATGTATTTGTGACATTAAATTGACTTGCTCACCGAAACAAAATATAAAAAAATTGCACTTTTTTTTTTCCCCTGGCACCATTTTGTTAAATTGTTACAAAGGTTTTATGCTGGTGAAAGGTTAACGTTCACATATTACGTATACACTTAACCCCACTGGTCGCACATACATACAATCACAAAAGGATATGGGATGCTTTAGACTGTTTTAACATTGTTATAATTACATTCCCTTATTTTTAGTCCAGCATACTTTGTTGGCATGGACCCGAAAGCTCAAAGAATAGATTAGCTGGATGAAAGAGGTTTAAAAAACTTTCTTCTGCAATGGTGACTTCCCCCTTCAGGTTAATTATGATCAAATTCACGGACAATTCCATTCACAGACCTACTATAAGAATGAGATTACTGTACAAAAAACACACACACACACACAAACTTTAGGTTATATAGAAACAGCCAGGCTGCACTAAAGTCACAACCAATACCACTTGAGTAATGTTCTAATCAATCATATACATCTGCAATCACATGTATAAAACAGTATTTTAAAATATTTCCATAGTACCAATTCAAAAGTTCAGCTGACCTTTTTTCCCCCCAAGTTGCTCCATCCATCTCTTTAATTGCTTTGCAGCTATACACAGTTAAATCAGACGGCAGGAATACAGACAAAAATCACATCCCCACTTAACTCTGAGCATTGACAAGTTAAAGCTTTATACGCCACTAGAAAATCCAGCACATCATGTGGAATTGTGAATCATGAGTTCACACAGAGAGCCCAAACAAGAAGAGAGTTCCGAAAAACACTGAGTAAGTTCTTTATCGTCGGACAGACTGTTTCCAACATATTCTATATATTAATACAAGAATGACAATACCACTAATATAGTGAGTACACTACATTATTAGCCAAAGAAAGTTTTACCCAGCATCAGTTTAGCACACGAAAAGCCTAATGATCTTAGACAGCACTTTAGTACTCTTGCAGTCTACCAACCAGTGAACAATCCACACTGCACCACAGATTAAGACTGTACCACAATATCCCTTTTCCATTGGCCTACATAGGCTTCAGTTTAATGAGTCAAACATCAAATCTCCAGTGTAGCTTTACAAATTCCATCGCCATTTTTACTCGATCTTTTTGTGGGGGAAAGTGGCTGCAAACACTTTAAAATGTAAATTGTTTGCAAGTTCGTGCAGTTGATCAGGACCCCTTGGAACGAATTGCCAATGCGTTAGGTCGAATGTGTTAGAGTGGGCTGGAGGAGAGACAAAGGACAATGAGCAGGTAGACAAATGCTGGAGAAACTCAGCGGGGGAGGCAGCATCTATGGAGAGAAGGAATAGGCGACGTTTCGGGTCTGGACCCTTCTTGAGGCAGTGAGCAGATTTGATGTTTGATAGGCTGGATTAGAAATCTATCTAGGCCAACGAAAGGGAAACTGTACTTTTGAAATGACAAGGAGGACCTGTGGCCTCTAATATGACGGCACTTGGTAGCCCTTGGCCGTTGTCCCCAGGTTTTCAGCAAACGGAGGGCTCTGAAAGGTTTCCGTGTTCTCGATCCCAGCACTGTACGGAGGGTGGCCAGCGTCCAAGTGATCGTGAGAGAAGAGGGAAGAGTCAGCTCCCAAATGGTACCTCTGCCACGCCTTGAAGGTGAGACCAGCCTTTAATGAGATTCATTAAAGGAACAAAAATATAGAGTTATGCTTGTTAGTGTATGATAATCAGGCAAAACACAACAGTAACACAGTTAATCTAATAGACTATGTTAGTTCAGTCTCTCTACTCTTTGCAAAACCGCATTCCATATTCGGATTTTGATTCAATGATAATATATTGTCACCTGTACTTAGGTACAGTGAAATGCTTTGTTTTGGGTACAATCTGGTAAAACCATGTAGCAGACCTCAACCAGGCAGTCAACAAGCGCTGATAAAGTTACAAAAGTTCACCGAACTGTCGGGGTGGGAGATTGCAACCTTCATGTGGTCCGCCCTGTTTCGACGAATGCAATCAACCTGGCATGCACCATCGAATAAGATCAAATAGAACAAGTTGTCCTACAACTTTAGGCTGTGCACGTCGTACGGAAGAAGAAGACCAAACTGCCCTATCTACTGCCTGCTGCCACACGCTGGGTTCCCCATCGATCTCGGTGCCCCTCCCCCCCGGGACCCCCCTTTGTTCTCCCGTGACCCTCCTCGCTCTCCGATGGCCCCGCACACTCCCTGTGCAGATAATAGTGTTCAGATATTCCTGTAACGTTTACTTTAGGTGTTCAATCTTGTGCCTGAGTTTGACGATTGTATTTATGTACAGTATTATCCGTTCTGTTTGGATAGCATGAAAAACAAAGCATTTCACTACACCTCGGTACATGTGACAATAATAAACTTACAACATGCACGCATGCCCGCAGTGAATTTTTATTTAATGTTCATATCAATCTCTCACCGTAGGTAGAAGGTTTGGATAATTTCATAAAGTTTACAAGTTAGCAATTTATTTTCACCATTCATGTCCCAAGATTTACTTCTCTCTAAATTCACTTAGTTATTCATTACCATATTTTTATCTGTGAGAAATTGTTTTAAAATTCATTTATTTTTGGGTCAATTTTGGGTTGTAATGGGAATCATGACATATTGAAATTGCAAGCAAGGATTTGTTGCACGCAAAGAGACTCAGTTCTTTGTATTGAATGAATTGAATGAAAAATTAATGTGTTCTATATCACAGAGAGGTTATCACATGCAATGTAAATAAATTCACCAAATACAAATGAATTTGGGTCTTTTTTTTGTCACACAGAAATTCTTTTGTTATATCTTACTCCTGACTAAGCTACACTTTATTTGCTAAGGTACATAAAGTGGAAACAGAGATGCCAATATTTCAGTAAAGATAGAAGCAAAATGCTGGAGTAACTCAGCGGGTCAGGCAGCATCTCTGGAGCAAATGGATAGGTGATGTTTGCGTGAAGCACCTATTCATTTCCTCCAGAGGTGCTGCCTGACCCAGTTAAACAGCATTTTGTGCCTATCTGGTATAAACCAGCATCTGCAGTTCCTTTCTATTACGCTTCAAATTTTAATACTAGCTAATTTAATGTACTTAATATCATAATTCTGATTACATTGAGAACATAGATCAGAACAGTACAGAGCAGGCCCTTCGGCCCACAATGTCTGTGCCGAACATACGATGCTAAACTATACAAATTTATAGACAAAGAAGAGTACAAGGCAGGAACAGGCCATTCAGTCCACAACGTCCGTGCCGAACATAATGTCAAAATAAACTAATCTATAGAAGAGAGAACAGTACAGCACAGGAACAGGCCATTCAGTCCACAACGTCTGTGCCGAACATGATGTCAAAATAAACTAATTTACAGAACATAAAACACTTGATTTCATTACATTCAAGATTGTTGGCCATTTCTGCTTGCTATGGTATCAATTTTGTATTAATTATTTAAAACAAATCATGAATATAAATTGAAAATAATCTCTTGTCTGCTATTTTTCTCTGAAGCTAAAATGAGTCCCAAATTCCACACTATATTGTGAAATACTAACACGGCTAGCTTTGTGTTTGTGCATACAAGATGTCACTGCAGAAAGAACAGCTTTGTATTACATGATTAATTCTGCAGAGACGATATGTGTATGCTTCGGTTAGAGTTAATATTATGCACCAAATTACCTGCACTCATTAGAGTGCAAGATGATTTAAATTATTATAAATAATTTAATGCTATCTGTTAATGTTATTAAAATAGGAATGTGAATGGGAAACAGAGTCAGTTTGTTAACAGACACAGAGGCAGGTTTATACTAGTGAAGATGGTGAAGACTGAAGAACCAGTCTTTGGACATCTTCATTAAAACCTATATTTTTTAATTTGTCGAAGGCCAAGAGAGACAAGTATCCCTGCAAAAAAAATGGACAGAATTAAGCAAATTTTATAAATTCATTAAAAAATTTATTTGATATAGAATTACCTGGAATCTTTGTTCTATACAAGCATGCATGGAACTCAGTTTGATACTCCTTTTAGAGTCACAGAGTCCTACAGCATGGGAACAGGCCCTTCGGCCCAACTTGCCCATGCCGACCAAAATGTCCCATCAACGCTTCTCCTACCTGCCGTCATTTAGTCCATATCCCTCCAAATGTTTCCTGTTCAATGTTGTTACAGTAACTCCCTCAACTAACTCCTCTGGCAGCTCATATATATATCCACCACATCTCTTTTTAGTTTAGTTTAGAGATACAGCGATGAAGCAGGCCCTTTGACCCACCTGTGCATCTTTGGAGTGTGGGAGGAAACCTGTGCACCCAGAGAAAACCCACGCAAGTCACGGGGAGAACGTTCCCTGTCCCTTCCCGACACACCAATGTTACAGAAGCCAATTAACCTATAAACCCGCACGTCTTTGGGATGCGGGAAGATATGGGAACACCTGGAAAAAAACCCACGCGGTCGCAGGGAGAATGTGCAAACTCGAGATCAGGATCAAACCCAGGTCTCTGGCATTGTGGGGCAGCAACTCTACCGTTGTGCCACTGTGATCACCCTGTATACTGTTTACTCCAAAATGAAACTCAAAAAATCATTTTAATAATTGTAGAAGGCGATGGCATAACATTTTGGCCAAAGCATTTAGATTTTTCTTTGTCCTGGCTTTTATTCTCTTTTACATTTTGACTGGAGTATTAGATGCAAGTGATTCAATATTAACTTGGGTTCGAAATCACTCAGTGTTTAATTTAGTTTAGTTTAGAGATACAGCGTGGAAACGGACCCTCTGGCCCACCGAATCTGCACACACCAGCGATCACCAGTGCGCTAGTTCCACCCTACAAACACTAAGGACAATTTACAGAAGCCAACTAACCTACAAACCTGCACGTCTTTGGAATGTGGGAGGAACCCGGAGAAAACCCACGCGGTCACAGGGAGAACGTGCAAACTCCATACAGACAGCACCCGTAGTCCAGTTTGAACTGGGGTCTCTTGCGCCGTGAGGCAGCAAGTCTATCGCTGCGCCACAGTGCTGCCCTGTGGGAAACACCATGAAGTACTTACCCAGGACAGTATGGAAAAGAAAGAGAAGGCAACAGCAGCTCGAGCAGCATCGGCACCTTGGTTGAGAGGAAGGTTTTCTGATGGAGTGTATTGCCACTGGTTTGCCAAAAAACAGAAGCTTACAAACCACAAGAACGTCCATAGTCCTGAAACAGATTCAGAAGGGGTAACAATAAGTGAAAAGCAAAAAAATTAAAATGCATATGTAATTAAGTCAGCAATAAGAACAGAAATTGTTCGAGCTACTCGATAAGTGAGACAGCATCTGTGGTGAGAATGAGTTAAAGTGTCCCGACCCAAAACGTCACTGATCCATGTTCTCCAGAGATGCTGCATGATCTGCTGAAGTGCTTACTCCAGCACTTTGTGTCCTTTTTAACCAGCATCTGCAGTTCTTTGTTTTAAAAGCTTCAGGTTACTGCTCTTCATTGGACTGGAAAGATTAAAAAAAAACAAGGATGTTTTCTGGGGGAAAAAAGACACAAAGTGTTGGGAGTAACTCAGCGGGCCAAGCAGCATCTCTGGAGGACATCGATAGGTGACGTTTCAAGTCGGGACCTTTCTTCACCCTAACTCTCAAAGGATGGTTTAAGTTGCACAGAGGGGAGGGAATGCTGGCCAATGGGATAAGACACTGATGTGACACGGGTCTGAAGAAGGGTCCCGACCCGAATCATCACCTCTCCATGTTCTCCAGAGTTGCTGCCGGACCCGCTGAGTTACACCAGCACTTTGTATCTATCTTCAGTTTCAACCAGCATCTGCAGTTCCTTCCTACACTGAATGAGGTACTGTTGGATTCACTAAAAAGCCCGGGCCATTGTCATATTTTTTGTCAAAATTAATAAACATCCTTCTGTAGATTGTATGTCAAAAGAACGATGCATTTCAATTCAGGGTAATATGTTACATGGGATAATATACTGGAAAAGGATTTTGATTGGTTATGCAAAGGATTAAACTAATCTAGTAAAATACAAATTTTAATCCCACCATTGGAATTTAAGAATTTAAATCTGTTATTAAAACTAAACAGAATGAGCAAGCCACATATTTTCGGTATTTGTGGAGGGTTCATACTTACCATCAAGACCTTATAAATTATATGCATATTGACTTTTCCTTCAGCAAATCTGCTCTAAACAATTCCACCGAAGCACAACTTTGCACACAACAAAACTATTCATATTTCGCTTGGGTGAATTACAGCTCAACGCTTTGAACATTGAATTCTCCAATTTTAGGTAACTAACTTGAAAATACCTCTCCCCCTGTGATGCTGTCTCATTCTTATCCAAATGTAGTTATCAAAATTGTAACCTAGGTTAGGTTTTACTGGTGTTTAGCACAGCTGTAACATCATCTCTGGCTAGGAAATAGGAGGCAGAGGTCAGGTATAGGCAGCTGGGATCAAGTGCATTCCTGGGAGGAATGTTGGGGATGAGGGAGCCTAAGGAAGAAGAAAGTCAGGTGGGCAAAATGGGGTTCTCAGGTAGCTCCAGCAGATAAGATTATGGACAATCCAAATAAAATTTAGACGTTTATTAAGGGAAATGGGGTAACTGGGGAAAGAACAGGCCCCTCAAATACACATTACCACTTCCTCTGGCAGCTCATTCCATATCCCCATCATTTCTGTATGAAAAACCTGCCCCTTATGTCCCTTATAAATCTTTCCCTTCTTGCCTTAAATATTTCTGGGGAAGTCTTTTTGAAGTAAATGGAATGGAATTTCAGAAAAAGCATATCTAATTTGAACTTCGAGGCAAATCTAAAGCCATGACCGAATGATGAAAGGCATGGATTGAATGGATGTGGAGAGGATGTTTCCACTAGTGGGAGAGTCTAGGACTAGAGGGCACAGCCTCAGAATAAAGGGATGTACTGTACCATTAGAAAGGAGATGAGTAGGAATTTCTTTAGTCAGAGGGTGGGGAGTCTGTGGAATTCATTACCATAGAGGGCTGTGGAGGACAAGTCGTCAGGTATTTTTAAAGTGGAAATCGACAGATTCTTGATTAGTACGGGTGTCAGGGGTTATGGGGAGAAGGCAGGAGAATGGGGTTGAGAGGGAAAGATAGATCAGCCATGATAGCCAGAGTAGACTCGATGGGCCAAATGGCGTAATTCTTCTCCTATGATGTTTTGATATCTGTCTGCTTATAAAATAAGTAAACTAGGACATAATGTACAGAGAAAGATGGCTGCACACACACTCATGTTGGAATCAACAACAGGAATGATTAATTTCCAAGTCAAAGGTCACTGACTGACTGAGCATGTGCGAGAATGAGCACAGCTCATGTGCATAAATTACAGGGGTATTGTCACATATGACTAATGAACTTATGAAACTTGCTCCTATTGTCATTGTATAAAGGTACCGCTATTTGCATTGGTTCTTGTGACATCCAGTTCGCCCAATTTTGATTTTTAATTAACAGTGATGACTCTACAGAGATTAACAGAAGAGGAACATTCCACTTCACGACTCTTTGGTTCCAAAATAAGGAAGCACCTTAAAGTGCAGTTTGCATTAAAGTAAGTGAAAATACTAAAACCATGGGGTAAAATTGGTACCCAGCACAAATCTCATCTTTCTGATGCAGTGCTGTGCCATAGTCTATAAGGTGGTCCCTTTGTATAAATGTTGGCCTCCATTTTGTTTTACCTACTTTAGTAGAGATCAACGGGATCAGTGGTACTTTTTAGAAATACAGAGTGGAAACAGGCCCTTTGGCCTATCGTGTCCATACCGAACAGCGATCCCCACACACAAACGCTATCCTACACACACTAGGGACATTTTAAATTTATACCAAGCCAATTGACCCACAAACCTGTATGTCTTTGGGCTGTGGGAGGTAACTGAAGATCTTGGTCAAAACCCACGCGGTTACGGGGAGAATGTACAAATTCCGTACAGACAGCACACCGCAGTCAGGATCGGACCCGGGGTCTCTGGCGCTGTAAGGCAGCAAGCCTACCGCTGCGCCACCGTGCCGCACTAGGTATATGAATATGCAGGGAATGGAAGGATATGGATTATGTGCAGGCAGATAAGAGTTGGTCTTGGCATCATGTTCGGCACGGGCTCTGTAGGCCGAAGGGCCTGTCCCCGTGCTGTACCGTTTTATTTTCCAAGCACTCGTTCCCAAGTTGCTTTGAGATTTTGTCTGAGGTACACAAAAATGCTGGAGAAACTCAGCGGGTGCAGCAGCATCTATGGAGCGAAGGAAATAGGTAACGTTTTGGGCCGAAACCCTTCTTCAGACTTTTGTCTGCCCATTTTGAGGTTGATGAATTCACAACACAAACCAGAAAGCCCCACAGGAATCTTAAAAGGACTGATCACATTAGTGGGATATAAGGCTTATTTTGAAACTCCAACTGTGCACGAGGTTTGAGAGTCAGAAGGTTGCAGTAACAGTCGGCTCTTGCAGAAACAGGTATGAGTCATACTAATAACGAAACAGATACCTAGCCTCCTCTGGGAGACTATAAACCACTTGCTCCTCCATATTTGTTCCGTTATTTGTCTGGGTATCCGCCTGCGACAGGCACGGGTGGTTGGGGGGGGGGGGACATTAACCAATTTGTTTTCATTCTGTTATGAAGCAATATTTGCAGAAAGTCAGGATGGAACCTGGGTCTCTGGCGCTGTATGCCCTGTGAGGCAGCAACTGTACCGCTGCGCCACCGTGCTACCCTTGTCTGGACTCATTAGCGCATTTGCCAGCAAGCTCAGTTCCATCCGAGGCAGATACATTTCAAGAAGGGTCTCGACCTGAAATGTCGCCTATCCAAGTCCTCCAGAGATGCTGCCTGACCCGCTGAGTTACTCCAGCTATTTGCATTCTACACAAGATTCCCGCATCTGCAGTTCCTTGTGTCTACATTTTCAGCTCCTTCCTGTTCTGCTCATCCCAAATTATTGGCCCCAGACCAACTATGTGTACCAGGATCTACACAAGAGCGCACACCAGGAAAATAGACCTCAAATGATTGTGTGCAAGATCAAATAACTAAATACAAGATTGGGTAAACTTGGATTGTTTTCTCTGGAGCGTCAGAAGATGATGGATTAGTATGTTGCAGCTATAGGGAAAGGTTGGGTAGACTTGAATTGTTTTCTCTGAAACGTCGGAGATTGAGGGCAGACTTGATATTCATGCTTTCTCCCCATAATCCCCGACACCCTTACTAATCAAGAATCTGTCAACCTCCACCTTAAAAATATCCATTAACTTGGCCTCCACAGCCTTATGTGGCAATGAGTTCCACAGATTCACCACCCTCTGACTAAAGATTTTCCTCCTAATCTCCTTTGCAAAGGTGCGTCTTTTTATTCGGAGGCTATGGCCTCTGTTCCTAAACTCTCCCACTAGTAGAAACATCCTCTCCTAATTCACTCCAGGCCTTTCATTATTCAGTAAGTTTCAATGAGGACCCCCCCTCATCCTACGAAACTCTAGCGAGTACAGGCCCAGTGCCGTCAAATTTGGCAAGTCAGAGATTATTACTTCACAAAACAACTTTCTAAAAATAGAGCTGTTAATGCCATGCAAATACAAAATGAATCATTTGCAAGTTTACTTATTATCAATACATGCAGATGCTGGTTTAAATCGAAGGTAGGCCCAAAGTACTGGAGTAACTCAGCGGGACACTGAGGCAGCATATCTGGAGAGAAGGAACGGGTGACATTTCAGGTAGAGACCCTTCTTCAGACTGATGTCAGAGGAGTGGGCGCTCACTCTTTGTCCCGCCCACTCCCAACATCAGTCTGAAGAAGGGTCTCAACCCGAAACGTCGCCCATTCCTCCTCTCCAGAGATGCTGCCTGCCCGGCTGAGTTGCTCCAGCATTTTGTGTCTATTTTCAATACATGTTGGATGGAGAGGAATTTCAAATCATTCTTTACAAACAGGAATGTAATGCTGAGGCTTTAGAAGGCACTGGTCAGACCGCATTTGGAGTATTGCGAGCAGTTTTGGGCCCCGTTTCTGCGGAGTGATGTGTTGACGTTGGAGAGGGTCCAGGGGAGGTTTTCGAGGATGGTCCTGGGGATGATTGGGTTAACGGATGATGAGCATTTGACAGCACTGGGCCTGCACTCGCTGGAGTTTAGAAGGATGAGGGGTGACCTCATTGAAACTTACTGAATAGTGAAAAGCCTGGATGGAGTGGATGTGGAGAGGATGTTTCCACTAGTGGCAGAGTCTAGGACCAGAGAGCACAGCCACAGAATAAAATGATGTACTTTTAGAAAGGAGATGAGGGATTTCTTTAGTCATAGGGTGATGAATCTGTGGAATTCATTGCCACAGATGGCAGTAGAGACAGAGTCAATGGATATTGACAGTAGATTGACAGATTCTTGATTAATACGGATGTCAAGGGTTATGGGGAGAAGGCAGGTGAATGGGGTTGAGAGGGAACGATAGATAATTGAATCATGGCTGATTTTTAGTAAGAAGTGTAATTGGATATAGGGAGTTGCTTATAACTTAATAATTAGAAACAGTCAAAGTCTTTCCCTTTTTGCAGTCTTCAGCGTGTTTACCTGAAAGTCCCAGGTCTGCCATTACAACGCGTTTCCTGTCCTTTATGCTGCTCAACTGCGGAAAGTAGAAATCCAGGGTGATGTACAGGACGCAAATGAAGAAGGCCGTGATCCCAATTGAAATGCCATAGTTGCAAGCGTCGTCATTCTTATTGAAGACACAGTAAAGTTGATTGTTGCCTTTATTGACGTAGCCTTCATTCACTATGGAAGCAAACACAACGATGGAGAATACCTGTGGAAGAAGCAATGACAGTGTGTAAATGTAAAGATCTGAGAGCTTTATGGGTCAATAGACAATAGGTGCAGGAGTAGGCCATTCGGCCCTTCGAGCCAGCACCGCCATTCAATGTGATCATGGCTGATCATCCACAATCAGTACCCCGTTCCTGCCTTCTCTCCATATCCCTTAACTCCATAACAATAACAGTTCCAATCAAAAATCCTTAGATCACCTGAGACCCGTGTTCGATCCTGACTACGGATGCTGTCTGTACGGAGTTTGTACGCTCTCTGTGTAACCGTGTGGGTTTTCTCTGGGTGCACCGGTTTGCTCCCATACTCCAAAGATGAACAGGTTTGTAGGTTAATTGGCTTTGGTAAAGATTGTAAGTTGTCCCTAGTGTGTCGGATTGTGAACGTCCTAGTGTACGGGGATCGCTGATCGGCATGGACTAGTGAGCAGATCATCCAGTATCCTGACCCAGGATCCATTACTGCACTAAACTGCATCAAAGCCCTCAATGAAACACATTTTAAATGATGTAATCCCCAGATTGATAGGGTTTTGGGGTGTTTATTTTTGTCCCGTACAGACTAGACTAGGCTTCGGGAGTTCGGCATGTCCCCAACAACCCTCACGTACATCTACAGACGCGCCAGATAAAGGATTTTATTGGGATGCGTCAGAGCATGGTCTGGAGAATTTTTGATAGACTTTAGTCATTAGAGACACAATGTGGAAACAGGCCCTTTGGCCAACCGAGTCCGCGTCGACCAGCGATCACCCAATTAACCTACAAACCTGTGTGTCTCTGGAGTGTGGGAGGAGACCGGAGCACCCGGAGAAAACCCACGCAGTTACGGGGATAATGTACAAACTCCGTATAGACAGCCCCCTTAGTCAGGATCGAACCCGGGTCTCTGGCGCTGTAAGGCAGCAACTCTACCGCTGCGCCGCCGTGTCGCCCTAGGTACATGAATATGCAGGGAATGGAAGGATATGGATTATGTGCAGGCAGATAAGAGTTGGTCTTGGCGTCATGTTCAGCACGGGCTCTGTAGGCCGAAGGGCCTGTTCCCGTGCTGTAGTGTTCTATTTCCCAAGCACTCGTTCCCAAGTTGCTTTGAGATTTTGTCTGCCCATTTTGAGGTTGATGAATTCACAATCCAAACCAGAAAGCCCCACAGGAATCTAAAAATTACTGATCATATTAGTGGGATATAAGGCTTATTTTGAAACTCCAACTGTGCTCGAGGTTTGAGAGTCAGAAGGTTGCAGTAACAGTCCGTTCTTGCAGAATCAGGCATGAGTCATACTAATAACGAAACAGATACCTAGCCTCCTCTGGGAGACTGTAAACCACTTGCTCCTCCATAATTGTTCAGTTATTTCTCTGGGTATCCGCCTGCAACAGGCACCAGCGAGGGGGGGGGGGGGGGGGGGGAGGGGTGAGGGGGACACAAACACAGACATTAACCAATTTGTTTTCCCTCCATTATGAAGCAATATTGGCAGAAAATATTGATCATTTGGAAATCGGGATACTGAGAAAAAGTCAGTTGCTATTTTCAGCCCTCAGAATATAGGTGACTTTCTGTTTCTGTTTCTAAACCTTCTCAAAATCATTGCTGGGCACAATCGAGCTCAAACACATGAAGATCTTTGAAACCCATCACCTCCACAATTTGATAGATTCGTACTCCAATACTGAGGCTCTTTGGCCCAACACTTCTATGCCAACCATGACGCCCATTTGCCTGCATTCAATCCATATTGTTCAAAATCTGTCCTATCCATATAGCTGGCCAAACGATGATCTTTTTAATGTTATTTTACCTGCCTCTACCACCTGGTCTAGCAGCTTGTTCTATATACACACCACCCTCTGTTAGAAAAACTCAGATTCCCTTTTCCCTAGATTCAAGATTCAAGAGAGTTTATTGTCATGTGTCCCAGATAGGACAATGAAATTCTTGCTTTGCTTCAGCACAACAGAATATAGTAGACATAAATAAATACAGAACAGATCAGTGTGACCATATACCAATGAATATATATAGACACATATAAATAAACAGATAAAGCGCAATGGGCTATTTAATGATCCGAGTTTTGTTTGAGTTGAGTTTAATAGCCTGATGGGTGTGGGGAAGCAGCTATTCCTGAACCAGGCTGTTGCAGACTTCAGGCTCCTGTACCTTCTACCTGAAGGCACGGTGGCGCAGCAGTAGAGTTGCTGCCTCACAGCGCCAGAGATCTGGGTTCAATCCTGACTACGGGTGCTGTCTATACGGAGTTTGTACGTTCTCCCCGTAACCCCATGGGTTTTCTCCGGGTGCTCCGGTTTCTTCTCACAGGTTTGTACGTTAATTGGCTTCGGTAAAGATTGTAAATTGTCCCCAAGGTGCAAGATAGTGCTAGTCATAAGGTCAGAAGGGATAGGAGTGGAATTAGGCCATTCAGCCCATCAGGTCTACACCACCATTCAATCACGGCTGATCTATCTCTCCCTCCTAACCCCATTCTCCTGCTTTCTCCCCATAACCCCTGACACCTGTACTAATCAAGAATCTATCCATCTATGCCTTAAAAATATTCACTGACTTGGCCTCTACAGCCTTCTGTGGCAAAGAATTCCACAGATTCATCACCACCCATAGCGTACAGGGATCGCGGTCAGTGCGGACTCGATGGGCCGAAGCGTTGTATCTTTAACCTAAACTAAACCAAACCAAATCTATGACCCTTAGTTTTAGACTCCACTACGCTGGGGAAAAAGCATGTATCCACACCCCTAGATGCAAGTTAGCAAATTATGGTAAACAGGAGAATTAAAAAGGGCTTGTCCAAAACAAATGTTTATTTTTGGCTGCAATTATACATGTGAGAAAGCACTTCTACCTCAATCTACCTCACCTGGTACATAAACCAAGAAAGCTCAGGACCAAGTTATAGGTAGATGGAGACACATTAAATTAGGTGCATCTCTTGATGTATTCAAGAGAGAGTCGAGAGAGCTCTTAGGGCTAACGGAATCAAGGAATATGGGGAGAAAGCAGGAACAGGGTACTGATTTTGGATGATCAGCCATGATCATTTTGAATGGCACTCCTGCACCTATTTTCTATGTTTCTAGGTCCCTAGTTCTATGCTGATTCATTCAAATATCATGGATATTTCCAGCACATATTCAAGACCTCATATTTAACTGGAAATTCAGTCCATGACAAAGCCTCTGCCTGGTTGCTTTAAGAGTCCATATAGTTATTGGTCATATGAATGGGCCGACACACTTGCAATTGTCCTTGCCTCTTATTTTTGACCGCACATTTGAGAAGTAATTAGCTGAGACTTGATAATAACACAAGTGCATCCAGAATTCTAAGCATTTGATTCCAGAGAACATGGACAAGTTCCATGGTTAGACCCGAAACATCACCTATCCACGTTCTCCAGAGACGCTGCCTGACCGGCTGAGGTATTGCAGCGCTTTGTGTCCTTTTGTGTATCAACCAGCAGCTGCAGTTCTTTTTTATTTCGAGCTAGGGCATAGAAACCTTCGACCCACTAGGCCCATGCCCACCATTGATGACCTGTTCACGCTATCACTCCTACACTCTAGGGGGGCAATTTACAGAGGGCCAATTAACCTACAAACCTGAACGTCTTTGGGATGCGAGAGAAAACTGGAGCACCAGGAGGAGACCCACGTGGTCACAGGGAGAACATGCAAACTCCGTACAGACAGCACCTGTAGTCAGGATCGAACCTGGGTTTCTGGTACTGTAAGGCAGCAACTAGACAATAGACAATAGGTGCAGGAGTCGGCCATTTTGCCCTTCGAGCCATTCAATGTGATCATGGCCGATCATCCCCAATCAGTACCCCGTTCCTGCCTTCTCCCCATATCCCCTGACTCCGCTATTTTTAAGAGCCCTATCTAGCTCTCTCTTGAAAGCATCCAGAGAACCGGCCTCCACTGCCCTCTGAGGCAGAGAATTCCACAGACTCTACCATACGAGCCAGTCAGCGGAAAGACAATACCCGATTACAATCGAGCCACCCACAGCACAGATGGCACCCGAGGTCAGGATTGAACCTGGGTCTCTGGCGCGGAGAGAGACAGCAACTCGACCGCTGGGTCACCGCGTTGCCCTTGTTTCCACACGTATACTCCACGCAATAACCCTTCCATCTGGACTGCATTCTGCACCAGTGGGGTAATTATACTATACGTGGTGTGGCATTACTGCAATATGCCCACACAGCGAGCGATGATCAAGGATAATTATAGACTGGAGTCTCAATTCCAGTGTTATTTTCCCCTTCACAAGAGAACTCCCTCTAATCAACATTATTATAATGTCGGAAACACCACCGATCATTTAATTCTGAGATCTACAAGCCTGCTCCCAGAACAAAACAATAATTACTTTTTCTTTCCCTCCCATTGCTTGCACTTCTAATTCTGCAATGATGCACCATCCTTACTTCCCTAGAGGGCTTGGGCAGTTCGGCATGTTCGCCACAACTCTCACCAACTCCTACAGATGCGCCGTAGAAAGCATTGAGTCGGGATGCATCACAGCATGCGTTGGGAACAGCTGCACCCAAGACAGCAAGAAATCGCAGAGAATGGTGGAATTGGCCCAGAACATCACAGACACACACACACACACCAACCTTCCTTCCATTGACTGCATCTACACCGCACGCTGCCTCGGGAAGGCCACCAGTATAATCAAGGACGAGTCTCACCCTGGCCACTCCCTCGTCTCCCCTCTCCCATCAGGCAAGAGATAAAGTAGTGTGAAAATCCACACCTCCAGATAAAGTAAAGTATCCTTTATTGTCATTCAGACATTTCAGTCTGAACGAAATTGTATACCTTGCAGTGATAACATAGAATAAAATAACAAAACACACATTTAACACAGTTTAACATCCACCACAGTGAGTCTACCAGGCACCTCCTCACTGTGATGGAAGGCAAAAGTCTTAAAGTCCTTGTCTCTTCCCTCCTTGTTCTCCCTCTGCGTTGAGGAGATCCAGGCTTCCGATGTTGGGACCCCGCCGGGTGATGGTAAGTCCAGCGGCCACATCTGACCTCCGCGAACGGGCTGGTTCAAACTCCGCGAGATTCAGGGAGAGTTCATTCCCAGCTGTTATCAGGCAACTGAACCATCCTATCGTCAACTAGAGGGAGGTCCTGAGCTACCATCTACCTCATTGGAGACCCTCGGACTATCTCCAATCGGACTTTACTTGACTTTATCTTGTACTAAACATTATACCCTTTATCCTGTATCTGTAAACTGTGGACGGCTCGATTGTAATCACGTATAGTCTTTCTGCTGACTGGCTGGCCCCCCAACAAAAAAGGCTTTTCACTGTACCTCGGTACACGTGACAATAAACTAAACTGAACCATCCAGCGAGTTGCTATTCTGACAATAAGTATCGTGAGTAAAGTGTGTGCGACAATGTGAAAACGAAAGAAAATTCTCATGACAATAATATACAACTGCTGGATAATATTGTGGTGGCGCTCATCACTTTTCAAACGCGTGGAAATCCTGACGTTTTTTGTCTTGTTTGGGTTAAGTTTTAGTTTGTTGGGTTGTGTTAGGGGGGGGGGGGTGAAACATGTTCTCTGTCTCTTCCTTCGGGGGAATGCGACTTTTTCGTGTCGTATCCCCTTTCTCTGCCTCCGTCTGCGTTGAGGCCTAATGGCGGAGCTGGCGGCCTCCAGCCTGCGACTGACCCCGAGGCTCCGGAGGCAGAGCCAGCCAGGACTCACCAACGAGAGGCTGGCCGTCTTCGGGGCTAAGGCAGTGGTGGCCCGACTTGCTGGTGCGGCTTTCTGGCTTTCGGCGGCGGCCTGGAGCTGATGCAGCGGGGCTCGGAGCTGAGACTGCGGGACCCGGAGCTGGGGCAGCGGCCCGGAGCGGAGACTGCGGGACCCGGAGCGGAGACTGCGGGACCCGGAGCTGGGGCGGCGGCCTGGAGCTGGGGCGGCGGCCCGGAGCGGAGACTGCGGGACCCGGAGCTGGGGCGGCGGCCTGGAGCTGGGGCGGCTGATGCTGTGGCGGGCTGTCTCGGAGCGGAGACGGCGTTCCGGCTTTCGGCGGCGGCGACATCACCACGGAGGTCCGCTGGACTGGAGGGCGGCATCTCCGGCCTGGATCAATCGCCTCAGCGCAGAGGGAGAACAAGGAGGGAAGAGACGGAGACTAAGACTTTGCCTCCATCACAGTGAGGATGTGCTTGGTGAACTCACTGTGGTGGATGTTTAATTTGTGTTTATTGTATGTTTTGTTATTATTGATTCTGTGTATGACTGCAGGCAACATAATTTCGTTCAGACCGAAAGGTCTGAATGACAATAAAGGAATCTAATTCTAATTCTAATCCAACTCCGTGGGGCCCTGTCCCCTAGGGAGCGTGAAAACCAGAGCCCTGGTATTTTTTATTACGTTTACTAATCAAGAATGTATCAATCTCCACTTTAAAAATACCCAATGACATGGCCTCCACCGCAGTCTGTGACAATGGATTCCATAGATTCACCACCCTCTGGCTAAAGAAATTCCTCCTCATAGAGTGACAGAGCATGGAAACAAGCCCTTCAGCCCAAACTTGCCCACACCGGCCAACTACACTAGTCCCACCAGCCCGCGCTTGGCCCATTTCCCTCCAAACCTGTCCTATCCTATCGAACCGTTTCTTAAATGTTGGGATAGTCCCAGCCTCAACTACCTCCTCTGGCAGCTCGTCCCATATACCCACCACCCTTTGTGTGAAACTAGTTAGATAGGATAAGGACAGGTTTTGGAGGGATATGGACCAAACACAGGCAGGTGGGACTAGTGTAGCTGGGACTTGTTGGCCGGTGTGGGCAAATTGGGTTGAAGGGCCTGTTTCCATGCTCCATCTCTGCCCCTCAGATTCCTATGAAATCTTTTCCCCTTCACCTTAAACCTGTAAGGCATCTATCCATTCTTAGGCATCTATTCAAGACTGCATATTAAAGTTATGAGAAACTTTTAAGCGGTATGGCTCTAATGAATTAAATGTGACTACTTCAAAGTTTAAGCGCTGGAGACTGATGGAGCCATTTGTGAGTCAGAGACCTGTGCATAGAAACAAATGGCGTTTGGAATTGTTGCTGTTGTGAGTCACAGTGGCAATGTGTTGAAAATAACTTGCTTAAAGATGGCCCAAGGAAAAAAAAGGTAACTACACTCATGTGAGTTAAATAACACTTCAGATGATCAATTAGCTCTGATTTAGAACCGCGTTGAGGGCCTGTCCCACTGTACGAGGTAATTCAAGTGTTCTCCCCTGATTTGAGCTTGTGTAATGTACGTAGGGGCTCGTACGAGTAAAAAGTAACCATTTTTTTCATCACGAGTATTTTTTTACTCGTGGGCATTTTTCAGTGTTGAAAAAACGTCACGAGTTTACCCGATTTCCCGAGTACCTACCGTTACTCGTACGAGCCGCTATGTGACATCCACGAACTCCTACGTACCCGCTACGTACATTACACAAGCTCGAATCAGGGGAGAATGCGGGAGAACTCTTCAATTACCTCGTACAGTGGGACAGGCTCTTTAGTCACAAGATACTTCTAGATGTCTTCACTTTCTTTTTCAGTGCGGTTGAAGTTATGAGCAGAAGATAATGTATTCGATTTGTTCAGAGGGAAATTAGCACGTTGGGTCCAATATTGCAGGCAACACTAAAGCCCTTGTGGACAAATAAATAGATGAATGGCTGCCTGTCACAGAATGGTACTGCTTGAAAGGATCCCTAACTACTTGCATGTGTAGGAAGGAACTGCAGATGCTGGTTTACACCGAAGACAGACACAAAATGCTGGAGTAACTCAGCGGAACAGGCAGCATCTCCGGAGAGAAGGAATGGGTGATGGTTCGGGTCGAGACCCTTCTTCAAACTGAGAGTCAGGGGAGAGTGAAATGAGAGATATGGATTTTTTTTTTCACACCTTAATAATAATAATAATAATAAATGTAATTTTTATAGCGCTTTTCTAAGACTCAAAGTCGCTTTACAATAGTTTTGCCTCTCTCCTGACTCAGTCTGAAAAAGGGTCTTGATCCGAAATGTCACCCATTCCCTCTGTCTAGATGTCACCCATTCCCTCTGCCTGCCCTACTGAGTTACTCCAGCATTTTGTGTCTATTAACTACTTGCAGGTTGGTAGTGGTCTGTATCGTCTTGCTATTGTTATCTTATTATTGTACTGCAGGGCTTCAAGACATCAACAGAGTGGCACAGCTGGTAGAGCTGCTGCCTCACAGCACCAGAGGCCTGGGTTCGATCCTGGCCTCACGTACTATCTGTGTGGAGTTTGCACGTTCTCCCTGTGGCTGCGTGGGTTTTTCCGGGTGCTCCGGTTTCCATCCACTTTCCAAAGACATGCAGCTTTGTAGGTTAATATTCTTCTGTAAATAGCCCCTAGTGTGCAAGATGCAAACCTGGGATAACATAGGACCAGTGCACTGGTAATTAATTATTAGTCGATGCGGACTTGATTTACCAAAGGGCCTGGTTCCACGTTGTATTTCCAAACTGAAACTAGACAGACCTGGCGATCCAGAACCAGGGGCCACAGTTTAAGAATAAGGGGTAAGCCATTTAGAACGGAGACGAGGAAACACTTTATCTCACAGAGAGTTGTGAGTCTGTGGAATTCTCTGCCTCAGAGGGCGGTGGAGGCCGGTTCTCTGGATGCTTTCAAGAGAGAGCTAGATAGGGCTCTTAAAAATAGTGGAGTCAGGGGATATGGGAAGAAGGCAGGAACGGGGTACTGATTGGGGATGATCAGCCATGATCACATTGAATGGCGGTGCTGGCTCGAAGGGCCGAATGGCCTACTCCTGCACCTATTGTCTATTATCAAACAAAATGTGTAGGAAGGAACTGCAGATGCTGATTTATGCTGGAGTAACTCAGCGGGACAGGCAGCATCTCTGGAGAGAAGGAATGGGTGACGTTTTGGGTCGAGACTTTTCTTCAGACTGGGAGTCAGGGGAGAGGGAATCTGGAGTGATGAGAAGGGACAGAAGAAATCAGAGCCGGCACCGATGACCAAGGAAAGGTGGAGCCCACAATGGTCTGCGGAAGAGGTGACAACAGATGGACACGAACCGTGAAACTAGCAGGATGACTAGGGTGGGGGAGGGACGGAGAGAGAGTGTTACTTGAGATTAGAGAAACCACTATTCATACCGCTGGGCTGTAAACTGCCCAAGCAAAATATGCGGTGCTGTTCCTCCAATTTGAGTGTTACACTTCAAGGTCAAAATGAAGACGTTTATATGGAATTAGAATGATTACACGGTGCTTAGTCAAATATGTTCTACTATATCATCAATCTTTAAAAATAATATCATGGCGCAAGATTCGACAGAAATTCCCAGAATATCTCCTAGGGAACAATATTAGATCTTTGTTTCCATGGCAACCTTTGAGGGGAGAGAGAGAGAGATGCAATTCAAAGTGTGTGGTAAAAAAAAAGATATAAAATAACATGTAAAATATGATTCACGGGCTCGGGAATTACAATTAATCCAAACCGATAGTGTGTTTTAGATTAAAACAACCGTTACACAGGACATTTCCTTACACCCTTAACCCCTTCCTTGAAAACGAAAGCACCAACTCAAGTGCTGCCATAAGGAATCGGCTGCATAATAATGACAGGGTTTAACCAGGAGAGAACTGTACACAAAAGACAGTGCAAATTTTATTAGACAATAGGAGGGTGGCTCGCTGGTGCAGCGGTAGAGTTGCTGCCTCACAGCGCCAGAGACCCGGGTTCGATCCCAACCACGGGTGCCGTCTGTACAGAATTTGCACGTTCTTCCTGTGACCTGCGCGGATTTTCTCTTGATGCTCCGGTTTCCTCCCACACTCCAAAGACGTACAGGTTTTTAGGCTGATTGGCTCGGTGAAATTATAAATTGTCCCTAGTGTGCGTAGGATAGTGCTGGTGTGCAGAGATCGCTGGCCGGTGCGAACTTGATGGGCCGAAGGGCCTGTTTCCACGCTGTATCTCTAAATGAAACTAAACTAATATGCAGAAACCCAGGCAATAGACATCTGCTGCCTTGAACTCAAACAGGTATTGTAAATAACTGAATTTTTCACGTGGGCCTAAGCTAAAGGTTTTTTTCTAAACTAAACAATCAGGTTTACGTTTATTATTGTCACATGTTCCGAGCTACAGTGAAAAGCTTTGTCTTGCATGCTATCAAATTAGGTCAGATAATAGTATACATAAATACAATCTAGAATTAAGAATAAGGGGTAAGCCATTTAGAACGGAGACGAGGAAACACTTTTTCTCACAGAGAGTTGTGAGTGTGTGGAATTCTCTGCCTCAGAGGGCGGTGGAGGCCAGTTCGCTGGAGGCTTTCAAGAGAGAGCTAGATAGGGCTCTTAAAGATAGCGGAGTCAGGGGATATGGGGAGAAGGCAGGAACGGGGTACTGATTGAGGATGATCAGCCATGATCACATTGAATGGCGGTGCTGGCTCGAAGGGCCGAATGGCCTACATCTGCACCTATTGTCTATTGTCAATCTAGTCAAACTCAAGTACAATAGGTAGAATAAAGGGGAAGATACAGGGTGTAGAAAATAGGTCTCAGCATTGTGAAAGCCCAATACTGCAACCTGCAATATAACACACTGCAAAACGTCAAGAACAACTTTTAAAATATCTCTAGGAGACCGGAACGCGTCCCGGTAGGCCCGGTTCGCCCCACAGGCCTTCCAGGGTAGGGCGGAGAAGCCGGGCGCCGAGGCCTGTCTGGGCCGAAGGAGCCGCAGCAAGCGGTGGCGGCGATGGGAGCCTCGGCGGCAGCAGCAGCAGGACACTAGGCGGCGGTGGGGCCTCGCGGTCGATGAGCGTGAAGGGGGAGGGAAAGACAATGGAGATCCATTGCGTGGGGGTCACTCTAGTTTTAGAATCCTTTGCCCAGGGGATAAAACTGTGTTTGTTTATTTGTTCGTTCCGGTGAGGGCGCTGTGCCAACAGTCGCTCTTTTCTTTTTAATTTCAAGTTTTTGTGTGCCTTGTGTGTTGTGACTGTCGGCAGACAAAATTCCCTCCGGGGATGAATAGAGTTTTATAGTATCGTAGAAGGCATAGAAAGTAGACACAGCAGAATATTTGTGTCAATAATGCTCAAATGGATAGGAAAGGTTCAGAGAAATATGGGCCAAACGTGGGCAAACGAGACTCGCTTAGATGGGGCATCTCGGACGAGTCGGGCCGAAGGGACTGTTTCCATGATGTATGACTCTAAGACTTTAATAGAGGACTAAATTCTCAATAGAAAACTGATTTAACACTGGCGTCGGTGCCAATATCAACAACACTCACAGATGGGCTGATCCAGTATTCAGCTTAAGCTGTAACGTGGGGATGCACTACACATTCATGATATTTTTGTCACCAGTTCAGCACACTCTTGACACTTCTACATCCTAAAATGCCACATCATTAGAGACTGCACCCGAGGTCAGGATCGAACCTGGGTCTCGGGCGCTGTGAGGCAGCAGTTCTACCACCGAGTCGCTTTAAGCATTTCCACTATTATCTATTGATCAGGTCATTGATACTTGCAATGATTGTGCTAATACAACTAACTTACATGGGGCACATTGGTCGGCATGGACGAGTTGGGTCGATGGGCCTGTCTGAATTTAGGAGATTGAGGGGGGATCTTATACAAACTTACAAAATTCTTAAAGGGTTGGACAGGCTAGATGCAGGAAGATAGTTCCCAATGTTGGGGAAGTCCAGGACAAGGGGTCAAAGTTAAAGGATAAAGGGGAAATCTTTTAGGACCAAGATGAGAAAAACATTTTTCACACAGAGAGTGGTGAATCTCTGGAAATCTCTGCCACAGAAGGTAGTTGAGGCCAGTTCATTGGCTATATTTAAGAGGGAGTTAGACGTGGTCCTTGTGGCTAAAGGGATCAGGGGGTATGGAGAGAAGGCAGGTACGGGATACTGAGTTGGATGATCAGCCATGATCATATTGAATGGCGGTAGAGGCTTGAAGGGCCGAATGGCCTACTCCTGCACCTATTTTCTATGTTTCTATGTTTCTACATGCTAGATGACTATGACTCTATAACATAAATAAATCATCCCCAGGGATGTCCTTCATTTCATAGATCATCATCATCAAATTATCCTTTCATAAAGTCAACTGTTCACAAGAAGGTAGAAGAAACCATCTGCCGGTTAACAATGGACAATAGACAATTGGTGCAGGAGTAGGCCATTCGAGCCAGCACCGCCATTCAATGTGATCATGGCTGATCATCCCCAATCAGTACCCCGTTCCTGCCATCTCCCCATATTCCCTGACTCCACTATTTTTAAGAGCCCTATCTAGCTCTCTCATGAAAGCATCCAGAGAACCTGCCTCCACTGCCCTCTGAGGCAGAGAATTCCACAGACTCACCACTCTCTGTGAGAAAAAGTGTTTCCTCGTCTCCGTTCTAAATGGCTTACCCCTTATTCTTAAACTGTGGCCCCTGGTTCTGGACTGAACCCAACATCGGGAACACGTTTCCTGCCTCTGGCGTGTCCAAGCCCTTAATAATCTTATATGTTTCATATAAGACATATAACCTGGCTTATTCTCTGTAAGGCAAACCTTACAGCTTATTTGCAACCACTCTAGTGGGGCCCAAGGAGAGGAATGAGAAGTAAATTCACACCCAGGTGTCCCAGTTCCACATCAACTTTGTTTGTTCTATTTAATTTGTTTTGTGCCTCTTCAGAAATACCAAAGTAATTCTCTTCCCGCTTTGGAATTGCTATGAGGCTGTCACACTAGGCTGTGTCCTCAACATTCTCCAGGGAAACATCATCGATGCATTTTCTCCCCCAAGATCAATAGGCAATTAAAGAGAAATAGAGTTAAGATTTCAAGGAACTGCAGGAGCTGGTTTGCAGTAACATCAAAAAAAGACACCAAGTGCTGGAGTGACTCTGGGAGGATATGATAGGTGTCGTTTCGGGGTCGGGACCCTTCAGACTTGTTGTGGTGGGGGGAGAAAGCATGGAGAGGACTCTAAATGAAATGACTCTGGGAGGCGATTCAGGACTCTGAAGGCTCGCACCGGTAGACTAAAGAATAGTTTCTACCCATGTGCGATAAAAGAGCTAAATTCCAACAGAGAATGCTGGGGAAGCAAAATGTAATTCCAAGAAATGCCGCCAAATTCTTTTAAATTCTTTTAAATTCTTTTAAAATACCTATTTATTTTTTGCTAATAAGTGTACATATGTGTTAATGGTTGTCGTGTTTGTATTTTTTTAACCGGAGGAGATGTAATGGAATTACGTTGCACAGTATTGTGCAATGACAATAAACGTATTCATTCATTCATTCATTCATTCATTCATTCATTCATTCATTCAAAGAGATGTCTGTAGAAGGACTCCCAACCCAAAACGTCACCGATCCATGTTCCACAGGGTTGCTGCCTGACCCGCTGAGTTACTCCAGCACTTTTGTGTCTTTCTTGTAAACCAGCTTCTGCAGTTCCTTGCAGAAACCCCTCGAAGAAGAATCCTGACCCAAAACGTCACCCACCCCTGTTCTCCACGAATGCTGCATGTCCCGCTGAATTACTCCAGTGCTTTGTGTCTTTTAAAAAAAGATTTCAGGTGATTTCTTTGCATCTCTTCTATTTCTATTAATATTTATCTATCAATATAAGATGCTTTCACGAGAAAAAATAGCAAAAACAAAGTTACAAGTAGCCCTCAACCTAAGCCGTGAACTACAATATCAAGGAGAATCTATTTAAGAACCTTTGCATCTGTTTTGACAAATTTTTACTTGGGCCCAAAGGAATTAGCAATGAAATTCATTGCCGCAGACAGCTGTGGAGGCCAAGTCATCGGGTATTTTTAAGGAGGAGGTTGGCAGATTCTTGATTAGTACAAGTGTCAAGGGTTACGGGGAGAAGGCAGGAAGGAGAAGGGGGTTGAGACTGAAAGATAGATCAGCCATGATTGAATGGCGGAGTAGACGCGATGGGCCGAATGGCCTAACTCCTATGACTTATTATGAACCTGTAGACATACTCTGGTGCAGTTCGGAGGGAACACTGCATGATGAGATGTTTATTATTTTAGGAGTGGTGTTACACTGAGGACCATGTACAGTCAAATGATTCTATGACACTATTTAAGGCCAAACATATTATCCTCATTGTCCTGACAAATACTTAGTCCCCAATTAATGTAGAGTCACTGAATCTTACAGAACCCAACTTCTCCATGACGAGCAAGAAGCCTGCGTTTGGCCCATATCCATCCAAAGTTTAATTTAGTTTAGCTTATTATTGTCATGTGTACCAAGAGGTGCAGTGAAAAGCTTTTTTGTTGCACGCTATCCAGTCAGTGAAAAGACTATATGTGTTATAGTCACAACAATACCTGTGTTATAGTCACAGCAACAATACCATCAAAGATCCTTACGAAAGATTCTGAGGATCAGCTGCGAGGCCAAACGCACCAACATCAGCGTTTTGGAGGAAGCCAACATGACCAGCATCATCACCACCACAATAATGCAGCACCAACTTCGATGGACTGGCCATGTCATCCGCATGTCCAACACATGTCTCCCTGAACAGATCCTGTACTCTCAACTGAAGGAAGGTCGGCAAGACCCCGGCGGGCCAAAGAAACGCTTCAAGGGCAACATCAAGAACAGTCTGAAGAAATTCCACATCACATCGAGCAACTGGGAGCACATTACACTGGACAGGCGTTCCTGGAGGAAATCCATGCAGGAAACATAGAAACCTAAAAAATAGGTGCAGGAGTAGGCCATTCGGCCCTTCGAGCCTGCACCGCCATTCAATATGATCATGGCTGATCATCCAACTCAGTATCCTGTACCTGCCTTCTCTCCCTGATACCTTTAGCCACAAGGGCCACATCTAACTCCCTCTTAAATATAGCCAATGAACTGGCCTCAACTACCTTCTGTGGCAGAGAATTCCAGAGATTCACCACTCTCTGTGTGAAAAATGTTTTTCTCATCTCGGTCCTAAAAGATTTCCCCCTTACCCTTAAACTGTGACCCCTTGTTCTGGACTTCCCCAACATCGGGAACAATCTTCCTGCATCTAGCCTGTCCAACCCTTTAAGAATTTTGTAAGTTTCTATAAGATCCCCCCTCAATCTTCTAAATTCTAGCGAGTACAAGCCGAGTCTATCCAGTCTTTCTTCATATGAAAGTCCTGACATCCCAGGAATCAGTCTGGTGAACCTTCTCTGTACTCCCTCTATGGCAGGAATGTCTTTCCTCAGATTAGTAGCGGGAAGGAGCTGCACGTCACGAAATGGAACTACGCCGTGTCGCAGAGACAAAGCGACGGCACCGTAAGGAGAGAGGGAAGGGGGCTCGACGATGACCATCCACCGCCAGTCTCCGCTGCCCACGTTGCGCCAATGTGTGTGGATCAGCCTCTACAGACATCTGCAGACCCACAAGTTGACGACCCTATGGAGAGGACAGTCACACTCGTTTCGAGTGACCGCTGATGATGATGATGTGTTACAATCAAGCCGTCCACAGTGTACAGATACAGGATAAAGGGAATATCGCACTAAACAGATCCTATCCATGTAACTATTATCAACAAAATCAGAATAGCCATTTTCACACTGCCATGATCTAAGTTAAAGCCACATTTCCTTTATTAACACAGTCAAAACATATCACAGATGTTGACAGATGTTTGAGTAATTAACAATGGTTAAAATCATGAGAGGAATAGATCTTGGTAGATGCACAGAGTCTCTTGCCCAGAGTAGGTGAATCAAGGACCAGAGGGCATACGTTTAAGGTGAATGGGAAATGATTTAATAGGAATCTGAGGGATGACATTTTCATACATTTTTTAGAAGAAGGGGTCAGGAATTATGGAGAGAAGGCAGAAGATCAGCCATCACTGAATGGCGGTGTAGACTTGATGGGCAGAATGGCCTAATTCTGCTCCTAGAACTTGTGAATTTATGAAGATTAACTAATAAAATGGAGAGTAACGTCACCTTATTAGTTAATCGCCGTAAAAGGTGATGTAATGATGTAATGTTGAGGCTCCATAAGGCCGCATTTGGAATATTGTCTGCAATTTTGGGCACCATATCTGAGGAAGGATGTGCTGGCTCTGGAGAGGGTCCAGAAGAGGTTTACAAGAATGATCCCAGGAGTGGGTTGGTTAACCTATGATGAGTGTTTGATGTCACTTGGACTGTACTCGCTGGAATTTAGAAGAATGAAGGGGGACCTCATTGAAACAAACAGAATAGTGAAAGGCTTGGATAGAGTGGATGTGGAAAGGATGTTTCCACTAGCAGAAGTGTCTAGGACTAGAAGTCATAGCCTCAGAATTAAAGGACGTTCTTTTAGGAAGGAGATGAGGAGGAATTTCTTTAGTCAGAGGGTGGTGAAAATGTGGAATTCATTGCCACAGAAGGCTGTGGAGGCCATCAGTGGATATTTTTAAGGCAGAGATAGATAAACTCTTGATTAATACAGGTGGTAAATGTTAGTTCAAGTTCAAGTGAGTTTATTGTCATGTGTCCCTGATAGGACAATGAAATTCTTGCTTTGCTTCAGCACACAGAACATAGTAGACATTGACTACAAAACACATGAATAAATAAACTGATAAAGTGCAAATAACAGATAATGGGTTATTAATGTTCAGAGTTTTGTCCGAACCAGGTTTAATAGCCTGATGGCTGTGGGGAAGTAGCTATTCCTGAACCTGGTTGTTGCAGTCTTCAGGCTCCTGTACCTTCTACCTGAAGGTAGCAGGGAGATGTGTGTGTGGCCAGGATGGTGTGGGTCTTTGATGATACTGCCAGCCTTTTTGAGGCAGCAACTTCGATAAATCCCCTCGATGGAAGGAAGGTCAGAGCGATGATGGACTGGGCAGTGTTTACTATGTTATGAGGAGTATATGGACAGTGTTATGAGGTTGAAAGCAGGAGAATGGGGTTTGAGACGGAGTGATAAATCAGCCATGATTGAATGGCAGAGTAAACTTGATGGGCCGAATGGCCTAATTCTACTCCTATCATTATGACCTTTATTATAAAAATCTTGAAAACCACAGAAAAATTGGTAAATTCTGCAGTTCCTGAACTCACTCTAAACTTTCAGTTCACAGTCAGCCGACTTCCCCACAGTCACACGTCATCCTCAAAAACTGGAACCATTCTGTGAAATTCCCTTTTTAAGGTCGAGTTAAAATAGTAACTATCGTCTATTTGAACGATGATGTAACCACAATCCCAGAAGGGACGTTCTATGAAAAAAACTTCATTGTAATTCAAAGATAGACACAGAAAGCTGGAGTAACTCAGCGGGACAGGCAGCATCGCTGGAGAAAAAGGAATGGGTGACGTTTCGGGTCGAGTCCCTTCTTGGGTGTTGTCGGTACAGAGTTTGTACGTTCTCCCTGTAACCGCGTGGGTTTTCACTGGGTGCATCGGTTTCCTCCCACTCTCCAAAGTCGTAAAGGTTTGAAAGTTAATTGGCTTCAGGAAGTTGTAAAATTGCACACTAACCTAATGGCTGTAGGTAAGTGTACGGGGTAATCACTGGTCGGCAAGGACTCGCTGGGCCGAAGGGCCTGTTACTGTGCTGTATGTCTAAAGTCTGAAGTACTACAATAAAAGGCAACATAGCACTAACTTGGTGTACCCCCACATTAGGCTTTTATACAAAGCTAATAGCTCTCCTTAAATATCAACATTTCCTTTTCTCCAGAGATGCTGCCAGACCTGTAGAGTTACTCCAGCACTTTGTGTCTATCTTCGGTGTAAACCAGAATCTGCAGTTCCTTTCTGCACCTGTATTGTAATCCAAACCTGGCCTATTCATTTTATATGTAAATGCTCAATTTTATTGCAGCACAGTGGCACAGCTGGTGGAGCTGCTGCCTCACAGCACCGGCGACCCGGGTTCGATCCTGACCGCGGATGCTGTCTGTGTGGAGTTTGCACGTTCTCCCTGTGAACAGGTGGGTTTCCTCCGGGTGCTCCAGTTTCCTACCACATCCCAAAGGCGTGCGGGTTTGTAAATTAATTTGCTTCCGTAAATTGGCCCTAGGGAGTTGATGATAGAGTAGGCTAACATAGAACTAGTGTGTGAACGGGCGATCGATGGTCAGCATAGCGACAGTGGGCTGAGCGGTCTGTTTCCATGCTGTATCTCTAATCTAAATGTAGCAAAATAATTTTGCAATAGAGAGGATGATGAAGGCTCGATTATGACGCTCTGTTTCTAAGGACAATTGGAAGGAAAGCTCTATAAGGGGCTCTATAAGTTTCCTTGCTGTATCTTTCCGTCAATTACAAAAAATGTTCAATTTGAAAGAAGGAAACTCTTCATTACTTTACATCCCTATTTTTTTTTTTTAATTTAAAATCCAATGACAAATGTCATCAGAGTTCTGGAATGTTCTGGCAATGGTTGAAAAGGCAACAAAGAATTCAAATAAACAATTGATCTGTAGAAACATGGAACTGCAGATGCTGCTTTATATCAAAGAGGGACGGACATAGAGTGTTAGAGTGACTCAGTGGGTCAGGCAGCATCTCTGGAGAAAGGGGAGGGGGTGGTGAGGGAGAAGGGGGGGGGGGGGGGGGGGGGGGAGTGAGGAGCTGGGCCAGTCGCAAATGACATCAAGCAGGGTGGTGCCTGATAAAGAAGGGTCACCCATCCTTTTTCTCCAGAGATGCTGCCTGACCTGCTGAGTTACTCCAGCGAGAGTGAAAACTGTTTTTTTAAATCTTGCTGCTCCGGGTGTCTAAATTTAGTTATTACATCGGATGGAAGCTGCATACCAAATCTCCTTGTACCTCTGTGCAATGACAATAAAATATATTATTATTATTATTATCATTATTATTATTTTGTCATATGTCCCAGACAGAACAATGACATTCTTACTTGCAGCAGCACAACAGAATATGTAAACAATAAACATGAAAAAAACCTCTGTGTGTATGTGTGTATATACACACATACGCACACACACACACAATATATTTATTTATTTATTTATTTTATTATTTATTTCAAACAGAATAAAAAGAATAAAAGAATAAAAAGCAAATGTGAAACAGCATCCAAAAACCAAAACAAAAATATTTATAAAGTGTCATAAACAATATCTATAAATAAATGAAATCATATGTGTCCGAAAAGGAGCAGGAAGAAGCCGAAGCTTATTAATTCCCACCCCTTATTCAACTGCTTGTAATTATCTTATACAAATTTAGCAGCTATATTGTTAAAATTATGTATTAGAGTATGGTGTACAATTTTGGTCGCCCAATTATAGGAAGGATGTCAACAAAATAGAGAGAGTACAGAGGAGATTTACTAGAATGTTGCCTGGGTTTCAACAACTAAGTTACAGAGATAGGTTGAATAAGTTAGGTCTTTATTCTCTGGAGCGCAGAAGGTTAAGGGGGGACTTGATAGAGGTCTTTAAAAATGATGAGAGGGATAGACAGAGTTGATGTGGACAAGCTTTTCCCTTTGAGAATAGGGAAGATTCAAACAAGAGGACATGACTTCAGAATTAAGGGACAGAAGTTTAGGGGTAACATGAGGGGGAACTTCTTTACTCAGAGAGTGGTAGCGGTGTGGAATGAGCTTCCAGTGGAAGTGGTGGAGGCAGGTTCGTTGGTATCATTTAAAAATAAATTGGATAGGCATATGGATGAGAAGGGAACGGAGGGTTATGGTATGAGTGCAGGCAGGTGGGACTAAGGGAAAAAAGTTGTTCGGCACGGACTTGTAGGGCCGAGATGGCCTGTTTCCGTGCTGTAATTGTTATATGGTTATATGGTTATATGTACACCATATGTACACCAGCCACTATATGTACACCAAATTATTAACATTTGAACACTAATCAAATATTTACAAAGCCATACAAAAAAGAAAAAAAGAAAAAGAAAAGAAAAAAAAGAAAAATGTACGTACACATAAAAAAAACACCTAGTGCAAAAAGACAACACCAATGCTCCGTCTACATAGTTCAGAGCTTATTTGGAGGTTGTAGTATTTAATAGTCTGATGGCTGTAGGTATGAAGATATCAAGCCAATCAGCCTACAAACCTGTACGTCTTTGGAGTGTGGGAGGAAACCGGAGCTCCCGGATATAAACCCCACACGGTCACAGGGAGAACGTACAAACTCGGTACAAGCAGCACCGGTAGTCAGGATTGAACCCGGAACTCTGGCGCTGTAACGCAGCAACTCTACCGCTGCGCCATCGTGCCGTCCTTCAGGTTGGCATGCAAGGAGTAGATTGCCGGGTTTGAAGCAAGCAACCAAATTTCCTCAAAAAAATACCCCACATCTAACTATTCACGCAATCGAAAGCCTTGGTAAAAGGCTGCTGGATGCAATAATAACTCGCAAAGCTCAGCTTCAAAACTGCTTTTGAAAAGCATGAAACAGCTCTCTGCTGTATTGAGCTGGTGACTGTCACCTTAAATTAAGCAGATCACACGCAAATTTAAAAATATATATATCTTAAAGGCTCACATTATATTGGTATATTGGTTCCAAATTTGCTCATCATCGACTCCCTGGGAAAAAGCTCGAATGAAAGTATAGCTCGAGATAAAATATAAATAGACCTTGCAATTGGCTCAGTCACAAATAATGACAGATTGTTATTTTATGAATGAGAATATTGGTTGTTAATCTCAAACAAGCATATAAATATATGCATTTCAACACCATCTATTCTGCTTTAAAAATAGACAGGATTTTTTAGCTAACTCCATCTGTGAATGAATTAGTGAAGAGGAAGAAAATTAGTTTAGTTTAGAGATACAACATGGAAACAGGCCCTTCAGCCCAACGAGTGCCTACTGGCCATCGATCACCCATTCACATTAGTTCTATATTATCCCAGTTTCTCATCCACTCCCTGCACACTAGGGGCGGTTTACAGAGGCCAATTGACCTACAAACCCGCACGTCTTTGGGATTTGGAAGGAACAGGAGTACTAGGAGGAAGTCCACGCGGTCACGGGGAGAATGTGCAAACTCCACACAGACAGCACCTGAGGTTAGGATCGAACACGGGTCTCTGGCGCTGTGAGGCGGCAGATCTACCCGCTGCGCCACTGTGCCGCCCATACCTTCCGTGCCAAAGCCCTAAATTCGGCTATTGCCTCGTTACACCTCTTCAGCCATTCCCCAATACCCCCTCCATCATTGCCTTCCTTAAAATGAATCCTGTCATGAACTATTATCTACCCCTGCACCCCCTCTCAACAAAACAGCAGGATTTGAGAATAACACATCCTGCTGTCAATAAAATATTGTAACTGATATTGCAATAATTTGATGCATTATGACCCTGATGAATACAAACAGAAGTAGTTGAGGGGGGGGGGGGGGGAAACAGAATATTTTACAGTGTGCAATATTGCGTTGGGCCGGACGCAGGCAGGTGGGACTAGTGTAGATCGGGCGTGTTGGTCGCTGTACGACACTGACTCTATTGGCTGATCTTTTCTGGTATTTTGTATGAGCTCATTGTTCTATCTATTAGGCACAAAATGCTGGAGAAACTAGGGTCGAGACCCTCCATCAGACCCAGCATCAGGAGTCTAAAGAAGGGTTTCAACCGAAACATCACCTGTTCCTTTTCTCCAGGGACGCTGCCTGAGCTGCTGAGTTACTCCAGCACTTTGTGTCTTTTTTTGTTGTTGTAAAACATCTTGTTTCTACTCCATTATGTCCAGAGAACGTAGGTTTAAGGTGAAGGGGAAAAGATTTAACAGGAACATGAGGGGTAGCTTTTTCACACAAAGGGTGGTGGGTGTATGGAACAAGCTGCCGAAGGAGGTAGTTGAGGCTGGGACTATCCCAATGTTTAAGAAATAGTTAGACAGGTACATGGATAGGACAGGTTTGGAGGGATATGGACCAAGCGCAGGCAGGTGGGACTAGTGTAGCTGGGACATGTTGTGGGCAAGTTGGGCCAAAGGGCCTGTTTCCACACTGTATCGCTCTATGACTCTACTCATTGTTTTAAATCCTATCACACCACCCTGTAACTAATACTTCTAAACCCTTACAAAGTGCAAAATTATGGGCCTTACTGTCATAATTCGAGTTAAAAAACGCACAAAACTCTGCAATGGGTGAGAGAATTATTAGAAGTACTCAACCCTGTCACATTCCACATATCTCCACACCTGGATATTCAGAGATACTGCGCGGAAACAGGCCCTTCGGCCCACCGAGGAAGACTAGCCATCGATCACTAGCTGACTAGCGATCACTTCGTACACTAACACTATCCTACACACCTCGTACACTAGCACTATCCTACTTACAATCTACAGAAGCCAATTAACCTGCAAACCTGCACGTCTTTGGAGTGTGGGGAGCGGGGGGGGGAAGGGGGGAACCGGAGCTCCCGGAGAAAACCCACGCAGTCACCAGGAGAAGGTACAACCTCCGTGCAGACAAGCACCCGTGGTCAGGATCGAACCCGGGTCTCTGGCGCTGAAAGGCAGCAACTCTACCGCTGTGTCACCATTACAGTGAAAAGGGACAAGATGGCCAAATTTAGCAAATGCTTCAAGATGACATCACCTTCCAGATGACATCACCTTCCAGATCTTGCCAATAAAATGCGATCAGAATAGCAGAATATTAAATGGAATTATTCCTATTCTGGATGCCATTCAAAAGCAAATAGTAATAGTCAGCAAGGGTATATATATATATATATATTTTTTTTTAAAATAGGTCAAAATTGATTTTTGAATTGAGAGCTTCGCCGATAGCTTGTTGTCCTGCAAAAAGTGGCCGATGGCGTGACTGACGGATGAATCGGATCAGCTGTTCATCAGTTGTGATAAAAATGTGTGAGAAGGAACTGCAGATGCTGGTTTAAGCCGAAGATAGACACAAAATGCTGGAATAACTCAGTGGGTCAGGCAGCATCTCTGGAGAAAATGAATAGGTAACGTTTCGGGTGGAAGAAGGGGGTCTCGAAATGTTACCTATTCCTTTCCTCCAGAGACGCTGCCTGACCCGCTGAGTTACTCCAGCATTTTATGTCTTTCTTCAATGGTAATAAAATGACTGAAGGCAAACGAGCGCTCTCTGTGTAAAATGTAATCTTTGCACAGAAACCGTGGGGAACAAAAGCGACTGGAAGCAGACAATGGAAATTATTCCAGCTCGGCCACCCCTTGAGTGGTATCATGAAAAAGGAGAGCAGAGTTAACCACCCCCCCCTCTTAAAAAAAAAGCACGATTTCCCCTCTTGTTTTAAGCGGGGAAATTTTAATAAAATAATAATAATAAATACTTTATTGATCCCCTCAGGGAAATTCAGATGTCCAGAAGCCAACAACCACCAAACCCACATATTTAGAACGCAAGCAGACAAAAAATACAATATGGACAATACCTGAAAGCAATAAATACTTAAAAAGACCCAATAATTAACTATTAAAAATGCAAAGCATCCCCATACAGCCTAGCGGTCAGTATTATGAAATCTAATGGCTGCAGGGGTGAAGGATCTCCTGAACCTCTCCGGTCTACAGCGCAAGGAGCCGGTTGCCGTTCCGTGTGCTCTTGTGACCCATTTGCTCTTTTAAACGCAATACATGCGAAATTCCCCTGAAATTCCCAACCCGAGTTGGGATTACTCACTCTATCAGCTGCCACTGGTCAGCAAGAGAACAGAATACAGCTGCAGTATCTCGAAATAAGTGACTATATTTCTATCACACATCCCACCCATCCTCCTGTCATTCGCACAGGGGTTAACCCAAGACACCAATAATGTCTGAAGAAGGGTCTCGACCCGAAACGCCACCTATTCCTTTTCCCCCCAGAGATGTTGCCTGACCCGCTGAGTTACTCCAGCAAAAATATGTTTTCTTATGATACTGTGAAAGGAGTATGATTAAGATATTAGAATGGAGATGAGGAGGATTGTCTTTAGCCAGAGGGTGGTGAATCTGTGGAATTCATTGCCACGGATCTGCTATGGAGGCCAAGTCATTGGGTATTTTTAAGGCGGAGATTGACAGATTAGTACGGGTGCCAGCGGTCATGGGCAGGAGAATGGGGTTGAAGGGGAAATATAGATCAGTCATGATTGAATGGTGGAACAGACTTGATGGATCGAAAGGCATAGATAGAGTGGATGTGGAAAAGATGTTTCTACTGGTGGGAGAGGTCATAGCCTCAGAATTCAAGGGCGCTCTTTTAGAAAGGAGGCGAGGGGAAACTTCTTTAGTCAGAGGGTAGTTAATCTGTGGAACTCATTGCCACAGAGGGCTGTGGAGGCCGAGTCAGTGGATATTTTTAAGGCAGAGATAGACAAATTCTTGATTAGAACGGATGTCAAGGGTTCTGGGGAGAAGGCAGGAAAATTGGATTAGGAGGCAGAGATCAGCCATGATTGAATGGCGGAGTAGACTCGATGGGCCGAATGGCCTAAGTCTACTCCTATAATTTGTGAATTTATGAATGGCCTAATTCTGTTCCTAGAATGTATGAAGTTGTGAAAGCCTTTGTGGGGCTAACAATAAACAAATTCAAGAACAAAGCACGTTGTGAATGAGCTCAAGCGATGCCTCATTAGGATTGGAATCAGACATTACAACTTCACGTCAGGCTGGAACAACCCAGCGGATAAATGATGCATGAAGTGTTGTCTCAAAGCAAGATGCTTCAAACATGAAGCGCTGGGTCAGTGGTACAACTTGTAACACATCCAACTACAAGGTCCAACTGTTTCATTCGTCGGCCACTTGCTTCGAGACAACGTTTCATTTGTGGGATACACAAGAAGATTAGGTTCAACATGACTGAATACTTTGTATGTAATTAAACTTTGCCAAAACCCTTTGAGAAGGCGCTTACAATGAATTGCCTGCCGTCAAATAAACAAAAGGAACAGAGGAACTCCAAGTACAGTAAATGAAAACGCACAAGGAGCTGCAGATGCTGGTTCACAGAAAAATAGACACAAAGTGCTGGAGTCAAAATATTAGTTAACTTGTTAAATGACTCACAATGAGAGCTTTTATGTTATTGATGGGACACATTTAGACAATAGACAATAGGTGCAGGATTAGGCCATTCGGCCCTTCGAGCCAGCACCGCCATTCATTGTTTGTAGATACAGCGTAGAAACAGGTCGTTCGGCCCACTGAGTCCAAGCCGACCAACGATCGCCCGTTCACACTAGTTCTGTGTTCTCCCATTTTCTCATCCACTCCCTACACACCAAGGGGCAATTTACAGAGACCAATTCACCTACAAACCCGCAAGTCTTTGGGTTGTGGGAGGGCACTGTTCTGTGCTGCTCCATGAGCATACACTCTACGAGACCGGAGCACCAGGAGGAAACTCAGGCTCGGTCACAGAGAGAGATCATGCAAACTCCACACAGAGAGCACCCGAGGTCATGATCGAACCCGGGTCTCTCGCACCACGAGGCAGCAGCTCTACCAGCTGTGTCGCCCTAACCAAGGTCTGGGAGTATAATTTAATGTCTAACTGGTCAGATGCATCAATCCAGGGGCCAGCACCCAAATATTATATTGTGAAATAAAGGGGCCAGGAATTTCAGAGCAAGTTAATATCTTATTCACTGTAGCCAGACTCTATACGAAATGTGTTATATAAATAAAGTTGCCTTGCCTTGCCTTGCCTATACAATGCTGGGGTCCTTGTTGGAAGGTAAGCTCTGAACTGGTTCCTCGGAATCTATTTTACTGGTATTTAACTCTGTGGCGACCAGACCAATCCATGTATAGAAGGAAATTCCCAAATGCTTCCAAGTATTGGGATTACAGTGAGCGATGTGATATTTGTTAATGCAATGACTCACATAGGCTGGGGTGAACTACAATGCTGTCACTGAAAATCCTTGGATTGACATCATCAGCATCTGATCATTCCGACATCAATCGACAAATTAATACAAATCCAGAGACAATATCGATGAAAGATAAAACCCATGCTGGTAAGTCTTGTTTCTGGATTAGGACAGAGATGTGAAGGTAAGGGAAGTACATTTACACACACACACTCACTCTTGCTCTCTCTCACACACACACACACACTCTCGCGCACACACTGGCTCACACCCACACAAACTCTCTCTCTCACACACACACACATTCTCTCTCACACACACACACATTCTCTCTGGCTCACACACACACCCTCTCTCTCTCTCTCACACACACACACACACACACACACTCATTCTCTCTCGTTCACATACACACCCTCTCCCTCTCACACACACACACTCTCATTCTCTCTCGCTCACATACACACCCTCTCCCTCTCACACACACACACTACACATACAAGATAGACACAAAATGCTGGAGTAACTCAGCGGGACAGGCAGCATCTCCGGAGAGAAGGAATAGGTGACGTTTCGGGTCGAGACCCTCCTTCAGACATCTTACACACACCTATACGATACAGAAGATTAAAATAACAACAGGAAGTCACGATTGGGAAACGGTCTACTCTCGGGCACCTTGTAAATGTGTGTAAAATGTTCAGGGTCAACAACCACCAGCGCTGAGAACAAATAAATGCAAGATGATCGATATTTGTACATTTCATCTTGAACAATTAATAAGCCCCACGGCAGTATTGGGCGTTCGGCTCCCATCTTTAAAAAAAAATCATTCTCACCATTACGGTGAAATTCACTGACATTTCACGCTATTCGCTGCTGAAACAACACGTTCAGAAACAGAAAATAGAATGGAAAATATTTTGTTTCCAATACATTGTCTTCTTTGAATAGGTGAGGCGACAACACCTGGATTGTCAGAAATCTCTGCCTGGCTAATATCATGATCCCACAATGTATACAGATCGCATCTCCCATTCATTTCTCAATATATATATATTTTTTTCTTTTAAATCAATCATTTTTGTTTCTGCATTTGCACGCAGGTCTATTGCATTGGGTGCAATGCACTGCCTTACCCAGGACAGGATGCGGAGAATGGTCTGGGGTTGCTTCAGGAAGGCGATGGGGTCAACGCCAGACCCAGCCTTGCCAGCGCCGTACGCACCTCCTTCCATCTTAAGCCTTGCTCACTGTCTGTGTCCCTCGCTCAGACAGCCCTGGAAGCACCGGGGACGCGCAGCGGGAGCGCGCACCGCCCCAAAGCGCGCCCCCGCGCGTCGTCACCCTGTATTGCCCTGCCTGCACAGCCCCCACAGACGCTGCCTGACCCACTGATTCCATAGATACATAGAAAATAGGTGCAGGAGTAGGCCATTCGGCCCTTCGAGCCTGCACCGCCATTCAATATGATCATGGCTGATCATCCAACTCAGTATCCTGTACCTGCCTTCTCTCCATACCCCCTGATCCCTTTAGCCACAAGGGCCACATCTAACTCCCTCTTAAATATAGCCAATGAACTGGCCTCAACTACTCTCTGTGGCAGAGAGTTCCAGAGATTCACCACTCTCTGTGTGAAAAATGTTTTCTATGTTTCTATGAAGACAGCAGACAAAAAATGCTGGAGAAACTCAGCGGGTGCAGCAGCATCTATGGAGCGATGGAAATAGGCAACGTTTCTGGCCGAATCCCTAGGGTTTCGGCCTGAAACGTTGCCTATTTCCTTTGCTCCATAGATGCTGCTGCACCCGCTGAGTTTCTCTAGCACTTCAGTCTACCTTCCATTTTCCAGCATCTGCAGTTCCTTCTTAAACACATCTATGTAGAGAACTAGGAATAGGGGTCGAATGGGGTCGAGACCCTTCTACAGACTGAAGAAGGGTCCCCACCCCCGAAACGTCGCCCATTCCTTCTCTCCAGAGATGTTGCCTGATCCGCTGAGTTACTCCAGCATTTTGTGCCTTATCTAAGAGTTTCACTGTTCTGTCTGGGACATCTATCTATATTACTAAAACTCTCATCTTGACCACTTCCTGTCTGCGTTGTAATTACATTTGGGCAAAAACAATCCCCCATAGCGCTACAATTTTTGCCACCTTACTCACCATTCTCCTCTGCTGCAAGCCAAATAAGTTTTGTTCCGATCGGTGAATTAGTACAAAAGCTATTAAGGCTTTGAAGGTTCCTCCTCCCCCACAGCCCACACCCCTACCGCACTCCCCCCCTCCCCCACCCCTTCCCCCACCGCTCTCCCCCACACCCCCTCCTCCTCATCCCCCCTCCGCTTCCCCCACACCGCCACACACATCCTCCCCCACCACCCCCACCTCTCCCCTCCCCCAGACACCCCCCTCCCCCACACCCCCTCCCCCCACACATAGCCCCCACCTCCCCCCCACACATCCCCCTCCCACACACCCCCTCCCCGGGTTTGATCCTGACTACACGTGCTGTATGTAAGGAGTTTGTATGTTCTCCCCGTGACCTGCGTGGGTAACTCAGTGGGTCAGGCAGCATCTCTGGTCTGATGAAGGGCCTCGACCTGACTCGTCACCCATTACTTCTCTGTAGAGATGCCGCCTGTCCAGCTGAGTTACTCTAGCATTTTGTGTCTTATCTTCGATGTAAACGAGCATCTGCAGTTCCTTCCTGCACCGAGTTTATACCAATTGTTTGGTTGTTCGAGCCAAAATGAATATGGAAAGTACAGAGGACTTCTTAAAATAAAAAAGGAAATTACGTTTAGCCACAAGGGTGTATGAAAATACACGAGCGGTTGATGATGAAGGGAACTTGGTTCTCATTGTCAGCCACAAAGGGAAAGGGTAGACCAGCTGATAATGCTGCTGCCTCTCAGCTGTGGTATCTGCTTCAATCCTGATGTTTTGCACCTTTTGTGTGGGAAGTTTACACATTCTCCCCGTGACCTATCGGGTTTCCCCCGGGTGCTTCAGTTTCCCCCCTGTACAGTCATACAGCATGGAAACAGGCCCTTCGGCCCAACTCACCCAGGCCGACCAACATGCCCATCTACATTAGTCCTACCTGCCTGTGTTTGGCCCATATCCTTCTAAACCTGTCCTATCCATGTACCTGTTCAAATGTTTTTTAAAATGTTATGAAAGTACCTGCCTCAGCTACCTCCTCTGGCAGCTCCTTCCATAAACCTATCACCCACTGTGTGAAAAAGTTGCTTCTCGGGTTCCTATTAACCCCCCCCCCCCCCCAACCTTTAACCTATGTCAGAAGGTACACAAAAATGCTGGAGAAACTCAACGGTTGCAGCAGCATCTATGGAGCGAAGGAAATAGGAAACGTTTCGGGCCGAAACCCTTCTTCAGACCTATTTCTCTCATGATCTTATACATCTCTATAAGATCACACCTCATTCCTCCTGCGCTCCAAAGAATAAAGTGCTGGCCTGCTCAAGCCCAGCCTCACGAGTCCTGGCTACATCCTCGTTAAATCTTCTCTGCACCCTTTCCAGCTTGAACAACACCTTCTTTCGCAAATCATCCTCAATCAGATTACCGAGACAGAAGACATACCTTGTACCTTCCAAAGAGTCCACCACGGACTTTTATGCCCCTGTCCCACTTAGGAAACCAGAACGGAAACCTCTGGAGACTTTGGCCCCACCCAAGGTTTCCGTGCGGTTCCCGGAGGTTTTTGTCAGTCTCCCTACCTGCTTCCACTACCTGCAACCTCCGGCAACCACCTGCAACCTCCGGGAACCGCACAGAAACCTTGGGTGGGGCGCAAAGTCTCCAGAGGTTTCCGTTCAGGTTTCCTAAGTGGGACTGGGGCATAATACTGGAAGTTGGACAATTTTATACTGGACAATTTTTGCATTTACATCAAGCCAATTAATCAAGCCAATTAACCTACAATTTCCTGTCACCTAATGCAGGAAGTCATAGAGAGAAGAGAGCGAAGACTTATGTCATTGACAAATTGGATAATGTGAATTCTGAGGAGTCTGGAGGTTTTTTTTTGTCATGAGTACCAACAAAAGACTACCTAGAGTGGGTTTGTTTTCTTTGGAATAAAGGAGATGAGGGGGAATTTGAAATGATGTCTATAAAATTACGAGAAGCAGCGCGGGTCTACTTCCCTTAACAGAGTGGTTAGTAACTACGAGAAAACATTTACATGAATTAGTTCTACTTATGTCGTGTCCATCTTCCACGTTTCAAATGTTGACCTCGCCGTCATCGTCCGTCCTGAAAAGGACGCAAGCTTCCGGCGACAATCAGCGTGAGCCACCACTTGTCGCAAGAGATGATGGTGGTAGCAGCGTTATCTCGGGATACCTCCAGTTTCCAGCCCCGTGACGTGGAGGCTTCTGCTATGGGGCCAGTGAATTAGTTGGAGGATTGCAAGGAAGCTGAGAAGAAAATATTTCACTGAACAAATGATAGGAATAGAAACATAGAAAATAGGTGCAGGAGTAGGCCATTCGGCCCTTCGAGCCTGCACCGCCATTCAATATGATCATGGCTGATCATCCAACTCAGTATCCTGTACCTGCCTTCTCTCCATACCCCCTGATTCCTTTAGCCACAAGGGCCACATCTAACTCCCTCTTAAATATAGCCAATGAACTGGCCTCAACTACTTTCTGTGGCAGAGAATTCCACAGATTCACCACTCTTGGTGTGAATTTTTTTTTAATCAACTTGGTCCTAAAAGACTTCCCCCTTATCCTTAAACTGTGACCCCTTGTTCTGGTCTTCCCCAACATCGGGAACAATCTTCCTGCATCTAGCCTGTCCAACCCCTTAAGAATTTTGTAAGTTTCTATAAGAGCCCCCCTCAATCTTCTAAATTCTAGTGAGTACAAGCCGAGTCTATCCAGTCTTTCTTCTTATGAAAGTCCTGCCATCCCAGGAATCAGTCTGGTGAACCTTCTCTGTACTCCCTCTATGGCAAGAATCCAGAACTCCCTGGTTGAAAAGACGATGGAAATCCTCTCTCCCTCTCAACCCCATTCTCCTGCCTTCTCCCCATAACCCCTGACCCCCCTACTAATCAAGAATCTATCTATCTCTGCCTTCAAAATATCCATTGACTTGGCCTCCACAGCCATTTGTGGCAATGAATTCCACAGATTCACCACCCTCTAATGAAAGTCCATTTTTGGCAAGTTGTAGGCCATGCTTCAGTGCTCTAAATTCCCCTGAATCTTAAGTGATTTGCATAAAAACGAGTTTTATCTGCCGGGTTGCACCGATCTCAAAAACAGCACCAAAGATATAAAATAAGATTTTTTTAAATTTAAATGCTGATTAAACAATCTCGACTCTCATAACTTGAGTCTCGTATTTTTTTACTTTCAGTTAATTTGAGTAGGGCCCGAGAGGGGATTTCATGTGTTTTCCAAACATTGTGTCAGGTTTAGGGTGCTTTCCACCTCAAAAGATGTGATGGATCATGACCTGCATCTGTTCCAACTTGAACAAGGTCATTGTGCTGAAGCTTCCAGCACTTTGCTGTGTCAGATCTTAACAGTATTGGCATTGATGGCCAGATATCAGTGGCACACAGTTTGCCACAGTGGAGACAGAGAGAGAGAGAGAGAGACAGCCAGACAGACAGACAGAGACCAGGGGCCACAGTTTAAGAATAAGGGGTAAGCCATTTAGAACGGAGATGAGGAAACACTTTTTCTCACAGAGAGTGGTGAGTCTGTGGAATTCTCTGCCTCAGAGGGCGGTGGAGGCGGGTTCTCTGGATGCTTTCAAGAGAGAACTAGATAGGGCTCTTAAAAATAGCGAAGTCAGGGGATATGGGGAGAAGGCAGGAACGGGGTACTGATTGGGGATGATCAGCCACGATCACATTGAATGGCGGTGCTGGCTCGAAGGGCTGAATGGCCTCCTCCTGCACCTATTGTCTATTGTCTATTGTTAACCGGCAGATGGTTTCTTCTACCTTCTTGTGAACAGTTGACTTTATGAAAGGATGACAGAGACAGAGACAGAGGGAGAGAGAGAGAGGTGAGAGAGAGAGGTGAGAGAGAGAGGTGAGAGAGAGGAGAGTAAGAGAGAGGTGAGAGACAGGTGTGAGAGAGGTGAGAGGGAGAGGTGTGTGTGTGTGTGTGTGTGTGAGAGAGAGAGCGAGAAAGAGATGTGGGAGTGAGGGACAGAGAGAGACAGACTACGCAACTGATGAGGGGAGAGATTTAATGGGAACCCAAGGGCCAATTTTTTCACTCAGTGGATGGAGGGTGTATGGAATGAGCTGCCAGAGGAGGTAGTTGAGGGCAGGGATTATAACAGCATTTAAACAACACCTGGATAGGAAAGGTTTAGAGAGATATGGGCCAATAGGGCTTAGCTTAGATGGGGCATCTTGGTCAGCATGGACAAGTTGGGCTAGAGGGCATATTCCTGTGCTATATGGTTCTATGAGTAAGCATCAATTTTGGTATTGATTCCACATGCTCATCAATACTCTTGCATCAACTTTCTGAAGGAAACTTGAAACTGGTTCTGGCAATTAGGGCGGCACGATGGCGCAACCTTGCAACGCCAGAGACCCGGGTTCGATCCTAATTACCGGTGCTATCTGTACGGAGTTTGTACGTTTACCCCGTGACCTGCGTGAGTTTTCTCCGGCAGCTCTGGTTTCCTCCCACTCTCCAAAGGCACGCAGGTTTGCAGGCTAATTGGCTTGGTATCATTGTAAATTGTCCTACTAGTGTCCTGTGACTAGTGGTGTGACTCAGGGTTCAGTGTTAGGCCTGATACTGTTTGTCATCTCTATCAATGATTTGGATGAGAACATACACAGCAAGATTAGCACGTTTGCTGATAGCTTAGTTTAGTTTAGAGATACAGCGCGGAAACAGGCCCTTCGGCCCACCGAGTACGCACCGCCCAGCGATCCCCGCACATTCACGCACAACTCGGGTCAATTTACACTTATACCAAGCCAATACAAATCTGTACGTCTTTGTAGCGTGGGAGGAAACCGAAGATCTTGGAGAAAACCCACGCAGGTCACAGGGAGAACATGCAAACTCCGTACAGACAGCACCCGTAGTCGGGATCGAACCCGGGTCTCTGGCGCTGCAAGTGCTGTAAGGTAGCAACTCTAGCGCTGCGCCACCGCGCCGCCTGATGATACAAAAATGGGTGGTTTTGCAGATAGTGAGGATTATTGTGAAGAATCGCAGTAGGGTCTTGATCGGTTGGCTAGGTGGGCTGAGGAATGGTTGATGGAATTTAATACAGAGAAATGTGAGGTGCCGCAATTTGGGACCATAGGCAGGAGGCAGGACCTACACTGTGAATGGTAGGGCTCTTGGGAGTAAAGCAGAGGAATCTAGGAGTGCAGGTGCATGGTTCATTGAAGGTCGGGTCACAGGTAGATCAGGTGGTCAAAAAGATTTTTGGCACATTGGCCTTCATCAGTCAAGAGTATTGAGTGTAGAAGTCAAGAGGTCATGTTGCAATTGTGTAAGACGTTAGTGAGGCCACATTTACAGTATTGTGTACAGTTCTGGGCACCATGTTATAGGAAAGATGTTGTCAAGCTGGAAAGGGTAGAGAAGATTTACGAAGATGTTGCCGGGACTAGAGGGTCTGAGCTACAGGGAGAGGTTGAGTAGGCTAGGACTCTATTCCTTGCAGTGCAAAACGATGAGGGGTGATCTTATAGAGGTGTATAAAATCATGAGAGGAATAGATCGGGTAGATACACAGAGTCTCTTGCCCAAAGTAGGTGAATCGAGGACCAGTGAACATAGGTTTAAGGTGAAGGGGAAAAGATTTAATGGGAATCTGAGAGGTGACTTTTTCACACAGTGGGTGGTGCGTGTATGGAACAAGCTCCCAGAGGAAGTAGTTGACGCTGGGAATATTCCAACTTTTAAGAAAGCTAGACAAGTACATGGATAGGACAGGTTTGGAGGGATATGGACCAAATGCAGGCAGGTAAGACATGTGTAGCTGGGAGAAGTTGGACGGTGTGGGCAAGTTGGGCCGAAGGGCCTGTTTCCACACTGCATCACTCTATAACACTAGTGCCTGAAGGATAGTGTTAGTGTACGGGGATCGCTGGTCGATGTGGACTTAGTGGGACGAAGGGCCTTTTTCCGAGCTGTATCTCTAAAACGAAAAAACTAAAACTGCAACAAATGCTGTATTAAGGGATTTAAAAAGGGAATATAATTTTTTTAACGGTGAGGTGTTGGGGAAAGCAAAGAATCCTTAAACATTACATGTCTATTTATTGTAGAATCAAAAAATCATTTACTAGAGTTTAATACAAAGCAAAGAGATGGGGAACAAGATTTACTTGGGCAAAAACAAAAACATTTTACATGCTTCTATCCCACTTTGAAAACAAAATGACATGAGAATTGTATGTACAGAGGATTACAGGCATTTGAATACAATATCTTATGAGTCACTGCTGGGATATTTCCACTAGTGGGAGAGTCTAGGACCAGAGGGCACAGCCTCAGAATAAAAGGATGTACCATTAGAAGGGAGATGAGGAGGAAATGTTTTAGCAAGAGGGTGGTGAATCTGTGGAATTCATTGCCACAGACAGGAGGCTGCGTCATTTGGTATTTTTAAAGTGGAGATGGATAGATTCTTGATTAACACGAGGGTCGAAGGTTACAGGTAGAAGGCGCGAGAATGGGGTTGAAAGGGAAAAATAGCTCAGCCGTGATCAAATGGCAGAGCAGAATAGATGGCCCGAATGGCATAATTTTGTTCCAATGTCTTAATCTCCACATGATCAATCTAACCTACAGAAATAGACTTACCTGCCTTAGATTGAGACTGCAAGTTAAAAATGAAAACCAGGCCTTTCATAGTCTCTTTACACATCATTGGTTTGGAATAGCATCATTTCTATAGCAGAGATAGCCAATCGCAGGAATAAGCTGCATACACCCAAATCTAATATAGCAGATGTTACAGTAAACATGAATCACGATAACATTTGACAAGTCCAGTCTGGGATTCAAACACCCGACTTAAGGATACCCTGCACATACAGTGCTTGAGAGGCTGGTGGGATGGAGTTACCACCTGCAGTAGGGGCTGCAAGCATCATTTTAGACAGCTGGAGCCTGGGATGGGCCTGGCGCAGATGCCACGCAAATGTGCCAGTCCGCTGGACATTGCCGCACCATCTGTCGTTGGTGGAAAGGTTCTTCCGGACCAACACCTTTGACCACAAGTCCATCGGGCGGTGGTCAGCACGGAACGTCCTGCAGGCACTGCAGGGAAATGACTCCATGGACCCTGTGGCGTGGTTCCCAGAGCAGACGGCCCAAGCTTGTCTGGCCAAATGCCTCATCGTCAGAACTCACCAACAAGCGCCAAGAACTGACTTGGCTGGCGGTGAGGGGGGGGGGGGGGGGGGGGGGGGGGGTGGTGGGGCCTCCACAGATTTATTTCCCCTTCTACAGCTTCCTCCAGGCATCATAATTAGCTAGCAGGAATTACTCCTGCAGGGTGACAATACTTTGGATTTCCTCCTATAACTGGGGCGGCACGGTGACGCAGCTGGTTTAGCCGCTGCCTCTCGGCGGCAGAGTCCCGGGTTCAATCCTGACCTCGGGTGCTGTCTGTGTGGAGTTTGCACGTCCACCCTGTGACCGCATGGGTTTCCTCCGGGTGCTCCGGTCTCCTCCCACATCCCAGACGTGCGAGTTTGTAGGTTAATTGGCCTCTGTAAATTCCCACCCCCCGAGTGTGGGTATTGAGTGGATGAGAAAGTGGGATAACATAGAACTAATGTGAATGGATGATCGATGGCCAGCATGGACTCGGTGGGCCGAAGGACCCGTTTCCATAGATGCTGGAGTAACTCAGCAAACCAGGCAGCATTTCTGGAGAACATGGATAGGTGAAGTTTCAGGTCAGGACCCTTCTTCAGACTCAGGGCACGTTTCCATGCTGTATCTGTGAAACTAATAAACATGCCTCAGAGCAGAAAGCAGTGAGAACGCTGGGAGGGAAAATCGGTAAAAAATATATCTATTTAGTGAAACTAGACATTCCTGCTGATTCACATCCTAGTTATTCAAGATAGCCGGGTTGCATTCATACAAATTCAGTGCAAATTAAACTGCTTTTGTTCTATTTTTATTTATTTTTCTTCCTTGATTCAAATTTCACCTCATTGTGCACTTAATCATTTATCCCCATAAGTGAAAAATTAGATTCATAATTTGCGTAAAAGACATTAAATTATGGACAAAAAGCCTGTTACCATTTCGACAAGGTACATGTTGAACATGATAGACACAAAGTGCAGGAGTAACTTAGCGGGTCAGGCAGTATCTTTGGAGTAAAAGGATTGGTATAAACCAGCATCTGCAGTTCTTTCTCCCTTGTTGGATTGCAACCTTGTCGTGGTCGGGGAGCTTGTGTGTCTCAGTGACCCCTAGAGCTATGCCAGCGGGAGATTCGTCTCCTGTTAGGGTCTCCCATGCTGGACAGGTCGAAGGGTAGAGGCGAAACGAAGAGCGATCCACTGGTCCTCCAGGTTGGAGGTCGAGCACAGGGCTAACAACCCTGTCTCGTAAAACAACAAATATGTTACGGAAACAGCAACTGAAGGAATCAACACTACTGGGCGTGATGGACTTACAGGGCTATCAACAGATGCTGGGATGAATGCCAATGGTGAAAGAAGAGAACCAGAGTGCAGAGAAGGTTCACCAGACTGATTCCTGGGATGTCAGGACTTTCATATGAAGAAAGACTGGATAGACTCGGCTTGTAATCGCTAGAATTTAGGAGATTGAGGGGGGATCTTATAGAAACTTACAAAATTCTTAAGGGGTTGGACAGGCTAGATGCAGGAAGATTGTTCCCGATGTTGGGGAAGTTCAGGACAAGGGGTCACAGCTTAAGGATAGAGGCGAAATCCTTTAGGACCGAGATGAGAAAAACATTTTTCACACAGAGAGTGGTGAATCTCTGGAACTCTCTGCCACAGAAGGTAGTTGAGGCCAGTTCATTGGCTATATTCAATAGGGAGTTAAATGTGGCCCTTGTGGCTAGGGGGATCAGGGGGTATGGAGAGAAGGCAGGTACAGGATACTGAGTTGGATGATCAGCCATGATCATATTGAATGGCAGTGCAGGCTCAAAGGGCCGAATGGCCTACTCCTGCACCTATTTTCTATGTTTCTATCCCAAGAATAGCCCTGCACTGGACACCGGAAGGGAAAAGGAAAAGAGGGAGACCCAAAACCACCTGGCGTCGAACTGTAGAGGAGGAAATGAAAACACTGGACCTGACCTGGGGTAGTGTCCAGAAGCTAGCCCAGAACAGACAGGAGTGGAGGACCTTTGTTGCTGCCCTACATGCCAGAAGGCATAATAGGCAGTAAGTAAGTAAATAGATCTTTGTTTCTATATCTTAGACACGTTTGCTTCCATTGTAATAATTTACAAAACCACACACAAAGGATCAATAATAGGTGGGTTCCTCATGCCGTTAATATTCTTGCATGTCGACTGAGGGCCGTCTGTGTGGTGGTGGCAACGACAGAACATATTTTGCAATTCTTCCTTGCAGCAATGTCCACACACATTTCAATCTCACAAAACTGCTTTTAAAACACAGTCACAGTGGTTCTGATACGTCATGGCAACAATAATCGCGACATACATAATCCAGCTTTAAAGTGGTATTAAAGAGGCATAGGCACATTGATGTACAGGGAATGGAGGGATATGCAAGGACAGGAGATTAATTTAACCTGGCAGCATATCGCGCATTCACATTGCGGGCCGAAGGGCCTGTTCCTGTGTTGTGCAATTCTATGTTCTAAACTTGAAAACATATTATCCAAACAATATCTATCATTTATTGTAATGGGCCTGTCCCACTTACGCAACTTTTTCGGCGACTGTCGGCACCCATCATAGGTCGTTGCAGGTCGGTGAAAAATGTCAACATGTTGAAAATCCAGCGGTGACCAGAAGCCAGCGGGGTGAAGCCTGTATGGTCGTGATTAGTCGCCAAAGAGTCGTACCTTGTTCTGGTCGCCACTGGATTTTCAACATGTTGAAAATTTTTGGCGACCTGTAACAATCTATGACGGGTGCCGGCAGTCGCTGAAAAATTCGTGTAAGTGGGACAGGCCCATTAGGAGTGAGTGTTTTTGTCAGCAAGGCAGACACATACTTCAAGATTCAGCTACATCGGTTATAGTCTAGCTGACAATTAGTGCAATTGCAGGGAATTCAAAGCTTCACGGCCTCAGCAGTTTCGTGGATTGTGTAAGAAGGAACAGCAGATGCTGGTTTAAACATCTTCAGTTTTGTGAGACTGAAGCAGGGTCTCGACCCGAAACGTCATCCATTCCTTCTCTCCAGAGATGCTGCCTGTCCCGCTGAGTTACTCCAGCATTTTGTGTCTATCTTCAGTTTCATGGATTTACTGATTTGTCCCAAAATCACAAGGAAAGTTCACCACCATGTATAGACAAAACACACAAAGTGCTGGAGTAACACGGACAGGTGACGTTTCAGGAAGGGACCCTTCCTCAAGACCTTCTCTCACTGCTCCCCTTCTGCGACTCCTGCTGAGTCTGAAGAAGGGTCCCAACCCGAAACGTCATCTGTCCATGTGTTCAAAAGGGAACTGCAGATACATCTGCAGATACATCTGTCCATGTTCTCCAGAGAAGCTGCCTGACCCGCTGAGTTACTCCATCATTTTGTGGCTTTCTATGACTGGCATCTGTAAAATTGCCCCTAATGTCAGTCGACGGGATCAGGAACCCGCCTGAAGGCTTGGCGGGCGGCATAACTGGGAGGTAGCTGGAGAAGTCGGGCGTGAGGAGCAATGGCCAGTCGGAGGGAGATCCTGGGTAATGCCTCCAGCATCTTCAGGTAGACGGCAGGGGGCGTCCCCTGGGACATAAAGATGGCCGGGCAAGGAGAGGAGAGGGACGTCGGTTCACGGGAACCTCTCCCAGTACATCGAGCGTGCGTGGAGTAATGGCGCCAAAACATGGCGGTGCCCGTATAAGTGATATATGCAAAAATAATTTCACTGCGCAGTTGCACATGGCAAATAAAGCACTGGTGACTATTGTAAACCAGCATCTGCAGTTCCTTGTATTCACAATATAAACTGGTTTGTGAGTTCACAAGGAGGTGAGACTCTATGATTGACTCTTGCCAGTGTGGTTTATTGCTCTCCATTTGATTTTGAAGTAACATGAAACATTTTATTTTACCTCTTGCCACTGGGTGGCAATCAATCAAAAAAATTAATCATTGAAGTCTCCTAGCAAGATCTTCAATTTTATGCAAATTCAAGGAGAAAGGGAATGGAAAACCAGAATGTTTCACTTCCCAACACAAGTTACGCTTGCAGACTTTAAGAAAACGCAACTATTTTCCCCCCACTGACTAAATTCAGTCAGGGATAAGTGGGGACCAAAGATAGTAGCTCGAAACTAGCCTCTAGTGGTGGAGACCTTCATACAAATTACTACCCTGACTCATCTGCGCCCTCTAGAGGACAGAGCGAGAGAGAGCAAAATTAGAGTCGGAAGGAACTGCAGATGCTGTCATACACAAAATGCTGATGTAACTCAGCGGGTCAGGCAGCATTTCTCGTGAAAAGGAACATGTGGCGTTTCGGGTTGGAACCCTTTCTCAGACTAAGAGAGTCAAATCAGTCAAGTCCCTCACAATCAGAACTGGATGCCTATGTTGAAGTAAATACCTACCTTAATTTGGTGGGGGGGGTTAAGAAATTATGAGAGGGAGGGGGGAAATATTAAGGTGGTATATGTTTTGATTTCTATGCGACTAAAACCAGATGACAGCATTTTGTCAAGAACAAGAAAAAATACTACACACGTCAAAGTAATTGAAAATGCAAGATTCACAAATCAGTCACATGAGCCATCCTTCCATCCATCCTTCCATCGCTCATCCACCTTAGAGCAATCGAATTCTGGCTTCCCTATACGCTTGTTGATATCGTTGTGAAGAAAGCACATCCATTGGGAAAACTTGTGCCTGTCGGTCGTGTCTGGTGGAGTGGTCTTCAGTCTGCAATAGTGCAACAAAGAGAATGTTCCAATCAAAAGCCTCTCAAAAAGATCCGTCACCCGTGTTCACCTATTACCTGCCACGCTTTGTCCTGCCTCTACTCTCTCCCAGCTTTCTTCCACCCCCCCCCCCCCTCCCCTCCTGACCACACCCCCCCCCCGGCAATCAGTATGAAGAAGGGTTCTGACCCGAAACGTCACCCATCCTTTTTCTCCAGAGATGCTGCCTGACCTGCTGAGTTACTCCAGTACTGTGTCTATCTTGCATCTGCAGTTCTTTTCTTCACATTTGTCCGTCACCCCATACACGATCCTACACACACAAGGGACAATTTACCTTTTTACGTACAAACGTGCACGTCTTTGGAGTGTGGGAGAAAACCGGAGCTCCCAGAGAAAACCCTGCAGTCACGGGGAGAACATACAAACTCCCCACAGACAGCACCCGTAGTCAGGATCGAACCTGGGTCTCTGGCGCTGTAAGGCAGCAACTCTACCACTGCGCTACCGTGTTGACTGATGTAAAGTGTAAACTTGTTCCTCCTTCTATAGATTCACCCTGGCCTGCTGGGCATTTCCAAACTATCTGTTTGCCATACACTTGTCAGACACATTTAAACACTATATACTTTTAGCATGGTGACACAGTGAACAACGAGATAATTGGACCAGAAAAGTCCTGGGCTCAAGATAAAGAGTTGGCGCCAAAATGGAGCCGTGTCTTGCTGGCCTAATGCTGCAACACCATGACTGCAGTAAGTGCAAGTAGCCAGGTTTCCCACTTTTAATGCCAAAGAGGTGCAGGTTTGTAGTTAATTGGCTTCTGTAAATTCCCCCTGGTGTGTAGGATGCGAAAAGTGGGATAACGTGAGAACTAGTGTGAATGGGTGATCGATCGATGGTCGGCGTGATCTCGGAAGGCCAAAAGGCCTGTTTGTACGCTGCTTCTCCGAACCAAACAAAACTAAACATTAGTTAGTAACTCCTGTTCCATTGACATCATTGGGAAGAGTCAAGATTCAGCACAGCCACAAAGATCCTTCTGTTGGAAGAGTCTGTCGGATGTGCACAAGTAATCACAATTAATGATGGTACAAGGCAGTGCCAAAGCAAGTATATTTGAACAAGTATCCCAATGTTTTCGGGAAAGAAGGGAACAGGCTGGTTGGGAGGTGAAAGAAGGGTTCAGAATAAATGCAATGAATATATCAAACTTTTCTTTGAATTAGGATTTACTCAAGTGAACCTCATCATTAAATTTGACCATTGGAACCAGAAAGGCCTGGACATGGAGTGGATGTGGAGAGGATGTTTCCAGTAGCGGGAGAGTCTAGGACCAGAGGACACAGCTGCAGAATAAGAGGACGTACCTTTAGAATGGAGAGGAGGAGAAATTTCTTCAATCAGAGGGTTGTGAATCTGTGGAATACATTGCCACAGACGGCTTTGGAGGCCCATTGGGTATTTTTGAAGCGGAGATTGATAGATTCTTGATTAGTAAGGGCGTCAAACATTACTGAGAGGAGAATGGGATGGAGAGGGAAATATAAATCAGCCATGGTCGAATGGCGGAGCGGACTCGATAGGCCGAATGGCTTAATTATGCTCTTATGAGGCAATATTTTTTTTTAATGTTTATTCTTAAACAGGGAAACTGTAGTTGGGAAGTAAAAAGATGGGGAGGAGAACGTTTCTCAATCAGCAGTTAATACCAAAGAAGAACGAACAAATCTCAGGATTAACGAAAGATTCCGTGCTCCTTTTGACTTTCTTTGGTTAGAGGTTAAAGTTACATTAAATGCTGTATTTTGTTGTGTTGGTAACTTTAGCATAATTTCACTTAAGACAATTGTCTAAAGTAACCGGCTGCAAAAAAAAGTAAAACAAATGAAGTGACATTGGCACTGTAGCGACACAGTGGCGCAGCAGGTAGAGCTGCTGCCTCACACCGCCAGTGACCCGGGTTCGATCGTGACCCCGGGCACTGTCTGTGTGGAGTTTGCAATATTTCCCTGTGACCACGTGTGTTTCCTCCATATGCTCCGGTTTCCTCCCACATCCCAAACATGTGGGATTTTAGGTTAATTGGCCCTCTGTAAAATGTCCTTAATATGTAGGAAGAGGATGCAAAAGTGGGAAACTTAGAAAATAGGTGCAGGAGTAGACCTTTCGGCCCTTCGAGCCAGCACCGTCATTCAATATGATCATGGCTGATCATCCTAAATCAGTACCCCATTCCTGCTTTCTCCCCATATCCCTCGATTCCGTTAGCTCTAAGAGCTATATCTAACTCTCTCTTGAAAACATCCAGTGAATTGGCCTCCACTGCCTTCTGTGGCAGAGAATTCCATAGATTCACAACACTCTAGTGTGAACAAAGAACTAGTGTGAACGATCAGTGGTCAGCGTGAACTCAGTGGGCAAAAGCTGCACCTTTAAACTAAACTAATCACACTGACCTGTCTCTCAAATCTTGCGCACATTCGTCACAGGGAAAGTACTTTGAAAACAAAGAAATAAACTGCTTCATGTCCTCCTGTTGATTTGTGGTGGGTTTGTCCGGGTAGTAGGCTGCCATCGTATGAAGAAAAGACCAGGTGCTCCTCCCCAACTCCTCACGATCTAAAGGACATTCAATCGGACGTGGCTTATCAAGGTCCTCGTAAACATCCTGCAGTCAAAGTAAAGAAAATTAACACAAATATGTAACATTCTGAAGCAGTGCTCAATTTTAAAAAATGATAAATCGGACTTTATCTTGCACTAAATATTGTAGCCTGTATCCGAGTTTGAAAAGAGTTATAACAAATAGGAACAGGAACTGTATTTAATCGGACTTTACTGGACATACCTTGCACTAAACGTTATACCCTTTATCCTGTATCTGTACACCGTGGACGGCGTGATTATAACCATCTATAGTCTTTTCTTTGACTCCATAACACTCAGCAAACTTTTCACTGTTCTTCGGTACACATGACGACAATAAACAAAATGAAATATACACATCGCATCTCCAGGAACAGGCTCCATCAGATTTGACAACCCACAAAAATACTCAAAAATGTAGATTATCTCGAAAACTGCTCCAAATGGCGGCACAGTGGTGCAGCGGTAGAGACCCTGGTTCAATCCTGACTACGGGTGCTGTCTGTGTGGAGTTTGCATTTCCTCCCTGTGTCCGAGTTGGTTTTCTCCAGGAGCTCCGGCTTCCTACCACATCCCAAAGACGTACAGGTTTGTAGGTTAATTGGCTTCGGTAAAATTGTAAATTGCCCCTAATGTGTAGGGTAGTGCTATTGTACAGGTGATTGTTGGTCGGAGCTGACTTGGTGGATCGAAGGGCCTATTCGCATTCTGTATCTGTAAAATTAAAACCTAAGAAAACATTTCTCTCACCTGGCACCCATTTGCCCCCTTCTCATCCCTGGCCTTCGCCTGTATCTGCCTTTCACTCCACATTCCCCCTCACCTGTATACACTTATCACTCCACCATCCCCTCACCTGTAACCATCTATCACTCCACCTTCCCCTTCACGGTTCATTTAATATTCAGTTTAATTTATTATCACGTGTATAGGTACAGTGAAAAGCTTTTGTTGCATGTTAAACAGCCAGTGGAAAGACAATACATGATTACAATCAAGCCAATCGCAGTGTATAGATATATGGTAAGGGCATAATGTTTAGTGCAAGGTAAAGCCATTAACGTCTGATCAAAGATGGTCCGGAGGTCCCTGATGAGGTAGATGGTAGTTCAGGACAGCACTCTGGTTCTGGTAGGATGATTAAGTTGCCTGATAACAGCTATATCACCTGTAGCCATATATCACTCCGCCTTCCCCCCCCCCTCCCCCTCACCTGTAGCCACTCATCACTTGCCAGACTTTGTTCTTCCCCCACTTCTCTTCTCCAGCTTTATCCCCCTGCAACAAGGAGTCTAGAAGTGGTTCTCAACCCACATTACAGTTGCTTCTCAGCCACTGCCCACACAACTGGTCCCTCTTCCTCACCCCTTCCTTCCCCGCCGACACCGCCAGCTGATTTTGCTCCCGCATCCACGACTTGAAGTCCACGCACGCCCGACACGGCTTCTTGGGCTTGTCCTGGCCGCTCTGTGCGGCGCTTCGGCCCGCGCCGCCGCTGCTGGCGCCGCTGGCGAGGTCGTTGCCCGGGGTGACGGGGAACCCGGCCGCCGGACCCCACCTGGGCGCCGCCATCTTGCTGTCGCGCGGCATGCTGGGAGCGCCGGTGTGTTGTGAATGGGACCCACAGAATGCTGGAGTAACTCAGCTGGACAGGCAGCATCTGTGGAGACAAGGTATGGGCAGCATCTGTGGAGACAAGGTATGGGCAGCAATAGAATCAAGCAGTAAAAGTACAGAGAAGATTCACAACTTCTAGGAGCCTATCAATCATGGCTGATCTCTGCCCCCTAACCCCATTCTCCTGCCTTCTCCCCACAACCCTTCATACCCATTCCAATGAAGAATTTGTCTATCCCTGCCTTAAATATATCCATTGACTTGGCCTCCACAGCCCTCTGTGGCAATGAGTTCCACAGATTCACTACGCTCTGACCAAAGAAGTTTCTCCTCTCTTTCTTTCCAAAAGAGCGCCCTTTAATTCTGAGGCTATGACCTCTGGTCCCAGACCAGGGGTTCCCGACCTTTTTCGTCCCGTTTACCCCTGGCAACTTTAATAGCACATAACAATGTTATTTTACTTATTTATGAACAACTAATGATGAACAGAACCAAACACAGTCAGTCAATGAGGAAAATTATGTATAAATCCAGAATCAACAAATTTACCCGCTGGGCAGATAAAATTTACCCCAGGTTAAGAACCCTTCTCCTAGACTCTCCCACCAGTGGAAATACCCTTCCCTCATCCACTCTATCTATGCCTGTTTCTATCCTGTTTCCACACTCTATGACTATCACCACCGGGTGGTGCCAGCAATGGCTGCCTCGCCAACTGTCTGTCCGTCCCTTCTTTCTTTGTGTTTTAATTGTATGTGTTAAATGTATGTTTTTAATGTTCTTTAGCTTGTTTTATCTGGGGGTGGGGGGGGGGGGGGGGGGGAGTTGGAGGAAACCTTTTCTAATCTCAAACCTCAACGGAGATGCGATATTTTTTTTTTTATGTCTCGAATTTCCGCCTGCACTGCGGCCCAACATCGAGGAGTTGGCGGCCTTTGCTGGGGATTGACTGGGAGCTCCATTGCGGGGAGCCTGTGGACCTACCATCACGGAGCTCGTGGTCTCTGGTTAGAGACGGTTTGGCGGAACTCCAAGTCGCAGGAGCTTCGACAGCGCTGACTGCGGCTGGTTTGCCTGCCCTGACCGCAGGATTATAAAGAGGAAGAAGATTAGATTTTATTGCCTTCCATCACAGTGGGGAATGTGGGGAATCCGCTGTGGTGGATGTTTATGTTAACTTTTATGTAGTTGTGTGTCTTGTTGCTTTTTTTTTTGTACAGCTGTATGCTAATTTATATATGACTGTACCTTAATTGGCAATAAAAGACCTTTGAAACCTTTATGAATGGGTGATGTTTTGAGTCAAGTTCCTTCTTCAGACTCAGGGGCGAGAGAGACACGGAGATAAGAAATGTATGGTGTGAAAACGAGATATCAAAAGGGATGATGTTCAAGTAAAATGTAGAATAGATCATTGTTAGCTAGGCAAAGGTGACAGCAAGGCATACAGAGATAAAATTTAGTCAGGGAACAAGCAGAGTGGTCGGAGAACTAGACTGGGGAGGGATGGAGAGAGAGGGAAAGCAAGAAGTTAGAGAAGTCAATATTCATACCGCTGGGGTGTAAGCTGCCCAAGCGAAATATGAATGGGATCCGTGTCCATTCACCTCCACAGCACCGGCACTGCCCCATTCACAGTCACAGCCTTGGCAGAGTGGGTACTGACCCATTCACCCCCTCCCACGGTGGGCACTAACCCATTCACTGGGCAGGGCGGGCACTGACTCATTCACCCCATTCCACACCGGGTACTCACCCCATTCACTGAGAGCAGGGTGGGCACTGATGCATTCACCCCCTCCTACAGAGCGCAGGGTGGGCACCCGGCCATTCACCCCCTCCTACCGTGGGAAGGGTGGGCACTGCCAGAGGTGATCGAAAGGCGCTGTATCAATGCAAACATTGGCGCATTGTTTACAGGCCTATACACCACCACCAACTCTGCCCTCGGCCTCTGTCGATGACCTTGTGGATGGTTTTAGCTCCAATGTTATGACTCTTACGGATGCTATTGCACCACTAAAGACCAAGGTTTTATCTGGAAGGAAAAAGTCACCATGGAGAAATGCCACAGCAGTGAGATCCCAAAGAACAAAGTGTAGACAGGCCGAACGTAGGTGGCGAAAAACCAAACTACAGGTCCACTACGAAATCTACAAAGACAACCTCCGTATCTATAATCAGGAAATGAAAGGGGCAAGGCAGTCCTTTTTCGCAGAGGTTATCAACAAAAATAATAATTCCCGCACCCTGTTTGCCGTTGTCGATAGACTGACAAACCCCTCATCATCAGTCCCTCCTGAGCTCCTGTCCAGCAAGTCGTGCAATGACTTTGCAGATTTCTTCACAGATAAAATTCTGAAGATAAGACAAACAATGTCTAGCTCCACCTCAGGGAACATGGCTTTGTCACCTATGCCTCCAGATTCACTAATGAATCTACAACATTTTAAACTTTTAGATTGTGCATCTCTGACTGAAACTGTTCAACAGCTAAAGTCCACTACCTGCTGTCTTGATCTGCTGCCCACAAGCTTCTTTAAAAATATTTTTAACAGTGTTGCACCAGAAGTACTGAACATAGTAAACACTTCCCTTCAATCGGGGCATTTTCCCAAAGCCTTAAAAACAGCAGTGATCAAGCCCCTATTGAAGAAGCCTAATTTGGATGCCTCAGCTATGAGCAACTACAGGCCCATATCTAATTTAGCATTTTTGGCAAAGATTATTGAAAGGGTAGTTTACCAACAAATTTACTGCTTTATGACCCAAAACAATATTTTTAATGTTTTCCAGTCGGGGATTTCGGCCACATCACAGCACCGAGACTGCACTCACTAAGGTCCTAAACGACATACATTTAAACAGTGATGCATCAAAAGCTTCAGTTTTGGTACTTCTAGATCTCAGTGCTGCTTTTGATACGGTGGACCACAACATACTGCTTGACAGACTGGAGAAGTGGGTGGGACTCTCTGGTTCTGTGCTGGACTGGTTCAAATCTTACTTGAAAGATCGGGATTATTTTGTTTCCCTTGGTAATTTTGAATCAGAACGTACAAAACTCACATGCGGGGTTCCTCAGGGCTCCATTCTTGGACCCATTTTGTTCAACATTTATATGCTCCCCCTAGCTCAGATCATAGAGCATTTTAACATATCCTACCACACTTATGCCGATGACACACAACTATATATCGCAGTGTCACCACATGACCATAATCCCCTACACTCACTGAGCCTGTGTGTCAAACACATCAATGAGTGGATGAACCAGAAATTCCTCCAGCTCAATGCAAATAAGACAGAAATTATTGTCTTTGGTCCCAAAAAAACAAGGCTAGAGGTGAGTGCTCAACTCGACTCAATTGCACTGAAAACCACAGACAAAGCCAGAAACCTTGATGTAGTTTTGGACTCGGATTTGAATTTTAACAGCCATATAAAGACCATTACCAGATCTGCCTATTACCATCTAAAAAATATTGCAAGAATCAAGGGATTTCTGTCCAAAGAAGACACTGAAAAATTTGTTCATGCATATATTTTTAGTAGGTTAGATTATTGTAATGGCATCTTTACAGGTCTCAATAAAAAATCAATTAAACAACTGCAGCTTATCCAAAATGCCGCTGCCAGAGTCTTGACCAACACCAAGAAAATGGACCACATTACAGCTGTCCTTAAATCTTTGCACTGGCTCCCTGTGTGTAAGAGGATAGATTTTAAAATTCTGTTACTGACCTACAAGGCACTGAATGGTCTAGGTCCAAAATACATCTCTGACCTACTTGTTGTATATGAGGCGCCTAGACTCCTCAGGTCTTCAGGGACAGGTTTACTCTGTGTTCCCAGGGTCAGAACTAAAAAGGCTGAAGCAGCATTGGGTTTTTATGCTCCCCACCTGTGGAACAAGCTCCCTGAACACCTGAGGTGTGCACAGACTGTAAGCGCATTTAAATCAGGCCTAAAAACACTGTTGTTTACTATGGCTTTTCCATAACCCGACATGCAGGTAATCTTAACCGTCCAATTTTAACCCTTTTATGTGCTCTTTAAAATCGTTTTATTGTTTCATTGACGTTGTTTTATTATTCATACATTTGTCGTATTGCTTATTTTGCAATTTTTAATTATTGACTATTTTATTTTTTCTTTCCTGTAAAGCACCTTGAATTGCTGTTTGCACGAATGGTGCTATACAAATACATTTGCCTTTGCCTTGCCTTGCCTTGCCACATTCACCTCCAGGGTGGGCTCCCGTCCATTCACTCCCTCCCACAGCATGCACTGCCCCATTCACCCCCTCCTACTTCCTGGGGTAAAGTACCGTGATAATTCCTCATCTAATCTTTGTAAATTAGTTACTCCAGTTGTTTCACTTGGTTCAATCAGTATAAAAACAGTGATGAAATATTTCTCTGCTGTTTTAGTCAGAACCACAAGAGGCTGCACTTGCCTCAAAAGTCAGACAAAATAATCTTGTTTCGGATAGACCGCTTTGGTTAGGCAACATTTGGAGTACTGCGTGCAGTTCTGGTCACCCCATTAGAGGAAGGATGTGGAAGCTTTGGAAAGGGTGGAGAGGAGGTTTATCAGAATGATGCCTGGATTAGAGGGTGTGTGGGAAAGAACTGCAAAAGCTGGTTTAAACCGAAGATAGACACAAAAAGCTGGAGTAACTCAGCGGGCCAGGCAGCATCTCTGGAGAAAAGGAATAGGTGACATTTCGGGTCGAGAACCTTCTTCAGGGATCTACAGGGAGTGTCTGACGAAGGGTCTCGCATCCGAAACGTCACCCATTCCTCCTCTCCAGCGATGGTGCCTGTCCCGCTGAGTTACTCCAGCTTTTTGTGTCTATCTTCGGTTTACACCAGCATCTGCAGTTCCTTCTTACACATCTACAGGGAGAGGTTGGACAGACTTGGGTTTTTTTCACTGGAATGCCTGAGTTTGCAGGGAGATCCGATAGAAGTATTTAAAATAATGAGAGGCACAGATAGGGTAGACAGTCCCTGGATGGAAAAACCAAACACTAGTGGGCATTGCTTTAAGGTGAGAGGGGCAAAGATGAAAGGAGACGTGCTGGGCAAGTTTTTTACACAGAGGGTGGTGAGTGCCTAGAACACGCTGCCAGGTGTGGTGGTGTCTGGAGAGGTTTGCAAGGGCCCCTGTCACGATTTATTCCGAACTGCTCTGTCACAGAGGACTCTGATTTACGGACTGTTCCCTGGGACGCATTCAGAGACTGACATCGATTGCTGCTGGAAGGTTATCAACTCGGTGAAAGACGCGTGTTGGTCTGCCCGAGCGTTGTTGACCTCCCAGCGGAGCGGGATGTCCGTCGGGGAATGTGGTCGACTGCAGGAGTACGTGCCGAGGGACGCGCTGAAGCTCGATGCAGTCAACGCCAAGGCTCGGTGGGGGAGGACCACAGTCTAAGGTCCTTCCGCTGCTGGACATGGGGGGGGGGGGGGGGGGGGGGGAAGGGGGGGGGTGGAGACGCCCCTCAAAAATAAGTGAAGGGATTCCACACCAGTGTGGGCCACATGAGCGACAAGGGTGGGGAAAAATAATTGGTGTAATTTGCGTAAACCGTGTTAAATGTTTAATATAGCCTCCGAGAATGTTGGATGTATTTTTTGCACGGTTCCTATATTGTATATATATATTATTTGAATAAAGTTTATTTTGATTTTTTTTTAAAGTGTGGTGGTGGAGGCAGATACTATAGTGAGATTTAGGATTGGTGCATGGATATGGGAGTAACGGAGGGATATGGATTATGTAGAGGCAGATAAGAGTTGATCATGGGCATCTGTTCAGCACAGACATTGTGGGCTGAAGGGCCTGTTCTGGTGCTGTACTGTTCTATGACTTCAAATTCCTGGGCGTGCATATTTCTGAAGATCTTTCCTGGACCCAGCATACCGATGCATTTATAAAGAAGGCACGTCAGCGCCTCTACTTCCTGAGAAGATTACGGAGAGATGGCATGACGAAGAGGATTCCCCTAAACTGCTACAGGTGCACGGTAGAGAGCATTCTGACTGGTTGCATCGTAGCCTGGTTCGGCAACTTGAACGTCCAGGAACGAAAAAGACTTCAAAAAGTTGTGACCACTGCCCAGTCCATCACCGGCTTTGACCTCTCCACCATCAAAGGGATCTATCGTAGTCGCTGCCTCAAAAAGGCAGCCAAAATCATCAAGGACCCACACCATCCTGGCCACACACTCGTTTCACCATTGCCATCAGGAAGAGGAGCCTGAAAACTGTAATGTCCAGGTTCAGGAACAGCTTCTTCCCTACAGCCATCAGGCTATTAAACACAACAATGGATAAGATCTGAGCTCTGAACTGCAAAATACTATTATTGCACTATATTTGTTATTTATTTAACTTTTTCTATTTTTTCTCTCCCCTGCTATGTACTATGTTTACATATACACATATTCTGTTGTGCTGCAGCAAGTAAGAATTTCATTGTCCCATCTGGGACATATGACAATAAAACACTATTGACTCTTGAATATGCAGGGATTGAGGTGCTTTGGGAATGGAAGGTATCTGTTTAAGACTTGGTGATGACATCACAGAGTGGAGACCCAATTCCTGGAAGTCATGTGACCCATCTGCGGCCACCAAGTCTGGACCTCTGAAGAAGTTTCTGTCTTGTTTCAATGTACTGACAACTGTTATGTATCTGCGATTGGGCAAAGGGGTTGCCTCCCACTGTATTTTCCCGCCGGTATCTGTGATTGGGCTAAAGGGCTGCCTCCCTCCGTACTTTCCCGCCGTTGGATTCCCGCCACTGTGTATCTGTATCAATAGGAGATCGGTTCGTTGGGGCGTGTCATCGTCTTTCTTTCTGTTCTGTTTGCGCGAGGCTGCTGCGGGCTCGAGTGAGTGGATCCGAAATCGACCCCGTGGTGAATAAAGGGTTTGGACTACAGTATTTGAATCAGCGTTTTACTGACCCAGACTAGGGGGGGGGGGTAAAAGAACCGGAATCAGCACCGCCATTCACTGTGATCATGGCTGATCATCCACAATCAGTACCCCGTTCCTGCCTTCTCTCCATATCTCTTGACTCCGCTATCTTTAAGAGCTCTAGATAGAGGGCCTGTCCCAGTTGGCGATTTTTTTTCGGCGACTGCCAGCATCATTGACTGACGTATCATGTCACCGAAAAATTAGCGGCGTGATGCAGCGTGACGCAGTGTGATGACGTATGACGCGCTGCTGTTTTTTTTTCAAGTGTCGCAAAAAATTTTTTGTCGCCGCTGGATTTTGAAATGTTAGAAATCTTTTGGTGACACTGATATGACGCCGGCAGTCGCCGAAAAAAATCGCAAAGTGGGACAAGTCCTTAACTCTCTCTTGAAAGCATCCAGAGAATTGGCCTCCACTGCCTTCTGAGGCAGAGAATGTCACAGATTCACAACTCTCTGGGTGAAAAAGTTTTTCCTCATCTCCGTTCTAATTGGCCAATCCCTTATTCTTAAACTGTGGCCCCTGGTTCTGGACTCCCCCAACCTCGGGAACATGTTTCCTTCCTCTAGGGTGTCCAATCCCTTAATAATCTTATATGTTTCAATAAGATCTCCTCTCATCCTTCTAAATTCCAGTGTATACAAGCCCAGTTGCTCCATATGAAAGTCCCGCCATCCCGGGAATTAACCCTGTGAACCTACGCTGCACTCCCTCAATAGCAAGAAAGTCCTTCCTCAAATTTGGAAACCAAAACTGCACACAATACTGCAGGTGTGGTCTCACTAGGGCCCTGTACAACTGCAGAAGGACCTCTTTGCTCCTATACTCAACGCCTCTTGTTATGAAGGTCAACATGCCAATAGCTTTCTTCACTGCCAGCTGTACGTGCATGCTTACTTTCAGCGACTGATGAACAAGGACACCCAGATCTCGTTGTACTTCCCCTTTTCCTAATTTGACGCCATTTAGATAATAATCTGCCTGTCGATGAGGGCGCTCACGGAAAACCAGCTTTTCCAGTTTGTTTCAGACAAACAGAACCATCCTACCACAACTTGAGAGCAGTGCTGAACTACTATCTACCTCTTTGGTGACCCTCAGACTATCCTTTGTTTAAGAAGGAACTGCAGATGCTGGAAAAATCGAAGGTAGATAAAAAAATGCTGGAGAAACTCAGCGGGTGAGGCAGCATCTATGGAGCGAAGGAATAGGTGACGTTTCGGGTCGAGACCTTTTCCTTCGCTCCATAGATGCTGCCTCACCCGCTGAGTTTCTCCAGAATTTTTATCTACCTCAGACTATCCTTGATCGGAGTTTGCTAGCTTTACCTTGCCCTAAACGTTATCCCCTTATCATGTATTAATACACTGTAAATGCCTGGATGGATATCATGGATTGTCTTTCTGTTGACTAGACAGCACGCAACAAAAGCTTTTCTCTGTACCTCGGTACGCATGACAATAAACTAAACTGAACTAAACTAAACTGACCGTTTTCCACTGAGGAGTGGGGACGGCTGGGGTGAATGGAGAATGGGGGGAGCAACAGGCAGGATTATTATAGACAACTGCAGATTTACTGTGTAGGAAGGAACTGCAGAGGCTGGTTTAAACCGAAGATAGACACAAAAAAACTGGAGTAACTCAGCGGGTCAGGTAGCATTTCTGGAGAAAAAGAATTGGTGACGTTTCATGTCGAGACTGAAGAGCACTGAAGAAAGGTCTCAACCCGAAACTTCACCTATTCCTTCTCTCCAGAGATGCTGCCTGACCCGCTGAGTAACTCCAGCTTTTTGTGTCTATCTGCAGATTTACTGTTATGGATGATCTTATATGTTGGGTGCATCATTGGCCTGTCGTATTAGATCTGGCTTCTCCCTGTGGCACGGTGGCACAGTGGTAGAGTTGCTGCCTTACAGTGCCAGAGGTTCTGGTTTGATCCCGACTACAAGTGCTGTCTGTACGGAGTTTGCACGTTCTCCCTGGGTTTTTCCCCGGTCCTCTAGTTTCTTCCCACACTCCAAAGATGTGCAGGCTTGTAGGTTAACTGGCTTCTGTAAGATTATAAATTATCCCTAGTGTGTAGGATAGTGCTAGTGTACATGTTGGCGGGCCGAAGGGCCTGTTTCCACACTGTATCTCTAGAGTCTAATGTTTAGTTTAGAGGAACATTGCGGATACAGGCCCTTCAGCCCACCGTGTCCACCACAACCAGCGATCATCACACACCAACACTATCCTACCTGCTAGGGACAAGTCTCAAGGATGCTGCCTGGTTTTCCAGAACTTTCTGTTGCTGGTTTAGATTCCCAGCACCTGCAGTTATTTTCAGTTTCTTTATGAAGTTTCCAAATTCTTGCCCAATGTTTGTGGTTGGGGACCATGCCTGACCCCTTAATGGGCCTGTCCCACTTACGCGATTTTTTTCGGCGACTTGCCGGACCTGTCATCATCGCAGCAGGACGCCGAAAATTTTCAACATGTTGAAAATCCACCAGCAACCAGAAGAAGGTACGACACTTTGGGTGCCAGGGTCTCGCATGTATGGTCGTGAGTCGTCTCCTCAGTCGCTCAAAGAGTCGTAGCGTCTTTCTGGTCGCCCCTAAATTTTCAACGTGTGCCGGCAGTTGCCGAAAAGTCGCGTAAGTGGGACAGGCCCATAAGGCTTTACCATAATTCTTCTACATGTCGAATTTCGTCGGGTACGTCGGAGCTCGGGGACGTCTCTTAGCGCTAACGGCAGGTACTCGGGAAGACTCGCTAACGGCAGGTAAGCATGGGAAGACTCGTGAAGATTTTTCAACACGTTGAAACATGTCCACGAGAGCCCCGAGTACCGACGAGCGGCCATTACCGTAAATCTCTGATTTCGAATCAGGGCAAACTCGGGAGAGCTCTTGGAATGAACTCGTCCCGTGGGACAGGGCTTTTATATTTTATCTGCCTGTAATTATGCGGGTGGGATTTATACGTAGTCGGAGGCGTGTTTGCAGCTGGGATTCTCATGCAGGCTCGCTAGTAGTTTTAGTTTAGTTTGAAGAAGCATGGGGGAGAGATCACAGCTTTCGACCATGCAAGAGTTTAACCACAAGTAAGATCAAACTGTACTTATAAAAGAAGAAGTTTGGATGAATATCTTAGTGATTTTGAAGAAGGGTCTCGACCCGAAACGTTGCCTATTTCCTTCGCTCCATAGATGCTGCCTCACCCGCTGAGTTTCTCCAGCATTTTTGTCTACCTTCGATTTTCTAGCATCTGCAGTTCCTTCTTAAAAACTTAGTGTTTTTACTACTACAATAAAGAAACTATGAATCAAGAGACTGTGTTTGGAAGATTTCTCTTTTGACGGCATTGAATGCCTCATGGAGAGCTCGTGACTGTGTTTCGATTATCTACTGATCCCCTGTCTTCAATCATAGCATCTAAAGGAAAGATTCCTTGAAATGATATAAACATCTGTCACCATACCATGTAGGTTCTGCCCATGTTACTTCTCCCTAAATGCAACACCTCACATGTATTTTACTTCGGAGTCACGCGAGTGACTACGTGAAGAACCCCGCCACGACGCATGCGTGTCATATCGCTTTCACGCTTGCGAAACGTCAGGCGGGGGGGAGCGTTCCCCCGCAGCGGTAAGTTTGAAACCGCGACCTGCAGGTAAGAAATTTACTCTGCGGTAGTTTTTGTCCCCGCGCTGTTTTTACACAGGGGGTGAAGCTGGACAAAATAGTGTCCACAAGTGTTGCGAGCGAAGCTGGCTGGGGAGGACCCAGCTGAAGGCACAAGCCCGTAAGGGATCAGCTGTGCCGACTTTTGGTCCCGCGCCGGCCAGAACACCACGGCCGGGCGGGAGACTATTCAAATGAGGCCGTCGACTTTCTGGACAAGTCGAAAACGGCAGGAGACGGGGTGGAACGACGTTCCCCCGTAGCGACAATTTTAACCTGGACCTGCAGGTAAGAGCTGCGGTCTTTTTTGTGTTTTTCCATGCTAATTACAGGTGGAGAAACCAACGGGCTGCGACAAAGCTGGTGGGCTAGATGGGATCAGCTGTGCCCGATGTCGCCTCCGCACCGGCCAGATCCACTCCACGGCAGGGCAGTAAGGACAAAGCTGGTGAGGGAGGACCGCGGAGCAGCGGGCAGCCAGCAGCAGCCAGCGACACTCGGATCACCGATAGTGAGTTCAGCTGTGCCCGATGTCGCCTCCGTACCGGCCAGATCCACGCAGCCGGGCGGAAAGGCTAGGCACAAAAACAAACAAGGTCGTGGACTCAGAGGAGTCCGACTTTGAACAACCGCAGGCGGCCAGCGACCGAGAGCGCTGTAGCCGGATGAAGCGGTGTGTGGAGCATTTGCTCCATGTGACAGACTCCGGGAGATGGAGTCGGGTCACTGTGGGCCCTACGATAAACCCACAGCAGTACCTCTTGAAGGGCTGCACAGTGCTTCTACCTCATCAGAGGGGAGCACTGCGGGTCAGTTCTGGGCTGACCTGGAAGAGGGGTCCGCAGAAGAAAAGAAAAGTGTGCAAGGGGTGCAGGAACAAGAGAACCTACTGGACTAATAAAATGGACTCCAACAAACACTACAGCCAAAGACAGCACCCCTACGCACCCACCAGCAGAACTGGTGAAAGCTCGAAGGCCCGGTATTCAAAACATGAGTCTTTTAGGCCATGGCCCAGGCCGGCCTTCTTGGAAGATGCGGGGACCTCCAACGCCAACCAAACCGAAAATCCAGACACCAACGCAACAACAGCAGCGAAGAACCTACAAGAAGTAAACCTGCCACTGGTAACTATGGAGGTAGGTGGGTCTGGTTCCCTACAAAATACAGGGAGCATGGAGGTTGGGGGGGGGGGAGACTACACTCTCTTCTGAATGCATGGAGCATGTTAACAACCGATACTTACATCTTAAGCAGTATCCAGGGATATACAATAGAGTTTATACACAAGTACAGCCCTCCAGTTCAACATATACCTAACCGAATGTTCGTGCCTTCTGATAAAGGAAAATCAAAAGCGCAAGCTGAACTGGAGCGGCTTTACATAAAAGGTGTAATTGAGAAAACTCAACACGAACCATTAGAATTCGTGTCCAATATATTTATCAAAAACAAAAAAGATGGTGGTTGTCGCATCACCATAGATCTGACAAAATGGATACCTTTGTTACTGCTAAACAATTAATTCCAAAGGTTACTTCATGGCCAGCATCGATTTAAAAGATGCTTACTATTCAGTGCCTATACGAGGTGACCACAGATGTTACTTAAAATTCAACTCTGATGGGCAACTCTGGCAGTATAAAGCACTGCCAAATGTGTCATCAGCCCCAGGCTGTTCACAAAAATTTTGAAACCAGCCCTAGCGTTTCTACGGAAACGTAAACACATGGTCATGGCATATTTAGATGACATACTCATTGTGGGCAAAACTTTGGAATTGGCCAAACAAACTGTAACAGCCACAAAACAGTTATTTGAAAAACTGGGATTTATTATCCATCCAGTTAAATCTAAACTAACGCCTTCCACTACTATGGACTATTTGGGGGTTTCACCATTGACTCAGTTCCCATGTCGGTGACTCTGCCTAAGGGAAAGACTAGAGATTTAATAGAGGCTTGCATAACCTCATTGACATCAGCAAACCATCCATCAGATTGGTAGCAAAAGTAATTGGCAAATGGTGGCTGCCTTTCCAGCCACACAATTTAGACCTCTACATTACCAAAACTTACAGAGAGCAAAAATACTAGCACTCTAAATTAATGCAGGTCACGTTGACAGACCTATGAAACTACCAATCAAGCTAAAATGAAATAAAAAGGTGGATAGATAACATCTGGCTTTGTTCCAATCCAATCATTGTCAGTAACCCTTCCATAGTACTACAAACTGATGCCAGTGCACTTGGGTGGGGAGCCACCAATACCATCACCAACTGTGGAGGTAGATGGACTGCTCAGGAGGCAGCATTATTACTCACACTGGGCATAAACTACCTGGAAATGTTGGGTGCATTCCATGGCCTAAAGTCATATTGTACTGGATCATATCACCAGCATGTTAGACTACAGATAGACAATACCACCGTGGTAGCATACATAACCACATGGGTGGAAACAAATCGACATCATGTGACAATCTGGCTAATACAATTTGGCAATGGTGTATTCCAGAGAGATATTTGGATATCAGCCACTTACCTACCAGGAAGACTAAATTTAGTGGCAGACACCAGGTCACGCAAATTTAATGAAAACACCGAATGGATGTTGAATAAAAAAGTATTTGCTGATTGTAAAGGAGTGATGTCTGACACACTGTAACCTTTACTGGTAGTTTATTATAGCACATGGCACACACGTCCCAGCACTGACTGCATCCAGTCTTCAGGCGTACTGGAACCTAGTGGGAGGAACAAAGGGAGGATACTACAGTTATACTAATATGATGGGGCGTGGTTAGTGGTGATGAGGTAGCTACATTATAGGTTGCATGCATAAACCATCTACATCCTTCCCCTTACAATTTGAACAAGTTACTACAGTGGCAGGTTTATTATACAGTACATGCAAAGCTAAACATATTCTCCGTAACGAGCCGGAGGTTTTACAATCCGACCCGAGCGAGTGCGCACAGCACCTTCACCCTCCCCACCCGAAAGAATAGGAGGGACAGGAACAGAAACAGGAGGGGGAGAGGAGCCCAGCTTGGAGGGGGAGCGGAGAGGCACAGGTGAGCCAGGTGAGAATGAAGGGGTAGAACGAGGTGAAGTTGGAGAGAGAGAAGACCTTGCAGGTGACAGCAGAGCCTGGGGTGCAAACCCGGGAGGAGCAGGGGGGGGGTACCCGAGGCAAAAGGACCGACTGTGGCATGCAGGGAGCAGATGGTACGTTAGTGGAAGAAGGCTCGACACGCGATGGAGGGGTATACGGAATCGCAGGAGGTGGTTTGGGCTCGTTAACCGCCAACAGGTGCTGGCGGCTGCGTCGGTATACAGTCCCTTCAAAATCCACGAGGTAGGATCGTGGCGCGCTGTCAAACCCGACGACGGTGGCAAGTCGGGAATAGCCGGTGGACGTCTGCAAACGGACGACCTGTCCAGGCATCAGTGGCGAAAGAGGGCGGCAGGATTTATCATGTGATCGGCGCTGGATCTCGTGCTTCTGGGCAATACGTTTCTGGACATCAGCAGGCTGCAGGACTTTGGGCATCAGGGACTGCTGGGCAATAGGCATCGGAGGGCGGACAACACGGGACATAAGTCGCTGGGCAGGGGATCCCATGGTACTGTCTCTGGAAATGTTCCGAAGGTTTAGGAGACCCTGATAGAAATCCCCGTTCGAGAGGCGGGTTTGTTCAAGCAGGTGTTTAGCGCTGCGGACCGCCCGTTCAGCTAGATCATTGCTCTGCGGGTACTCCGGGCTGCTGGTGAAATGATTAAAGTTCCACTTTGCAGCAAACGCTCGAAACTCGGCGCTGGTGAACTGGCGTCCGTTGTCTGTCTGCAGCCGGACAGGGGAACCAAACGTGGCAAAGTGGCGGCGAAGCTTGCTGATCACCATCTCGGAGGTGATGGCAGGGAGGAGGTCCACCTCGAACCAATTCGAGTAAGAGTCTACTAGCACAAGGTATTGCCTCCCACGCCAGTCGAAAATATCGGCAGCCAGAGAAGACCAGGGCATGTCAGGGGCAGGCTGCTGCAAAAGCGGCTGTCGTTGCTGATGCGGGGCAAGCGAGTTACAGTCCGGACAGGAATCCACCCTGGCCTGGATGTATTTAGCCATGGCCGGCCAGTAGTACTGTTCCTGGGCATACGAGATAGTGGCATCTGCCCCGGGATGACCCATGTGGGCGGCGTCAAAATACAAGCTATGCAGCGAGGCAGGGACGACCACTTTGTGTCCTTTGATAATAATGCCGTCACGGAGTACTAACTCATCGCGGACCAAAAAATAGGGGTGGACGCTGGCAGGCAACGAATTCCGTTTGGTGGGCCACCCGCGCTTGATGACAGCAGCAAGCTGCTGCAGGTCAGGGTCGTTTGCGGTATGTTGAACTAAACACTGTAGTTGCTGAGAAGGGACAAAGTTAACGTTCAGTACCTGTAAGTCCGACTGCTCGAAGGGGTGCCGGTCGCAGGAGGCCCGGGGGGCCCGGGACAACGCATCAGCCACATGCATCTCGGTGCCCCTCTTATATACGATTTTAAAGTCAAAGCGCTGTAGCTGCAGCATCATCCGCTGGAGCCTGGCAGGAGCGCAGTGTATTGGTTTGTTAAGTATCGTTACCAGTGGCTGGTGATCCGTCTCAACGGTGAACCTGGTGCCAAATAAGAAGTCCTTAAACTTCGAACACGCGAAAACCACCGCCAGCAGCTCCTTCTCTATCTGAGCATAGCGCTGCTCTGTGTCCGTCATGGTCCGAGAGGCATAGGAGATGGGCAGCAGCGAGTCATCAGCGTGGGGTTGCAGGCAGGCAGCACCCAGACCAAATCGAGAGGCGTCGCAAGTGACCACGATCGGACGCCGTAGATCAAAGAACTTCAGGGTAGGTGTGCTGACCAGCCTCGTCTTTAGCAGGTCAAACGCCTGCTGGTGGTGTGGAAACCATGCCCAGGCAATGTCCTTCTTTGTGAGCTGTCTCAGGGGTGCGCTCAACTCGCTGAGGTCGGGGATAAACTTCCCCAGGTAATTCACCATCCCCAGGAAACGCTGCAGACTGACAACGTCTGTCGGGGCGGGCAGCTCTGAGATGGCGCTGGTCTTTTGCGGGTCTGGCTTCAACCCTTGGGCCGTGAAAATGTGGCCGACATATGTGACCTCAGGCACCCGGAACTTGCACTTTGACCGATTAAGCTTCAAATTTATCTGCCGAGCACGGTCCAAAATCCGCCGGAGGTTGTGGTCATGTTCGGCCACATCCCTCCCATAGACCAGTATGTCATCCACAATAATCGCGCAGGGCAGACCTGCAAACAATTGTTCCATTGAACGCTGAAATACCTCGCTGGCGGAGTTGATGCTGAACGGCATCCGTAAAAACTTAAACCTGCCGAAGGGCGTGCTGAACGTGGTCAGGTCCGTGGAGCGTTTGTCCAGGGGTATCTGCCAAAACGAACTTCTGGCATCGAGGACGGAGAACACAGTGGCCTGTCCCACCTGGGCGGCAACATCTTCGACAGTCCTCATGGGGTAGTGGGGCCGTTTAATCGCCATATTCAAGTCCTTGGGGTTGATGCATACCCGTATCTCATTTTTTCCTTTCTTCAACGTGGCGACCATGGTAGAGACCCATTCGGTAGGGTCGCTGACAGCCTCCAGCACTCCCATGTTGACCATGTCCTTCAGCATACTCTCCACCTTGCCCTTCATGGCAAAAGACACTCTATGGGGTGGACGGATCACAGGCACCACAGATGGGTCAGTCACGATCTTGTACACCAACGGCAGCTTCCCCAACTTGTCGTCAAACAGGTCTGGGTACTCAGATAGTGGATCCATCACAGGTTGCACCTCGTGGACCGTACGGTCAAACGACACCAGACCAAGATCCTGGCAGGCCTGGTTGCTCAGCAACGTCACACAGTCACTGTCCAGAATGAAGAAAGACAGGTCCTGCGAAGATTTCTGCAGCACGCAGTGGAAAGTCGCCCTCCCCACAGGTGTTAGTTCCTCTCCCCCATAGGCACGCAAAACAGAGCGGTCTGCAATCAGCAGCTCATTATTCCTTATCTGGTGGAACAGCTTTGTTGACATTACGTTCACTTTTGCCCCCGTGTCAAGTTTAGCAGAGAAGGACTTATTGTTTACGGTTATGTTCACAGAAGGATCGGGGAGGCGAGATCGGCTGTGGAGGAGAGTGTAAATACTTACATCTCCCGTGGAATAGCTGAGCTCAGAGTCGGGGGCAGCGTCAACAGAGGGCTGAGAATCCATCTCGCTATCAACTTGCAGAAGGTTGTTTAGGAGTTGTCTGGGAGCTGAGGGCACTTTCCCACGGGAACGGCAGGCAGCTGCAAAATGGTTTCTTCTCCCGCAGAAATTGCAGGTCTTCCCAAGGGCTGGGCACTGTGATTCTGTGGAGTGCACGTAGTTGCAGTTTGGACACTTTTTAGATCTCGGGTCCCGGGGTGTACGAGCGGGCCGCGGTGGAGGGCGAAAGTTGTCCTTCATCTGTCGTTGTCCAGCAACACCAGTTAGATTTATGGCTCGGTTGTCAGAACCCCTCTGTCCATGAGGAGGGGTGACCACTTCGGCAATGCGGCACGCATGCATTGCCTGAGTCAGGGTTAGGTCAGGCCGTTGCAGCAGGTCGGCGCGCAGCTTCTGATCAATCATGCCAGTGACGAGAATGTCTCTGGTGAGCTGGTCGCGCATGGTTTCAAATCGGCACCGCTGGGCAAGGTGCCGCAGGTCGGCAATGAAGCATTCAACAGGTTCATCCGGCTGTTGCTTGCGTGAGAAGAACCTGGCCCGCTCCAGTATACGGTTGGAGGGCAGGTCGCATATCTCGGCGAACTTGCGCAAAAGACATACCGGGTCGTCGGCCGATTCAGCTGGCTCGACCGGCTGGTCGTTGTCATCCAGGACCGCTGGTTCATAGACAAAGGCTTGAGCTCTCTTCATTGCGTCGGGACCGGCCAGGTTGAGCAAGAGTGATGCTTTGACCGCGGCTGGGTCGTTCCGGTGCGCAATATTAACGTAGTGAGTGTAGTCCATCACAAAAGTCGACCATCGCTCCGCAATGTCAGCGTCGAAGACAAGGGGAGAAGGCTTTCGGCATGAGGATGCCATGTCGAGGGAGACCCAACACTGGGCACTAACGGGGACAAAATAAATGAAAACCGGTAAACGGGAAACGCGAGTTCTAAACTTCTGACGCCATGTAAAGGAGTGATGTCTGACACACTGTAACCTTTACTGGTAGTTTATTATAGCACATGGCACACACGTCCCAGCACTGACTGCATCCAGCCTTCAGGCGTACTGGAACCTAGTGGGAGGAACAAAGGGAGGATACTACAGTTATACTAATATGATGGGGCGTGGTTAGTGGTGATGAGGTAGCTACATTATAGGTTGCATGCATAAACCATCTACACTGATATTACAGCAATATGGAACACCAGATATCGATCTATTCGCATCCAGACTTAACCACCAGTTATCAAATTATGTTTCATGGGAACCAGACCCTGGGGCAGCGGCGACAGATGCATTTTCGCTGCATTGGGGGGGGAAATTGTTTATTTACGCATTCCCTCCTTCCTGCCTCATCAGTCGGGTATTAAGGAAAATACAACAAGACTCTGCGTCTGGTATTGGTAGTACCCGATTGGCCTACTCAACCATGGTTCCCAGTGGTATTAAACATGGTATTAGAACCATTTATCACCATCCCACATAGTCCAGATTTATTGCTACATCCCGTAACAAGGGATAGCCACCCATGCCATAAACATTTGAACTTATTAATTTGTAGAGTTTTAAAAACACCTCTACTACAACTGGGACTGATGGACCGAACAGTGAACATGATCTCGGCGGCCCAAAGACAGTCAACCAAAAAACAGTATCTGGTCTATATCAGGAAGTGAGCGATGAACTGCCATAAAAACAACATCACCTACAGAGACATGAACATCCCGTCTGTTCTGGAATATCTGGCAGGCCTCCACTATGATGAGGGGCTCAGTTACAGTGCCATCAACTGTGCCAGAAGTGCCCTATCGACTTACCTATGGCAGGGGACAGAGTGTTACTCTATTGGGTAACTGAAGTTACTCTAGTTACTTCAAACTGGTAAGTTCTCGTTTAATCTTACTATTAAATTCCATCATCCATTCCTCAACCCACCTGGCCAACCGATCAAGATCCTGCTGCTATTTTTGACAACCATCTTCACTATCTAAAATTGTTCTATGACCTTTGTGTTATGACATAGAACAATACCATGAGATATTATCTGTGAAATGTACCTTTAAACCTAAGAAAAATACCTTGGTAACAAATCCTATAACTCATGCATGAACATTGTTTTGGTGCGATCAGGGTAGGTGGAGGGAGTTTTGAAGTAGTTTCTGATAGAAATTGACTTGCAGAAAGTGTTAGAGCCCATCCAGAAATTTATGGGTATAATACTAAAGATACAGTTAATAAAATGTCTTTATACGCAGACGATGTATTACTATACATTACAAACACAGAAACTAGCATTCCAAACTTGCTAAATCTTATCTGAATTTGGCTCAATCTCGGGATATAGAATTAATTGGAATAAAAGTGAAACTATGCCAATATCGGAACTTAACCCACATACATTGCAACAATCTCGTTTTAAAATAGTCTACGAAAAATTTAAATATCTTGGAATTTATGTGACTAAGAAATATACTTCTTTATTTAAATTAAATTTTCCTCCTTTCCTTAATAAACTGCATCAGAATATTCAGTATTGGAAAACACTTCCCATCAAAAACCCAACAACCTCCACAATTAAAATGTGGATTGTGGAGATGTCTGAGACCTTACACTAGGAAAAAATTAGACTTGTCTTAATTGACAAATCAGAATTATTTGCTAGAATATGGTCTCCATTTATTGATTTTCTGAAAGGGTAAAATGGTTCAGCTTGACTGAAACTTGAATCCAGGATTATAATAATAATAATAATAATAACTTTATTTATAAAGCACTTTAAACAACTACAGTTGCCACAAAGTGCTGTACATGAGAACTCATGAACAAAAAGCTATTACAAACAATTAAAAACCATTAAAAACCGTAAAACGAAGGACTATAAAAAACACACTAAAAATTAAAAGACATTAAAAGCACTAAGAACAGGAGCAATGCCTCAGCCAGTGTCGAAAGCCAAAGAATAAAAATGTGTTTTTAGGGAGGATTTGAAGATGGACAGTGAGGGGGCCTGTCTGATGTGCAGCGGCAAGGTGTTCCAGAGTGCCGGAGCAGCAACAGAAAAGGCTCTATCCCCTCTGAGCTTCCGCTTAGACCTTGGTACCTCAAGGAGCAGCTGATCAGCTGACCTGAGGCACCGGGCAGGAGCATATAGGTGGAGCAGCTCAGTGAGGTAAGGCGGGACGAGCCCATTCAACGATTTAAAAACAAATAAAATAATTTTGAAATGAACTCGAAAGTGCACTGGGAGCCAGTGTAGGGAGGCCAAAATTGGCGGAATGTGCTCCCTCTTTCGAGTTCCAGTCAAAAGGCGAGCGGCAGCATTTTGAACAAGCTGGAGACGAGCCAATGAAGCTCGTGCGACTCCAGAGTAGAGTGCGTTACAGTAATCCAGCCTAGATGTAATAAAGGCATGGATTACTGTTTCAAAATGCTCCCGCTCGAGAATGGGCTTCACCTTTGCCAGCTTCCTTAGGTGAAAGAAGCTGGACTTAACCACCGCGCCTATTTGTTTATCTAGTTTAAAATCACCGTCCATCCTAAAACCCAGGTTCAAGACGGTTGGCTTTACAGACAATGCCAGTGGACCCAAGTCAACAAAGGGAGGTTCACGGCAGCCATTGGGGCCAAACAAAATCACCTCTGTCTTCTCTTCATTAAGGGGATTGGATGAATAATTACACTTTATAATCTACAGACCTATCTCCAAAATTGTGTTATTGGTAATTTATTTATTTATTTTTTTTTTCTTCCTCCCTTCATCTCTATAGTTCTAGCTTTCAAAAAAATCATCCGTAAAAAAACATCTCAGTTCCGGCCAGGGAGGCAATCTATAATTTCACAAAATTAGAATATCAATGTTGTTTTTAACTTGTGCCCCATTGTATACTTTTAAATAGCTTAGGGATTGGTGATAGGGCGGATGTGAGGATGTGAACCTGTGAATGTCAAACAGTCTTTAAGAAAGTAGGGAGGTGATAATAATTGCGAGTTATTGCTCACATGGTGAGCCCGTCTAAAGCAGTAAAATTCATCACAGTCAAAATATGCGCATCTGAAATTAATGTAAAGTCACACTCAAGATTTTAACAGGGGCATTACTGGGACGTAATCAGCAAATCGTGAAGAAGTAAACATAAGAGAATAGGATTAGGAGCAGTTCATAGCATCGTACAGAGTGGAACCAGGCCATTGGGCCTAACTTGCTCATGCCAACTAACATGAGGATGGTGGAACATTTCCCTTGGGTGGCTTCCGATAGTATATGGGATATGGATTATTGAAGGTTCCACGAATACCATTAAGTCATAGAGTCATATGGCATAGGAACAGGCCTTTCGGCTGAACTTGGCCACGCCGACCAACATGTCCCATCTACACTAGTCCCACCTGCCAGTGTTTGGCCCATATCCTTCTGAACCCATCCAATCCATGTGCCTGTCCAAATGTTTTTTGAACATCTCATCTACCTCCCCTGGCAGGTTCCATATACCGACCACCCTTTGTGTGAAAAAGTTGCCCCTCAGGTTCCCATGGACCTGACTCACATGACTCACTCGAGTACGCTGCCTGGGGTGGTGGATGAGGCAGATATATTATGGGATTTAAAGGACTTTCGGATAGGCACATGGATATGCAGGGATATGGGTTATGTGAAAGGTAGACAAGAGTTGGTCTTGGCATCTTATTGTGGCCCGAAGGACACAAAGTGTTGGCGTAACTCAGCGGGTCGGGCAGCATCTCGGGAGAACATGGATAGGTGACGTTACGAGTTGAGACCCTTCTTCAAACTGATAGTGGGAGTGGGGGTGAAAGGGGGAGAAGAAAGCTGGAAAGGCAAGTCAAAGCGTGGCAGGTAATAGGTTGACACAGGTGAGGGGGGGGGGGGGGGGTTGATAGGCAGACAGTTGGAACAAAGTCCAGAGATAAGAAAGGAAGGTGTGAGTGAGGCGGGTTTGAAGAGTTGCGGATTGTGAAGCCAGTGGGAATTAAGTAGTGGAGTGGGTGGGGAGAGGGTGGGTGGAGGGGAAACATAGGTGGGAGCTCAGGTGGGGCACAGGGAAGGGGGGTTGTGGGGGAGAAAGGTGGAGGAGGTTTAATGAGAAGGTTCCTATAATTGGAGAATTCAATATTCATACCGGTTGTAAGCTACCAAAGCGGAATATGAGGTGCTGTTCCTCCAGTTTGTGCAATACCTCACTCTGGCAATGGAGGAGGCCCAGGACAGAAATGTCACTGTGGGAATGAGAAGAGGAAGAAAGGGATGAGGAGTTAAAACCGTTGGCTACAGGGTGGTCCGGCAGGCCTTGGCCAAGTCTACCGGTGGTCTCACCGATGCACATGGGGCCACATCTGGAGCACCAGATGCAGTAGGTGAGGTAACAGGAGGTGCACGTGAACCTCTGTCTCACCTGGAAGGACTGCTGGGGTCCTTGGATGGAGGCGAGGGAGGAGGTACAGGGACAGGTGTTGCATCTCCTGCGGTTGCAGGGGATAATACCTGGGGAGGGGATGGTTTGGGTGGGGAGTGATGGGTGAACCTAGGAGTTGGGGAGGGATAGGGTTGAGGCCTGCTCTTGTGCTGTATTGTCCTATGTTCTCCGTTCTCAAACCAAATGCCAAGAACAACATCTTGGCAACAAATCCAAACAGTTGACGAATGAAAATCAGTAAACGTGCTCTCGGACTAGCTACAGGGTGTTCTGAAATGGTTTCACATGTGTTGTAATTGTACCAGGTCTTGATTGATAATCTGAGTTAAATCATCCGTAAAAAACGTTTCATTTCCATGGAATGATTGGGAGGTGATCTATAATCTCACAGGATTAAAAAAATCTTTGTTGGTTTTGAATTGTGGCCAATTCTACACTCTTAAATAGCTCAGGGACTGGCGATAAGGCGGGTGATAATAAATGCGAGATTGCTCATACGGTAAACAGTAAAATTCATTTCCGTCATTCTACTGGGGAATTCAGCGGCATTAGACAAACTGCCTGGTCAAAATATGCGCACGTGTAGTTAATGCAAATTCACACTCAAGATTTTAACAGGTGCTTTCTCGGAAAAATCCGCGGATTGTGAAGTAATTAGCACAAGAAAAAAGGACCAGGAATGTTTGACGTGAATTTTCAAGCATTCCTCGCCATTTAATAGGATATAGTTTAGTTTTAAGATACGGCGCGGAAACAGGCCCTTCAGCCCACCGACCCGATCCCCGCACACTAACACTATCCTACACACACTAGGGACAATTTACACTTATACCAAGCCAATTCACCTACAAACCTGTATGTAGTTAGAGTGTGGGAGAAACATAGAAACATAGAAAATAGGGGCAGGAGTAGGCCATTCGGTCCTTTGAGCTGGCACCACCATTCAATATGATCACGGCTGATCATTCAAAATCAGTACCTCGTTCCGGCTTTTTTCCCATATCCCTTGATTCCCTTAGCCCTAAGAGCTAAATCTGAAGGGCCTGTCCCACTTGGCCGTCATTCGCGCGCCATTTACGCGACCTGCTAGCGCGTGGGTAGCGCGGGACGGGCGCATGGAGTGGCCTGGAGGAGCGTCTACATCTACATCCACATCTCACTGACTGAATGATACAGACGTCCTGACTGAAAATACCACCCTTCCGATCAATTATTTTAGGATCCTTTCTAGAGAACATGCTACTTTTTGCTTTGCCCATTTTCAAAATATAGAATTTTGAATTTGCCGTTTGATTGGTACAAGGAGACTACAAAGCCCGTAGTATCTATTTTTTTACACACTGTAACTTTCTACATTTCTACTTGAAATGGTCCACTCTGTGATCTTCGATGCTGCCTGTAATAGAGAGTATTATCTATGAGGACAGGTTCGGCGGAGCAGGATTGTTTTTACTGGGACTCCCCCCCAGGCTGAGGCGTACCCTGATAGTAATTTATAAAATGCATGAGGCGCTTGAGTAAGGGTGGAAAGTCAGAATCTTACTCTGTGGGTTGAAATGTCTAGAGGGCATAGCTTTAGCGTGACAGGAATAAAGTCGAAAGAAGGACATGTGTGGAGCCTATTTCCTTCGCTCCATAGATGCTGCTGCACCCACTGAGTTTCTCCAGCATTTTTGTGTACCTTCGATTTTCCAGCATCTGCAGTTCCTTCTTAAACACATGTGTGAAGCAAGTTTTTTTTGTACCAGAGCATGTTAGATGCCTAGAGCGCCCGCTACGTGGTGGGAGCAGATATAATTGGTCGGATGAAGGGACATTTAGATAGATACTTGAACAAGCAGGGAAACAAGGAATATACGTAGACCACGTGCGGGCAGATGGGGTTAGTGGTCGGCACAGGTATGCGGGCCGAAGGGCCTGGTGTTGCAGTCACTATTCTATGTGTAGGAAGGAACTGCAGATGCTGGATTACACCAAGGATAGCCACAAAATGCTGGAGTACTTCAGTGGGACAGGTAGCATCTCTGGAGAGAAGGAATGGGTGACGTTTTGGGAAATTCCACCCATTCATTCTATCCGGAGATGCTGCTTGTCTGGCTGAGTTACTCCAGCATTTTGTGTCTATCCACACTATTCAATATTTTATGTACTTCTGTCCTGAATGAAATGCAAATATTTGACTGTGCTCCCTGCTTTCAATTCCTACTCAATTTCCCCAAATAATTGGATCGTTAATCAACAAGCTTGAACAAGGCTGTAGAAACAAGGATGGAGGAGAATTTTACTTGAGACTTTAGAGATATAGCGCGGAAACAGGCCCATCAAGCTCAGCTGACCAGCGATTTCCCTCGTACACAAACACTATCCTACACACTCGGGGCAATGTACTATTTACAGAAGCCAATTAGCCTACACACCCGCACGTCTGTGGAGTGTGGGAGGAAACCGGAACACCCGGAGGAAACCCACGCAGTCACAAGGAGAATGTACAAACTCTGTACGGGCAGCACCCGTAGTCAGGATCGAGCCCGGATCTCTGGCAGCGTGAGGCAGCAATTCTACCGCTGTTGCGATTACCAGTTGTGATTTATACGAGACATCGCAGGGCGGCACGTTGGTACAGCGGTAGAGTTGCTGCCGTACAGCGTCAGAGACCCGGGTTTGATTCTGACTGCAGGTGCTGTCTGTACGGAGTTTGTACGTTCTTCCTCTGACCTACGTGAGGACCTTTCACCGGGTGCTCCAGTTTCCTCCCACACTCCAAAGACGTACAGGTTTGTAGATTAATTGGCTTGGTAAAATTGTAAATTGTCCCTAGTGTGTGTAGGATAGTGTTAGTGTGCGTGGTGATTGCCGGTTGGCACCGACTCAGTGGGCTGAAGGGCCTGTTCCCGTGCTGTAGCTCTAAACTAAACATAACGAACTGCAGATGCTAGTTCACAAAAGGAAAGACATAAAGTGCTGGAGTAACTCAGCAGATCAGGCAGCATCTCTGAAGAACATGGATAGAATCAATTCTGAAGAAGGGTCCCGACCCGAAATGACACCTATCCATGTTCTCCAGAGATGCTGCCTGACCCGTTGAGTTACTCCAACACTTTGTGTTTTAATTGATACCATGATATGTAACTGAATTGTACATCTGCGATCTATTGAAATTATAAACCTTACATAAGATCTCTGGTTAGAGACGGTTTGGGGGAACTCCAAGTCGCAGGAGCTTCGACAGCGCTGACTGCGGCTGGTTTGCCTGCCCTGACCGCAGGATTATAAAGAGGAAGAAGATTAGATTTTATTGCCTTCCATCACAGTGGGGAATGTGGGGAATCCGCTGTGGTGGATGTTTATGTTAACTTTTATGTAGTTGTATGTCTTGTTGCTTTTTTTTTTGTACAGCTGTATGCTAATTTATATATGACTGTACCTTAATTGGTATACGTGGCGATAAAATACTTTTGAAACCTTTATGAATGGGTGATGTTTTGAGTCAAGTTCCTTCTTCAGACTCAGGGGCGAGAGAGACACGGAGATAAGAAATGTATGGTGTGAAAACGAGATATCAAAAGGGATGATGTTCAAGTAAAATGTAGAATAGATCATTGTTAGCTAGGCGAAGGTGACAGCAAAGCATACAGAGATAAAATTTAGTCAGGGAACAAGCAGAGTGGTCGGAGAACTAGACTGGGGAGGGATGGAGAGAGAGGGAAAGCAAGAAGTTAGAGAAGTCAATATTCATACCGCTGGGGTGTAAGCTGCCCAAGCGAAATATGAATGGGATCCGTGTCCATTCACCTCCACAGCACCGGCACTGCCCCATTCACAGTCACAGCCTTGGCAGAGTGGGTACTGACCCATTCACCCCCTCCCACGGTGGGCACTAACCCATTCACTGGGCAGGGCGGGCACTGACTCATTCACCCCATTCCACACCGGGTACTCACCCCATTCACTGAGAGCAGGGTGGGCACTGATGCATTCACCCCCTCCTACAGAGCGCAGGGTGGGCACCCGGCCATTCACCCCCTCCTACCGTGGGAAGGGTGGGCACTGCCAGAGGTGATCGAAAGGCGCTGTATCAATGAAAACACCGGCGCATTGTTTACTCAGGCCTATACACCACCACCAACTCTGCCCTCGGCCTCTGTCGATGACCTTGTGGATGGTTTTAGCTCCAATGTTATGACTCTTATGGATGCTATTGCACCACTAAAGACCAAGGTTTTATCTGGAAGGAAAAAGTCACCATGGAGAAATGCCACAGCAGTGAGATCCCAAAGAACAAAGTGTAGACAGGCCGAACGTAGGTGGCGAAAAACCAAACTACAGGTCCACTACGACATCTACAAAGACAACCTCCGTATCTATAATCAGGAAATGAAAGGGGCAAGGCAGTCCTTTTTCTCAGAGGTTATCAACAAAAATAATAATTCCCGCACCCTGTTTGCCGTTGTCGATAGACTGACAAACCCCTCATCATCAGTCCCTCCTGAGCTCCTGTCCAGCAAGTCATTCAATGACTTTGCAGATTTCTTCACCGATAAAATTCTGAAGATAAGACAAACAATGTCTAGCTCCACCTCAGGGAACATGGCTTTGTCACCTATGCCTCCAGATTCACTAATGAATCTACAACATTTTAAACTTTTAGATTGTGCATCTCTGACTGAAACTGTTCAACAGCTAAAGTCCACTACCTGGTGTCTTGATCTGCTGCCCACAAGCTTCTTTAAAAATATTTTTAACAGTGTTGCACCAGAAGTACTGAACATAGTAAACACTTCCCTTCAATCGGGGCATTTTCCCAAAGCCTTAAAAACAGCAGTGATCAAGCCCCTATTGAAGAAGCCTAATTTGGATGCCTCAGCTATGAGCAACAACAGGCCCATATCTAATTTAGCATTTTTGGCAAAGATTATTGAAAGGGTAGTTTTTTTGGGACCAAAGACAATAATTTTACCAACAAATTTACTGCTTTATGACCCAAAACAATATTTTTAATGTTTTCTAGTCGGAATTACGGCCACATCACAGCACCGAGACTGCACTCACTAAGGTCCTAAACGACATACATCTAAACAGTCATCAAAAGCTTCAGTTTTGGTACTTCTAGATCTCAGTGCTGCTTTTGATACGGTGGACCACAACATACTGCTTGACAGACTGGAGAAGTGGGTGGGACTCTCTGGTTCTGTGCTGGACTGGTTCAAATCTTACTTGAAAGATCGGGATTATTTTGTTTCCCTTGGTAATTTTGAATCAGAACGTACAAAACTCACATGCGGGGTTCCTCAGGGCTCCATTCTTGGACCCATTTTGTTCAACATTTATATGCTCCCCCTAGCTCAGATCATAGAGCATTTTAACATATCCTACCACACTTATGCCGATGACACACAACTATATATCGCAGTGTCACCACATGACCATAGTCCCCTACACTCACTGAGCCTGTGCGTCAAACACATCAATGAGTGGATGAACCAGAACTTCCTCCAGCTCAATGCAAATAAGACAGATATTATTGTCTTTGGTCCCAAAAAAACAAGGCTAGAGGTGAGTGCTCAACTCGACTCAATTGCACTGAAAACCACAGACAAAGCCAGAAACCTTGATGTAGTTTTGGACTCGGATTTGAATTTTAACAGCCATATAAAGACCATTACCAGATCTGCCTATTACCATCTAAAAAATATTGCAAGAATCAAGGGATTTCTGTCCAAAGAAGACACTGAAAAACTTGTTCATGCATATATTTTTAGTAGGTTAGATTATTGTAATGGCATCTTTACAGGTCTCAATAAAAAATCAATTAAACAACTGCAGCTTATCCAAAATGCCGCTGCCAGAGTCTTGACCAACACCAAGAAAATGGACCACATTACACCTGTCCTTAAATCTTTGCACTGGCTCCCTGTGTGTAAGAGGATAGATTTTAAAATTCTGTTACTGACCTACAAGGCACTGAATGGTCTAGGTCCAAAATACATCTCTGACCTACTTGTTGTATATGAGGCGCCTAGACTCCTCAGGTCTTCAGGGACAGGTTTACTCTGTGTTCCCAGGGTCAGAACTAAAAAGGCTGAAGCAGCATTGGGTTTTTATGCTCCACACCTGTGGAACAAGCTCCCTGAACACCTGAGGTGTGCACAGACTGTAAGCGCATTTAAATCAGGCCTAAAAACACTGTTGTTTACTATAGCTTTTCCATAACCCGACATGCAGGTAATCTTAACCGTCCAATTTTAACCCTTTTATGTGCTCTTTAAAATCGTTTTATTGTTTGATTGACGTTGTTTTATTATTCATACATTTGTCGTATTGCTTATTTTGCAATTTTTAATTATTGACTATTTTATTTTTTCTTTCCTGTAAAGCACCTTGAATTGCTGTTTGCACGAATGGTGCTATACAAATAAATTTGCCTTTGCCTTGCCTTGCCTTGCCACATTCACCTCCAGGGTGGGCTCCCGTCCATTCACTCCCTCCCACAGCATGCACTGCCCCATTCACCCCCTCCTACTTCCTGGGGTAAAGTATCGTGATAATTCCTCATCTAATCTTTGTAAATTAGTTACTCCAGTTGTTTCACTTGGTTCAATCAGTATAAAAACAGTGATGAAATATTTCTCTGCTGTTTTAGTCAGAACCACAAGAGGCTGCACTTGCCTCAAAAGTCAGACAAAATAATCTTGTTTCGGATAGACTGCTTTGGTTAGGCAACATTTGGAGTACTGCGTGCAGTTCTGGTCACCCCATTAGAGGAAGGATGTGGAAGCTTTGGAAAGGGTGGAGAGGAGGTTTATCAGAATGATGCCTGGATTAGAGGGTGTGTGGGAAAGAACTGCAAAAGCTGGTTTAAACCGAAGATAGACACAAAAAGCTGGAGTAACTCAGCGGGCCAGGCAGCATCTCTGGAGAAAAGGAATAGGTGACATTTCGGGTCGAGAACCTTCTTCAGGGATCTACAGGGAGTGTCTGACGAAGGGTCTCGCATCCGAAACGTCACCCATTCCTCCTCTCCAGCGATGGTGCCTGTCCCGCTGAGTTACTCCAGCTTTTTGTGTCTATCTTCGGTTTACACCAGCATCTGCAGTTCCTTCTTACACATCAACAGGGAGAGGTTGGACAGACTTGGGTTTTTTTCACTGGAATGCCTGAGTTTGCAGGGAGATCCGATAGAAGTATTTAAAATAATGAGAGGCACAGATAGGGTAGACAGTCCCTGGATGGAAAAAACCAAACACTAGTGGGCATTGCTTTAAGGTGAGAGGGGCAAAGATGAAAGGAGACGTGCTGGGCAAGTTTTTTACACAGAGGGTGGTGAGTGCCTAGAACGCGCTGCCAGGTGTGGTGGTGCCTGGAGAGGTTTGCAAGGGTCCCTGTCACGATTTATTCCGAACTGCTCTGTCACAGAAGACTCGGATTTACGGACTGTTCCCTGGGACGCATTCAGAGACTGACATCGATTGCTGCTGGAAGGTCATCAACTCGGTGAAAGACGTGTGTTGGTCTGCCCGAGCGTTGTTGACCTCCCAGCGGAGCGGGATGGCCGTCGGGGAATGTGGTCGACTGCAGGAGTACGTGCCGAGGGACGCGCTGAAGCTCGGTGCAGTCAACGCCAAGGCTCGGTGGGGGAGGACCACAGTCTAAGGTCCTTCCGCTGCTGGACATGGGGGGGGGGGGGGGGGGGGGGAAAGGGTGGGGTGGAGACGCCCCTCAAAAATAAGTGAAGGGATTCCACACCAGTATGGGCCACATGAGTAGCAAGGGTGGGGAAAAATAATTGGTGTAATTTGCGTAAACCGTGTTAAATGTTTAATATAGCCTCCGAGAATGTTGGATGTATTTTTTGCACGGTTCCTATATTGTATATATATATTATTTGAATAAAGTTTATTTTGATTTTTTTTTAAAGTGTGGTGGTGGAGGCAGATACTATAGTGAGATTTAGGATTGGTGCATGGATATGGGAGTAACGGAGGGATATGGATTATGTAGAGGCAGATAAGAGTTGATCATGGGCATCTGTTCAGCACAGACATTGTGGGCTGAAGGGCCTGTTCTGGTGCTGTACTGTTCTATGACTTCAAATTCCTGGGCGTGCATATTTCTGAAGATCTTTCCTGGACCCAGCATACCGATGCATTTATAAAGAAGGCACGTCAGCGCCTCTACTTCCTGAGAAGATTACGGAGAGATGGCATGACGAAGAGGATTCCCCTAAACTTCTACAGGTGCACGGTAGAGAGCATTCTGACTGGTTGCATCGTGGCCTGGTTCGGCAACTTGAACGTCCAGGAACGAAAAAGACTTCAAAAAGTTGTGACCTCTGCCCAGTCCATCACCGGCTTTGACCTCCCCACCATCAAAGGGATCTATCGTAGTCGCTGCCTCAAAAAGGCAGCCAAAATCATCAAGGACCCACACCATCCTGGCCACACACTCGTTTCACCATTGCCATCAGGAAGAGGAGCCTGAAAACTGTAATGTCCAGGTTCAGGAACAGCTTCTTCCCTACAGCCATCAGGCTATTAAACACAACAATGGATAAGATCTGAGCTCTGAACTGCAAAATACTATTATTGCACTATATTTGTTATTTATTTAACTTTTTCTATTTTTTCTCTCCCCTGCTATGTACTATGTTTACATATACACATATTCTGTTGTGCTGCAGCAAGTAAGAATTTCATTGTCCCATCTGGGACATATGACAATAAAACACTATTGACTCTTGAATATGCAGGGATTGAGGTGCTTTGGGAATGGAAGGTATCTGTTTAAGACTTGGTGATGACATCACAGAGTGGAGACCCAATTCCTGGAAGTCATGTGACCCATCTGCGGCCACCAAGTCTGGACCCCTGAAGAAGTTTCTGTCTTGTTTCAATGTACTGACAACTGTTATGTATCTGCGATTGGGCAAAGGGGTTGCCTCCCACTGTATTTTCCCGCCGGTATCTGTGATTGGGCTAAAGGGCTGCCTCCCTCCGTACTTTCCTGCCGTTGGATTCCCGCCACTGTGTATCTGTATCAATAGGAGATCGGTTCACTTGGGCGTGTCATCGTCTTTCTTTCTGTTCTGTTTGCGCGAGGCTGCTGCGGGCTCGAGTGAGTGGATCCGAAATCGACCCCGTGGTGAATAAAGGGTTTGGACTACAGTATTTGAATCAGCGTTTTACTGACCCAGACTAGGGGGGGGGGGGGGTAAAAGAACCGGAATCAGCACCGCCATTCACTGTGATCATGGCTGATCATCCACAATCAGTACCCCGTTCCTGCCTTCTCTCCATATCTCTTGACTCCGCTATCTTTAAGAGCTCTAGATAGAGGGCCTGTCCCAGTTGGCGATTTTTTTTCGGCGACTGCCAGCATCATTGACTGACGTATCATGTCACCGAAAAATTAGCGGCGTGATGCAGCGTGACGCAGTGTGATGACGTATGACGCGCTGCTGTTTTTTTTTCAAGTGTCGCAAAAAAATTTTTGTCGCCGCTGGATTTTGAAATGTTCGAAATCTTTTGGTGACACTGATATGACGCCGGCAGTCGCCGAAAAAAATCGCAAAGTGCGACAAGTCCTTAACTCTCTCTTGAAAGCATCCAGAGAATTGGCCTCCACTGCCTTCTGAGGCAGAGAATGTCACAGATTCACAACTCTCTGGGTGAAAAAGTTTTTCCTCATCTCCGTTCTAATTGGCCAATCCCTTATTCTTAAACTGTGGCCCCTGGTTCTGGACTCCCCCAACCTCGGGAACATGTTTCCTTCCTCTAGGGTGTCCAATCCCTTAATAATCTTATATGTTTCAATAAGATCTCCTCTCATCCTTCTAAATTCCAGTGTATACAAGCCCAGTTGCTCCATTCTTTCAACATATGAAAGTCCCGCCATCCCGGGAATTAACCCTGTGAACCTACGCTGCACTCCCTCAATAGCAAGAAAGTCCTTCCTCAAATTTGGAAACCAAAACTGCACACAATACTCCAGGTGTGGTCTCACTAGGGCCCTGTACAACTGCAGAAGGACCTCTTTGCTCCTATACTCAACGCCTCTTGTTATGAAGGTCAACATGCCAATAGCTTTCTTCACTGCCAGCTATACGTGCATGCTTACTTTCAGCGACTGATGAACAAGGACACCCAGATCTCGTTGTACTTCCCCTTTTCCTAATTTGACGCCATTTAGATAATAATCTGCCTGTCGATGAGGGCGCTCGCGGAAAACCAGCTTTTCCAGTTTGTTTCAGACAAACGGAACCACCCTACCACAACTTGAGAGCAGTGCTGAACTACTATCTACCTCTTTGGTGACCCTCAGACTATCCTTTGTTTAAGAAGGAACTGCAGATGCTGGAAAAATCGAAGGTAGATAAAAAAATGCTGGAGAAACTCAGCGGGTGAGGCAGCATCTATGGAGCGAAGGAATAGGTGACGTTTCGGGTCGAGACCTTTTCCTTCGCTCCATAGATGCTGCCTCACCCGCTGAGTTTCTCCAGAATTTTTATCTACCTCAGACTATCCTTGATCGGAGTTTGCTAGCTTTACCTTACCCTAAACGTTATCCCCTTATCATGTATTAATACACTGTAAATGCCTGGATGGATATCATGGATTGTCTTTCTGCTGACTAGACAGCACGCAACAAAAGCTTTTCTCTGTACCTCGGTACGCATGACAATAAACTAAACTGAACTAAACTAAACTGATAATTTTCTGCTGAGGAGTGGGGACGGCTGGGGTGAATGGAGAATGGGGGGAGCAACAGGCAGGATTATTATAGACAACTGCAGATTTACTGTGTAGGAAGGAACTGCAGAGGCTGGTTTAAACCGAAGATAGACACAAAAAAACTGGAGTAACTCAGCGGGTCAGGTAGCATTTCTGGAGAAAAAGAATTGGTGACGTTTCATGTCGAGACTGAAGAGCACTGAAGAAGGGTCTCAACCCAAAACTTCACCTATTCCTTCTCTCCAGAGATGCTGCCTGACCCGCTGAGTAACTCCAGCTTTTTGTGTCTATCTGCAGATTTACTGTTATGGGTGATCTTATATGTTGGGTGCATCATTGGCCTGTCGTATTAGATCTGGCTTCTCCCTGTGGCACGGTGGCACAGTGGTAGAGTTGCTGCCTTACAGTGCCAGAGGTTCTGGTTTGATCCCGACTACAAGTGCTGTCTGTACGGAGTTTGCACGTTCTCCCTGGGTTTTTCCCCGGTTCTCTAGTTTCTTCCCACACTCCAAAGATGTGCAGGCTTGTAGGTTAACTGGCTTCTGTAAGATTATAAATTATCCCTAGTGTGTAGGATAGTGCTAGTGTACATGTTGGCGGGCCGAAGGGCCTGTTTCCACACTGTATCTCTAGAGTCTAATGTTTAGTTTAGAGGAACAATGCGGATACAGGCCCTTCAGCCCACCGTGTCCACCCCAACCAGCGATCATCACACACCAACACTATCCTACCTGCTAGGGACAAGTCTCAAGGATGCTGCCTGGTTTTCCAGAACTTTCTGTTGCTGGTTTAGATTCCCAGCACCTGCAGTTATTTTCAGTTTCTTTATGAAGTTTCCAAATTCTTGCCCAATGTTTGTGGTTGGGGACCATGCCTGACCCCTTAATGGGCCTGTCCCACTTACGCGATTTTTTTCGGCGACCTGCCGGACCTGTCATTGTCGCAGCAGGACGCCGAAAATTTTCAACATGTTGAAAATCCACCAGCGACCAGAAGAAGGTACGACTCTTTGGGTGCCAGGGTCTCGCATGTATGGTCGTGAGTCGTCTCCTCAGTCGCTCAAAGAGTCGTAGCGTCTTTCTGGTCGCCACTAAATTTTCAACGTGTGCCGGCAGTTGCCGAAAAGTCGCGTAAGTGGGACAGGCCCATAAGGCTTTACCATAATTCTTCTACATGTCGAATTTCCAAATCTCACAATTATACTTCACAATTCCAGACTGTGCTTTTTTTTGTTTTCTTTCTTTTCTTGTTCTCAATTCCCCGACCCTGGGCAAGAGACTCTGTACGCCTACCCGATCTATTCCTCGTGAGTTTATCCACCTCTATAAGATCAAGCTTGCTCAACTACTCCCCTTAGCACAGGCCCTCAACTCAGGCGACATCGTCAGAAATCTTCTCTGTACCCTTTCCAGCTTGACAACATCCTTCCTATGACATGCTGCCCAAAACTGAACACAATACTCCAAATGCGGCTTCACCCAACGTCTTATATAACTGCAACACGACCTCCCGACTTCTATACTCAATGCACTGACTGGTTAAGGCCATTGTGCCAAAAGCTGTTTTGACCACCCCATCCAGCTGTGCTGCCACTTCCAGTGCGTCATGTACCTGTGCTCCCAGATCCCTCTGCTCTACAACACTCCCCAGAGCCCTACCATTCACTGTGTGTAGCAGCCATCTAGTTTAACTCAGTATGTTATAACTATAACCAGTTACCTTTGAAGCCCTGTCCCACGGTACGAGTTCATTCCAAGAGCTCTCCCGAGTTAAAAAAAAAATCAAACTCGTGGTAAGCACGGAGAATGAACGTAGCGGGTACGTCGGAGCTCGGGGACGTCTCTTAGCGCTAACGGCAGGTACTCGGGAAGACTCGCTAACGGCAGGTAAGCATGGGAAGACTCGTGAAGATTTTTCAACACGTTGAAATATGTCCACGAGAGCCCCGAGTACCGACGAGCGGCCATTACCGTAAATCTCCGATTTCGAATCAGGGCAAACTCGGGAGAGCTCTTGGAATGAACTCGTACCGTGGGACAGGGCTTTTATATTTTATCTGCCTGTAATTATGCGGGTGGGATTTATACGTAGTCGGAGGCGTGTTTGCAGCTGGGATTCTCATGCAGGCTCGCTAGTAGTTTTAGTTTAGTTTGAAGAAGCATGGGGGAGAGATCACAGCTTTCGACCATGCAAGAGTTTAACCACAAGTAAGATCAAACTGTACTTATAAAAGAAGAAGTTTGGATGAATATCTTAGTGATTTTGAAGAAGGGTCTCGACCCGAAACGTTGCCTATTTCCTTCGCTCCATAGATGCTGCCTCACCCGCTGAGTTTCTCCAAAACTTACAGAGAGCAAAAATACTAGCACTCTAAATTAATGCAGGTCACTTTGACAGACCTATGAAACTACCAATCAAGCTAAAATGAAATAAAAAGGTGGATAGATAACATCTGGCTTTGTTCCAATCCAATCATTGTCAGTAACCCTTCCATAGTACTACAAACTGATGCCAGTGCACTTGGGTGGGGAGCCACCAATACCATCACCAACTGTGGAGGTAGATGGACTGCTCAGGAGGCAGCATTATTACTCACACTGGGCATAAACTACCTGGAAATGTTGGGTGCATTCCATGGCCTAAAGTCATATTGTACTGGATCATATCACCAGCATGTTAGACTACAGATAGACAATACCACCGTGGTAGCATACATAACCACATGGGTGGAAACAAATCGACATCATGTGACAATCTGGCTAATACAATTTGGCAATGGTGTATTCCAGAGAGATATTTGGATATCAGCCACTTACCTACCAGGAAGACTAAATTTAGTGGCAGACACCAGGTCACTCAAATTTAATGAAAACACCGAATGGATGTTGAATAAAAAAGTATTTGCTGATATTACAGCAATATGGAACACCAGATATCGATCTATTCGCATCCAAACTTAACCACCAGTTATCAAATTATGTTTCATGGGAACCAGACCCTGGGGCAGCGGCGACAGATGCATTTTCGCTGCATTGGGGGGGGAAATTGTTTATTTACGCATTCCCTCCTTCCTGCCTCATCAGTCGGGTATTAAGGAAAATACAACAAGACTCTGCGTCTGGTATTGGTAGTACCCGATTGGCCTACTCAACCATGGTTCCCAGTGGTATTAAACATGGTATTAGAACCATGTATCACCATCCCACATAGACCAGATTTATTGCTACATCCCGTAACAAGGGATAGCCACCCATGCCATAAACATTTGAACTTATTAATTTGTAGAGTTTTAAAAACACCTCTACTACAACTGGGACTGACGGACCGAACAGTGAACATGATCTCGGCGGCCCAAAGACAGTCAACCAAAAAACAGTATCTGGTCTATATCAGGAAGTGGGCGATGAACTGCCATAAAAACAACATCACCTACAGAGACATGAACATCCCGTCTGTTCTGGAATATCTGGCAGGCCTCCACTATGATGAGGGGCTCAGTTACAGTGCCATCAACTGCGCCAGAAGTGCCCTATCAACTTACCTATGGCAGGGGACAGAGCGTTACTCTATTGGGACTCACCCACTGGTAACAAAACTTATGAGGGGAATTTTTAATACTAATCCCCCAAGAACCAGGTACTCCCAAATATGGGATGTAAGTATTATCCTGAAGATGCTCAGGAATTGGTCTCCAGCAACAGCTCTGTCCCTACACAGACTGACATTAAAAACAGTCATGCTAATGGCATTGGTCACGGCACAGAGGGTACAGTACACTGCATAAACTAAGACTGGACAACATGACTTCCTCAACAGAAAATATTACGTTTCATATCTATGAGTTAGTAAGCAGAACAGACAGGGATCAGCAGGCCTCAATATACAATTTAGGTCATACCCAACAGATGACCATCTGTGTATAGTAAGACATCTGTCGTTATACATGGAGAAAACGAAAATCCTAAGAGGCAATGAGAAGGCACTTTTGGTCAGCCGCAAGCAACCACACAAAGAGTGACGGTCCAGACCATCTCAAGATGGCTGAAACAGGTGCTAACACAGGCTGGGGTGGATACTAATATTTTTAAATCTCATTCCACCAGGGCTGCAGCTACATTGGCAGCGATACAGTTGGATGTACCAATGGACCAAATCCTCAAGGCAGCAGGATGGTCTGGGGGAAAAAACATTCAAATTATTTTACAATAAACCAGTAATGAAACCTGGAACGTTTGCAGAAACAATTTTAAGTTCTGTAAATTAATTTAAACCCATAAAAAGGGGTTATAAATTTGTGTTAATAAATTTTATGATTTCAATGTCGAATTCATGTCCAAATTATGTTAACACAATTCCTCGTACAGTCATCAAGGCAGACGTGATGCATGGACTCGTTTCCACGGCATGAAATCACAGAGCTTTAAAATCTTCACGTAGTCACTCACGTGACTCCGAAGTAAAATAGTAAGATTAAATGAGAACTTACCAGTTTGAAGTTTGATCTGTATTTTATGAGGAGTTACGATGAGGGATTACGTGCCCTCCGCTCCCACCCTTGATCATATACTTAACTGGTATCTCTTCTCTAATCTTACTATGTTTAGTCATTACAGTTATCTGTGATTTCACACCGCTGCTTTGAAGAATGACACGCATGCGTCGTGGCGGGGTTCTTCACGTAATCCCTCATCGTAACTCCTCATAAAATACAGATCAAACTTCAAACTGGTAAGTTCTCGTTTAATCTTACTATTAAATTCCATCATCCATTCCTCAACCCACCTGGCCAACCGATCAAGATCCTGCTGCTATTTTTGACAACCATCTTCACTATCTAAAATTGTTCTATGACGTTTGTGTTATGACATAGAACAATACCTTGAGATATTATCTGTGAAATGTACCTTTAAACCTAAGAAAAATACCTTGGCAACAAATCCTATCACTCATGCATGAACATTGTTTTAGTGCGATCAGGGTAGGTGGAGGGAGTTTTGAAGTAGTTTCTGATAGAAATTGACTTGCAGAAAGTGTTAGAGCCCATCCAGAAATTTATGGGTATAATACTAAAGATACAGTTAATAAAATTTCTTTATACGCAGACGATGTATTACTATACATTACAAACACAGAAACTAGCATTCCAAACTTGCTAAATCTTATCTGAATTTGGCTCATTCTCGGGATATAGAATTAATTGGAATAAAAGTGAAACTATGCCAATATCAGAACTTAACCCACATACATTGCAACAATCTCCTTTTAAAATAGTCTACGAAAAATTTAAATATCTTGGAATTTATGTGACTAAGAAATATACTTTATTTAAATTAAATTTTCCTCCTTTCCTTAATAAACTGCATCAGAATATTCAGTATTGGAAAACACTTCCCATCAAAAACCCAACAACCCCCACAATTAAAATGTGGATTGTGGAGATGTCTGACACCTTACACTAGGAAAAAATTAGACTTGTCTTAATTGACAAATCAGAATTATTTGCTAGAATATGGTCTCCATTTATTGATTTTCTGAAAGGGTAAAATGGTTCAGCTTGACTGAAACTTGAATCCAGGATTGGATGAATAATTACACTTTATAATCTACCTATCTCCAAAATTGTGTTACTGGTAATTTATTTTATTTTTTATTTTTTCTTCCTCCCTTCATCTCTATAGTTCTATCTTTCAAAAAAATCTATAAAGAAATAAACAGAAGCTGTGTTAATATGTAACTGATAAACAAATTGTGTTTTGGTTATGATATGTATATGCTTCTAATAAAAATATTTTAAAAAAGAAAGAAATTGAGTTGTAATTATGCCAGCTCTTGATTGATTGATAAATTGAGAGTTAAATCTAGATCATCCGTAAAAAAACATCTCAGTTCCGGCCAGGGAGGCAATCTATAATTTCACAAAATTAGAATATCAATGTTGTTTTTAACTTGTGCCCCATTGTATACTTTTAAATAGCTTAGGGATTGGTGATAGGGCGGATGTGAGGATGTGAACCTGTGAATGTCAAACAGTCTTTAAGAAAGCAGGGAGGTGATAATAATTGCGAGTTATTGCTCACATGGTGAGCCCGTCTAAAGCAGTAAAATTCATCACAGTCAAAATATGCGCATCTGAAATTAATGTAAAGTCACACTCAAGATTTTAACAGGGGCATTACTGGGACATAATCAGCAAATCGTGAAGAAATAAACATAAGAGAATAGGATTAGGAGCAGTTCATAGCATCGTACAGAGTGGAACCAGGCCATTGGGCCTAACTTGCTCATGCCAACTAACATGAGGATGGTGGAACATTTCCCTTGGGCGGCTTCCGATAGTATATGGGATATGGATTATTGAAGGTTCCACGAATATCATTAAATCATAGAGTCATATGGCATAGGAACAGGCCTTTCGGCTGAACTTGGCCACGCCGACCAACATGTCCCATCTACAATAGTCCCACCTGCCAGTGTTTGGCCCATATCCTTCTGAACCCATCCAATCCATGTGCCTGTCCAAATGTTTTTTGAACATCTCATCTACCTCCCCTGGCAGGTTCCATATACCGACCACCCTTTGTGTGAAAAAGTTGCCCCTCAGGTTCCCATGGACCTGACTCACATGACTCACTCGGGTATGCTGCCTGGGGTGGTGGATGAGGCAGATATATTATGGGATTTAAAGGACTTTCGGATAGGCACATGGATATGCAGGGATATGGGTTATGTGAAAGGTAGACAAGAGTTGGTCTTATTGTGGCCCGAAGGACACAAAGTGTTGGCGTAACTCAGCGGGTCGGGCAGCATCTCGGGAGAACATGGATAGGTGACGTTACGGGTTGAGACCCTTCTTCAGACTGATAGTGGGAATGGGGGTGAAAGGGGGAGAAGAAAGCTGGAAAGGCAAGTCAAAGCGTGGCAGGTAATAGGTTGACACGGGTGAGGGGGTGCGGGGGGGGGGGGGTTGATAGGCAGACAGTTGGAACAAAGTCCAGAGATAAGAAAGGAAGGTGTGAGTGAGGCGGGTTTGAAGAGTTGCGGATTGTGAAGCCAGTGGGAATTAAGTAGTGGAGTGGGTGGGGAGAGGGTGGGTGGAGGGGAAACATAGGTGGGAGCTCAGGTGGGGCACAGGGAAGGGGGGTTGTGGGGGAGAAAGGTGGAGGAGGTTTAATGAGAAGGTACCTATAATTGGAGAATTCAACATTCATACCGGTTGTAAGCGACTAAAGCGGAATATGAGGTGCTGTTCCTCCAGTTTGTGCAATACCTCACTCTGGCAATGGAGGAGGCCCAGGACAGAAATGTCACTGTGGGAATGAGAAGAGGAAGAAAGGGATGAGGAGTTAAAACCGTTGGCTACAGGGTGGTCCGGCAGGCCTTGGCCAAGTCTACCGGTGGTCTCACCGATGCACAGGGGGCCACATCTGGAGCACCAGATGCAGTAGGTGAGGTAACAGGAGGTGCACGTGAACCTCTGTCTCACCTGGAAGGACTGCTGGGTCCTTGGATGGAGGCGAGGGAGGAGGTACAGGGACAGGTGTTGCATCTCCTGCGGTTGCAGGGGATAATACCTGGGGAGGGGATGGTTTGGGTGGGGAATGATGGGTGAACCTAGGAGTTGGGGAGGGATAGGGTTGAGGCCTGCTCTTGTGCTGTATTGTCCTATGTTCTCCGTTCTCAAACCAAATGCCAAGAACAACATCTTGGCAACAAATCCAAACAGTTGACGAATGAAAATCAGTAAACGTGCTCTCGGACTAGCTACAGGGTGTTCTGAAATGGTTTCACATGTGTTGTAATTGTACCAGGTCTTGATTGATAATCTGAGTTAAATCATCCGTAAAAAACGTTTCATTTCCATGGAATGATTGGGAGGTGATCTATAATCTCACAGGATTAAAAAAATCTTTGTTGGTTTTGAATTGTGGCCAATTCTACACTCTTAAATAGCTCAGGGACTGGCGATAGGGCGGGTGATAATAAATGCGAGATTGCTCATACGGTAAACAGTAAAATTCATTTCCGTCATTCTACTGGGGAATTCAGCGGCATTAGACAAACTGCCTGGTCAAAATATGTGCACGTGTAGTTAATGCAAATTCACACTCAAGATTTTAACAGGTGCTTTCTCGGAAAAACCCGCGGATTGTGAAGTAATTAGCACAAGAAAAAAGGACCAGGAATGTTTGACGTGAATTTTCAAGCATTCCTCACCATTTAATAGGATATAGTTTAGTATTAAGATACGGCGCGCAAACAGGCCCTTCGGCCCACCGACCCGATCCCCGCACACTAACACTATCCTACACACACTAGGGACAATTTACACTTATACCAAGCCAATTCACCTACAAACCTGTATGTAGTTAGAGTGTGGGAGAAACATAGAAACATAGAAAATAGGGGCAGGAGTAGGCCATTCGGCCCTTTGAGCTGGCACCACCATTCAATATGATCACGGCTGATCATTCAAAATCAGTACCTCGTTCCGGCTTTTTTCCCATATCCCTTGATTCCCTTAGCCCTAAGAGTTAAATCTAAAGGGCCTGTCCCACTTGGCCGTCATTCGCGCGCCATTTACGCGACCTGCTAGCGCGTGGGTAGCGCGGGACGGGCGCATGGAGTGGCCTGGAGGAGCGTCTACATCTACATCCACATCTCACTGACTGAATGATACAGACGTCCTGACTGAAAATCACACCCTTCCGATCAATTATTTTAGGATCCTTTCTAGAGAACATGCTACTTTTTGCTTTGCCCATTTTCAAAATATAGAATTTTGAATTTGGCGTTTGATTGGTACAAGGAGACTACAAAGCCCGTAATATCTATTTTTTTTACACACTGTAACTTTCTACATTTCTACTTGAAATGGTCCACTCTGTGATCTTCGATGCTGCCTGTAATAGAGAGTATTATCTATGAGGACAGATTCGGCGGAGCAGGATTGTTTTTACTGGGACTCCCCCCCCAGGCTGAGGCGCACCCTGATAGTAATTTATAAAATGCATGAGACGCTTGAGTAAGGGTGGAAAGTCAGAATCTTACTCTGCGGGTTGAAATGTCTAGAGGGCATAGCTTTAGCGTGACAGGAATAAAGTCGAAAGAAGGACATGTGTGGAGCCTATTTCCTTCGCTCCATAGATGCTGCTGCACCCACTGAGTTTTTCCAGCATTTTTGTGTACCTTCGATTTTCCAGCATCTGCAGTTCCTTCTTAAACACATGTGTGAAGCATGTTTTTTTTGTACCAGAGCATGTTAGATGCCTAGAGCGCCCGCTACGTGGTGGGAGCAGATATAATTGGTCGGGTGAAGAGACATTTAGATAGATACTTGAACAAGCAGGGAAACAAGGAATATACGTAGACCACGTGCGGGCAGATGGGGTTAGTGGTCGGCACAGGTATGCGGGCCGAAGGGCCTGGTGTTGCACTCGCTATTCTATGTGTAGGAAGAAACTGCAGATGCTGGATTACACCAAGGATAGCCACAAAATGCTGGAGTACTTCAGTGGGACAGGCAGCATCTCTGGAGAGAAGGAATGGGTGACGTTTTGGGAAATTCCACCCATTCCTTCTATCCGGAGATGCTGCTTGTCCGGCTGAGTTGCTCCAGCATTTTGTGTCTATCCACACTATTCAATATTTAATGTACTTCTGTCCTAAATGAAAAGCAAATATTTGACTGTGCTCTCTGCTTTCAATTCCTACTCAATTTCCCCAAATAATTGGATCGTTAATCAACAAGCTTGAACAAGGCTGTAGAAACAAGGATGGAGGAGAATTTTACTTGAGACTTTAGAGATATAGCGCGGAAACAGGCCCATCAAGCTCAGCTGACCAGCGATTTCCCTCGTACACAAACACTATCCTACACACTCGGGGCAATGTACTATTTACAGAAGCCAATTAGCCTACACACCCGCACGTCTTTGGAGTGTGGGAGGAAACCGGAACACCCGGAGGAAACCCACGCAGTCACAAGGAGAATGTACAAACTCTGTACGGGCAGCACCCGTAGTCGGGATCGAGCCCGGATCTCTGGCAGCGTGAGGCAGCAATTCTACCGCTGTTGCGATTACCAGTTGTGATTTATACGAGACATCGCAGGGCGGCACGTTGGTACAGCGGTAGAGTTGCTGCCGTACAGCGTCAGAGACCCGGGTTTGATTCTGACTGCAGGTGCTGTTTGTACGGAGTTTGTACGTTCTTCCTCTGACCTACGTGAGGACCTTTCACCGGGTGCTCCAGTTGCCTCCCACACTCCAAAGATTAATTGGCTTGGTAAAATTGTAAATTGTAACAACCGGCTCCTCTCCCTGCCCTGTAGAACGGAGCGGTTCAGGAGATCCTTCACCCCTGCAGCTATTAGATTTTATAATTCGGACCGCTAGGCTGTAGGGGGATGCATTTTGCAATTTTTAATTTTTAATTGTTAATTATTGGTCTTTTTAAGTATTTATTGCTCTCAGGTAGTGTCCACATTGTATTCTATGTATTTTCTGTCTGCGTTCGTTTTGAATCTGTGGGTTTGTTGGTTGGGGGCTTCTGGACATCTGAATTTCCCTGAGGGGATCAATAAAGTATTTATTATTATTATTATTATTATTATTATTATTATTAGTGTGTGTAGGATAGTGTTGGTGTGCGTGGTGATTGCCGGTTGGCACCGACTCAGTGGGCTGAAGGGCCTGTTCCCGCGCTGTAGCTCTAAACTAAACATGACGAACTGCAGATGCTAGTTCACAAAAGGAAAGACATAAAGTGCTGGAGTAACTCAGCAGATCAGGCAGCATCTCTGAAGAACATGGATAGAATCAATTCTGAAGAAGGGTCCCGACCCGAAATGACACCTATCCATGTTCTCCAGAGATGCTGCCTGACCCGTTGAGTTACTCCAACACTTTGTGTTTTAATTGATACCATGATATGTAACTGAATTGTACATCTGCGATCTATTGAAATTATAAACCTTACATAAGATTTTTTTTTTTTGAAATGACTGTGGTTTGAGCTGACTTCAAATTGAATCAGCAGCCGAGATTAGCTGAAGAAGATTCGCTTCCTATGATTACATAAGGAATCTGTGACCACAAAGAGAAGTTTTAGAGAACAGACAATAGTAACCAGCCGAGTGTGGCATTAAAGGAATATCCATTAGCTATGATCGACGCAAGGAACTGCAGATGCTGCTTTACAATGAAAGGCACAAAGTGCTGGACTAACTCAGTGGGTCAGGCAACATCTCATAGAACACAGAACACAGAACATACAGCACAGGAATGGGCTCTTCGACCCACAATGTTTGTGCTGAACATGATGCCAAGCTAAACTGATTCCATCTGCTTGTACGTGGTCCATATCCCCCTCTTCCCCACACATCAATGTGCCAATCTAAAAGCCTGTTAAATGCCACTATCATATCTGCCTCCACCACCACCACCTCTAGCAAGGTGTTCCAGTCCCCCACCACTCAGTGTCAGCCCCGCACGTCTCCATTCAACTTGGGAGAAATAGGAGTGCATCTAATGGGGTGCAGCGAAGTGAGGAGGGAAAGGTTGGGGGACGTGTTTGTTGATTAGTTACCTACGACTGGAGAACGAGGGCAGCACGGTGGCGCAGCGGTAGAGTCGCTGCCTTGTAGCGCCAGAGACCCCGGTTTCGATCCTGACTACGGGTGCTGTCCGTACGGAGTTTGTACGTTCTCCCCGTGACCGTGTGGGTTCTCCCCGGGTGCTCCGTTAGTTGGCTTTGGTAAGATTGTAAATTGTAAAGTGTCTAGGATAGTGCTAGTGTAGGGGGCGATCGCTTGTCGGCCTGGACTGGGAGGGCTGAAGGGCCTGTTTCGCGCTGATTCGCAGAAGTCTAATCTATTCCTTCCGTTTTGCTGGGTTATTGGTCATTGTGAAATTCCCTATGTCTATGTCTATTGTGGCCGCGTGGGTTTTCTCCATGTGCTCCACTTCCTTCCCACACTCCAATGACTCAGTGCGCCGAAGGGCCTGTTTCCTCTCGCTGCATCTCTAGGGTTTAAAGTCCAAAGTCAATGTTCAGACCATGACGTTGTGAGTTGTGTCACGCCATAGAATGCGGAACAGAATCATATATTGAGCTAAACGAACAAATCTTTATAATTACCTCTGATTGGAATATTTCTGGAGGAAATATCACTCCCAACCTTGACAACCACACCCTAACCTCCAGTCATTAACCCCCTCCTCCCCGGAGCATTCTCGTGCCGACTGAGCTCCCATTTCCTCAAGACATCTCTGTGAGGCAAATAGGATCGGGCGGTTTGTGAATGTCAACCAAACTGTCTTGAAATAATAATGGCTCAAAGGTACTTTATTGTCTCTTGCACTTAGGTAAAGTGAAATTCCCTTTTTTTTGCATACAGTTTAGTAAAAATCTTACTATACATTGGTACTGGTGCACCACAGATTTTCCGGCAACTGGGGGTCTGCTTTAATCCGGACAACATTACGAGAGCGCACTTGAAATCCCCCACCGGACGTCTCCCCTCCCCCCCCCTCGAACATGTGGCATCTAGGCCGGGTGAGGTGGCCGATCTCTACCTCATCGACACTTCCGCGGTCGATCGGCGGGTCGAATTTGCCCCCCGTGGCCGTGGCTCTGGAACTCCGGCCTGGCCAGAACCGGCGGATCCGTTCCCATAGCCGACTTCCATTGCCGGCGTTTGCGGGCCTGTATCTCGGCCCACACTCCCCGGCGGCCTAGGCGGAACTTTCCGGTACCGTTGGACTCCTCTCAGGGGCCGTGACCTCTGTTGGTCCGGCAATACGGACAATCCAGAAAGGCTCTGGAACCAGGGGTGCCGGAAAATCGGTGTTTGACCGGTACATTCACGTGTAAGAGTGCAGGAATAGTAGATTACACTGAGGTAGTACACAAGAGATGCCACATTTCTGGCACCACCTTAGCCTTAAGGGGCTGTCACACTTGGGCGACCTAATTGGCGAGTTTAGAAGAGTTTGAAAAAATGACATGTTGAAGACCTCCCTTCGACTATGATGAAGACTATCAACGACTACCCTCGACTACCTTTGATTACCCATGATTACCTTCGACTAACATGACGACCTACTATGACTAAACCTACGAATAAAAAAAGTATCGATATTTTCCATGGCAACCTTTTTTTACTCATGGACATTTTTTAACATATTGAAAAACGCTGCGACCTAGCTGAGGCATCGAGAACGCGGAGAGCACTATCGAGTATGAAGGAGTGTCGACCATGCTACGAGTATGAGTCAAGGGCAAACTCGCCAGAACCCGCAGATTAGGTCGCCCAAGTTAGACAGGCCCTTTAGTTTTAGAGACACTAAGTAATTGGTTTAGTTAATAGAATAGTGAGGCCCACTTCCTATATTCATACCGATGTATTTTACAAATTGTACTTAGTCAACATCTCCATAGCTGACAAAAATATTTTCAGCACCGATGCGAAGTCCAGAACAAGGGGTCACAGTTTAAGGATAAGAGGGAAGTATTTTAGGACCGAGATGAGAAAATCATTTTTTACACAGAGAGTGGTGAATCTGTGGAATTCTCTGCCACAGAAGGTAGTTGAGGCCAGTTCATTGGCTGTATTTAAGAGGGAGTAGATGTGGCCCTTGTGCCTAAATGGATCAGGGGGTATGGAGAGAAGGCAGGTATGGGATACTGAGTTGGATGATCAGCCATGATCATATTGAATGGCGGTGCAGGCTCGAAGGGCCGAATGGCCTCTACTCCTGTACCTATTTTCTATGTTTCTATGTAATGGACTAATTCTGCTCCTATCACCTATGAACATGATTATAGAGTCGTACAGTGTACAAACATGCCCTTCGGCCCTACTTGCCCACGCTAACCAACATGCTATCTACACTAGTCCCCAGCTGCCTGCGTTAGGCCCATATCCTTCTAACCCTATCCTATCCATGCGCCTGTCTAAATGCTTCTTAAACGTTGGGTTTGTCCCTGCCTCAACTCCCTCCTCCAGCAGCTCGCTCCATACACCCACCACCCTTTGTGTGAAAAGGTTACCCCTCAGATTCCAATGAAATCTTTCTCCCTTCACCTTAAACCAATGCTCTCCTATACAAGTCGAAATCGATAGAGAAAACTAATTCTCTATATAGATTATTAACTACAGTCACATGTTTGTGGTAATTCCTCTCTGAAAGTATTACAACAAAAAGGCAAATGTGTGGAAAAATATTGTTAACAAACAAAAAGTGTTGATGCTCTTCTGGTATGCCTGCATCATGGCTTGCAGCAACTACTCTGATGATTAATGTAACATTTCTGCTGATTCTTGTGCAATCCTGTAAAAAAACTATTTATAGAGTCACTATTTGGACACGTACCTGGATATACAATTTTATTGGTTTTACTTTTCAAAATTAGTGTATGTTAATGAATCACGTTAAATGCCAATTGGATATGAATCCCTTTGGCATTTGTTATTCCGAATTCTCGAAGGCATTGTTGCATAAAACCATCTTGTGCGTGTTTGAACGCAATGAGGCAAATTTCCCTCCATCAGGAAATTAAACTGGATAATTCTGGCTGTGATTCATCAATGTTAGTGTCGCTGCTCCCCGCTTTCCTCATAGAAACTGCAGGGTTAACGTTGAACAAAGGGCGGCACGGTGGGGCGGCGGTAGAGTTGCTGACTTTCACTTACAGCGTTCTCGGCGCCAGAGACCCAGGTTCGATCCCGACTACGGTCAATTGTCAAAACTCTTGACTATCTGCCCCCGCTAACCCAAAATATTCTGCACTCTGGCATTTTTTGTCTTTGTTCTGTCTGTAGTCTTTGAGTTTAGCTTGACTGCATTCATGTATAATATTTTTTGATTTGATTGGATAGCATGCAAACAAACTTTTCACTGTACCTCAGTTCAGTTCAGTTTAGCTTACTGTCACGTGTACCAAGGGACAGAGAGAAGCTTTTGTTGCGTGCTAACCAGTCACCGGAAAGGCAACTCACAATTACAATCGAGCGGGGAGACACATGATATGGGAATAATGTTTAACTCGGTACACATGACAATAATAAATCTATACCTAAATGACGGCATCAGTTTTTATTTGATAAATATTATGATATTTTTCTACATTAAAGGCACTTTAATACATTGGACTTCCTGATGTCAATAACATTTCAATACTGATGTTTGCTCTGAACCACTAAGCTTGAGAGGAATGCTTTAGATCTTTAACTGATAGAGTTGCTGCCTTACAGCGCCAGAGACCCGGGTTCGATCCTGACCTCGGGTGCTGGCTGTGTGGAGTTTGGACGTTCTTCCTGTGTCTGGTAGGTATCCTCCGGCTGCTCTGGTTTCCTCCCACATCCCAAAGGCATGTGGGTTTGTAGGATAATTGGCCCTCCACAAATTGCTACTAGCGTGTAGGGAGTGGATGCGGAAGTGGGACAACATAGATGGGTGACTTGGACTCGATGGGCCGAAGGGCCCCTTTCCACTGCTTTATCTCTAAACTAGACGAATATCTATATTACTAAAAGTCTGATCTTGACCACTTCCTGTTGTTCTGTATATTGATTTTAGAAAAAACGCTGCCACTTACGATAATGAATTTTGGCCATCTTACTCAGAGTCCCCCTCTACTGCGCTGGACAAGAGGATTTTTCCCATTGATGAAAAATAAAAGAGTGATTAGTGTTTAGATAAAATGTTGAGATTCTCTTTCCTGAAGGCCATGCCCCTTCCAGAGGGACTATAAAACCCGGAAGTGTTGAGTGCCTCAGTCAGTCTCTGCAAGATGGGGGAGCGAGAGGGTCACATCTCTCAGTCTGAGCTGTGAATAACACTGACCACATGTCTCCTAAACTGTGAATGGTTTTACTGATCTGTCAGTGCCCTTAATGTAGTTTGAAAATATAGTTTGGAAATGCTAAAGCTGTGTTGCCTTTGGTTTGGAAATGCTAAAGCTGTGTTGCCTTTGGTTTGGAAATGCTAAAGCTTGTTGCCTTTGGTTTGGAAATGCTAAAGTTGTGTTGCCTAGCCTAATTAAAGTTACCTTGCCTAATTAAAGTTGCCTTGCCTAATTAAGGTCGCCTTGCCTAATTAAAATTGCCTTGCCTAATTAAAGTTGCCTTGCCTAATTAAAGTTGCCTTGCCTTCTTTTTAATTAAAAGTCTAATCTTGACCACTTCCTGTTTGTGCTTTATATTGATTTTTTTAAAAACGCTACCATGTATGGCTGTGATTTTTGGCCATCTTATTCAGAGTCCCCCTCCGCTCATCAGGTGCCAAGAATGTTTCCCATCAAAAAATAAAAGAGTTATTAGTGTTTAAAAAATGTTGAGATTCTCTCCCCTGTCAATCACACCATGAAGGTCACGCCCCTTCTGGTGTGAGGGGAGGGACTATAAAATCCTCAGTCTCTGCAAGATGGAGGAGGGAGAGGTCACGACTCGCTGTCTTTAGTGGCTTTGCATCCTGCTTGAAATGGTATGAAACTGCACTTGAATTTGGTGGCTTTGCACCCTGCGTGAAATGGAATTTCAAGGAATAGCTGTGAGTCAACTGCCAGCCCACCAGCCGTGAGTGAGTGAGCTGCCAGCACAACAGGCTTGAGTGATTGAGCCGCCAGCCCAAGAATCCATTCGGCCCACAATGTCCATAATAGCCCTCTGGAAACCAGTCCCTTCAGCCCACAACACCCATACTAGTGCTCCAAACCCCCCCCCCCCCCTACCCCCACTGGCCACCAATATTGGAATTGGTGGAGAGGTGGAATATTGCGTTGGGGGACCAGCCCTCCGGTGTGATGCTGGGACCCAACGGGTCCCATTTAGTCTAGTATCACCTAAAGGGCTGTGGTAAGAATGATCTCACCTCAGTTATCCATCTGTAAAAGTGGCTCTGCTATCTTAAAGCCTTGCAAGGATGGCTTAATGAAGACACTGTGTTTCCAACCAAATATCATTCATCACCAGGGTCAAATACTTAGAGTGAGAGCAATTACAAAATATGAATAAAGTATTTGTTACCAGCCAAGGAGAAATTAATAATAAACCAGTGACATTAGCTATCCCATTAGAAGATTAATCATAAATAAATACATACTGTACTATTATATACTCTTATACATATTATAACAACCTTCCTATTCATTTTAAGGAACCTTCCTATTCATCTTTGGTTCATAAAACCTTGAGACTCTTGAAAGGCGCCCATAAATAAAATTTATTATTATTATTATAATATTGTTCTAAATACTAATCACAGTTTATGAGCTTGTTTTCAGAGGGAACAATGAAACCATTCTCTCCTTCTTAATACTAATGATCAGGTGCCTTTCAAATACCAAATAACCATGGCCATGGATATCTTGACACATCAATTCATTATTTTGATTTAGGAAAGTCAAGTTTTTATGAAAACTTGAAGGAAGATCGTGTTTCAGGCAGGAATGTCTCAACATGTTTTTTCTGAAGAAAGTATACTTGATCTGACTACATTGTGCACCTAGTCAAAACCTATCATAACTGTTCGCGCCTTAAACCATAGTAATTAGACTATAGACTTCAGAGATACAGCACGGAAATAGGCCCTTCGGCTCACCGAATCCGCGCCGACCAGCAATCTGTGTACACTAGCACTATTCTACACACAAGGGACAATTTACAATTTTACTGAAGCCAATTAACCTGCAAACCTGCACAAATCTGTGGAATTCTCTGCCACAGAAGGCAGTGAAGGCCAATTTACTGGAATGTTTTCAAGAGAGAGTTAGGATTAGCTCTTAGGGCTAAGGGAATCAAGGGATATGGGGAAAAAGCCGGAACGGGGCACTGATTTTGGATGAACAGCCGTGGTCATATTGAATGATGGTGCTGGCTGGAAGGGCCGAATGGCCTACTCCTGCACATATTTTCTATGTTTCTATGTCTTTGGATTGTGGGAGGAAACCGGAGCACCCAGAGAAAACTCATACGGTCACAGAGAAAACGTAAAACTCCATACAGACAGCACCCGTGGTCAGGATGGAACTCGCGTCTCTGGCGCTGTAAGGTGGCAACTCTACCGCTGCGCCACCGTGCTACCTCTCAAAACAATAATTTTCTCCAATTAATAGAAAACCAGGTGTCATTTTGAGGGGGCAATCTGCATCCTCCTGCTCCTATTTGCTTGATATTTTCTTGAAAATAAAATTCTGCATCCTACTGCTATTGACTGTGAACAAGTTCTTTCCAAATATTTATGATCCAACTACAAATATCAAAGTTAAATGAGGATTCTCCCCAGATTCATCGCAGTCATGACCACAAGATCACCAAAGATAAGTAACCAGTTTTAGTATAGTTTGTTATTGATACAAGGTACAGTGAAACGCTTTTGTTGCGTGCTATCCAGTCAGTGAAAGACTATACATGATTAGAGTCAAGTCCACAGGGTACAGATGCAAGATAAAGGGCATAATGTTCAGTGCAAGATCGGATTAATGATCTGATTAAAGGATAATTCCTAAACGGCATCAGTAAAAAAGTCCCGACAATCTCCGACTCCGACCTCAACATAAATTTCAGAGTCTACATAAATCGGAAAAGTTCCCACTTTTTAAACATACCGCACACTTTATTTCCACCCGAGAGAATGATAAATCACATTGGTGCTGCCATCTGTCGGCATGAACCACGAGAAATTAGTTTTAATTTCTATTGCACTTGAGAATATTTTTTTTGTCATCATTTAGCTATTTAGCTCATACCTGTGGCCTTAGTTTAATACATTTTGGAATAATACTTTTGTCATTTTTATTTCATTTAATGGAATTTTAATTTTGTCATTTTTCTTCTATGTAATTTTTTTTCTTTTAACATAATGATTTATGTCTTTCTTTTCAAGAATAAACAATAAAAAAGCCACACTAGCATAGCTACAACCTTTAGACTCAAGTACTTCAAGGGTTTAAAAGGTAGCCTGGTGATTCATGTGGCTCTTATGAAATGCCTTCTTGTGTCATGTCATCACAGCAGATTTAGATATTTATACCTAGGGGTCGGGGGTCGGAGTCGGGTGTTTTGGGTATCGACTCCACAGCCCTGGTTTACTGTATGAGATGTCTTGCTCCACTAGCCCAACTAAGACTACAGGGGCAGAACCCACTCATTGCCTCGAGTTTCTTATGTGGAACATTATTGAAAACCTTCTGTCGGCCCATGTCTCGCACATCCAATGCATTGAACTTCTTTGCTATTTCTGTTACTTTAAAAAAGTGTCAAACATTTGGTTACGAAATGCAGGCTTTCAGAAACCCATATGGGTATAGGTCATAAGGTCATAAGGAATAGGAGTAGAATTAGGCCATTCAGCCCATCAAGTTTACTCCACCATTCAATCGAGATGCAGGAAGATTATTCCCGATGTTGGGTAAGTCCAGAACAAGGGGTCACAGTTTAAGGATAAGAGGGGAGTCTTTTAGGACCGAGATGAGAAAATCATTTTTCACACAGTGGAATCTGTGAATTCTCTGCCACAGAAGGTAGTTGAGGCCAGTTCATTGGCTATATTTAAGAGGGAGTTAGATGTGGCCCTTGTGGCTAAAGGGATCAGGGGGTATGGAGAGCAGGCAGGTACAGGATACTGAGTTGGATGATCAGCCATGATCATATTGAATGGCGGTGCAGGCTCGAAGGGCCGAATGGCCTACTCCTACTCCTGCACCTATTTTCTATGTTTCTATGTTTCTATATCTGATCTATCTCTCCCTCCTAACCCCCATTCTCCTGCTTTCTCCCCATAATCTCTAACAGCCGTACTAATCAAGAATCTATCGATCTTGGCCTTAAAACTATCCACTGACTTGGCCTTCACAGCATCTGTGGCAAAGAATTCCACGTCTTCCAGTTATACTGTCGTACATTCTCCATGTATAGTGATTTGGTTGTGAGACCTCCAAGCAAAGATTCCAATATCATTCCTAACACTGACATTAAGCTGAAGATAGACACAGTGCCAGAGAAACTCAGCGAGTCATGCAGCATCTCTGGAGAAAAGGATTACGTGACATTTCGGGTCGAGACCCTTCTTCAGAAAGTTAGAGGTTTGGGGTGGAGGAAATAAACTGGAGGTGAGAAAAGGCGAGAACGAGTCTGGGCGGGTAACAGATGACCTCAGAGTGGACGGAGCCCACAATGGCCCATTGTTGGCTGGGGAAGAAGTTGCCTGGGGAAGATGACCTTAAAGTTAACTGCTCTGTCACACATTGTCTTTGCAGTTGGCATCTGTGGAAGAAAAACATCAGGATGGGATTAACACCATAGGAAAATAATGCAGATGTTGGAAATCTGCAATAAGAATAATAAATGTTGGTAATTCTCAACAGGTTAAGCAGTATCTGTGGAGCAAGAAACACTCATCGTTCAACTTTCCATATTTGCTACCAAAGGGGTGGCACGGTGGCGCAGTGGTAGAGTTGCTGCTTTACAGTGCTGGAGACTCGGGCTCGATCCTGACTACGGGCGTTGTCTGTACGGAGTTTGTACGTTCTCCCTGTGACCGCATGGGTTTTCTCCAGGTGCTCTAGTTTCCTCCCACACTCTACAGATGAACAGGTTTGTAGGTTAATTGGCTTCGGTAAAGATTGTAAATTGTCCTTAGTGTGCAGGATAGTGCAAGATTACGGGGTGATCGCTGGTCGGTGCGGACCCGGTGGGTCGAAGGGCCTGTTTCCGCGCTGTATCTGTGAACTAAACTAAACTAAACTAAGATAACTCTCTTGACTCTTGATATTTGCCAAGTTGCTTTGTCTCATGTTTTGATTCGTTTCAGGAAAAAAAAATGTTTTGAGATGAAAATTCCCAGACGGTAACGTGGAGGTTGACCCAATGCTGATTCACTCAAAAGCACATAAACATGTTGCAGTAATGGGGTAATGCAGTAACCCTAAGCTGGTTAAACAAGCTTTACATTCTCACAGAATTTCTGAGAAATAATGACTAGATATTTCCAACCTGTTGTGACTGCAATCTTCTGATGTTTTTTTAAAAAGCGGCACGGTGCGCAGTGGTAGAGTTCCTCGCCCTCCCTCACAGCGCCAGAGACCCGGGTTCGATCCAGACCACGGGTGCTGTCGGTAGGGAGTTTGTACCTCCCCGTGACCGCATGGGTTTATTGCGGGTGTTTAGTTTAGTTTAGAGATACAGCGTGGAAACAGGCCCTTCGGCCCACCGGCTCCGTACCGACCATCGATCCCCGCACTATGGTGAATCTCTGGAACTCTCTGCCACAGAGGGTAGTCGAGGCCAGTTCATTGGCTATATTTAAGAGGGAGTTACATGTGGCCCTTGTGGCTAAGGGGATCAGAGGGTATGGAGAGAAGGCAGGTACGGGATACTGAGTTGGATGATCAACCATGATCATATTGAATGGCGGTGCAGGCTCGAAGGGCCGAATGGCCTACTCCTGCACTTAATTTCTATGTTTCTATGTTTCTATCCTACACCCACGAGGGACAATTTTTACATTTACCAAGCCAATTAACCTACAAACCTGTACGTCTTGGGAATGTGGGAGGAAACCGAAGATCTGAGGAAAAAACGCGCAGGTCACGGGAGAGCGTACAAACTCCGTACAGACAGCACCCGTAATGGGGATCGAACCCGGGTCTCTGCCGTTGCATTCGCTGTAAGGCAGCAACTCTACCGCTGCGCCACCGTGACTCCCACACTCCAAAGACGTGCAGGTTTGTTAGTCAATTGGCTTCGATAACATTAATTGTCCCTAGTGTGGAGGATAGTGCCCGCGGGGGGTGGGGGGGTGGGGGGGTGGGGGCGGTGATTGCTGGCCATTGTGATCTCGGTGGGCCAAATGGCCTGCTCCTGAGTTGTATCTCCAAAGCAAAGTCTAAAGTCAGTACATGCTGCTATTTTTTCCCCCTCCATTATCCTTCAGTCAGCAATTATATGAGATGAGGCTGCTTCTGAAGCCAAATAAGCGCCATAATTAAAGGTTCTGGCAATCATTCTCTCCGACAGCTCCATTTTCGGCAGGACAGAGCTGGTATGTAAACCCTAATCTGTCCATGCACAACACATACCTTTGATATTTGGACACCGAAGTTTCATCAGAATTTTGTTATTGAAGTTTACACAATGTATTATTCTTCCAGCAAGCAGAAAACCCCACACAATTAATACATTGTGAATAGTGTAACACTGATGAATGATCCCTAATTATTCCACTTTCTCAGCCGGAGCTCTGTGATTTACCTCAGGCCCAAGAGTTCAAATGAGCTTGGGTTTGAATAGGTATATGTGCATTAATGTCTCTAACAAGACCTTCAAAGCATCTCCCCTCTGACTGACGTTAAGCTCATCTTTATTTGCTCATGTAAAGGTGTTGTGTCGCACCTGGAGGCATACTGTTCAGACTTTAGACTAAGGAGATACGGTACAGAAACAGGCCCTTCGGCCCGCCCAGTCCACGCCGACCAGCGATCACCCCCGTTCACCAGCACAATCCTACCCACACTAGGGACAATTTACAATTTACAGAAGCCAATTAACCGATAGACCCGCACGTCTTTGGAGTCTGGGAGGAAACCGGAGCACCCGGAGGAAACCCACGCGGTCACAGGGAGAACGTACGGACAGCACCCATAGCCAGGATCAAACCCTCGGCAAGGCAGCAACTCTACCTCTGCGCCACCGTGCCGTCCTCTCTAGACCCGCTGAGTCCCTCCAGCAGTCGGCTTTTGAGCTCAAGATTCTAGCATCTGCAGTCGCCTGTGTCTCTGACCGGAATGACCAAGCCTAAAGGGCCTGTCCCACGGGCATGCGACTCCATGCGGCAAGCGCGACTTAAAGGGCCGGTCCCACCAGCATGCGCCTGCATGCGGCAAGCGCGACCTAACGTGGTCGCTTGAGCCGTACGGCCTCGTGGGGCCGGTCCCACTTCGATCGCCGGAGCCGTATGGAGTTCTGCGAAGCTGGTCCCGACATCGCGCGGGGCTCCGAAAAACTGAACGTGTTCAAAAATTCCGCGCGGCAACGGCCTGCCGGCCCGCAGCTGCCTCGACGCTGTACGTCACGCGCGAACCTCCCGCGGACTTCGCTCGAACTTCACGTCACTCACTCAACCTCCGCGCGGCCCCCGCTTCTGGTTTGGTTGCGTTTGCCGCATGCAGGCGCATGCTGGTGGGACCGGCCCTTTAAGTCGCGCTTGCCGCATGCAGGTCGCATGCTCGTGGGACAGGCCCTGATCAGGCATTGTGTAAAGTACTCTGCATTCTAGAATGGGCCGCAGGGTCTGAATGGCCTGCTGCCGATACAATGCCCCTCCTTAAGCTATGGAGGTGACTCACTTTAACAAAAGAGTTATGGAGGGTACCATCCAGTGTCTTTGTGCCACTGGCTGCAGAGTTTGTCAGCTCATCTCAGCACAACGTGCGATTCTCGGAAGTGGTGGGGAAGAGCGTGCAGAGGCTGGAAGAATCTGGAGCAAAATGACAAATGGTCGATGAGCCTCAAGAGAAGCAACTGGAGGCAAAGAGATGGTGGGGCTTCCGGGCTGGATTGAGAATGGAGTGGAAAGGTGATTGGTATAAAAGAGGTGAGAGGGATGGGGTAACTCAGGGGCTGGTGGGTGGATAGGTGGAAACAGGTGAGCCCCCCGGTTCTGGACTCCCCCAAGAGACTCTTGCCTCTTGACTATTAGTATGACCTAGAAGCAGAACCAATGAAGGAAGATGCTAGGAAGATAGACACAAAATGCTGGAGTAACTCAGCAGGTCAGGCAGGCAGCGTCTCTGGAGAAAAGGAATAGGTGATATTTTGATGGTGGGGAGATCAGCACCCATGATGAACCAATCGGGCAGTGTCTCATCGTGAACCCAGGCTCATCTCTGGATGTGAAGCCAGCATATTGAGTGAAATCACTGGCCCATTGAATCGCGGAACTGACAACTACATACCTCCATCCCGTTCCACCTGCCTGACGAACATGAAAGGAACACTGCATCTTTCAATGACCAGAAATAAAGAGCTTCTTTCATTTGGGAAGCTGGCATTATTCAATGGAATTCAAACAAAGTTCTTTATTTTTATCTTAAGCTTTTAATCAGCAGCTGGGAATGCAATTTCAGGTGCTGAGAGATGAAGAAAATGTGATATTTCCTCTATACCAAATGACTTTATTGAAGGTGTTTTTGATTTTCTAAAAATAAAGGGGTAATGTGATCTAACGGGAGAGCAATCTGTTATTCAAGCACTGTACAGATATCTCATTCATCATTCTTTGTGGTCAGATGTTTAAAGGCAGCACCTGGTACAAGGTGCTGAAGTACCCCCTCAACTGCACACTGCATCCCCAGTATAACACACAGTCCTGCCACTGTTTGTAATCTGACAACATCAAATACATTATCATTGAGCTGATCAGATTTAGTAACATGCATTTAGCACTTTTCTTTTGTTCTCTCGAGGTGGTGATGGAAGAAATTTGGGCACAAACGCTTTTATGTAATGAGACATTTTTGTATGATAGGTGAAGAAATGCAATCTAAAACTTAATTACTAAACTCAAGCAGTGTCTTAGTTGAAATAGTCGCAAAGAGCTGGAGTAACTCAGCGGGTCAGGCGGTCACGGTGGTGCAGCGGTAGAGTTGCTGCCTTACCGCGTTTGCAGCTGCGGAGACCTGGGTTCGATCCCGACAACGGGTGCTGTCTGTACGGAGTTTGTACGTTCTCCCCGTGACCTGCGTAGGTTTTCTCCGTGATCTTCGGTTTTCTTTCACACTCCAAAGACGTACAGGTTTGTAGGTAAATTGGCTTGGTATAAGTGTAAATTGTCCCTAGTGTGTAGGATAGTGTTAGTGTGCGGGGATTGCTAGTCAGTGCGGGCTATGTTGGCGGAAGGGCCGTTTTCGCGCTGTAACTCTAAACTAAACATCTCTGGAGAACATGGAAAGGTGATGTTTCAGGTCGAGACCAGACTGTCTGACCTATTTGGTCACACTGCCTTTCTTCGTATTTAAAAAAGAATTATAACGGGACAGGCAGCATCTCTGGACAGAAGGAATGGGTGACGTTTTGGGTCGAGACCCTTCTTCAGACGAGTCGATGATAGTCAGACGATGATAAAGGAAACAGGCCATTGTTTGCTGTATGTTGGGTGAAAACAAGAAGCTGGTGCGACTTGGGTGAACGGGTGATCGATGGTCGGCGTGGATTCACTACTGAGGGTAGCGGGGGGGGGGGGGGGTAACAGAGATAGACACAAGGGAGGGACGATTTGGGCATTCCAAACACAAGCAACTGCAGGTGCTGGTTTACAAAAAGACACAAAATGCTGGAGTAACTCAGCGGGTCAGGCAGCATCTCTGGTCGGAGGCCAGCTTCGGACTGATTGTGGTGGGTGAGGGGAGAAAGCTGGAAGAGAGGTGAGGAGCGGGACAAAGTCTGGCAAGCGATAGGTCATTGTTTCGTTTTTAGTTCAGTTTAGTTGAGAGATACAGCGCTGAAACAGGTCATTCGGCCCACCGTGACTGTGCTGACCAGCGATCATCCTACACACTAATGGGGCTGTCCCACTGTACTAGCTAATTCAAGAGATCTCCCGAGTTTCCCCTAATTCGAACTCGGAGAATTACGGTAATAGCCGCTCGTCGGTACTCGGGGCTCTCATGGACATTTTACAACATGTTGAAAAATCTTCCCGAGCTTATCGCGTTTCCCGAGTACCTACCGTTAGCGTTACGAGCCGTTAAGAGACGTCCTGAGTTCCGACGTACCCGCTACGTACATTCTATGTGCTTACCGCGAGTTTGATTTTTTTTTTAACTCGGGAGAGCTCTTGAATTACCTCGTACAGTGGGACAGCCCCTTAACACTATCCTACACACACTAGGGACAATTTACAGATTTTTGCCAAAGCTAATTAAGCCACAAAACTGTACGTCTTTGTAGTGCGGGAGGAAACCAGAGCACCCGGAGTAAACCCACGTGGTCACGGGGAAAAGGTGTAGAATCCATACACACAGCACCTATAGTCAGGATTGAACCCGGGTCTCTGGCGCTGTAAGGCAGTAGCTCTACCGCTGCTCCACTGTGCTGCCCTTGTACGTTCCATTGCACAGTAATGCCTCGGTCCCACTTAGGAAACCTGAACGGAAACCTCTTGAGACTTTGTGCCCCACCCAAGGTTTCCGTGCGGTTCCCGGAGGTTTTTGTCAGTCTCCCTGCCTGCTTCCACTACCTGCAACCTCCGGCAACCACCTGCAACCTCCGGGAACCGTACGGAAACCTTGGGTGGGGCGCAAAGTCTCCAGGGGTTTCCGTTCAGGTTGCCTAAGTGGGACAGGGGCATAAGGATTACTATATCTATTTCACCTGTTTCAAATATACACCACTTTTTATTGACAACAAGTTGTGGTAAGGCTAACCACAAATGTTTACAAGCCACAGGGAGCTCTACATAAAAGATGTTGAATTGCATTGAAAGTAATAATAATAATAATAATAATAATAATAATAAATACTTTATTGATCCCCTCAGGGAAATTCAGATGTCCAGAAGCTCCCAACCAACAAACCCACAGATACAAAACGAACGCAGACAGAAAATACATAGAATACAATGTGGACACTACCTGAGAGCAATAAATACTTAAAAAGACCAATAATTAACAGTTAAAAATTAATAATTGCAAAATGCATCCCCCTACAGCCTAGCGGTCCGAATTATAAAATCTAATGGCTGCAGGGGTGAAGTATCTCCTGAACCGCTCCGTTCTACAGGGCAGGGAGAGGAGCCGGTTGTTGTTCCGAGTGCTCTTTTGACTCTCCAGAATTATATGGAGGGGATGCCCGGGGTTTTTCAGGATGACCTGCACCTTGTGCCTCATACGCCTCTCAAGCACATCCATCCCAGAGTCTACTCTCCCCTCCAGCACTGAGCTAGCTCGTTTAACCAGTTTGACCAGCTTCCTATTGTTTTTTGCACTAATGCTGTTGCCCCAGCAGACAACAGCGTAGAAAATAACGCTTGCAACCACTGTGTTGTAAAACATGTGCAGCATATCCTTACACACATTGAAGGATTTGAGCCTTCTGAGGAAAAAGAGTCTGCTCTGGCCTTTTTTGTAGAGGGAGTCAGAGTTGACAGACCAGTCCAGTTTGTTGTCAAGGTGCACTCCAAGGTATTTATATGTCTGCACCACCTCAATGTCAGCCCCTGCAGCGTTGACCGGCTGAAGGGGGAGCTTGGACCTGCCAAAGTTAACCACCATCTCTTTAGTCTTTGTTGTGTTCAGGGTGAGACAGTTCTCTTCACTCCAGGCACAGAAGGCACTGGTCAAGTTCCTGTATTCCTCCTCCTGCCCGTTCCTTACACATGCCACAATTGCTGTATCATCTGAATATTTCTGTACGTGGCATGTGTCAGACTTATAGTTAAAGTCTGCTGTATACAGGGTGAAGAGGAACGGGGCCAGAACCGTTCCCTGTGGGGCTCCAACATTGCACACCACTGTGCCAGACACACTGTCCCCCAGCTTGACAAACTGGCATCACAGGTAGATGGCCTTTGGCACATTGGCCTTCATCAGCCAGAGTATTGCGTATAAAAGTTGGGAGGGTGACGTTGCAGTTATATATGACACTAGACCGAGGGCAGACCCGTTGGGTCTGCTCCCCCAACGCAGCCGTTCCCTACCCGTAGCCCCCACGGGAGACGTGGTCCTCCAACTCAAGCGGCTCAGGAATGAGCAGTGCGGCTGTTTTCAAATGGCGTCTTTGAGGCGAGATGCGGGCGCCAGCAGCCGTTATGGTCGCTGGCCAGCAGGAGGCGACAAAATGAGTGAGTGGGGGGGGGGGGGGGAGAAGGATTTGATTAAAAACATGTACTTAAACATGATGAAATGTAATGAGGAGCGGATACTTAGAAAGAAAAGCGAAATCTCTACCGAAATGGAAAAGATCTCGGAGATTGAGCGTCTGGATTCGGCGTGGCAATGAATCAAAGGAAGAAATGCAGCCGGCAGCTGTACATGTAAATGGATCCATTCCGATTGGACATCTGCGAGCATCGGCCATTCCGATTGGACATCTGCGAGTATTGGGCATTGTGACATCACACGATGGAACGAATCAAAAGGCAGAAAGGCAGCCGGACGGCAGCCAGACGGCAGGTGGCAGGCACAGAGTTTTAATAGTAGATAGATAGATAGATAGATAGATAGATAGATAGATAGATAGATAGATAGATAGATAGATAGATAGATAGATAGATAGATAGATAGATAGATAGATAGATAGATAGATAGATAGATAGATTATATAATGCCGCATTTAGAGCATTGTGTACAGTTCTGGGAACCATGTAATAGGAAAGATGTCAAGCAGGAAATGGAGCAGACAATATTTTCGAGGATGTTGCCAGGACTCGAGGGCCTGAGCTATAGGAAGAGGTTGAGCAGGCTGGGACTCTATTCCTTGGAGCGCAGGAGGTTGAGGGATGATCTTGTAAAGGCGTACAAAATCAGGAGAGGAATAGATCGGGTGGACGCAAACGCAGGCAGGTGGGACTGGTGTAGATGGGACTTGTTGATTGCTGTGAGCAAGTTGGGCCGTAGGGCTTGTTTCCACAACGTATGACACTATGACAGCTTAGTTTGTGACATCAGACAAGGAAGACTTGTCAATTATACATGTTATTCCAAAGAAGCACCACTCCTGTACAAATCATTGTTCAAGAATGTTAATTGACAGTGTTTTTACAAGGATTATTGAGTTTAGCAAGCTGGGATGTTTCGTTATTTGATAGTTGATTATAGACTGCAGTCCAATATATGCACCGTAATTAAATTGCCATCTACGTTGGAGTGAAGTTGTTCAAAAACAAGGAAATAGGATGTCAGAAAAACAGGCTGATTATTTTAATCTTGTGGCTTTATCTATATAATTAAAGTCATTTTTTAAATAAAATTGATTAAAATTAATGGTGGTTGATTTTATGCTTGCTTCCATATCACATTTCCATAATTACGCCTTTTAGTTAGTTAGTTGGGGCGGCACGGTGGCGCAGCGGTAGAATTGCTGCCTTACAGCGCTTTCGGCACCAGAGACCAGGGTTTGATCCCGTCTACAGGTGCTGTCTGTACGGAGTTTGTATGTTCGTCCCGTGAACGCTGGGGTTTTCTCCGAGATCTTCGGTTTCCTCCCACACTCCAAAGACGTACAGGTTTGTAGGTTAATTGGCTTGGAATAATGTAAAATTGTCCCTGGTGTGTGTAGGATAGTGTTTTAATGTGCGGGGTTCGCTGGTCAGTGCGGACTCGGTGGGCCGAAGGGCCTTTTTCTGCGCTGTATCTCTAAACTAAACTAAACCAAACTAGAGATACAGTGCGGAAGCAGGCCCTTCTGCCCACTGAGTCTACGCCAGCCCATCAATCACCAGTTTACGCTAGTTCAATGTTATCCCGTTTTTTCATCCACTGCCAACACGCCAGGGGCAAATTAGAAGAGGGTCAATTAACCTACAAACCCGCGCGTCTTTAGGATGTGGGAGTACACCAGAGCACCCGGAGGAAATCCACAGGGAGGACGTGCAAACTCCACACAGACAGCACCCGAGGTCAGGATCGAACTCGGATCTCTGCCTGAACATAATCCATCCTATCCTTCCATTCCCTGCATACAAAAGTCTCTTAAATGCCACTTTCATATCTGCCTCCACCATCACCCCCGGCAGAAGGTTCCAACCACTTCTCACTTATAAAGGTTTATAAATGGGCATATGGAAGGGCAGTGATTAGAGGGATATACTGTAGATCATGTACAGGCAGGTTTAGTTTAGTTTAGTTGAGGGATACAACGTGGAAAATGGACCTACGGCTCACCGGGTCCATGCCGACCAGCGATCTCCGCACCCTAACACGACAGGCACTACGCACACTAGGGACAATTTACAATTTTACCAAGCCAATTAGACATCTCTCTCTCTGGAGTGTGGGAGGAAACCGATGATCTCGGAGCAAACCCACGCAGGTCACGGGGAGTAGGCACAAACTCCGTACAGCCAGCATCCGTAGTCAGGATCGAACCCAGGTCTCCGGCGCTGTAAGGCAGCAACTCTACCACAGCGCCACCGTGCCGCCCTCCACGTTGATGTGTAAGGAATAGATCGCTGAGTTTGAAACAAGCAAACAAATTACTTCAACAAAAAAAAAACCCAAATCTATTTGGCCTACTCCTGCACCTGTTGTCTATTGTCTATTGTCTATTGTTTATTGGCGCCATCGAAAGCCTCCCAAAGTTCTCCCTCTTCAAAACTGCAGGTGAGATCAGTTTAGCTTGTCGTCGTGTTCGGCACAAACGTTGTGGGCTGAATGGCCCGTTCCTGTGCTGTACTGTTCTCAAGATAAATTGCTCAAAGTCAACGGAGGTGCAGAATTTGTGGAACAGTGGGGGGGGGGGGGGGGGGGGGTTCATTACACCTGGTTAGAGAAAGCACGCGATGGGCTGTTTGGTCTATTTCTGCACCGTAAACAGTGACGGACTGGGTCTAAAAATATTGGTTGCCAGGAGACAAAGGGGGCCCACTTCATCAGGGGCCCACTTGATATAGGGGGCCCACTTCATCAGGGGCCCACTTGATATAGGGGGCCCACTTCATCAGGGGCCCACTTGATATAGGGGGCCCACTTCATCAGGGGCCCACTGGATATAGGGGGCCCACTTCATCAGGGGCCCACTTGATATAGGGGGCCCACTTCATCAGGGGCCCACTTGATATAGGGGGCCCACTTCATCAGGGGCCCACTTGATATAGGGGGCCCACTTCATCAGGGGCCCACTTGATATAGGGGGCCCACTTCATCAGGGGCCCACTTGATATAGGGGGCCCACTTCATCAGGGGCCCACTTGCCATCGGGCAAGCTGACACCCTGGCCAGTCCGCCACTGACCGTAAATGTTTATTTAAGAGGTCATGCTACATCAGCAATTTTCCAAAATCAGTGCTCCCTAATCTGTACATTACTTCCTTAGAATAAACGTTGAACAATCAAAATTACCCTGGTAAATTTAAATTTCACACACAGACTGCAGGACAGAGAAGGTGTTTGAACTCAAGGATGCTTGGCATGGGACACGTCAGAAGTACTATAAATAACCTGATAGTTGAGATGACAAAATGATAATTAAGTGTGACGAATGTATAATTTTATTTATATAAGCAGTTAATGCATATGATGTAATACGTGTAAGTGTTTTTGTCAGGGAAGGCTGCACAGTGTATATTGAGTGACTATACAAGGAACTGCAGGTTTTGGTTTAAATTTGTGGAGTGGCTCAGAGGGTCAAGCAGCAACCCTGGAGTACGTGGATAGGTGACATTTTGGGTCGGGACCTTTATCCAAAACAAAGTCTGAAGACGGGTCCAGGCCTGAAACATCACCTATCCACGTTCTCCCGAGATGCTGCCTCAGACCCTGAGTTACTCCAGCATGCTGTGTCTTTTTCTGTGCTGTTCAATGTTCTGTGCTGTTCAATGAAGGAAATAGGCAACGTTTCGGGCGGAAACCCTTCTTCAGAGAAACCCTTCAATAGGGAAGATGCTCCACTAACAAAATCGCTTATCAAAGCATGGCCCTCACAGCCAGTCACACATTGTCGTGGGTACACAAAAATGCTGGAGAAACTCAGCGGGTGCAGCAGCATCTATGGAGCGAAGGAGATAGGCAACGTTTCAGGCCGAAACCCTTCTTCAGACTGAATTGTCTATTGTCTTTTATTAGACCTATTGTCTATTGTCTGTTTTGTAGTAAATGCCTACTATTTTCTGTGTGCTTAAGCAAAGCAAGAATTTCATTGTCCTATACAGGGACACATGACAATAAACTCACTTGAACTTGAACTTGAACTTGAACTTGTCTATTGTCTATAATCAAGAATCCATCAATCTCCGCCTTAAAAATATCCATTGACGTGGCCTGACTCTCCTTGGTCTAACCTGCTATTTACTTCCTCAAGGAATTCCAACAGGTTCATGAAGAAAGATCACCCTATCACAAAACCATGCTGACTTCAGCCAATTTAACCATGAGTTTCCAGGTCCTCTGAAACCTCATCCTTTATAATGGACTCTAAAATCTAACCAAAGGGTGATTAGAAAGGCAGCAGAAGTGAACCGATTCACTGGAAGACACGAGGCCCCACATTTTAAGGCAAATTTTCTCTCCGACATATTTTGAGCTGCGTGTTATCAGAGGAAGATTGACACTCTCCCAGAGGAAAGTCTGAGGAAGGGTCTCGAAGAACGAAGAAATGGGTGATGTTTTGGGTCTCGACCCATTCCTTCTCTCCAGAGATGCTGCCTGTCCTGCTAAGTTACTCCAGCATTTTGAGTCTATCTTCGGTTTAAACCAGCACCTGCAGTTCCTTCCTACACATGCACTCAGAGGAAGTTCAGCAACGCTTGTTATTCTACATAAAAATTCTATTGCAAAATATAAGCAAATGTCAATTGAGTCCATATAAATTTACAATGTGTATTTCTTCACATCTGCCATTTATTGTGTTTATTCTGAGGCGTGTATGTGAATAGTGCTGTTTATGACGTGTAACTGGAAGTCTGATTAAATCTGTGATTCACATGGTTTATAGACAATAGACAATAGACAATAGGTGCAGGAGTAGGCCATTCGGCCCTTCGAGCCAGCACCGCCATTCAATGTGATCATGGCTGATCATCCCCAACCAGTACCCCGTTCCTGCCTTCTCCCCATATCCCCTGCCTCCGCTATCTTTAAGAGCCCTATCTAGCTCTCTCTTGAAAGTATCCAGAGAACCGACCTCCACCGCCCTCTGAGGCAGAGAATTCCACAGACTCACAAATCTCTGTGAGAAAAAGTGTTTCCTCGTCTCCGTTCTAAATGGCTTACCCCTTATTCTTAAACTGTGCCCTACAGGTTTGGCCTGGTCCAGGAGATATTACTGCAGATATTAACAGAAGGGTTACACCCTAATCTCCGTAAAATCATATCACGCACGGAGGAAGGAAGAAAGAGAAAAAGGGAGGGAGGGAGTAAGAAAAGGATGGAGGGTAGGTGGGAGGAGGAGAGGGAGGGAGAAATGAAGAGAGGAAGGCGGAGGGAGGGTGGGTGGGAGGAAGAAAGGGATTTCAAAGGAAAAACAGGATGGAACCGAGTGGTTAAAACCTGAGTATGGAAAAAGATGTGGGCTTATATTGCTCCTTTCATGACCCTACGACATCAAGTCATCAGTTAGAAGTTTATAACCATGGAGGTACTTTCTAATAAAAGTACACAAAATGCTGGAATAAAGGGACTGTCCCTCTTTCCCGAGTTACTCGCGAATTCTCCTGAGTTTTCCCCTTGATTCAAACTCGGAGAATGTCCGTAGCGAGTCCGTAGGAGTCCGTAGATATATCATAGCGGCTCGTTATGCCAGCCGCAGGTACTCGAGGCATCAGGGAAGTCGGGACTTTTTTCCAGCATGTCAAAAAAGTCCACGAGTAAAAAGATAGTCGGGAGGAGGAGTTCGAAGATCACAAAAATCTTGATTTTTTTTTTTTTTAATGTCCTTTCAACTGGGAGACATGGACAGGTGATGTTTCGGCTTGGGACAATTCTTCACACTAATTGTAGTAGGGAAGAGAAAGCTGGAGAAGATGTTGGGAGCGGGACAAAGCCGGGCCCTGCAGGTGAGTGGGATGGTGGGGGTTGATTTGCAGATGGGTGGACAAAGACCAGAGATGAAAAAGAGACAAAAGGGAGTACGATAAGAGAGAAGAGGGGAAAAGGGGAGATGCAACGAGACCTGGGTGTCATGGTACACCAGTCATTGAAAGTAGGCATGCAGGTGCAGCAGGCAGTGAAGAAAGCGAATGGTATAATAATAATAATAATAATAATAATATCTTTTATTGTCATTGCACGTCAGTGCAACGAGATTTAGTGTGCAGCTCCACTGTTGTACAAGAAAGGTAAATAAATACAATACATAAATAAGCAAGCTGAATTGATTGACGTGACCATCTGAGGGAGACTGTCCAAAGGGGGTGGGTGGGGGGGCACTCATTAGGGCCGGTTCAGAGCCGCTATAGCTCTTGGGATGAAACTGTTCCTGAGTCTGGAGGTTCGGGCGTAGAAGGCCTTGTAACGTCTGCCGGAGGGAAGTAGCTGAAACAGACCGTGGCAGGGGTGTGATGAGTCCTTATGGATGCTGAGGGCCTTCCTGAGGCACCGCGTGTGGTAGATGCCCTCCAAGGCTGGTAGCTCTGTCCCGATGATCCGCTGCGCTCTGTTGACGACACGCTGAAGAGCTCTCCTCTCCGCCTCCGTGCAGCTGAGATACCACACAGAGATGCCATACGTTAGTATGCTCTCTGTGGTGCAGCGGTAGAACGTTGTCAGCAGCTGTTGGGGCAGACCATTCTTTTTTAATGTCCTCAGGAAGAACAGTCGTTGCTGTGCCTTCTTGACCAGCGCAGCGGTGTTTGTGGACCATGTGAGGTTAGCATTCATAGCAAAAGGATTTGAGTATAGGAGCAGGGAGGTTCTACTGCAGTTGTACAGGGTCTTGGTGAGACCACACCTGGAGTATTGCGTACAGTTTTGGTCTCCTAATCTGAGGAAAGACATTCTTGCCATAGAGGGAGTACAGAGAAGGTTCATCAGACTGATTCCTGGGATGTCAGGACTTTCATATGAAGAAAGACTGGATAGACTCGGCTTGTACCCGGCTAGAATTTAGAAGATTGAGGGGGGATCTTATACATACTTACAAAATTCTTAAGGGCTAGATGCAGGAAGATTGTTCCCGATGTTGGGGAAGTCCAGAACGAGGGGTCACAGTTTAAGGATAAGGGGGAAAGGACCGAGATGAGAAAATCATTTTTTACACAGAGAGTGGTGAATCTGTGGAATTCTCTGCCACAGAAGGTAGTTGAGGCCAGTTCATTGGCTATATTTAAGAGGGAGTTAGATGTGGCCCTTGTGGCTAAAGGGATCAGGGGGTATGGAGAGAAGGCAGGTACAGGATACTGAGTTGGATGATCAGCCATGATCATATTGAATGGCGGTGCAGGCTCGAAGGGCCGAATGGCCTACTCCTGCACCTATTTTCTATGTTTCTATGTTTCTAAGAGGGGAGATAGGTGAAGCCAGGGGAAAGAAGGCAGTAAAATACTTCCTAATTGTCACCATTTTCTAACATACAGGACATGGTCCATCCATTTGATTTGCGAAAATGGACACAAAGTGTTGGAGTAACTCAGCAGGTCAGGCAGCATCTTTAGACTTTAGAGATACAGCGCGGAAACATGCCCTTCGGCCCACCGGGGCCGTGCTGGCCATTGATCACCAGTACACTAGTTCTATCCTACACACTAGGGACAATTTACAGAAGCCAATCAGCCTACAAATCTGTACGTCTTTGGAGTGTGGGAGGAAACCGGAGCACCCGGAGAAAACCCACGCAGGTCACAGAGAAGAACATTCAGACAGCGCCCGCTATCAGGATCGAACCTGCGTCTCATGGCGCTGTAATGAATGAATGAATGAATGAATGAATGAATGAATGAATGAATCTCTTTATTGTCATTGCACATGGTACAACGAAATTTTAAAGTCAATCCCATGGTGCGATTCACAAGAGCAATTTTAAATATATAAGAAAAGGTAAAAATATATACATATTTAAAAAAATTACAGATAAATAACAATAGCAGCTGAGGTAGAACCATTCAGTTGAATGCGAGTGTTATTTCTTATTTTGCATTGTTAAGTTCACGTATGGCTATGGGGTAGAAGCTGTCTCTGAGTCTGTTTGTGCGAGTTTTGAAAGACCTGTACCGTCTGCCAGAGGGCAGCAGGTGGAACACGTTGTGTCCAGGGTGGGAAGGGTCCTTCAGGATGTTGGCTGCCCTGCCAAGGCAGCGAGAGCTGAAGATGTCCTTCAGGGAGGGCAGTGGGCAGCCAGTGATTTTTTGTGCGGTGTTGATGACCCTTTGAAGGCAGCAACTCTACCGCTGCACCACTGCGCCACCCCCTGGGTCCAAAGAAGGGTCCCGAACCAAAACGTCGCCTATCCATGTTCTCCAGAGGTGCTGCCTGACCTGCTGAGTTCCTCCAGTACTTTGTGTCTTTTTGTGTACGAATCAGCATCTGCAGTTCTTTGTTGTTGCAGGTTGATTTGGGAATAAAGATTGGCCTTGGCATTATTTGTACTTAACAGCCTATTATTGGCCTGAAGAAGAGTCACGACCCGAAACGTCACCCATTCTTTCTCTCCAGAGATGCTGCCTGTCCCGCTGAGTTACTCCAGCATTTTGTGTCTATTTTCAGCTTATTATTTGGCACCATTTTAAAAAGGGCGTGCATGGCAACTTTGGCAGTTGATGTCTGAAAAATGAATATAAAAGAATCGAATGGATGTTTATGTTTAAGAAAGAACTGCAGATGCTGGAAAAATCGAAGGTAGACAAAAATGCTGGAGGAACTCAGCGGGTGAGGCAGCATCTATGGAGCAAAAGAATGGATGTTTGCAGTCTGTACAACATTGAAACCCTATTAATCCGCTCGCCTTTCTAGGAGTCAGTGATTTTGTTTTGCTGATTTAATAGACATTAGACAATAGACAATAGGTGCAGGAGTAGGCCATTCGGCCCTTCGAGCCAGCACCGCCATTCAATGCAGTCATGGCTGATCATCCCCAATCAGTACCCCGTTCCTGCCTTCTCCCCATATCCCCTGACCACTATTTTTAAGAGCCCTATCTAGCTCTCTCTTGAAAGCATCCATAGAGACCCGCCTCCTGAGGCAGAGAATTCCACAGACTCACAACTCTCTGTGAGAAAAAGTGTTTCCTCGTCTCCGTTCTAAATGGCTTACTCCTTATTCTTAAACTGTGGCCCCCTGGTTCTGGACTCCTCAAACATCGGGAACATGATTCATGCCTCTAGCGTGTCCAAACCCTTAACAATCTTATATGTTTCTATGATATATCCTCTCATCCTTCTAAACTCCAGAGTGTACAAGCCCAGCTGCTCCATTCTCTCAGCATGTGACTGTCCTGCTATCCCGTTAATTAACCTTGTAAACCTACGCTGCACTCCCTCAATAGCAAGAATGTCCTTCCTCAAATTAGGGGACCAAAACTGTACACAATACTCCAGGTGTGGTCTCACTAGGGCTCTGTACAACTGCAGAAGGTCCTCTTTGCTCCTATATTCGAATCCTCTTGCCATTCATGCCATTCGCCATTCTTCACTGCCTGCTGTTGGCAGGCCAACATGCCATTCGCTTTCTTCACTGCCTGCTGTACCTGCATGCTTACCTTCATAGACTGATGTACAAGGACCCCCAGATCCCGTTGTACTTCCCCTTTTCCCAACTTGACGCCATTTAGATAGTAATCTGCCTTCCTGTTTTTGCTACCAAAGTGGATAGCCTCACATTTATCTGCATTAAACTTCATCTGCCATGCATCTGCCCACTGCCCCAACCTGTCAATGTCACCCTGCACTCTCGTAGCATCCTCCTCACAATTCACACTGCCACCCAGCTTTGTGTCATCTGCAAATTTGCTAATGTTACTTTGAATCCCTTCATCCAAACTGGATTTACTAGAAGTGTACTATATTAAGGCTATTGACACCGTCAGGGGTTTCTCTGTATTTCTGGGTGGCAAGAGCTATGAATGGTTCATCTAACTGCGAACAATTTAGGCAAACATTACAAGATGCCATAGCTGACTTCACCAACCAGCAGTGATGTGAAACCGCTCGAGGTTATTCAACAGTGCCAGTCAGCAATTTGTTTAACATTCCTTGCGCGTTGTGGTATGGAGGAGGCATCGTCTCAATGGGCCCGCACTGTGGGAGAGTGACCATATAACACCTTGTCCAGATCTCCCGTCCGCTGCATTTCCTCTTAGATAGCGTCATGAAGCCATTCGACTGGGAAGCAGGCCCTTCGGTCCAACTTGCCTTTAATCGAGTACGAGTCTCACCCCGGTCATGGGGCTCATGTTGTCGTCCTCCCCTTGGTGAGCCCCTGTCAACTGACTTCAACCAGAGACAGCAGCAGAGTTAACGCAACCTCAGTCGCTGCGGCTTGCATCTCTAATGCGACCGCAGTCACCGCTGCTGCAGCTGAATGCGGAAGACTGGCTGCAGCGCCTGGTGGGCGTTACTTCACTTCTGCTGCCTCAAACGCAAGAAGAAGAAGACTTTATCTTGCGTTTGGATGATCAGCCATGATCATATTGAATGGCAGTGCAGGCTCAAAGGGCCGAATGGCCTACTCCTGCACCGATTTTCTATGTTTCTATGTTTCTATGTTTGAGATTCCCTTTTCTCCCCTCTCGCATCGGGTACGGAATTGTGAAAACGCACACCTCCAGATTCAGGGACAGTTTCTTCCCAGCAGTTATCAGGCAACTGAACCATCCTACCACAACTAGAGAGCGGCCCTGACCTTCCATCGACCTACCGTCAGGCCGAAGGGCCTGTTTCCGCGCTGCATCTTTAAGCTGAACAAAAAAACATGGATTATACGCAGGGAGATAAGCGTTGGTCGTGGCATCATGTTCGGCACAGACATTGTGGGCCGAAGGGCCTGTTCCTGTGCTGTACTGTTCCATGTTCTATGTTCTGTATGGCTTTGGGATCATCTGAATCATTTTTGATCTCTGCATGATTTCCAGCAGTCTCAAACATACTTTGAATTCTGATGCACTTGGGTTTGCCAAACCCCGTGTGTTTACAATGTGGTTCAGCTCTCCCCTCGCAACGGAACTGTTGTGCTTTGTAAAGAGCTGTCTTTTGATTCTTTGTCTAATTTCCTCACACAATTTTCATTAATTTGTGGGACCATAGAGTGATACAGTGTGGAAACAGGCCCTACGGCCCAACTTGCCCACACCAGACAACAATGTCACAGCTACACTAGTCCCACCTTGGTCCATATCTCTACAAACCTGTCCTATCCATGTACCTGTCTAACTGTTTTATAAACGTTGGGATAGTCCCTGCCTCAACTACCTCCTCTGGCAACTTGATCCATACACCCACCACCTTTGTGTGAAGATGTTACCCTTCAGATTCCTATTCCCAGGATGTCTGGCTCTGTGAGGATGTGCCACCACACCGTGCATCTTCACACTTCCTCATGACTTCTCTACCTGAGTCACAAACACAATTAAACATGGAAAATAGGTGCAGGAGTAGGCCATTCGGCCCTTCGAGCCAGCACTGCCATTCTATATGATCATGGCTGATCATCCAAAATCAGTACCCCGTTCCTGCTTTTTCCCCATATCCCTTGATTCCGTTAGCCCTAAGTCTAAAGGGCCTATCCCACGAGCATGCGACTCCATGCGGCAAGCGCGACCTAAAGGGCCGGTCCCACCAACATGAGCCTGCATGCAGCAAGCGCGACCTAACGTGGTCACTTGAGTCGTACGGCCTCGCGGGGCCGGTCGCACTTTGATCGCCGGAGCCGTATGGAGTTGTGCGGAGCTGGTCCCGACATCGCGCAGGCTCCGAAAAAATGACCGTGTTTAAAAATTCCACGCAGCAACGGCCTGCCGGCCCGCAGCCGCCTCGATGCCGTGTCACTCACTCGACCTCCGCGCGGCTCCCACTTCTGGTTTGGTCGCGCTTGCCGCATGCAGGCGCATGCTGGTGGGACCGGCCCTTTAGGCCGCGCTTGCCACATGCAGGTCGCATGCTCGTGGGACAGGCCCTTAACTCTTTCTTGAAAACATCCAGTGAATTGGCCTCCAATTGATATCAGCCAAAAAAACATCAGGAGGTTTTTGTTTCAGGCAAGAAACTGTGAAGCAATTTTCAGCTTCTGCGTCTCACTTATTTATCGTAAGATTTTCATCATACACTTTTTCATCGTATCTCCGTCTGCACTGCGGCTTTAACATCGTGGAGCTGGTGGTCCCTTTGTTAGGGACCGACAGCAGGAGCTCCAACCACAGGAGCTTCAACTGCCCCGATCGCGGGAGCGTGGATCGCCCGGATCGCAGGAGCGTGGATCGCCCCGATCGCGGGAGCTTCGATCGCCGGCTGCGGGAGCTTCAGTCACCCCGACTGCAGAAGTTTCCATTGCCCCGACCGTGGGAGAAAAGGAGGAAAGAAGGTATAAGTTAATTGCCTTCCATCACAGTGGGGAATGTGAGGTAGCTGGAAGAACAAGATAGACGTGCTGCCTGCACTGGTGAGGGAGTGCCGTTAGTGCCGTGATCTTGGTGTTTTGCAGGGACATGGCTCCATGAGGACATCCCGGAGTCTAGTACGAGTGTGGACGGCTTTCTGACTATTCGGGCGGACAACGATGGCAGAGAGAGTGACAGCAGTCGGTGCAACTCTGGTCACATCACGGTGAAGGAGCGTGTGTGTGTGTGGTCCGGACATTGAAATGATGGCTGTGGGTCTCCACTTATGCTGTGTGCTCTGGGGATTCTCACACGCCACTGGGGTGGCTGTTTAAGTCGATGGTTAATTTTTATGTGGTTACTAGACCAAGTGGGACCCCTTGGGCCCCGTCCCCCAACACAATAATCCACCACTCACCTATTCCCCCAACGTAACCCGTTCCCCACAACGCAATAATACACCACTCACCCATAGACCCCACAGGAACCCTGGTCCCCCAACGCAGCCCATTCCCCAACGTAAGATTCCACCACTCACCAGTTCCCCCAGCGAGAAAAGTCTCACTCTCACATTCAGTTATTATTTTCAAAGTTGGATTTTTTAAACTTTAAATATCAATAACTTGTGAAATATAACATCAAATGTGAATAAACTTGATATTAACGACGAGGGAAAAATGGTAAATTTAAATTTCACACACAGACTGCAGGACAGAGAAGGTGTTTGAACTCAAGGATGCTTGGCATGGGACACGTCAGAAGTACTATAAATAACCTGATAGTTGAGATGACAAAATGATAATTACGTGTGACGAATGTATAATTTTATTTATATAAGCAGTTAATGCATATGATGTAATACGTGTAAGTGTTTTTGTCAGGGAAGGCTGCACAGTGTATATTGAGTGACTATACAAGGAACTGCAGGTTTTGGTTTAAATTTGTGGAGTGGCTCAGAGGGTCAAGCAGCAACCCTGGAGTACGTGGATAGGTGACATTTTGGGTCGGGACCTTTCTCCAGAACAAAGTCTGAAGACGGGTCCAGGCCTGAAACATCACCTATCCACGTTCTCCCGAGATGCTGCCTCAGACCCTGAGTTACTCCAGCATGCTGTGTCTTTTTCTGTGCTGTTCAATGTTCTGTGCTGTTCAATGAAGGAAATAGGCAACGTTTCGGGCCGAAACCCTTCTTCAGAGAAACCCTTCAATAGGGAAGATGCTCCACTAACAAAATCGCTTATCAAAGCATGGCCCTCACAGCCAGTCACACATTGTCGTGGGTACACAAAAATGCTGGAGAAACTCAGCGGGTGCAGCAGCATCTATGGAGCGAAGGAGATAGGCAACGTTTCAGGCCGAAACCCTTCTTCAGACTGAATTGTCTATTGTCTTTTATTAGACCTATTGTCTATTGTCTGTTTTGTAGTAAATGCCTACTATTTTCTGTGTGCTTAAGCAAAGCAAGAATTTCATTGTCCTATACAGGGACACATGACAATAAACTCACTTGAACTTGAACTTGAACTTGAACTTGTCTATTGTCTATAATCAAGAATCCATCAATCTCCGCCTTAAAAATATCCATTGACGTGGCCTGACTCTCCTTGGTCTAACCTGCTATTTACTTCCTCAAGGAATTCCAACAGGTTCATGAAGAAAGATCACCCTATCACAAAACCATGCTGACTTCAGCCAATTTAACCATGAGTTTCCAGGTCCTCTGAAACCTCATCCTTTATAATGGACTCTAAAATCTAACCAAAGGGTGATTAGAAAGGCAGCAGAAGTGAACCGATTCACTGGAAGACACGAGGCCCCACATTTTAAGGCAAATTTTCTCTCCGACATATTTTGAGCTGCGTGTTATCAGAGGAAGATTGACACTCCCAGAGGAAAGTCTGAGGAAGGGTCTCGAAGAACGAAGAAATGGGTGATGTTTTGGGTCTCGACCCATTCCTTCTCTCCAGAGATGCTGCCTGTCCTGCTAAGTTACTCCAGCATTTTGAGTCTATCTTCGGTTTAAACCAGCACCTGCAGTTCCTTCCTACACATGCACTCAGAGGAAGTTCAGCAACGCTTGTTATTCTACATAAAAATTCTATTGCAAAATATAAGCAAATGTCAATTGAGTCCATATAAATTTACAATGTGTATTTCTTCACATCTGCCATTTATTGTGTTTATTCTGAGGCGTGTATGTGAATAGTGCTGTTTATGACGTGTAACTGGAAGTCTGATTAAATCTGTGATTCACATGGTTTATAGACAACAGACAATAGACAATAGGTGCAGGAGTAGGCCATTCGGCCCTTCGAGCCAGCACCGCCATTCAATGTGATCATGGCTGATCATCCCCAACCAGTACCCCGTTCCTGCCTTCTCCCCATATCCCCTGCCTCCGCTATCTTTAAGAGCCCTATCTAGCTCTCTCTTGAAAGTATCCAGAGAACCGACCTCCACCGCCCTCTGAGGCAGAGAATTCCACACTCACAAATCTCTGTGAGAAAAAGTGTTTCATCGTCTCCGTTCTAAATGGCTTACCCCTTATTCTTAAACTGTGCCCTACAGGTTTGGCCTGGTCCAGGAGATATTACTGCAGATATTAACAGAAGGGTTACACCCTAATCTCCATAAAATCATATCACGCACGGAGGAAGGAAGAAAGAGAAAAAGGGAGGGAGGGAGTAAGAAAAGGATGGAGGGTAGGTGGGAGGAGGAGAGGGAGGGAGAAATGAAGAGAGGAAGGCGGAGGGAGGGTGGTTGGGAGGAAAAAAGGGATTTCAAAGGAAAAACAGGATGGAACCGAGTGGTTAAAACCTGAGTATGGAAAAAGATGTGGGTTTATATTGCTCCTTTCATGACCCTACGACATCAAGTCATCAGTTAGAAGTTTATAACCATGGAGGTACTTTCTAATAAAAGTACACAAAATGCTGGAATAAAGGGACTGTCCCTCTTTCCCGAGTTACTCGCGAATTCTCCTGAGTTTTCCCTTGATTCAAACTCGGAGAATGTCCGTAGCGAGTCCGTAGGAGTCCGTAGATATATCATAGCGGCTCGTTATGCCAGCCGCAGGTACTCGGGGCATCAGGGAAGTCGGGACTTTTTTCCAGCATGTCAAAAAAGTCCACGAGTAAAAAGATAGTCGGGAGGAGGAGTTCGAAGATCACAAAAATCTTGATTTTTTTTTTTTAAGGTCCTTTCAACTGGGAGACATGGACAGGTGATGTTTCGGCTTGGGACAATTCTTCACACTAATTGTAGTAGGGAAAGAGAAAGCTGGAGAAGATGTTGGGAGCGGGACAAAGCCGGGCCCTGCAGGTGAGTGGAATGGTGGGGGTTGATTTGCAGATGGGTGGACAAAGACCAGAGATGAAAAAGAGACAAAAGGGAGTACGATAAGAGAGAAGATAGATAGATAGATAGATAGATATAATTTAATTGCCACACAACCAAGGTCGGTGGAATTTGAGTTGCCAGCAGTGGTACAGTAATAAAGAACACACAACCACAATAAAAAATTTACACAAACATCCACCACAGCATTCATCACTGTGGTGGAAGGCACAGAACTTGGCCAGTCCTCCTCCATTTTCCCCCGTGGTCGGGACCTCCACCCTCCACAGCCGTTGCTGCGGGCATCCAGATGGTAAGGGACAAAGTCAAAGTCAAGGTGAGTCCAGGATCGGCTCTTCCCAACCAGAGACCGTGGCTTCAGGCCGGTGTAGGCCACAGGCCGGCGGTCAAAGTTTTAAAGTACCTGCCGTGCCGCAGCCGGAAGCGCCGCAGTCTGCAGGGCCTGCGGTCGAAGCTCCCCTCCAGGGGAGTTGGTAAGTCCATGCCGCACCCGCGGTAGAAGACGGCCGCGGGCCGGCGGTGGAAGATTTTTCTTCCCCCCGGGCCCTCCACGAGGGATCCCGGGCTGTAGATGCCGCACCAGTTGGAGTTCTGCAGACCGCTGCTTCAGGCTGCCGGCTGCCACGGGCCAGCGTAACGGAGCGCTCCCCTCCAGCGAGCCCCAGTGAGGTCTCACCCGCTCCGCGCCGAGAGTCCACGCTGCGCCCGGAGCTGAAGCTCCGGGCGCGTCTCCGGGAAAGGCCGCCCGATCCTCTATGTTAGGCCACGGGGGAGGCGACCTGGAAAAAGTTGCCTCTCCATGGAGGAGGCGGCCGAAACGGTTTCCCCCTTACCCTCCCACACCACCCCCCACACAAAACACACAAAGAAACATTAAAAACAGACTTTTAAACATACTAAAAAAATAAAAAAAGTTGAAAAAAATCGGACACGCTGCCGACAGGCTGCTGCAGTGCAGCGCCCCCTTCCAGAAGAGGGGAAAAGGGGAGATGCAACGAGACCTGGGTGTCATGGTACACCAGTCATTGAAAGTAGGCATGCAGGTGCAGCAGGCAGTGAAGAAAGCGAATGGTATAATAATAATAATAATAATAATAATATATTTTATTGTCATTGCACGTCAGTGCAACGAGATTTAGTGTGCAGCTCCACTGATGTACAAGAAAGGTAAATAAATACAATACATAAATAAGCAAGCTGAATTGATTGACGTGACCATCTGAGGGAGACTGTCCAAAGAGGGTGGGTGGGGGGGCACTCATTAGGGCCGGTTCAGAGCCGCTATAGCTCTTGGGATGAAACTGTTCCTGAGTCTGGAGGTTCGGGCGTAGAAGGCCTTGTAACGTCTGCCGGAGGGAAGTAGTTGAAACAGACCGTGGCAGAGGTGTGATGAGTCCTTATGGATGCTGAGGGCCTTCCTGAGGCACCGCGTGCGGTAGATGCCCTCCAAGGCTGGTAGCTCTGTCCCGATGATCCGCTGCGCTCTGTTGACGACGCGCTGAAGAGCTCTCCTCTCCGCCTCCGTGCAGCTGAGATACCACACAGAGATGCCATACGTTAGTATGCTCTCTGTGGTGCAGCGGTAGAACGTTGTCAGCAGCTGTTGGGGCAGACCAGTCTTTTTTAATGTCCTCAGGAAGAACAGTCGTTGCTGTGCCTTCTTGACCAGCGCAGCGGTGTTTGTGGACCATGTGAGGTTAGCATTCATAGCAAAAGGATTTGAGTATAGGAGCAGGGAGGTTCTACTGCAGTTGTACAGGGTCTTGGTGAGACCACACCTGGAGTATTGCGTACAGTTTTGGTCTCCTAATCTGAGGAAAGACATTCTTGCCATAGAGGGAGTACAGAGAAGGTTCACCAGACTGATTCCTGGGATGTCAGGACTTTCATATGAAGAAAGACTGGATAGACTCGGCTTGTACCCGGCTAGAATTTAGAAGATTGAGGGGGGATCTTATACAAACTTACAAAATTCTTAAGGGCTAGATGCAGGAAGATTGTTCCCGATGTTGGGGAAGTCCAGAACGAGGGGTCACAGTTTAAGGATAAGGGGGAAAGGACCGAGATGAGAAAATCATTTTTTACACAGAGAGTGGTGAATCTGTGGAATTCTCTGCCACAGAAGGTAGTTGAGGCCAGTTCATTGGCTATATTTAAGAGGGAGTTAGATGTGGCCCTTGTGGCTAAAGGGATCAGGGGGTATGGAGAGAAGGCAGGTACAGGATACTGAGTTGGATGATCAGCCATGATCATATTGAATGGCGTTGCAGACTCGAAGGGCCGAATGGCCTACTCCTGCACCTATTTTCTATGTTTCTATGTTTCTAAGAGGGGGGATAGGTGAAGCCAGGGGAAAGAAGGCAGTAAAATACTTCCTAATTGTCACCATTTTCTAAAATACAGGACATGGTCCATCCATTTGATTTGCGAAAATGGACACAAAGTGTTGGAGTAACTCAGCAGGTCAGGCAGCATCTTTAGACTTTAGAGATACAGCGCGGAAACATGCCCTTCGGCCCACCGGGGCCGTGCTGGCCATTGATCACCAGTACACTAGTTCTATCCTACACACTAGGGACAATTTACAGAAGCCAATCAGCCTACAAATCTGTACGTCTTTGGAGTGTGGGAGGAAACCGGAGCACCCGGAGAAAACCCACGCAGGTCACAGAGAAGAACATTCAGACAGCGCCCGCAATCAGGATCGAACCTGCGTCTCATGGCGCTGTAATGAATGAATGAATGAATGAATGAATGAATGAATGAATGAATCTCTTTATTGTCATTGCACATGGTACAACGAAATTTTAAAGTCAATCCCACGGTGCGATTCACAAGAGCAATTTTAAATATGTAATATAAGGTAAAAATATATACATATAAAAAAAAATTACAGATAAATAACAATAGCTGAGGTAGAACCATTCAGTTGAATGTGAGTGTTATTTCTTATTTTGCATTGTTAAGTTCACGTATGGCTATGGGGTAGAAACTGTCTCTAAGTCTGTTTGTGCGAGTTTTGAAAGACCTGTACCGTCTGCCAGAGGGCAGCAGGTGGAACAGGTTGTGTCCAGGGTGGGAAGGGTCCTTCAGGATGTTGGCTGCCCTGCCAAGGCAGCGAGAGCTGAAGATGTCCTTCAGGGAGGGCAATGGGCAGCCAGTGATTTTTTGTGCGGTGTTGATGACCCTTTGAAGGCAGCAACTCTACCGCTGCACCACTGCGCCACCCCCTGGGTCCAAAGAAGGGTCCCGAACCAAAACGTCGCCTATCCATGTTCTCCAGAGGTGCTGCCTGACCTGCTGAGTTCCTCCAGTACTTTGTGTCTTTTTGTGTACGAATCAGCATCTGCAGTTCTTTGTCGTTGCAGGTTGATTTGGGAATAAAGATTGGCCTTGGCATTATTTGTACTTAACAGCCTATTATTGGCCTGAAGAAGAGTCACGACCCGAAACGTCACCCATTCTTTCTCTCCAGAGATGCTGCCTGTCCCGCTGAGTTACTCCAGCATTTTGTGTCTATTTTCAGCTTATTATTTGGCACCATTTTAAAAAGGGCGTGCATGGCAACTTTGGCAGTTGATGTCTGAAAAATGAATATAAAAGAATCGAATGGATGTTTATGTTTAAGAAAGAACTGCAGATGCTGGAAAAATCGAAGGTAGACAAAAATGCTGGAGGAACTCAGCGGGTGAGGCAGCATCTATGGAGCAAAAGAATGGATGTTTGCAGTCTGTACAACATTGAAACCCTATTAATCCGCTCGCCTTTCTAGGAGCCAGTGATTTTGTTTTGCTGATTTAATAGACATTAGACAATAGACAATAGGTGCAGGAGTAGGCCATTCGGCCCTTCGAGCCAGCACCGCCATTCAATGCGGTCATGGCTGATCATCCCCAATCAGTACCCCGTTCCTGCCTTCTCCCCATATCCCCTGACCACTATTTTTAAGAGCCCTATCTAGCTCTCTCTTGAAAGCATCCATAGAGACCCGCCTCCTGAAGCAGAGAATTCCACAGACTCACAACTCTCTGTGAGAAAAAGTGTTTCCTCGTCTCCGTTCTAAATGGCTTACTCCTTATTCTTAAACTGTGGCCCCCTGGTTCTGGACTCCCCCAACATCGGGAACATGATTCATGCCTCTAGCGTGTCCAAACCCTTAACAATCTTATATGTTTCTATGATATATCCTCTCATCCTTCTAAACTCCAGAGTGTACAAGCCCAGCTGCTCCATTCTCTCAGCATATGACAGTCCCGCCATCCCGTCAATTAACCTTGTAAACCTACGCTGCACTCCCTCAATAGCAAGAATGTCCTTCCTCAAATTAGGGGACCAAAACTGTACACAATACTCCAGGTGTGCTCTCACTAGGGCTCTGTACAACTGCAGAAGGTCCTCTTTGCTCCTATATTCGAATCCTCTTGCCATTCATGCCATTCGCCATTCTTCACTGCCTGCTGTTGGCAGGCCAACATGCCATTCGCTTTCTTCACTGCCTGCTGTACCTGCATGCTTACCTTCATAGACTGATGTACAAGGACCCCCAGATCCCGTTGTACTTCCCCTTTTCCCAACTTGACGCCATTTAGATAGTAATCTGCCTTCCTGTTTTTGCTACCAAAGTGGATAGCCTCACATTTATCTGCATTAAACTTCATCTGCCATGCATCTGCCCACTGCCCCAACCTGTCAATGTCACCCTGCACTCTCGTAGCATCCTCCTCACAATTCACACTGCCACCCAGCTTTGTGTCATCTGCAAATTTGCTAATGTTACTTTGAATCCCTTCATCCAAACTGGATTTACTAGAAGTGTACTATATTAAGGCTATTGACACCGTCAGGGTTTTCTCTGTATTTCTGGGTGGCAAGAGCTATGAATGGTTCATCTAACTGCGAACAATTTAGGCAAACATTACAAGATGCCATAGCTGACTTCACCAACCAGCAGTGATGTGAAACCGCTCGAGGTTATTCGACAGTGCCAGTCAGCAATTTGTTTAACATTCCTTGCACGTTGTGATATGGAGGAGGCATTGTCTCAATGGGCCCGCACTGTGGGAGAGTGACCATATAACACCTTGTCCAGATCTCCCTTCTGCTGCATTTCCTCTTAGATAGCGTCATGAAGCCATTCGACTGGGAAGCAGGCCTTTCGGTCCAACTTGCCTTTAATCGAGTACGAGTCTCACCCCGGTCATGGGGCTCATGTTGTCGTCCTCCCCTTGGTGAGCCCCTGTCAACTGACTTCAACCAGAGACAGCAGCAGAGTTAACGCAACCTCAGTCGCTGCGGCTTGCATCTCTAATGCGACCGCAGTCACCGCAGTCACCGCTGCTGCAGCTGAATGCGGAAGACTGGCTGCAGCGCCTGGAGGCCGTTACTTCACTTCTGCTGCCTCAGACGCAAGAAGAAGAAGACTTTATCTTGCGTTTGGATGATCAGCCATGATCATATTGAATGGCAGTGCAGGCTCGAAGGGCCGAATGGCCTACTCCTGCACCGATTTTCTATGTTTCTATGTTTGAGATTCCCTTTTCTCCCCTCTCGCATCGGGTACGGGATTGTGAAAACGCACACCTCCAGATTCAGGGACAGTTTCTTCCCAGCAGTTATCAGGCAACTGAACCATCCCACCACCAACCAGAGAGCGGCCCTGACCTTCCATCGACCTACCGTCAGGCCGAAGGGCCTGTTTCCGCGCTGCATCTTTAAGCTGAACAAAAAAACATGGATTATACGCAGGGAGATAAGCGTTGGTTGTGGCATCATGTTCGGCACAGACATTGTGGGCCGAAGGGCCTGTTCCTGTGCTGTACTGTTCCATGTTCTATGTTCTGTATGGCTTTGGGATCATCTGAATCATTTTTGATCTCTGCATGATTTCCAACAGTCTCAAACATACTTTGAATTCTGATGCACTTGGGTTTGCCAAACCCCGTGTGTTTACAATGTGGTTCAGCTCTCCCCTCGCAACGGAACAGTTGTGCTTTGTAAAGAGCTGTCTTTTGATTCTTTCCTCACACAATTTTCATTAATTTGTGGGACCATAGAGTGATACAGTGTGGAAACAGGCCCTACGGCCCAACTTGCCCACACCAGACAACAATGTCACAGCTACACTAGTCCCACCTTGGTCCATATCTCTACAAACCTGTCCTATCCATGTACCTGTCTAACTGTTTTTTAAACGTTGGGATAGTCCCTGCCTCAACTACCTCCTCTGGCAACTTGATCCATACACCCACCACCTTTGTGTGAAGATGTTACCCTTCAGATTCCTATTCCCAGGATGTCTGGCTCTGTGAGGATGTGCCACCACGCCGTGCATCTTCACACTTCCTCATGACTTCTCTACCTGAGTCACAAACACAATTAAACATGGAAAATAGGTGCAGGAGTAGGCCATTCGGCCCTTCGAGCCAGCACTGCCATTCTATATGATCATGGCTGATCATCCAAAATCAGTACCCCGTTCCTGCTTTTTCCCCATATCCCTTGATTCCGTTAGCCCTAAGTCTAAAGGGCCTATCCCACGAGCATGCGACTCCATGCGGCAAGCGCGACCTAAAGGGCCGGTCCCACCAACATGCGCCTGCATGCAGCAAGCGCGACCTAACGTGGTCACTTGAGCCGTACGGCCTCGCGGGGCCGGTCCCACTTTGATCGCCGGAGCCGTATGGAGTTGTGTGGAGCTGGTCCCGACATCGCGCGGGCTCCGAAAAAATGACCGTGTTTAAAAATTCCACGCAGGAACGGCCTGCCGGCCCGCAGCCGCCTCGATGCCGTGTCACTCACTCGACCTCCGCGCGGCTCCCACTTCTGGTTTGGTCGCGCTTGCCGCATGCAGGCGCATGCTGGTGGGACTGGCCCTTTAGGCCGCGCTTGCCGCATGCAGGCGCATGCTGGTGGGACCGGCCCTTTAGGCCGCGCTTGCCACATGCAGGTCGCATGCTCGTGGGACAGGCCCTTAACTCTTTCTTGAAAACATCCAGTGAATTGGCCTCCAATTGATATCAGCCAAAAAAACATCAGGAGGTTTTTGTTTCAGGCAAGAAACTGTGAAGCAATTTTCAGCTTCTGCGTCTCACTTATTTATCGTAAGATTTTCATCATACACTTTTTCATCGTATCTCCGTCTGCACTGCGGCTTTAACATCGTGGAGCTGGTGGTCCCTTTGTTAGGGACCGACAGCAGGAGCTCCAACCACAGGAGCTTCAACTGCCCCGATCGCGGGAGCGTGGATCGCCCGGATCGCGGGAGCGTGGATCGCCCCGATCGCGGGAGCTTCGATCGCCGGCTGCGGGAGCTTCAGTCACCCCGACTGCAGAAGTTTCCATTGCCCCGACCGTGGGAGAAAAGGAGGAAAGAAGGTATAAGTTAATTGCCTTCCATCACAGTGGGGAATGTGAGGTAGCTGGAAGAACAAGATAGACGTGCTGCCTGCACTGGTGAGGGAGTGCCGTTAGTGCCGTGATCTTGGTGTTTTGCAGGGACATGGCTCCATGAGGACATCCCGGAGTCTAGTACGAGTGTGGACGGCTTTCTGACTATTCGGGCGGACAACGATGGCAGAGAGAGTGACAGCAGTCGGTACAACTCTGGTCACATCACGGTGAAGGAGCGTGTGTGTGTGTGGTCCGGACATTGAAATGATGGCTGTGGGTCTCCACTTATGCTGTGTGCTCTGGGGATTCTCACACGCCACTGGGGTGGCTGTTTAAGTCGATGGTTAATTTTTATGTGGTTACTAGACCAAGTGGGACCCCTTGGGCCCCGTCCCCCAACACAATAATCCACCACTCACCTATTCCCCCAACGTAACCCGTTCCCCACAACGCAATAATACACCACTCACCCATAGACCCCACAGGAACCCTGGTCCCCCAACGCAGCCCATTCCCCAACGTAAGATTCCACCACTCACCAGTTCCCCCAGCGAGAAAAGTCTCACTCTCACATTCAGTTATTATTTTCAAAGTTGGATTTTTTAAACTTTAAATATCAATAACTTGTGAAATATAACATCAAATGTGAATAAACTTGATATTAACGACGAGGGAAAAATGGTAAATTTAAATTTCACACACAGACTGCAGGACAGAGAAGGTGTTTGAACTCAAGGATGCTTGGCATGGGACACGTCAGAAGTACTATAAATAACCTGATAGTTGAGATGACAAAATGATAATTACGTGTGACAAATGTATAATTTTATTTATATAAGCAGTTAATGCATATGATGTAATACGTGTAAGTGTTTTTGTCAGGGAAGGCTGCACAGTGTATATTGAGTGACTATACAAGGAACTGCAGGTTTTGGTTTAAATTTGTGGAGTGGCTCAGAGGGTCAAGCAGCAACCCTGGAGTACGTGGATAGGTGACATTTTGGGTCGGGACCTTTCTCCAGAACAAAGTCTGAAGACGGGTCCAGGCCTGAAACATCACCTATCCACGTTCTCCCGAGATGCTGCCTCAGACCCTGAGTTACTCCAGCATGCTGTGTCTTTTTCTGTGCTGTTCAATGTTCTGTGCTGTTCAATGAAGGAAATAGGCAACGTTTCGGGCCGAAACCCTTCTTCAGAGAAACCCTTCAATAGGGAAGATGCTCCACTAACAAAATCGCTTATCAAAGCATGGCCCTCACAGCCAGTCACACATTGTCGTGGGTACACAAAAATGCTGGAGAAACTCAGCGGGTGCAGCAGCATCTATGGAGCGAAGGAGATAGGCAACGTTTCAGGCCGAAACCCTTCTTCAGACTGAATTGTCTATTGTCTTTTATTAGACCTATTGTCTATTGTCTGTTTTGTAGTAAATGCCTACTATTTTCTGTGTGCTTAAGCAAAGCAAGAATTTCATTGTCCTATACAGGGACACATGACAATAAACTCACTTGAACTTGAACTTGAACTTGAACTTGTCTATTGTCTATAATCAAGAATCCATCAATCTCCGCCTTAAAAATATCCATTGACGTGGCCTGACTCTCCTTGGTCTAACCTGCTATTTACTTCCTCAAGGAATTCCAACAGGTTCATGAAGAAAGATCACCCTATCACAAAACCATGCTGACTTCAGCCAATTTAACCATGAGTTTCTAGGTCCTCTGAAACCTCATCCTTTATAATGGACTCTAAAATCTAACCAAAGGGTGATTAGAAAGGCAGCAGAAGTGAACCGATTCACTGGAAGACACGAGGCCCCACATTTTAAGGCAAATTTTCTCTCCGACATATTTTGAGCTGCGTGTTATCAGAGGAAGATTGACACTCTCCCAGAAGAAAGTCTGAGGAAGGGTCTCGAAGAACGAAGAAATGGGTGATGTTTTGGGTCTCGACCCATTCCTTCTCTCCAGAGATGCTGCCTGTCCTGCTAAGTTACTCCAGCATTTTGAGTCTATCTTCGGTTTAAACCAGCACCTGCAGTTCCTTCCTACACATGCACTCAGAGGAAGTTCAGCAACGCTTGTTATTCTACATAAAAATTCTATTGCAAAATATAAGCAAATGTCAATTGAGTCCATATAAATTTACAATGTGTATTTCTTCACATCTGCCATTTATTGTGTTTATTCTGAGGCGTGTATGTGAATAGTGCTGTTTATGACGTGTAACTGGAAGTCTGATTAAATCTGTGATTCACATGGTTTATAGACAATAGACAATAGACAATAGGTGCAGGAGTAGGCCATTCGGCCCTTCGAGCCAGCACCGCCATTCAATGTGATCATGGCTGATCATCCCCAATCAGTACCCCGTTCCTGCCTTCTCCCCATATCCCCTGACTCTGCTATCTTTAAGAGCCCTATCTAGCTCTCTCTTGAAAGTATCCAGAGAACCGGCCTCCACCGCCCTCTGAGGCAGAGAATTCCACAGACTCACAAATCTCTGTGAGAAAAAGTGTTTCCTCGTCTCCGTTCTAAATGGCTTACCCCTTATTCTTAAACTGTGCCCTACAGGTTTGGCCTGGTCCAGGAGATATTACTGCAGATATTAACAGAAGGGTTACACCCTAATCTCCATAAAATCATATCACGCACGGAGGAAGGAAGAAAGAGAAAAAGGGAGGGAGGGAGTAAGAAAAGGATGGAGGGTAGGTGGGAGGAGGAGAGGGAGGGAGAAATGAAGAGAGAAAGGCGGAGGGAGGGTGGGTGGGAGGAAAAAAGGGATTTCAAAGGAAAAACAGGATGGAACCGAGTGGTTAAAACCTGAGTATGGAAAAAGATGTGGGCTTATATTGCTCCTTTCATGACCCTACGACATCAAGTCATCAGTTAGAAGTTTATAATCATGGAGGTACTTTCTAATAAAAGTACACAAAATGCTGGAATAAAGGGACTGTCCCTCTTTCCCGAGTTACTCGCGAATTCTCCTGAGTTTTCCCCTTGATTCAAACTCGGAGAATGTCCGTAGCAAGTCCGTAGGAGTCCGTAGATATACCATAGCGGCTCGTTATGCCAGCCGCAGGTACTCGGGGCATCAGGGAAGTCGGGACTTTTTTCCAGCATGTCAAAAAAGTCCACGAGTAAAAAGATAGTCGGGAGGAGGAGTTCGAAGATCACAAAAATCTTGATTTTTTTTTTTTTAAGGTCCTTTCAACTGGGAGACATGGACAGGTGATGTTTCGGCTTGGGACAATTCTTCACACTAATTGTAGTAGGGAAGAGAAAGCTGGAGAAGATGTTGGGAGCGGGACAAATCCGGGCCCTGCAGGTGAGTGGGATGGTGGGGGTTGATTTGCAGATGGGTGGACAAAGACCAGAGATGATAAAGAGACAAAAGGGAGTACGATAAGAGAGAAGAGGGGAAAAGGGGAGATGCAACGAGACCTGGGTGTCATGGTACACCAGTCATTGAAAGTAGGCATGCAGGTGCAGCAGGCAGTGAAGAAAGCGAATGGTATAATAATAATAATAATAATAATAATAATATCTTTTATTGTCATTGCACGTCAGTGCAACGAGATTTAGTGTGCAGCTCCACTGATGTACAAGAAAGGTAAATAAATACAATACATAAATAAGCAAGCTGAATTGATTGACGTGACCATCTGAGGGAGACTGTCCAAAGGGGGTGGGTGGGGGGGGCACTCATTAGGGCTGGTTCAGAGCCGCTATAGCTCTTGGGATAAAACTGTTCCTGAGTCTGGAGGTTCGGGCGTAGAAGGCCTTGTAACGTCTGCCGGAGGGAAGTAGTTGAAACAGACCGTGGCAGGGGTGTGATGAGTCCTTATGGATGCTGAGGGCCTTCCCGAGGCACCGCGTGTGGTAGATGCCCTCCAAGGCTGGTAGCTCTGTCCCGATGATCCGCTGCGCTCTGTTGACGACGCGCTGAAGAGCTCTCCTCTCCGCCTCCGTGCAGCTGAGATACCACACAGAGATGCCATACGTTAGTATGCTCTCTGTGGTGCAGCGGTAGAACGTTGTCAGCAGCTGTTGGGGCAGGCCAGTCTTTTTTTAATGTCCTCAGGAAGAACAGTCGTTGCTGTGCCTTCTTGACCAACGCAGCGATGTTTGTGGACCATGTGAGGTTAGCATTCATAGCAAAAGGATTTGAGTATAGGAGCAGGGAGGTTCTACTGCAGTTGTACAGGGTCTTGGTGAGACCACGCCTGGAGTATTGCGTACAGTTTTGGTCTCCTAATCTGAGGAAAGACATTCTTGCCATAGAGGGAGTACAGAGAAGGTTCACCAGACTGATTCCTGGGATGTCAGGACTTTCATATGAAGAAAGACTGGATAGACTCGGCTTGTACCCGGCTAGAATTTAGAAGATTGAGGGGGGATCTTATACAAACTTACAAAATTCTTAAGGGCTAGATGCAGGAAGATTGTTCCCGATGTTGGGGAAGTCCAGAACGAGGGGTCACAGTTTAAGGATAAGGGGGAAAGGACCGAGATGAGAAAATCATTTTTTACACAGAGAGTGGTGAATCTGTGGAATTCTCTGCCACAGAAGGTAGTTGAGGCCAGTTCATTGGCTATATTTAAGAGGGAGTTAGATGTGACCCTTGTGGCTAAAGGGATCAGGGGGTATGGAGAGAAGGCAGGTACAGGATACTGAGTTGGATGATCAGCCATGATCATATTGAATGGCGTTGCAGGCTCGAAGGGCCGAATGGCCTACTCCTGCACCTATTTTCTATGTTTCTATGTTTCTAAGAGGGGAGATAGGTGAAGCCAGGGGAAAGAAGGCAGTAAAATACTTCCTAATTGTCACCATTTTCTAAAATACAGGACATGGTCCATCCATTTGATTTGCGAAAATGGACACAAAGTGTTGGAGTAACGCAGCAGGTCAGGCAGCATCTTTAGACTTTAGAGATACAGCGCGGAAACATGCCCTTCGGCCCACCGGGGCCGTGCTGGCCATTGATCACCAGTACACTAGTTCTATCCTACACACTAGGGACAATTTACAGAAGCCAATCAGCCTACAAATCTGTACGTCTTTGGAGTGTGGGAGGAAACCGGAGAACCCGGAGAAAACCCACGCAGGTCACAGAGAAGAACATTCAGACAGCGCCCGCAATCAGGATCGAACCTGCGTCTCATGGCGCTGTAATGAATGAATGAATGAATGAATGAATGAATGAATCTCTTTATTGTCATTGCACATGGTACAACGAAATTTTAAAGTCAATCCCATGGTGCGATTCACAAGAGCAATTTTAAATATATAAGAAAAGGTAAAAATATATACATATTAAAAAAAATTACAGATAAATAACAATAGCAGCTGAGGTAGAACCATTCAGTTGAATGCGAGTGTTATTTCTTATTTTGCATTGTTAAGTTCACGTATGGCTATGGGTTAGAAGCTGTCTCTGAGTCTGTTTGTGCGAGTTTTGAAAGACCTGTACCGTCTGCCAGAGGGCAGCAGGTGGAACACGTTGTGTCCAGGGTGGGAAGGGTCCTTCAGGATGTTGGCTGCCCTGCCAAGGCAGCGAGAGCTGAAGATGTCCTTCAGGGAGGGCAGTGGGCAGCCAGTGATTTTTTGTGCGGTGTTGATGACATTTTGAAGGCAGCAACTCTACCGCTGCACCACTGCGCCACCCCCTGAGTCCGAAGAAGGGTCCCGAACCGAAACGTCGCCTATCCATGTTCTCCAGAGGTGCTGCCTGACCTCCAGTACTTTGTGTCTTTTTGTGTACGAATCAGCATCTGCAGTTCTTTGTTGTTGCAGGTCGATTTGGGAATAAAGATTGGCCTTGGCATTATTTGTACTTAACAGCCTATTATTGGCCTGAAGAAGAGTCACGACCCGAAACGTCACCCATTCTTTCTCTCCAGAGATGCTGCCTGTCCCGCTGAGTTACTCCAGCATTTTGTGTCTATTTTCAGCTTATTAATTGGCACCATTTTAAAAAGGGCGTGCATGGCAACTTTGGCAGTTGATGTCTGAAAAATGAATATAAAAGAATCGAATGGATGTTTATGTTTAAGAAAGAACTGCAGATGCTGGAAAAATCGAAGGTAGACAAAAATGCTGGAGGAACTCAGCGGGTGAGGCAGCATCTATGGAGCGAAAGAATGGATGTTTGCAGTCTGTACAACATTGAAACCCTATTAATCCGCTCGCCTTTCTAGGAGCCAGTGATTTTGTTTTGCTGATTTAATAGACATTAGACAATAGACAATAGGTGCAGGAGTAGGCCATTCGGCCCTTCGAGCCAGCACCGCCATTCAATGCGGTCATGGCTGATCATCCCCAATCAGTACCCCGTTCCTGCCTTCTCCCCATATCCCCTGACCACTATTTTTAAGAGCCCTATCTAGCTCTCTCTTGAAAGCATCCATAGAGACCCGCCTCCTGAGGCAGAGAATTCCACAGACTCACAACTCTCTGTGAGAAAAAGTGTTTCCTCGTCTCCGTTCTAAATGGCTTACTCCTTATTCTTAAACTGTGGCCCCCTGGTTCTGGACTCCTCCAACATCGGGAACATGATTCATGCCTCTAGCGTGTCCAAACCCTTAACAATCTTATATGTTTCTATGATATGCCCTCTCATCCTTCTAAACTCCAGCGTGTACAAGCCCAGCTGCTCCATTCTCTCAGCATATGACAGTCCCGCCATCCCGTCAATTAACCTTGTAAACCTACGCTGCACTCCCTCAATAGCAAGAATGTCCTTCCTCAAATTAGGGGACCAAAACTGTACACAATACTCCAGGTGTGGTCTCACTAGGGCTCTGTACAACTGCAGAAGGTCCTCTTTGCTCCTATATTCGAATCCTCTTGCCATTCATGCCATTCGCCATTCTTCACTGCCTGCTGTTGGCAGGCCAACATGCCATTCGCTTTCTTCACTGCCTGCTGTACCTGCATGCTTACTTTCATAGACTGATGTACAAGGACCCCCAGATCCCGTTGTACTTCCCCTTTTCCCAACTTGACGCCATTTAGATAGTAATCTGCCTTCCTGTTGTTCCAAAGTGGATAGCCTCACATTTATCTGCATTAAACTTCATCTGCCATGCATCTGCCCACTGCCCCAACCTGTCAATGTCACCCTGCACTCTCGTAGCATCCTCCTCACAATTCACACTGCCACCCAGCTTTGTGTCATCTGCAAATTTGCTAATGTTACTTTGAATCCCTTCATCCAAACTGGATTTACTAGAAGTGTACTATATTAAGGCTATTGACACCGTCAGGGTTTTCTCTGTATTTCTGGGTGGCAAGAGCTATGAATGGTTCATCTAACTGCGAACAATTTAGGCAAACATTACAAGATGCCATAGCTGACTTCACCAACCAGCAGTGATGTGAAACCGCTCGAGGTTATTCAACAGTGCCAGTCAGCAATTTGTTTAACATTCCCTGCGCGTTGTGATATGGAGGAGGCATTGTCTCAATGGGCCCGCACTGTGGGAGAGTGACCATATAACACCTTGTCCAGATCTCCCTTCCGCTGCATTTCCTCTTAGATAGCGTCATGAAGCCATTCGACTGGGAAGCAGGCCTTTCGGTCCAACTTGCCTTTAATCGAGTACGAGTCTCACCCCGGTCATGGGGCTCATGTTGTCGTCCTCCCCTTGGTGAGCCCCTGTCAACTGACTTCAACCAGAGACAGCAGCAGAGGTAATGCAACCTCAGTCGCTGCGGCTTGCATCTCTAATGCGACCGCAGTCACCGCAGTCACCGCTGCTGCAGCTGAATGCGGAAGACTGGCTGCAGCGCCTGGAGGGCGTTACTTCACTTCTGCTGCCTCAGACGCAAGAAGAAGAAGACTTTATCTTGCGTTTGGATGATCAGCCATGATCATATTGAATGGCAGTGCAGGCTCGAAGGGCCGAATGGCCTACTCCTGCACCGATTTTCTATGTTTCTATGTTTCTATGTTTGAGATTCCCTTTTCTCCCCTCTCGCATCGGGTACGGAATTGTGAAAACGCACACCTCCAGATTCAGGGACAGTTCCTTCCCAGCAGTTATCAGGCAACTGAACCATCCCACCACCAACTAGAGAGCGGCCCTGACCTTCCATCGACCTACCGTCAGGCCGAAGGGCCTGTTTCCGCGCTGCATCTTTAAGCTGAACAAAAAAACATGGATTATACGCAAGGAGATAAGCGTTGGTCGTGGCATCATGTTCGGCACAGACATTGTGGGCCGAAGGGCCTGTTCCTGTGCTGTACTGTTCCATGTTCTATGTTCTGTATGGCTTTGGGATCATCTGAATCATTTTTGATCTCTGCATGATTTCCAACAGTCTCAAACATACTTTGAATTCTGATGCACTTGGGTTTGCCAAACCCCGTGTGTTTACAATGTGGTTCAGCTCTCCCCTCGCAACGGAACTGTTGTGCTTTGTACAGAGCTGTCTTTTGATTCTTTCCTCACACAATTTTCATTAATTTGTGGGACCATAGAGTGATACAGTGTGGAAACAGGCCCTACGGCCCAACTTGCCCACACCAGACAACAATGTCACAGCTACACTAGACCCACCTTGGTCCATATCTCTACAAACCTGTCCTATCCATGTACCTGTCTAACTGTTTTTTAAACGTTGGGATAGTCCCTGCCTCAACTACCTCCTCTGGCAACTTGATCCATACACCCACCACCTTTGTGTGAAGATGTTACCCTTCAGATTCCTATTCCCAGGATGTCTGGCTCTGTGAGGATGTGCCACCACGCCGTGCATCTTCACACTTCCTCATGACTTCTCTACCTGAGTCACAAACACAATTAAACATGGAAATTAGGTGCAGGAGTAGGCCATTCGGCCCTTCGAGCCAGCACTGCCATTCTATATGATCATGGCTGATCATCCAAAATCTGTACCCCGTTCCTGCTTTTTCCCCATATCCCTTGATTCCGTTAGCCCTAAGTCTAAAGGGCCTATCCCACGAGCATGCGACTCCATGCGGCAAGCGCGACCTAAAGTAGGTATGTTGCAAAGCCTACCTGAAGCGTCGGTGAAAATCTGCCGTTGCGGGTGTGCGCGATTTTGGCGCCGTTTAGAGGGGGCGGGTTTAAAACGCGATTTTCTCTAAGCTGTTCCAATCGAAAATGTTCAGCCTAGTTAATTATTAACGAAAAATCGCTGGAAGACCCCGTCGCAAAAGCTATTATTAGGTTTAAAGGCCTTGAATAATAGTTATAGTAGTTTAAAAATCAATCTCTAAACCCGCGAACACCAGCAACCGCAGGGTCTCATAAAGCAAACCACAGAAGGTTGGCTGTATATTTTTACATTAAAAAGGGCTTCTAAAGATCCCTTTATACAAAGTTTAATATTGCGAGTAGCTCATTTTGGGCCCATTATATTCCGCAGTATTTTTCTCGGCATTTGGGGCACAAATCTACCGCAATGTGAACGTTCTAAACCAGCGCGTTCCACAGGGACCCACTGGAAAGCTGATTTAAATGGACATTTATTTACAGCAATTAAACACTAAATTCCTTCCATTTGGCCTATAAATTAATGTAAATGAGATTTTAAAATCATGTTTTATTGTGAATATTATTTGGACATTTAGGTTATTTAAAAATGTTAATCATTTATTAAGAAATGGATAGATGTTTAGATCTAGTAATTGAAGTCTGAAATTAGCTACAATTAGGTAACAAACTAATTATATGCTTTAATTTCAGGTCATCCAAGTAAGATTATTTTATATTTGTTTCAGAATGCTTCAATCTATGATAACTGAAAATTTCATTCAGTTCTCTTAATTTTTAAGAAAGTTATGGGCTTTTGACTGTTCACGATCACAGCTTTTTTGTTATGTCCATAGAAAATCAATAGGGAACAAGATGCTCATTTCCCAGTATGAAAATGGCCATAACTTTTTAAATACTTGAGATATGAAAGTGAATTAGGTGTCAAATTAAACTTATTTTTATGCTTTATCTGATGGGATAAATTACAGACTTGATTTTTAAAATCTCAAAATTTTGTAACATTGCTACCTAAAGGGCCGGTCCCACCAACATGCGCCTGCATGCAGCAAGCGCGACCTAACGTGGTCGCTTGAGCCGTACGGCCTCGCGGGGCCGGTCCCACTTTAATCGCCGGAGCCGTATGGAGTTGTGCGGAGCTGGTCCCGACATCGCGCGGGCTCCGAAAAAATAACCGTTTAAAAATTCCACGCAGCAACGGCCTGCCGGCCCGCAGCCGCCTCGGCGCCGTGTCACTCACTCGATCTCCGCGCGGCTCCCGCTTCTGGTTTGGTTGCGCTTGCCGCATGCAGGCGCATGCTGGTGGGACCGGCCCTTTAGGCCGCGCTTGCCACATGCAGGTCGCATGCTCGTGGGACAGGCCCTTAACTCTTTCTTGAAAACATCCAGTGAATTGGCCTCCAATTGATATCAGCCAAAAATACATCAGGAGGTTTTTGTTTCAGGCAAGAAACTGTGAAGCAATTTTCAGCTTCTGCGTCTCACTTATTTATCGTAAGATTTTCATCATACACTTTGTCATCGTATCTCCGTCTGCACTGCGGATTTAACATCGTGGAGCTGGTGGTCCCTTTGTTAGGGACCGACAGCAGGAGCTCCAACCACAGGAGCTTCAACTGCCCGGATCGCGGGAGCGTGGATCGCCCGGATCGCGGGAGCTTCAATCGCCCCGATCGCGGGAGCTTCGATCGCCGGCTGCGGGAGCTTCAGTCACCCCGACTGCAGAAGTTTCCATTGCCCCGACCGCGGGAGAAAAGGAGGAAAGAAGGTATAAGTTACTTGCCTTCCATCACAGTGGGGAATGTGAGGTAGCTGGAAAAACAAGATAGATGTGCTGCCTGCACTGGTGAGGGAGTGCCGTTAGTGCCGTGATCTTGGTGTTTTGCAGGGACATGGCTCCATGAGGACATCCCGGAGTCTAGTACGAGTGTGGACGGCTTTCTGACTATTCGGGCGGACAACGATGGCAGAGAGAGTGACAGCAGTCGGTACAACTCTGGTCACATCACGGTGAAGGAGCGTGTGTGTGTGTGGTCCGGACATTGAAATTATGGCTGTGGGTCTCCGCTTATGCTGTGTGCTCTGGGGATTCTCACACGCCACTGGGGTGGCTGTTTAAGTCAATGTTTAATTTTTATGTGGTTACTAGACCAAGTGGGACCCCTTGGGCCCCGTCCCCCAACACAATAATCCACCACTCACCCATAGACCCCACAGGAACCCTGGTCCCCCAACGCAGCCCATTCCCCAACGTAAGATTCCACCACTCACCAGTTCCCCCAGCTAGAAAAGTCTCACTCTCACATTCAGTTATTATTTTCAAAGTTGGATTTTTTAAACTTTAAATATCAATAACTTGTGAAATATAACATCAAATGTGAAGAAACTTGATACTAACGACGAGGGAAAAATGTTGAGCACGATTCTGCAAACATTTTTGCGCTATTGTGTACCGTTTTGGCGTAGTTCTTTGATCTCACAGACAGACGCACTGGTCGAGACTTTTAGTATAATATAGAAGTATCTTGTTGCTTTTCTGTATGACTGTTGGCAAATCAAATTCCTTGTATGTTTACATTATTGGCTAATAAATTAATTACAAATGCATTCTCTTATTTCCTGATGATTACACTGAGTGCCTGGGGCAGTTCTGAAGCAATGAAACATGGACAGTTGACATTAAATGAAGCCCTGTGAAAAGCATTTTGAGGTGGAGATACGTTTATTGTCGCAGTGAGATGCTCTATTTTGCAAACCTAGGCGTACAAAGTCGGCACCTAGAGGGCGGTGACAAAGTACCCTTTTTTGGCCCCAATGGTCCCCCACCTTCCCCCCCCCCCCCTTAGTTCTTGATGCCCCCCACTCCGGGTCCTCCCCTACTTAGTTCTTGGCAGCCCCCCCACATCAGGACCCCCCCTTAGTTCTTGATGCCCCCCCATGCCAGGTCCCCCCCCCCTAAGTTCTTAACACCTCCCCCCCCTCACACTGCCCCCCCCCCCCCTTAGTTCTTCATGGCCCTCCACGCCGGATCCCCCTTTGTCCTCAGCGGTCTGGAGACCCGAACCTTCGACCTCAGGCCTCCCGACTCAAACCTCAGTGCCCCCCCGATATGAAATGACTTTCAGGGAGGAAAAAATGTGAATCTTACAATAATGCAATGAGGAAGTGTTTGGCTCTTAATCTGGCATACAAGGTGATGTCATGAGGTTGGGTTTATAGGAAAGGGCACCCAACCCTATAACGCATGAGCCTGCTCACACTCTCCACACAAATAACCTCAGGGAAGTACAAGGCCTCCTGTGGTTTTGCTGCTCGCTGACTAGGTTGCCAGGTAAAACAGCGCAGGCTACTGTAGGTGAATAGTTTCGTTCGGTTTAGTTTAGAGATGCAGCGTGGAAACAGGCCCTTCAGCCCACCCAGTCCGCGCCGACCAGCGATCCCCGTACACTAACACTATCCCTATCCCACACACACTCTAGGGACAATTTTTAATTTATAACCAAGCCAATTAACCTGCAAACCTGTACGTCTTTGGAGTGGGGGAAACCGAAGATCCCGGAGGAAACCCACTCAGGTCACAGGGAGAACGTACAGCGTCCGTACAGACAAACACCCGTAGTCAGGATCAAACACGGGTTTCTGGCGCTGTAAGAGAGTAGCTCTACCGCTGCGTCACCTGAAGAGGTACAAAATTGATAAATGTGCGGCACAGTGGCGCAGCTGTAGCGTTTCGTAACTTCATATCTTTGTCGGTGCCCTTTAGGTGGTGACTCTTTGCATACTTGTGTACTGTATGAAAATCAAACAATTGCATTGTACTGTGTACATGTTACAATAAAGTTACAATCAAGTATCTATCAATACTTTATCAACATGTCCTCTTATTTTGATTCCCCAACCCAGGGAGAAATACTCTGTGCGTTCACCCGATCTATTCCCCTATTTTACACAGCTCTATCAGACCACCCCGCATCCTCCTGTACTTCAGGGAATAGAGTCCCAGCCTACTCAACCTCTCCCTATAGCTCGTGTTCTCAAGTCCTGACTACATCCTCCTAAATCATTTCTGCACCCTTACCAGCTGAATGACATGCTTCCTACAGTAAGGTGAGCCAAAACTGAGCACAGTACTCCTAGTGTGTCCTCACCCACGTCTTGTACAACTGTAACAAAAAGTCCCGACTTTTATTCTCGTGAGCAAAGCCACGGTTTAACCAAGTGAGGATTATTAATGCAATATTACGAGGAACAATAGGATTAATGAGTAAATTAGATAAAATGTGCGTAGACTACAATCTCTGACATAAAAATATCTATTGATATAACCACAGACGTCAGTGGCAATGAATTCCACCCTCTGACTAAAGAAATTCCTCCTCATCGCCTTTCTAAAGGTACTTCCTTTTATTCTGAGGCTACGGACTCTTGTCCTAGACTCTCCCACCAGTGGAAACACCCTCTGCACATTCATTCTATCAAGGCCTTTCACTATTCAGTAAATCTCAATGAGGTACCCACTCATCCTTCTAAACTCCAGCGAGTACAATGGACAATAGACAATAGGTGCAGGAGTAGGCCATTCGGCCCTTCGAGCCAGCACGGCCATTCAATGTGATCTTGGCTTAATCGCAGCCGCTGCCTCAAAAAGGCTGGCAGTATCATCAAAGACCCACACCATCCTGGCCACACACAGGCAGAGAATTCCACAGACTCACAACTCTCTGTGTGAAAAAGTGCTTCCTCATCTCCATTCTAAATGGCTTACCCCTTATTCTTAAACTGTGGCCCCTGGTTCTGGACTCCCCGAACATTGGGAACATGTTTCCTGTCTCTAGCGTGTCCAAACCCCTGAATATGTTTTCAATAAGACACCCTCTCATCCTTCAAAACTGCAGAGTGTACAAGCCCAGCCGCTCCATTCTCTCAGCATGTGACAGTCCCGCCATCCCGGGAATTAACCTTGTAAACCTACGCTGCACTCCCTCAATAACAAGAACTGACTAAGTTAATTTGTAATTGGTGGTAAGGGAGGTGAATGCAATATCAGCATTTATTTCAAGAGGCCCAGCCGCTCCATTGGCCCAGTGGTGTCAAACGCTCATCATACATTAACCCAATAATTGCTGGGATTGTTCTGGTAAGCCTCCTCCGTACCCTCTCCAAAGCCAGTACATCCTTCCTCAGATATGGTGCCCAAAACTGCTCACAATACTTCAAATGTGGCCTGACCAGCGCCTTATAGCGCCTCAGCATTACATCCCTGTTTTTGTAATGTAACCCTCTTGAAATAATTGCTGGCATTGCATTCACCTTCCTCACTACCGATTGCAAATAAAACTTTGTCAGTTGTCGGTAACTAAGGGGTTAAATCCAAGATGGGAAGGGTGAAACAAAGACATCACAGTGTTTATTAGAGCAAATATTAATTCAACTCTCCGGGATGCATTACAAAACGGTTGTAAATTGTAATTGCATTACTCATAATATTCCAGAGCTCTTTGGATTGGGAAATTCTACTACCTCATTTAGAGAGGGAGAGACGAAAACACACGATGAAACCACAATGTTGTTGATGTAACCTAACTCGAGAAAATGCCGACTGAATTTATCATCAGGAAATGAATGAACTCTTGAACCTTCTGAACAGATTTATGGTGCCTCCCTGCCAACCGTGTTAAAGACCCCCAGAAGAATTTAACAAACAATCATAGAAGACCATGGGCGGCACAGTGTCACAGCAGTAGAGTTGCTGCCTCACAGCGCCAGAAACCCGGGTTCAATCCTGACTACGGGTGCTGCCTGTACGGAGATTGTACGCTCTCCCCGTGACCTGCATGGGGTTTGCCCAGATGCTCCAGTTTCCTCCCACACTCCAAACATAGAAACATAGAAACTAGGTGCAGGAGTAGGCCATTCGGCCCTTCGAGCCTGCACCGCCATTCAATATGATCATGGCTGATCATCCAAATCAATATCCCATACCTGCCTTCTCTCCATACCCCCTGATCCCTTTAGCCACAAGGGCCACATCTAACTCCCTCTTAAATCTAGCCAATGAACTGCCCTCAACTACCTTCTGTGGCAGAGAATTCCAGAGATTCACCACTCTCTGTGTGAAAAATGTTTTTCTCATCTCGGTCCTAAAAGATTTCCCCCTTATCCTTAAACTGAGACCCCTTGTTCTGGACTTCCCCAACATCGGGAACAATCTTCCTGCATCTAGCCTGTCCAACCCCTTAAGAATTTTGTAAGTTTCTATAAGATCCCCCCTCAATCTTCTAAATTCTAGCGAGTACAAGCCGAGTCTATCCAGTCTTTCTTCATATGAAAGTCCTAACATCCCAGGAATCAGTCTGGTGAACCTTCTCTGTACTCCCTCTATGGCAAGAATGTTATTGCAAAGACGTACAGGTTTGCAGGTTAATTTGATTTCCATAAAAATTGTAAAAAATTGTCCCTAATATGTAAGATAGTATTAATGTATGGGGATGTTGGCAGGGACTTGGTGGGCCGAAGGGCCTATTTCCACGCTGTACCTCTAAGCTAAACTAAACTATAACTTGTAAGCAAAAATATACTCGCAATGATTTAGAAATGAACTTGTGCGTCAATTTATAATGAATTAATAGCTAAGATAACAAATATACAGTCCGAAAATGGTTCCTAATCCAAGTCGCGTCTCCATGTTATCCAGAGATGCTGCCTGACCTGCTGTGTCTTAAAAGAATACAGGAAATAGATTTTAATTAGCAGGATATATGGCAAGTGGTATTTTTTGGTGCATTTCCAGCACATAATAATAAGGAAGAAAGGAATGTGTAGATAAGATTGCCAGGAACTCGACAGAAATAATTTTCTTTGGTTGCACTAAGGATTTTGGGACATTTTTTGGACTAGTATTATGGTTCATAAGTTTGTCATAGGAGCAGAATTAGGCCATTTTGCCCATCAAGTCTCCCCCATTCAATCATAGCTGATCTCTCTTTCCCTCTCAATCCTATTCCCCTGCTTTCTCCGTGTCACCTTTGACACCCGTACTACCCAAGAGACTGTCAATCTCTGCTTTAAAAATATCCACTGACTTGGCCCACACAGCCGTCTGTGGCAATGAATTCCACAGATTCACCACCCTCTTACTAAATACATTCCTTCTCATCTCCTTCCTAAATGAACATCCTTTTATTCTTTGGCTGTGCCCTCTGGTCCTAGTTTTTACATTTAACTGTTTTTTTGCATATTATATATTATCTATGAGTATTGTGTTTGCAGGTATGTTATGCAGCGGGAAGTAAGAATTTTATTGTTCTGTCGTCAGTACATACAACAATTAAACACTGTCTTGACTCTTGGGTCATTTGGATGTGTCATAGAGTGTGGAAACAGGCCCTTCAGCCTAACTTGCCCACACCGACCAACATGTCCCATCTACATTAGTCCCACCTGCCTGCGTTTGGCCCAATGCCCTCTAAACCTGTCCTATCCATCTTCCTGCCTAATTGTTTCTTAAACGTTGGGATAGTCCCGGCCTCATCTACCTCCTCTGGCAGCTGGTTCCATACACCCACCACCCTTTGTATGGAAAAGTTACCCACTAGATTCCTATTAAATCTTTTCCCTTTCACCTTAAACCTATATCCTCCGGTTCTTGATTGCCCCAACTCTGGGCATTGAAACAGATTTCCAAAGGAAAGAGCCAAAGGTTGGCAAAAGGGCGACACGGTTGCGCAGCGGTAGAGTTGCTGCCTCACAGCCCCAGAGACCCCGGTTGGATCCTGACTGTGGGTGCTGCCTGTACGGAGTTTGTACGTTCTCCCCGTGACCGCGTGGGTTTCCCCCAGAAGCTCCAGTTTCCTCCCACACTACAAAGACTTACAGGTTTGCAGGTTAATTTAATTTCCGTAAAAATTGTAAAATTGTCCCTAATATGTAAGATACTACTAATGTATGCGGATAGCTGGTCGGCAGGGACTCGGTGGGCCGAAGGGCCTATTTCCACGCTGTACCTCTAAACTGAACTAAACTATAACTTGTAAGCAAAAATATACTCGCAAAAAGTTAGAATTAACTAGTGTGTACCAATTTATAATGAATTAATAGCTAAGATAACAAATATACAGTCCGAAAATGGTTCCTAATCCATAACGTTGCCTCTCCATGTTATCCAGAGATGCTGCCTGACCTGCTGTGTCTTAAAAGAATACAGGAAATAGATTCTAATTAGCAGGATATATGGCAAGTGGTATTTTTAGGTGCTCTTCCTGCACATAATAATAAGGAAGAAAGGAATGTGTAGATAAGATTGCCAGGAACTCGACAGAAATAATTTTCTTTGGTTGAACTGGTATGGTATTATGGTTCATAAGTTTATGTCATAGGAGCAGAATTAGACCATTCACCCATCAAGTCTACTCAATCATAACTGATTTATCTTTCCCTCTCAATCCCATTCCCCTGCTTTCTCCACGTAACCTTTGACACCCGTACTAATCAAGAATCTGTCAATCTCTGCTTTAAAAATACCCAATGACTTGGGCCCTCACAGCCGTCTGTGGCCGTGTGTGGACGGGGCGTTGAAGGACGAGAAGCCGAAGCAAAGAATTGGAAGCCAAGATACCGAACGGAAACGATGCCGAAAAGGGGCCTGGATGCTGTCGAGCCAGGCCCCTGCTCGTCCCTGAGGACCCAAGAACCAGAGGGTGGGGGGTGACGGCCAGGGTGGACATTGCTGGACAAAGGGCCGGTAAGAAGAACCGGGGAGAAAGGTCGGCTGCGGGAGGCGAACCCCAGTGGCACAAAAAAGTGGGACAATCCGGACAGAGGCGACGGATGCCACGGGCCTTCATGGGACTTGGAAAATGGAGCCTAAACCTGGCGACTCTTGCATATGGACTCAGTGGGATATTTCTATACATTCTGTACTTATTCTGGGATTGAACCATTTATTGAACCATTGAACCATGTATGGTGATTATATACTGAATCTGGATGCAAAGAGAAATAAAAAGAGAATTTCAGTACCTTCAGTGGATATGACAATAAAGAACCATCGAACCATTTAACCGCTCAGCCTCTGTGCATCAGGGAGCCTCCCATAGCTGCCCTTGGATCTCCTACACAGCGCCTCCAAGTGTACGGGGGGTAGACCTGCAGCCCGCTCCCCGGCACCGACCCACCACCGCCACCGCCATCTTGAACTTTGCCGCTTCGATCATTGTCCTGTCTCTCCTCCATCTCCACCCATAGGTTCATAAGTTGTAGCAACCAGAATTAGGCCATTCAGCCCATCAAGTGTACTCCGCCATTCAATCGTGGCTGATCTATCTTTCCCTCTCAATCCCACTCCCCTGTTTTCTCCTCTCAAGAATTTGTCAATCTCTGCTTTAAAAATGCCCAATGACTTGGCCTCCACAATGAATTCCACAGATTCACCATCCTCTGACTAAAGTCATTCCTGCTCATCTCCTTTCTAAAGGTGGTACCAGTTTCTTGGTATGTTTTATGTGGGTGGTGCGGGGGGGGGATCGGGGGAAAGTACCTGCACGTACCTCGAAGGAGATGTGATTTTTCTTCGTGTCGCATCTCCGTTCCCCCCTACGGCCTACAATGTGGAATGGTGCGGCCTTTCCTGGAGACCGGCCCGGAGCTTCAAGCCGCGGGCGCGACGCGGACTCACCATCGCGGAGCCTGGGATCTTGTGCCGAGGATCGCCAGTGTTGGAGCTCCGACCGCGGGGCCTGTGGACTTTAACACATTGAAGCCCACGGTCTCCGGTAAGTAGCGGCCAACTCGGGAGCTCCATGCCGCGGAGTGTTCCGTTCCACCCCCACGCCGGAGTTTCGATCATCCCGACGAGAGGGCTTGAACAGCGGACCGTCGGCAACAGTAAGTGCGGAGGGTTCAAGGCCCTGAACACGGGTGAACAAAGGAGGAAGATGACTGAACTTTATTGCCTTCCATCACAGTTGATTCCACTGTGGTGGATGTTTATGTTAAACTTTATTTTATTTGCTGTGAGTAGTTTTGCTTTTTAACTTAGTATGGCTGTATGGTAACTCAAATTTCACTGCCCCTTAATTGATACATGTGACAATTAAATTGAATTTTGAATCCTTTCATTCTGAGGTGTGGCCTCTGGTCCTAGACTTTCCCACTAGTGGAAACATCCTCTCCACATCCACTCTATCCAGGCCACTAACTCCACTGACATGGTATTAACACTTGGCAACACTGCAGAAGCCCAAGGTTGATCATGGCGCAAATCAACTCCTGCCTCGACAAAAACCTGAACCCACTGCAGTTCGCCTACCGCCACAACAGATCAACGGTGGATGCGATCTCGCTGGCTCTCCACTCAGCTCTGGACCACTTGGACAACAAAAACTCATATGTCAGGCTGTTATTCATTGATTACAGCTCGGCATTTAATACAATCATTTCCTCCAAGCTGGTTACTAAACTCGCAGAACTGGGTCTCTGCGCATCCCTCTGCAATTGGATCCTCAACTTCCTCATTCACAGACCACAGACTGTTCGTATTGGTGGAAATGTGTCAGCCTCGATAACAATCAGCATGGGAGCACCTCAAGGCTGCATGCTCAGCCCCCTGCTGTACTCACTCTATACTCATGACTGCGTAGCCGGTCATAGTGCGAACTCCATCATCAAGTTCGCTGACGACACCACTGTTGTGGGACATATCACTGATGGGGACGAGTCAGAGTATAGAAGAGAGATTGACCGACTGACCAAATGATGCCAGCTCAATAACCTGGCCCTCAACACCAGCAAAACCAAGGAACTGATTGTGGACTTTGGAAGGGGTAGGATGGGGTCCCACAGTCCCGTTTATATCAATGGGTCGATGGTGGAAAGGGTCAAGAGCTTCAAATTCCTGGGCGTGCACATATCTGAAGATCTCTCCTGGTCTGAGAACACTGATGCAATTATAAAGAAAGCACATCAGCGCCTCTACTTCCTGAGAGGATTACGGAGAGTCGGTATGTCAAGGAGGACTCTCTCCAACTTCTACACCATTTGCAGTAAGTAGTGCCTTTCAACTTCATGCCACCATTTGCAGTAAGTAGTGCCTTTCAATTTCAAAACACACCCAAGCCAAGCCAAGCCAACCAGGGGAGGGGGGGCACTTTCTGGAGTGCTAGTATGAACCATTTTAGAACCAATAGACTTTTTTTTTTGCAAGCTTTAGAACCAATAGAGACACTTTTTGCAAGCTTTAGAACCAATAGAGACATTTGTTGCAAGCTTTAGAACCAATAGACATTTTTTTTGCAAGCTTTAGAACCAATAGACACTTTTTTTGCAAGCTTTAGAACCAATAGACATTTTTTGCAAGCTTTAGAACCAATAGAGACACTTTTTGCAAGCTTTAGAACCAATAGACATTTTTGAAAGCTTTAGAACCAATAGACATTTTTTTGCAAGCATTTTAGAACCACTAAGGGCACTTACATTTGAGTAGACATGTGTTCAGTGTTATTCACAGCTCAGAGAAACGTGACCGTCTGCCTTCCTCCAGCTTGCAGACACTGATTGAGGCACACCACTTCCTGGTTTTATAGTCCCTCCCCCCTGTCGCCAGCGGGGGCAGCAGAGAGAATGGGGAATGTTGTAAAAACATTAATATCTCTGTCATATTTCATCGACGGGAAAAGTCCTCGGCACACATGCGGCAGAGGGGGGCTCTGAGCGAGGTGGCCAAAAATGACGGCCGTAGGTGGCGGCGTTCTCTCGGAAATCGCAGCACAGATCGCCAAAAGCGGTCAAGAACAGAGTTTTAGTAATATAATAAAGATAGATATGGACACACTGATCTGTTTTGTAGTCAATGCCTACTATGTTCTGTTGTGCTGAAGCAAAGCAAGAATTTCATTGTCCTATCTGGGACACATGACAATATACTCTCTTGAATCTTGAATCCTATTGGTACAGGGAACATAGAACAGTACAGTGCAGAAGAAAGAACAGCAGATGCTGGTTTAAATCAAAGGTCGACACAAAATGCTGGAGTAAGTCAGCAGGTGAGGCAGCATCTCTGGAGAGAAGGAATGGGCGACGTTTCGGGTCGAGACCCTTCCTCAGTCTGAAGCAGGGTCTCGACCCAAAACGTCGCCCATTCCTTCTCTCCATAGAACAGCACAGCACAGGAACAGGTCCATCGGCCTATGATGGCTGCAGCAAAAATGATGCCAAGAGGAACTCTTATCTGCCTGCACCTAATCCATATCCCTCTCTTTTTCCTGCATATCCTTGTGCGCTATCCAAAATTCTTTTGGATGTGATCATAGATTATCTAAGGGCCTTCAAGGCCAAGTTAAGATTCTGTATTTTTAACGTTCGAAACTTGTAGAATGGAAACTTGGTGCAGGAAACATGGTGACTCTTGCGCACTGCCTCGGCTCCTGTGTGATCTATGCTTACTCCCTTGTACTTAAGTATAATTTTATTTGCGTACAGTAAGATTTTTCTATTGAAGTGTATGGAAAGAAGGAATATTGTTGTACCTAGGAGTATTTGACAGTACCTTAGACTCTAGACTTTAGACATACAGGGTGGCCCTATGCCCCAACCAGGTCCACGTCAACCATCGATCACTAGCACTGTACTAAACGCTAGGGACAATACACAGAAGAAAATTAACCTACAAACCTGTACGTCTTTAGAGTGTGGGAGGAAACCAGAGCACCAGGAGAAAACCCACGCGGTCACAGGGAGAACGTACAAACTCCCTATAGACGGCAATTGCGGTCAGAATCGGGCCCGGGTCTCTGGCTCTGTAAGGCTACCAGACTCTACCGCTGCGCCCCCGTGCCGTACATTACATAGAGGACATTCATATGTTTACATAGGGCGTTTTTGGGGCAGTTTCTTTGCTCCAAGGATATCGGACGAGGGAGTTTCTGTATCTAAGTGCCGCTTGTCCCATCTAAGGTTTCTTAATATTGACAGTCAAAGTAAAGAGCATTCCATTGCGACAACATACTCGAGAAACCGAAAAACAGGTTAAAGGTTTTTTTTTAAACTAAGAAAACAAATTGTCCCTGCAAAGCTGTAGTCAAGGAGTGGTGTTTCATCGGGGTTGCAATATGATGAAGCAGTAATCAAGTTGTCAAGATCTGAGGACTTGTTCTTACTAACTGTACCTAAAGTCCGTACTGAACTGGGGAAAAGGGCATTTAGTTATGCTGCTACCTTCGCATGGAACCAACTGCAGAATGAACTGAAACTTAAGGAGCTGGTTTCTATAAACAGATTTAAATCCCTTCTTAATGATGTTGAAGCGGGCTCTTCTGTCTGTACATGCTTTGTTTGATGATGTTCTGACTGTGACTCTATTTATATGTTCTCTGTTGTTATTGAATTATTGTCTGTAACTATGGAACTGTGCTGCTGCCTGTCTTGGCCAGGACTCTCTTGTAAAAGAGATTTTTAATCTCAATGAGACTTCTCCTGGTTAAATAAAGGTTAAATTTAAAAAAATAAATAAAAAGATCTCATTTTCAGATTTCTTTGTAAAAAATATTGACAACAGCAAATAAATGTTTATCAAACCTTGCCAGAAGAATGCAGAACCGTATACAAAGCGTTAGGTTGTTCATTTCCGTTCTCTGTATACGTTAAGGGCGGCACGGTGGTGCAGCTGGTAGAGTTGCTGCCTTACAGCGCCAGAGACCCGGGTTCGATCCTGACTCCGGGTGCCGTCTGCACGGAGTTTGTACGTTTTCTCTGTGACCCCGTAGGTTTCCTCCGGGTGCTCCAGTTTCCTCCCACACTCCAAAGGCCTGCAGGTTTGTAGGCTAATATAAAGAAAGCACATCAGCGCCTCTACTTCCTGAGAGGATTACGGAGAGTCGGTATGTCAAGGAGGACTCTCTCCAACTTCTACAGGTGCATAGTAGAGAGCATGCTGACCGGTTGCATCGTGGCTTGGTTCAGCAACTTGAGCGCCCAGGAGCGGAAAAGATTACAAAAAGTAGTAAACACTGCCCAGTCCATCATCGGCTCTGACCTCCCTACCATCGAGGTGATCTATCGCAGTCGCTGTCTCAAAAAGGCTGGCAGCATCATCAAGGACCCACACCATCCTGGCCACACACTCATCTCCCCGCTACCTTCAGGTAGCAGATACAGGAGCCTGAAGACTGCAACGTCCAGGTTCAGAAATAGATACTTCCCCACAGCCATCAGGCTATTAAACTCCTCAAACAAAACTCTGAACATTAATAGACCATTATCTGTTTATTTGCACTTTATCTGTTTATTTATTCATGTGTGTATATATTTATATAATGGTATATGGACACACTGATCTGTTCTGTATTCATGCCTACTATATTCTGTTGTGCTGAAGCAAAGCAAGAATTTCATGATCCTATCTGGGACACATTACAATAAACTCTCTTGAATCTTGAATCTTGGATTTCAAACACATGCAGGGTGTGGAGGAACAAAACTGAAAATCCCAGCACATTTGGGTATTAAAAAATATTGCATGCTGAGGCAAAGGGAAGGAATGCTTTATGCAACAGAGTGATTGTTGACGTGACAGAAATTGTTTCCTCTTCCTCTTCCTCTACCTCACGGTTCTTCTCAGAATCCACTCTCCCCTTTTCTCAGACTAAATGTAAGGGGGGGGGGGGGGGGGGGGCACAGTGGCACAGCTGGTAGTGCTGCTGCTTCCCCATGCCAGAGACCCAGGTTCGATCCTGACCTCGGGTGCTGTCTGTGTGTGGGGTTTGCACGTTCTCCCTGTGACCATGTGGGTTTCCTCTGGGTGCCCCGGTTTCCTCCCACATCCCGAAGACGGGGCAGGTTTTGTAAGTTGATTGGCCCGAATGCATAGGGAGTTGAGGAGAAAGTGGGATAACATAGAACTAGTGTGAAAAGAGGGTGGTGTGGACTCAATGGGCCTGTTTCCATGCTGTATCACTAAACTATTGTTGGTCTTTCAGTTTCTTTTCCTGAAGTTGAAAGCACAAACTCAGGGACATATGGGCAAGGAGAATGCACTTTATTCCTTCAAATCTGTCCCCTATTCTGCACTCCTAAGACTGCAACGACCAGGTTCAGGAATAGCTACTTCCCCACAGCCATCAGGCTATTAAACTTGGCTCGGACAAAACTCTGAACATTAATAGCCCATTATCTGTTATTTGCACTTTATCAGTTTATTTATTCATGTGTGTATATATTTATATAATGGTACTAGACTAAGTGGGATCCGTTGGGTCCCAGCATCACACAGGAGGGCTGGTCATCCAATGCAATATTCCACCTCTCCACCAATTCTAATATTGGTGGCCAGTTGGGGGGGGGGCTTTCTGGAGCGCTAGTATGGGTGTTGTGGGCTGAAGGGACTGGTTTCCAGAGGGCTAGTATGCAAATTGTGCGCTAAATGGATTCTTGGGCTGGCGTCTCAGTCAATCAAGCCTGTTGTGCTGGCAACTCACTCGTGGCTGGTGGGCTGGTAGTTGACTCACGGCTAATCCTTGAAATTCTATTTCAAGCAGGGTATAAGGCCACCAAATTCAAGTGCAGTTTCTTACCACTTCTAGCAGGGTGCAAGGCCACCAAATTCAAGTGCAGTTTCATACCATTTGAAGTAGGGTGCAAAGCCACTAAAGACAGCGAGTCGTGACCTCTCCCTCCTCCATCTTGCAGAGACTGAGCCACACCCACATTTCCGGGTTTTATAACCCCTCCCCCCACCGGAAAATGTGTGGCTTTCATGGAGTGATTGACAGGAGATTCTCAACATATTTTTAAAAACTAATAACACTTTTATTTTTAATTGATGGGAAGAATTCTCTGCACCTGCTCAGCGGAGGGGGACTGAGTAAGATGGCCAAAAATCACAGCCGTAAGTGGCAGCGTTTTATCTAAAATCAATATACAGTGCAAACAGGAAGTAAGTGCATTTACAGTAGTGCCTTTTAACTTCAAACCAAAGCACCCAAGCCATCATTTGCAGTAAGTAGTGCATTTCAACTTCAAGCCACCATTTGCAGTAAGTGGTGCATTTCAACTTCAAGCCACCATTTGCAGTAAGTGGTGCCTTTCAACTTCAAGCCAATGCACCCAAGCCACCATTTGCAGTAAGTAGTGCCTTTCAACTTCAAGCCAATGCACCCACGCCCCCATTTGCAGTAAGTAGTGCCTTTCAACTTCAAACCAAAGCTCTCAAGCCACCACTTGCAGTAAGTAGTGCCTTTCAACTTCAAGCCAAAGCAACCAAGCCACCATTTGCAGTAAGTAGTGCCTTTCAACTTCATGCCACCATTTGCAGTAAGTGGTGTCTTTCAACTTCAAGCCACACCCAAGCCACCACTTGCAGTAAGTAGTGTCTTTCAACGTCATGCCACCATTTGCAGTAAGTAGTGCCTTTCAACTTAATGCCAAAGCAGCCAAGCTACAATTTGCAGTAAGTAGTGCCTTTCAACTTCAAGCCAAAGCAACCAAGCCACCATTTGCAGTAATAGTGCCTTTCAACTTCAAGCCAAAGCTCCCAAGCCACCATTTGCAGTAAGTAGTGCCTTTCAACTTCATGCCACCATTTGCAGTAAGTAGTGCCTTTCAATTTCAAAACACACCCAAGCCAAGCCAACCAGTGGAGGGGGGGCACTTTCTGGAGTGCTAGTATGAACCATTTTAGAACCAATAGACATTTTTTTTTTGCAAGCTTTAGAACCAATAGAGACACTTTTTGCAAGCTTTAGAACCAATAGAGACATTTTTTGCAAGTTTTAGAACCAATAGACACTTTTTTTGCAAGCTTTAGAACCAATAGACATTTTTTGCAAGCTTTAGAACCAATAGAGACACTTTTTGCAAGCTAGAACCAATAGACATTTTTGAAAGCTTTAGAACCAATAGACATTTTTTTGCAAGCATTTTAGAACCACTAAGGGCACTTACATTTGAGTAGACATGTGTTCAGTGTTATTCACAGCTCAGAGAAACGTGACCCTCTGCCTTCCTCCAGCTTGCAGACACTGATTGAGGCACACCACTTCCTGGTTTTATAGTTCCTCCCCCCTGTCGCCAGCGGGGGCAGCAGAGAGAATGGGGAATGTTGTAAAAACATTAATATCTCTGTCATATTTCATCAACGGGAAAAGTCCTCGGCACACATGCGGCAGAGGGGGGCTATGAGCGAGATGGCCAAAAATGACGGCCGTAGGTGGCGGCGTTCTCTCGGAAATCGCAGCACAGATCGCCAAAAGCGGTCAAGAACAGAGTTTTAGTAATATAATAAAGATAGATATAATAAAGACACACTGATCTGTTTTGTAGTCAATGCCTACTATGTTCTGTTGTGCTGAAGCAAAGCAAGAATTTCATTATCCTATATGGGACACATGACAATAAACTCTCTTGAATCTTGAATCCTATTGGAACAGGGAACATAGAACAGTACAGTGCAGAAGAAAGAACAGCAGATGCTGGTTTAAATCAAAGGTCGACACAAAATGCTGGAGTAAGTCAGCAGGTGAGGCAGCATCTCTGGAGAGAAGGAATGGGCGACGTTTCGGGTCGAGACCCTTCCTCAGTCTGAAGCAGGGTCTCGACCCAAAACGTCGCCCATTCCTTCTCTCCATAGAACAGCACAGCACAGGAACAGGTCCATCGGCCTATGATGGCTGCAGCAAAAATGATGCCAAGAGGAACTCTTATCTGCCTGCACCTAATCCATATCCCTCTCTTTTTCCTGCATATCCTTGTGCGCTATCCAAAATTCTTTTGGATGTGATCATAGATTATCTAAGGGCCTTCAAGGCCAAGTTAAGATTCTGTATTTTTAACGTTCGAAACTTGTAGAATGGAAACTTGGTGCAGGAAACATGGTGACTCTTGCGCACTGCCTCGGCTCCTGTGTGATCTATGCTTACTCCCTTGTACTTAAGTATAATTTTATTTGCGTACAGTAAGATTTTCTATTGAAGTGTATGGAAAGAAGGAATATTGTTGTACCTAGGAGTATGTGACAGTACCTTAGACTCTAGACTTTAGACATACAGGGTGGCCCTATGCCCCAACCAGGTCCACGTCAACCATCGATCACTAGCACTGTACTAAACACTAGGGACAATACACAGAAGAAAATTAACCTACAAACCTGTACGTCTTTAGAGTGTGGGAGGAAACCAGAGCACCAGGAGAAAACCCACGCGGTCACAGGGAGAACGTACAAACTCCCTATAGACGGCAATTGCGGTCAGAATCGGGCCCGGGTCTCTGGCTCTGTAAGGCTACCAGACTCTACCACTGCGCCCCCGTGCCGTACATTATGTAATGTAGTCACGAGGACATTCATATGTTTACATAGGGCGTTTTTGGGGCAGTTTCTTTGCTCCAAGGATATCGGACGAGAGAGTTTCTGTATCTAAGTGCCGCTTGTCCCATCTAAGGTTTCTTAATATTGACAGTCAAAGTAAAGAGCATTCCATTGCGACAACATACTCGAGAAACCGAAAAACAGGTTAAAGGTTTTTTTTAAAACTAAGAAAACAAATTGTCCCTGCAAAGCTGTAGTCAAGGAGCGGTGTGTAAAACTGCCAGCAGTCTTTCATCGGGGTTGCAATATGATGAAGCAGTAATCAAGTTGTCAAGATCTGAGGACTTGTTCTTACTAACTGTACCTAAAGTCCGCACTGAACTGGGGAAAAGGGCATTTAGTTATGCTGCTTCCTTCGCATGGAACCAGCTGCAGAATGAACTGAAACTTAAGGAGCTGGTTTCTATAAACAGATTTAAATCCCTTCTTAATGATGTTGAAGCGGGCTCTTCTGTCTGTACATGCTTTGTTTGATGATGTTCTGACTGTGACTCTATTTATATGTTCTCTGTTGTTTTTAAATTATTGTCTGTAACTGTGGAACTGTGCTGCTGCCTGTCTTGGCCAGGACTCTCTTGTAAAAGAGATTTTTAATCTCAATGAGACTTCTCCTGGTTAAATAAAGGTTAAATAAAAATAAAAAAATTAAAAGATCTCATTTTCAGATTTTTTTGTAAAAAATATTGACAACAGCAAATAAATGTTTATCAAACCTTGCCAGAAGAATGCAGAACCGTATACAAAGCATTAGGTTGTTCATTTCAGTTCTCTGTATACGTTAAGGGTGGCAATAATGAACCTAGACCTTACATAAGCTAGGGTACTGCTCTGATTTTCAAACTTAGTTCATTGAAGTGTATTATTATTCTCACGTATACTGAGGTACAGTGAAAACCTTGCTGTTACCTTGTTGTTACCTGCTTGCCAGTCAGCGAATAGACTATTATACATGATTACAATCAAGCCGTCCACAGTGTACAGATACAGAATAAAGGGTCTAACGTTTAGTGCAAGATAGGGTCCAGTAAAGTTCCATTAAAGATGATTGCTGCTGTTGGAATAAGGATTTAAAAGAGTGGAGCAATTGTAATGAATGATTGCAGATCATTACAGATGTGGCAATATTTTTTCTGCATCTGTCACACTAGGGTTGCCAACTGTCCCGTATTAGCCGTGCCTGTGCACCTCACCTTTTTTTATTTGGACGTGAGAAAGTTGGCAACCCTATGTAACACTGCTGAACAAGCATTTTGTAGCAATGCTGAAAAACATCATTCTGCACTCTGGTATTTGTCTCTTTGTGCTGTTGTCTTTGCGCTGGCTGGTTAGCACGCAACACAAAGCTTTACACTTTGCCCCGATACACGTGATAATAAACCGGTGGGGGGGGGGAGAGTGTTGGGTGTGAAGAAGGGGATTATCTGCATTGTACTCCCGCACACTACAGTCCTCGGGAAATGCATCTCTACCGGGAATGGACATGCCACCCACAACAAGAACTTCAGATGCTGAAACCTCACATCTGGTACATCATTGTACCGGTACCAAAAAATGCCTCCCCAGCCTGTCTGAATGACAACCGGGGCGGTTACTCAAGTCCTGTGCTACGCAGCTAGCTCCGGTGCTCACTACATTATTCAACCTCTCCCTGGACAAGTCCATGGTCCCTGCCTGCTTCAAAAAATCCATCATTGTACCGGTACCAAAAAATGCCTCCCCAGCCTGTCTGAATGACTACCGTCCGGTGGCCCTTACCTCGGTAGTCATGAAATGCTTTGAGAGGCTGGCGAAGAAACACATCTGCGCCTTCCTCCCTCGCAACATGGACCCGTTGCAGTTCGCATACCGTCCGAACAGATCCACGGACGATGCGGTCTCCCAGGTCTTGCACACCGCTCTCTCCCATCTGGACAGCCAGAAGGGGGGCTACGTGAGGATGCTGTTCATAGACTTCAGTTCAGCCTTCAACACGATAGTCCCCACCAGACTGGCCGGGAAGCTAATGGAATTGGGGCTCAACACCTCCCTGTGTGCCTGGGTCCTGGACTTTCTCACCGCCAGGCCCCAGGTAGTCAAGATGGGAGGGAATACATCGAAGTCCCTCACCCTGAGCACAGGATCGCCCCAGGGTTATGTCTTCAGCCCCCTATTGTACTCCCTGTACACACATGATGTGTGGCTAGGTTCAGCTCCAACTCAATAATTAAGTTTGCTGATGACACTGTGGTGGTGGGCCTGATCTCAGACAACGATGAGATGGCCTACCGGGAGGAGGTGGCTGGTCTAGCACTCTGGTGCCAGGATAACAGCCTCCTCTTGAACATCAAAAAACGAAGGAGCTGATCATGGACTTTAGGAGGGCACATCATCCGAGGACGTACACTCCATTGAGGATAAATGGGGATCCTGTGGATAGGGTGAGCTGTTTTAAATATCTGGGAGTCCACATCTCTGAGGATGTGACATGGGCATCACACGCCTCAGCACTCGTGAGTAAGGCAAGGCAGCGCCTTTACCACCTCAGGCAATTGAGGAAATTCAGAGTGTCTCCGAGGATCCTCCAGTGCTTCTACGCAGCGGCTGTGGAAAGCATCTTGTCCGAAAATATTACCACCTGGTTTGGGAATTGCTCTGCCCAGGACAAGAAGGCTCTGCAGAGAGTAGTGCGTTCAGCCGAACGCACTATGGGAACTTCACTCGCCCCCCCCCTGCAGGAACTATACATCAGGAGGTGCAACTCCAGAGTCAATAAAATCATGGGAGATCCCTTCCACCCCTGCAACGGACTGTTCCAGCTGCTACGGTCAGGCAAACGCCTCCGTTGCCATGCTGTGAGAACGGAGAGGTTGAGAAGGAGTTTCTTCCCAGAAGCCATTAGGACTGTAAATCTCACCAGGGACTAAATTTACTGAACGTTTTTCCTTCCAATATTTAATATGTAAAATAATATGTGTGTGTTTATGATTGTGTTTATAGTTTGTTTGGTTGTTTGTTTGTTTGTCTTTTTGCACAAAGTCCACGAGCATTGCCACTTTTCATTTCACTGCACATCTCGTATGTGTATGTGACGAATAAACTTGACTTGACTTGACTTATTCTCTTTGGCTTTCTGCTTAATATTTTCCATCCCGACCTTAAAATCTGGTCCCCAACAGACAGTGCACATAATCACTCAACAAGTTCATCTTAATTTCACGAGTCTGGCTTGTTTCGTAATAACACATCAATAATGGCGAAATAAGGCATCTGATGATTATCTCCAGAATCTTCGAGTCTGAAGTAGGGTCTCGATCCAAAACGTCACCTATCCGTGTGCTCCAGGGTTGCTGCCTAACCCGCTGAGTCACTCCAGCACTTTGTGTCTTTTTCTGCATTAACCAGCATCTGCCGTTTCTAAATTATAATTACGTTTATCATTTTGTTAATATCGAGTAACAAAAAGATTCCGTCGTTTAGCTTAAAGATACAGCATGGGAACAAATCCACCGGCCCACCCTATCCACTCAGATCGTCGATCATCCGTTTACACCAGTTCTATGTTATCCCGTTTAGTCATCCACTCCCGACACACGAGGGGCAAATTTACCAGAAACCCACGGGATGTGGGAGGAAACCGGAGCACTCGTCGAGGGTTGAACGTGTAAACTCCACACAGACAGCACCCGAGGTCAGGATTGAACATGGGGTCTCTGGTTCTCCGAGGCAGCTGCGCCACTGTGTTCGATTTTTTTTTTAATAGTTTGCACTCATTTTAGGGTAGACATTCAGAAACATTTCCCCAGGGTGGAAATGTCAAAGACCAGAGGGCATAGCTTTAAGGTGAGGGGGAGAAAGCTTAAAGACGTTTGTGTTTCTTGTGTTCAGTTCTGGGCACAATGTTATAGGAAAGATATTGTCAAGCTTGAATGGGTTCAGAGAAGATTTACGAGGATGTTGCCAGGGCTAGAGGGTGTGAGCTGTAGGGAGAGGTTGAGTAGGCTGGGTGTCTATCCCTTGGAGCGCAGGAGGATGAGGGATGATCTTATAGAGGCGTATAAGACCATGAGTGGAATAGATCAGGTAGATGCACAAAATCTCTTGCCCAGAGTAGGGGAATTGAGGACCCGAGGACATAGGTTCAAGGTGAAGGGGAAAAGATCTAAAAGTATTCTGCGGGGTAACTTTTTCACACAAAGGGTGGTGGATGTATGGAACAAGCTGCCAGAGGAGTTAGTTGAGGCTGGGACTATCCCAACCTTTAGGAAACAGTTAGACAGGTACATGGATAGGACAAGTTTTGCCTGATATGGACCAAGCACAGGCAAGTGGGACTAGTGTAGCTGGGACATGTTGGTCGGTGTGGGCGAGTTGGGCCGAAGGGCCTGTTTCTACACTGTATCACTCTATGACTCTATGAGATTTGCGGGGCACGTTTTTTTACACAGTGTGGTGGGTGCCTGGAATGTGTTGCCGGGGATGGTGGGGGAGGCAATAACCACAGTGGTATTTAAGAGAGTTTTAGATAGGTACATGGATATGCAGGGACTGAAGGGGTATGGATTGTGCGCAGGTAGATGAGATGAGATGAAATTGACATCATATGCCTAAACTGACATTGTGGGCTTGTACTATTCTATGTGTCGAAAGGAACTGCAGATGCTGGTTTACACCGAAGATAGACACAAAATGCTGGAGTAGCTCAGCGGGACAGGCAGCATCTCTGGATAGAAGGAATGGGTGACGTTTCGGGTCGAAACCCTTCTTCAGACTATTTTATGTTCAATGTCCTGAATCCTATGTTTTAATTACCTCTAAGTATATAAAACCATGAGGGGAATAGATCGGGTAGGTGCACAGAGTCTCTTTCCCAGAGTAGGGGAATCGAGGACCAGAGGACATACATACCTGTAGGTTTAAGGTGAAGGGGAAAGATTTAATAGGAATCTGCGGGGTACCTTTTTCACACAAAGGATGGTGGGTGTATGGAACGAGCTGCCAGAGGAGGTAGTTGAGGCTGGGACGATCCCAGCATTTAAGAAATAGATGAAGAATTATGTGTAGGAAGGAACTGCAGATGCTGGTTTAAACCGAAGATAGACGCAAAACGCTAGAGTAACTCAGCGGGACAGGCAGCATCTCTGGAGAAAAGGAATGGGTGACATTTCGGTCGAGACCCTTCTTCAGACAATTAGATAATTACATGGATAGGACAGGTTTGGAGGGATATGGACCAAACGCAGGCAGGTGGGACTAGTGTAGATGGGACATGTTGACCGGTGTGGGCTCGTTTGGGCCGAATGGCCTGTTTTCACTCTCTATGTGTAAGAAAGAACAGCAGATGCCGGTTTAAATCGAAATGCCGGAGTAACTCAGCGGGACAGGCAGCATCTCTGGAGAAAAGGAATGGCCGACGTTTCGGCTCGAGACTGAAGAGGGGTCTCCTTCCCGCTGAGTTACTCCAGGTGTGTGTGTGTGTGTGTGTGTGTGTGTGTGTGTGTGTGTGTGTGTGTGTGTGTGTGTGTGTGTGTCCGTCCACACTCTATGACTCACTGTAGAATTGTGTGTGTGTGTGTGTGTGTGTGTGTGTGTGTGTGTGTGTGTGTGTGTGTGTGTGTGTGTGTGTGTGTGTGTGTGTGTGTGTGTGTGAGAGTGTGTGTGTGTGTGTGTGTGTGTGTGTGTGTGTGTGTGTCCGTCCACACTCTATGACTCACTGTAGAATTCTAAGTGGAAATGAACAACATACCCGGAATATTATGATGCGAGCCGTTTGCCCAAGTTACATCAACGGTGGAATTCCCAGCAGGCTAACGTGGAATGTGTTTTTCACTATGTGCCCGCAGCGGCGGGAGCGGCTCTGCAAGTTCATCTCTGGCTGAACCGAGAATGTTGTGTACAGAAGCGTCACTGGCGAGCGGACGGACAGGTGGGGCGGGCAGGTCCTATAAAAACAACGCGCTCATCACTTTAGCGAGCAGAGAGAGACTCAGGCACACTGCGCTCCACTTCACAGCTCTGCGGAAAGACAGCAAAACACAGCCAGCGAAAATGAACCCGAGATATCTACTCAACGTCCGGATTATTGGATTAATGCAACACAAAAAGCAAAAGGTAAACTATTCTACTGGTAGATGCCTGACCCGCTGAGTTACACTAGGACTTTGTGTCTACTTTTTCCTGTTATATGGATAGTTATATGGATGGGAAAGGAATGGAGGGTTATGGTCTGAGCGCAGGTATATGGGACTAGGGGAGACTATGTGTTCGGCACGGACTAGAGGGGTCGAGATGGCCTGTTTCCGTGCTGTAATTGTTATATGGTTATATGGTTATAGACAAAAGTGCTGGTGAAACTCAGCGGGTGAGGCAGCATCTATAGAGCGAAGGAAATCAGTCTGAAGAAGGGTGTTGACCCGAAAAGTTGCCTATTTCCTTCGCTCCATAGATGCTGAGTTTCTCCAGCATTTTTACCTTCGATTTTCCAGCATCTGCAGTTCCATCTTACTGTTTTACTGTTATTTATAAGCATTTTTAATGTTTACAAATATTATATATTATAATATTTTGCTTAGATGTTATATATATTACATTTATAAGCAATATATATTATGTATGTGTGTGTGTATATATATAGATGTCACATAAGCAATATATTATATGTGTGTATATATATATAGATGTCACATAAGCAATATATTATATGTGTGTATTTTTTTTAACATTTATGAGCAATATATATTATAATTTATTATGTGTGTGTATATATATATATATTTACATTTATAATCAATATATATTATGTGTATAGATATATATTTACATTTATAAGCATTATATATATCAGATTCAGATTCAGTCTTTATTATCATTGTGCAGTGTACAGTACAGAGACAACGAAATGCAGTTAGCATCTCACCCAGAAGAGCGAACATAGAATAATGGAACAGTAAAATATATATATGTAGCAGTACAGGGGGGGGGGCGTGACCAAGGTGCAGAGTTAAGTATATATATATTATGGGTGTGGAATTTATATATATATGTGTGTGTGTGTATATGTGTATATAATATAATATAATATATAATATATATATATATAATTTATAAGCCATTGTATTTCCCGTACTCTATTATCTAAGTACCAAATAACATTCTGTTCTATGTTATTTCATGTTTTGATGTTGGTGTTTTTATTTAATCTGTAACATGCCTTTTTGTTTTTAACTGACAGACCTACCTTACTTCAGTTCTATGGTCGGATAAAAATGATGTTCTCGTTTACAGAACGTTTGAAGAGTTTAAGAAATTCCACGTAAGTTTCCCGAAACCAGATAACATTTAGGTGGGCGGGAAGGAACTGCAGATGCTGGTTTATAACCGAAGATAAACGCAAAACGCTGGAGTAGTCTCTCAGTCTGAAGGGGGGTCCCGGCCCGAAACGGCATCTATTCCTTCTCTCCAGAGATGCTGCCTGACCTGTTGAGTTACTCCAGCGTTTTTGTGTCTAACTTTTAATTAGTTGTGCAAAATGTATTTAACGACTGAGTAGAGATCCAGGCAATTTGCACCGTGCGACGCGCATTTACCAATTGGTGCCAACGTCAATTTGTGGAAATATCAACTTGTGTTTAAATCCAGAGATTGGCACAGAGTGCTGGAGTAACTCAGCGGGCCGGGCAGCATCTGTGGAGAAAAAAGGGTGGGTGACGTTTCGGGCCGGGACCATTTCTTCAGACTGAGTTACTCCAGCACTTTGTGCCTATCTTCTGTATATACTGTCATCTGCAGTTCCTTTCGACACACCGTTCAAATCCACGTTATTTCTGCGGAAAGGAGGAACTGCAAACGTTGGTTTTCAACGAAAAAGACACAAAGTGCTGGAGTAACTCAGCGGGTCAGGCAGCATCTCTGGAGAACGTGGATATTTGACGTTACAGGTCGAGACCCTTCTTCAGTCTGAAAGGTCCCGGCCATAAATGTCACCTATCCATGTTCTCCAGCGATGCTGCCTGACCCGCTGAGTTACACTAGGACTTTGTGTCTACTTTTTCCTGTTATTTATATTTTGCAAAAATATTTTTACGTAAAAATCCATGTAAATTGTACTGTGCAACATATATTTTCCCATTGATGTGAATATCCATGTTATTTCTATTGTGTAATATGTATCCACATTTATATGAGTGCCCGTGTTATTTAAACTGTGCAAAGTGTATTTACCGATTTTTACTTTTGTTTGAATGGCAGAAAAAAGTAGAAAAGTACTTCCCGTTGGAAGCCGGACGCATTAAGAAGTCTAATCGAGTATTACCCAAATTCGAAGGTAAGATCAAAAAAACTTGTTTATAAAAAATTAAAAAAAATCCATAAGATAATCCATTATAGAAACATATAAAATTATAGATGCAGGAAAAATGTTCCCAATGTTGGGCGAGTCCAGAACAAGGGGCCACAGTCTTAGAATAAAGGGGAGGTCATTTAAGACTGAGGTGAGAAAAAACATTTTCACCCAGAGAGTTGTGAATTTATGGAATTCCCTGCCACAGAGGGCAGTGGAGGCCAAGTCACTGGATGGATTTAAGAGAGAGTTAGAGCTCTAGGGGCTAGTGGAGTCAAGGGATATGGGGAGAAGGCAGGCACGGGTTATTGATAGGTGCACGATCAGCCATGATCACAATGAATGGCAGTGCTGGCTCGAAGGGCCGAATGGCCTCCTCCTGCACCTATTTTCTATGTTTCTATGTTTCTATGGCACAGCGGTAGAGCTGCTGCCTCACAGCGCCAGAGACCCCGGTTCCACCCTGACTTCAGGTGCTGTCTATGTGCAGTTTGCATGTTCTCACAGTGCCGTGCCCGCGTGGGTTTCCTCCGGGTGCTCTGGTCTCCTCCTGCATCTCAAAGACGTGTGGATTTGTAGGTTGTTTAAGAAGGAACTGCAGATGCTGGAAAATCGAAGGTAGACAAAATAAATCCTGGAGAAACTCAGCTGGTGAGGCAGCATCCATGGAGCGAAGGAAATAGGCAACGTTTTGGGTCGATACGTTGCCTATTTCCTTCGCTCCGTGGATGCTGCCTCATCAGTTGAGTTTCTCCAGCAATTTTGTGTCTATCTTGGATTTGTAGGTTAATTGGCCATCTGTAAATTACTCCTAATATGAAGGGAGTGCATGAGAAAGCGCGACAACTTAGAACTAGTGTGATGGATAGTCCACGTGGTTTCAGTGGGCTGAAGGGCCTGTTTCCATGCTGTATCCCTAAACTAACTAAACAATGGAATTTGCGTTGTGTGGGAAGGAACTGCAGATGCGGGTTTACACCGAAGCTGGATGCAAAAAGCTGGAGTAACTCAGCGGGTCAGACAGCATCTGTAGTTGGATCCTTGACCAGACTTTGCTGGCTTTACCTTGCACTAAACGTTATTCCCTTATCGTGTAAATGGCTCGATTGAAATCGTGTATTGTCTTTCTGTTGACTGGATAGCCCGCAACAAAAAGCTTTTCACTGTACCTCGGTACACGTGACAATAAACTAAACTAGGAAAGGAATAATAGGCGATAGACACAAAATGCTGGAGTAACTCAGCGGGGCAGGCAGCATCTCTGGAGGGAAGGAATGGGTGACGCTTCGGGTCGAAACCCTTCTTCAGACAAAAGGAAAAAGACTAGTCAATCGTAATTCTTGAGATAAAGGTCAAGTGCCTTGCGTTACTTTTGAGACAAGTCACAGTTGTGAAATGAACGTGAATGTGTTCAGTAATGACACCTGAGCCAAGTATCAGCTAAGTGCACTCACTGTCTGTTGGGGTTCAGATTTTAAGCTCGGAATGTGAAATATCTCATTTGGCCTTGCAGACGTTTCCCTGAAGGAGAGAAGACATTCTAAAGTGAGCAAGTCAATGCTGAGAATGGCAATGCTGGAGAATTATTGTTCGGAGTTGCTGCGATCCTCCGTCAAGATCGCCACAGACGAAGGCGTAATGCAATTCTTCCTGCCGACCGACAAGGACTTGACCCCGTCCACACCCAAGGACAGGTACGTACGACCCAAACGTTTGGAGTATTGCACGCTGTTACAAGTTCATTCCAAGAGTTCTCCCGAGTTTGCCCTGATTCGAACTCGGACATTTACAGTAATGGCCACTCGTCGGTACTCGGGGCTCTCGTGGACATTTTTCATCCTGTTGAAAAATCATCACGAGTCTTCCCGTGCTTACCTGCCGTTAGCGAGTCTTCCCGAGTACCTGCCGTTAGCACTAAGAGACATCCCCGAGCTCCGACGTACCCGCTACATTCATTCTCCGTGCTTACCACGAGTTTGATAAAAAAAAATTAAACTCGGGAGAGCTCTTGGAATGAACTCACACCGTGGGACAGGGCTACAAAACGGGCGTTTTGCCTGGTTCCGTGGATGGATGCCTTTCAATATTTTTCTCCATGTAGTGTCATCATCATGCCGTCTGCATTCGGGAGAAAGAAAAGTACGTGGAGACGCACAGATGGCAGCGGTCTCCAAAACATCACACAGCCGGTGGCCCTCGAATACTACAAATGCATTGCCACTTACGAAGGGAAAGACACCAAGAACAAGCCCTTCAAGGTGATGGAGAGCGAAACCGTTGATGTCATTAACAAGAACACATCAGGTACGTTTTTGAACCCAACAGATCTGCTCCCCTCCTGATTAAATATTACTGATTGTATGCTGTCTCGTCACCTTCCCCCTGGGGTCAAGGAAAGAGCGTTCACGTCGCGGCCCTGTTTCCACCAATCTTCCCACCACCACGCACAAGAAGCGACAAGACAGACACCATTGTACGCAGATGCCAACAAATGTCTTCAGCTCTGGCTGAACAACTTCTAATCTTGTGTGTGGACTCGATAAAAAATAAGTGTTTCCTTCCCCCTCAGCTAACAATGAACCATTCTACATTTCCCTATCACCATCTGCTTTGATCTGTTGTTTTCACACCTTACCCGTCCATATCTCTAGACTCCCTCTCCCCTGACTTCAGTCTGAAGAAGGGTCTCGACGCGAAATGTCACCAAAGTTTCCTTCTCTCCAGAGATGCTGCCTGTCCCGCTGAGTTACTCCAGCATTTTGTGTCTATCTTCGGGGGTAAACCAGCATCTGCAGTTCCTTCCGACACTGTCAGAACTTTCTCCCCAGGGTGGAAATGTTCAACACTAGAGGGCATAGCTGAAGGTGAGAGGAGGGAAGTTTAATGGGGATGTGCAGGGGCAAGTTAGTTTCAGAGAGTGGTGGGAGTCTGGAACACATTGCCCTGCGGTTGAGCTTGTCATGTGTACACACACACACACATACAGTGAGGTGTAATGGAAAAACTTGCTAGCAGCAACATCACGGCCACATTGACCCAGACAAATAAACACAAATTATACATGTTACACATCATTTTCTGCACATTTCTAAAAAAAAAACTGATATATATATATATACCAACAAGGCAGACATGAGATAGACACAAAATGCTGGAGTAACTCGGCGGGTCAGGCAGCATCTCTGGAGTAAATGGATAGGTGACATTTTGGGTCAGCAGTTAATGCTGTAAGTTTGATCAGAATAAACAAACAATGGAAATATTCAGCAGGTCAGGCAGCGCTTGCGGAGAGAAACGGAGTCAACGTTTTAGGTCAGTGGCCATTCATCAGAGTCTGAAGAAGGGTCTCGACCTGAAACGTTGCATATACCTTTTCTCCAGAGATGCTGCCTGACCCACTGAGTTACTCCAGCTCCTTGTGTCCATCCCACAAACTCTGTTTCTCCCTCTGCGGATACTCGATCTCCCGAGCGTTTTCAGCACCTTGCGTTTAATTCCACACCTCCAGCATTTGGTGGTTTTGGATGGGAATACATATTTGATATGGACGCTGACCAAGACTCTTTGCTCTCACTGTTTCTTTAGGCTGGTGGCTTGTGGAGAATGAAAGGAAGCAGGTCGCCTGGTTTCCAGCTCCGTATCTCAGGAAGTCTCTCACTTCTGCCCTGTCTAGAACATCTGATACCGAAATCAATGGTAAGTTGAATATGTCCAAGCTCCATCTTAAATCACAGTATCGCACACAAAGTATAATTCTCAGAGCGGCAAAATTAGGGATAAAATTAGCAGTGGTAAAGGACTGAATACACATAATGTGACGGCAAGTTCCTAAAGGGCCTGTCCCACTGTACGAGGTAATTCAAGAGTTCTCCCGAGTTTCCCCTGATTCGAACTCGGAGAATTACAGTAATAGCCGTTCGTAGGTACTCGGGACTCTCGTGGACATTTTTCACAGTGCTGAGAAAACTTCACGAGTTACCGCGTTTCCCGAGTACCTGCCGTTAGCGTTACGAGCTGCTACAAGACATCCACGAACTCCGACGTAGCCGCTACGTACATTCTACGTACTTGCGAGTTTAATTTTTTTTAACTTTGGAGAGCTGTTGAATTACCTCGTACAGTGGGACAGGCCCTTAACTTTCCACTGTCCAACTTTTAATTGCTATTACTACTCATGAATATCCGAGTGAAAGAATTTACACAGTCGCTGATAGTAAAAACAAAATCTTCCAGTCATTATTTCCAGTCCTTTATTATTGGTCCTTTATTGAAGTAGTAATACAGATAACAGATGAATATATCCAATTCTCTTCATTCTTATACAAGCTGTAACTTTTCGTTACTAACTGTGTTGTGTGGTAAGAACTGTTGCCTCTTCAATCCCCGAGGCTAATCTGATCTGACCTCTCCCTGTGGCTTCGCTCACCTCCTCAGATGTAGACACGCTAATCTACGTATCAAAATCGCTCCCCCAAGCAGACAAAAAAATACAGCTAGAAATATCTATACAAAATACTATAATATACTAACAGTTACTAACTTAAGCATGAATGGCTCCTACACATGATTAATATGCAATCTCGGCAGCATAATGTCAGGGTTTGGACACGCTAGAGGCAGGAAACATGTTCCCGATGTTGGGGGAGTCCAGAACCAGGGGCCACAGTTTAAGAATAAGGGGTAAGCCATTTAGAACGGAGACGAGGAAACACTTTTTCACACTGAGAGTTGTGAGTCTGCGAAATTTTCTGCCTCATGGAGGCCGGTTCTCTGGATACTTTCAAGAGAGAGCTAGATAGGGCTCTTAAAGATAGCGGAGTCAGGGGATATGGGGAGAAGGCAGGAACGGGGTATTGATTGGGGATGATCAGCCATGATCACATTGAATGGTGGTGCTGGGTCCAAGGGCCGAATGGCCTACTCCTGAACCTATTGTCTGTTAAACCTTGTGAACATTTCTAATTCAGACTGAATTTACCAAATAACTTTTTACATTGTTTTCCATATTTTAAAGATGTTATCTTTAAAGCACTTGGATTGTCTGAAACCTCTTTAATTTCTAATTCAGTATATACTAGACAACATTTTACATTGTTTTGCATATTTCAAAGATGTTATCATTTAAAGCACGGATAGATTGATACACACTTTAATCTCCTCTCCTCAATCATCTCTTGTTTATATTTTCCAATACTAGCCACTGTCTTTGGGCTATGAAAGTAGGAAAATTATTCAATTCCAATCTTCTGTTTAAAAGCTGTATTCAAACAACAAGAAAACGCAAGAACAAGAAACATTTTTTATGAATGCATTTTGCAAAGTTAAACCACGTTCATTTCTGTGGGACTCTCAATATCGATCACGTTCTGGCGAAGTGTCTTAAAGTTACCAGTTTTCTTTTCCTGTCACCTTTTTATAAGTGAAATTCAGGAAAGCTTGTTTTCTTGTTCTTATTTTAAAGCAGATTAAATAATTTTGTATTAGATTTCAATTCGTCATTGAGTAATATTGAATATAATTTTGGTCCATTTTTTTATCCTCTAGTTTCCTCTTTAGAGTCTCAGTATTACGCTGCCAAAGACTATCAAGCAACAGATGATGATGAACTATCACTGCAAGTTGGAATCATGGTTGAAGTCTTGAGAAAATCCATTGATGGGTGGTGGCTAGCCAGGTTAGTTCTAGTTTATCGTTAAACAATTGTTCTTGAGGAATAGTGTCTGGTAATAAATGGTGAATTACATCTAATTTACAACCCATTTGAATTTATTATTTTTTTTTTGTGAAAATGATTTATTCAATGACACAAGTGATTGTGTATCCGTCAGAAAGTATTATAACTTAGTAACTAAACTGAATAGGGTTATGATAAACGTATTTGAGTTTTTTTTAATAATGGCATCCAAATGTAGCTAAAGTCTTTGAATTTGCGTGAAAGATATATCTTCTAGATGCGCTGGGATGCATCCTCGGTGATGTGACCTGGGGTCATCGGGTGTTTCGGGTCTCACAACATCAGACACTATCTTGCTCAGGTGACCCAGCCGGGGTTGATCAAGCCCTGACTTGCGGCCCGGCAGCAACCGCCCACGGATCAGCCCTCTTAATCCAACGCCACCTAGTGGCTTTCTCTGCGGCTTCGCTTGCGGATTGAATGGCCCTCTTCTTTGCCAGCCCCGTGATGCCCAACTGATTGAGGACTTTGCATAGTGAGCGCCCTGCAAAGCCTACAGCCCACCTCTATGGGCTCATAGTATATCTTCCAGCCTCTGTCCTGGCACATCTCCACCCATTTAAATTTGTATCACCGTAGAATAGCATTTTAAGAACATAGAACAGTTAACATTCCCGCCCTTTGGCTCACAATGTCAGCGTGGAACATGATGCCGAGCCCAACTCTTATCTGCTTTCTACTAATCCATATCACTCCATTCCCTGCATGTCCGTGCCTATCCAAAAGTCTCTTAAATGCCACTATCGTATCTGCTTCAACTACGATCCCTGGCAGCACGTTCCAGGCACCCACCTGTAAAATAAAACTGGCCCCGCACATCTCCTTTAAACTTTGCCCCTCGTAGAAACATAGAAAATAGGTGCAGGAGTAGGCCATTCGGCCCTTCGAGCCAGCACCGCCATTCAATATGATCATGGCTGATCATCCAAAATCAGTACCCCGTTCCTGCGTTCTCCCCATTTCCCTTGATTCCGTTAGCCCTAAGAGCTAAATCTAACTCTCTCTTGAAAACATCCAGTGAATTGGCCTCCACTGCCTTCTGTGGCAGAGAATTCCACAGATTCACAACTCTCTGGGTGAGAAAGTTTTTCCTCATCTCAGTCCTAAATGGCCAACCCCTTATTGTTAAACCGTGACCCCTGGTTCTGTACTTTCCCCCCCCCCCCCCCCAACATCGGGAAAATTTTTCCTGCATCTAGCCTGTCCAATCCCTGAAGAATGTTATATGTTTCTTTAAGATAACCTCTCATCCTTCGAAATTCCAGTGAATATAAGCCCTGTCGATCCATTCTTTCATCATATGACAGTTACCTTGGCTGTGCCCACTGGTTGATTTTCTAATCTCGAGAAAAATGTTTGTGCCGTCTAGCTATGCCTCTCGTAATTTAAAAAATACATTTATCTTTGTCTCATTTGTAATATCTGAAAGTGCTTCATAGTCAATGCTTTAAAACTGTAGTACCTATTGATCATAGAGAGGTGTATAAATTCATGAAGGGAATTGATAGCGTGACTGCACAAGGTAGAGAAATAAAAAAAAACCAGAGGAATATGTTTAAGGTGAGGGGGTGAAAGATTTAATTGGAACCTGAGGGGCTACTTTTTCACTCGGAGTGTGGTTGGCTATATGAAATGAACTGCCAGAGGAGGTAGTTAAGGCAGGTACTATCACAAAATTTAAGACATTTGGATAGGTACATATGAAAGATTTGGAGGGATATGGACCAAATGCAGGCAAATGGGACTATGTAACATGGGGCATCTTGGTTGGCATGGACCAGTTGGGCTGAAGGGCCTGTTTCCATGCTGTATCACTCTTAGTCTATTTACAGTATCAAACTTCAATCTTAAGAGCAACTTCATGATGTCAAGTTCTAGCTAAATGGGAAGCTACATCAGAGCTTTTGGGTGCTAAGAGAAATTCTAAATGTACTTTATTTAGTATCGGTAACTAAGAGGGCTAACGTTAGTGATTTTTTTAATTGATTCGACAGCTACAACGGAGAATGCGGATACGTCCCGTCAGTCTATCTCCAACCCTACAGAAACCCACATTCAAAATTCCAGCTCCTCAACAACAGCTCCAGCCCAAACCTCGCCCGTCCAGTCAAGGATGCACATCATCGATTGAGCAACGTAGCTCTGACCAACCATAACGATTATTCATCTACCAAGCCGACCAGAAAACAATTGGAGAGGCAACGATCTAAATCTGTCAACTGTTTGTCTGACGAGAACCGGTCTCAAATGGAGTCTCCGTTTTTCCACTTGAACCAGACGGCGAGTCTGAGTGACGATGCTAGTAGTTTCACTGTAAGCTCGGCCAAGTCGAGTTCATCAGTGGACAGCTGCTCGGATGGCTTAAACACCTCCCAAGGCTCTGATGGGGTGTTTGAGAGGAATGACTTTCTGTCCCCTCCTCAAAGCGCGTCCAAAAATCTAAACTCTTCCTTCGAGAAACAGATGGAATTGAGTCCCGACCCTGAGATTTCCCCGGGTGAGAACATTTCGGAAGCAAGTCTGGTGCCCAAGATACCTCCCAGGCCACAGCGAGATGAATTATTGACGAGATGTACGACCTTGACCAAGAACATGGTTTTGAAATCTCACAATTATTTTGGCTTTAAACATTCTGAAATGTTTTAGCGTGGTTTAGTTTGCCCTGAAAAAAAGCTCATTGAGAATACCAGTGGGAAAGTAAATTGTTTTTATTCAAACAATATTTAACCTCAACAGTATGCAGAACCTGCAGTTTTTGTTTATGCATTAGAAAACAAAATGGTGGTGATATTTTTTCCACCCCATTATCTTACTGGCTTGAAAATTTGTTATAGTTGGTGTCCAATTATTATTCTAAGGATATTTCAGTCCTTGAATTGAGTTCTCAAAGAATTGCCATATTGTTTGACAAAGTTTTTCTAATGCATTGCAGTCTTTATCTTGAATAGTGGTGTTAAAAATACTAGTGTAATTTCATTGAATATTATTGGTATGTATCTCTAGAAAGTCACAATGAATTGAACAAAGAAATGAATTTCAGTATATTGATCGCAAATACTACATGCAAATAATTGTAAATTATTTAATTAATGCAGAGATTTAGACAGTATTAGTTATTAAGTTAATTCTGATATTAATCTGAGATGTCGTGATTAAAATTTGAGATTCAAAAAACCTGTAAACACTCAGCAGGTCGGGCAGCATCTGTGGAAAGGGAAACAGAGTTGGTAAAAAGCACTTTGTAGTATTTCCGTGCGGTGGGGTGGGGGGGTGGGGGGGGGGGGGTAGCTAGTGTGTGAAGAAAAACAATACTGAAATATATACCTGTACATTATGTTGAATTAACTGATGAATTACAATTTGAATATATTGTATTTTCACAATGGAATAAGTTCTGTTTTATTACCTGTCACCTGCTTATATTAAGACTTAACTGTAGCGAATAAGTGTTTCCTAGCGAATGCTATCCCCTACTTTTAGGTACTGGTGTGTTCCAGTTTAGTTGCTTTTTATCGTTGTCAATATTGAAAATAACGATGTACTTTGTATTGTCAAAATTTAATAAACTTTTAGACGTATCCACTCTATGTTAAACATTTCATTTATTATGCGTGAATGAATTTGTGTTGTGTTTATCTTGGAGAAGCAGAATGATACTTTATGTACCCCCAAAAAAAGTGCACGTCTTTGGAATTTGGGAGGAAATCCCGCGGGTCACATGGAGAACGTGGACTCAGTAGTCAGCACCCTCAGTCGGGATCGAATCCGGTGTAAGGCAGCAGCTGTACCACTGTGCTGCCCGCTCTGCCAATGTGCATCATGTTTACTTCTTGACCGATGCGCCCAGGCTCACTTCCCTGGCTATGAATCTCAATCGTGGAGTGTATTGCATTCTAATAGTGTTTGACTACCGCTGGTCACTGGTGCACTGGGGTGGGAGATTGCAGCCTTCACGTGGTCCACCCTGTTTCGACCAATGCAATCAACCCGACGTGCACAAACAAATAGATGTAGTGTTTTGTCGACAACTTTAGGCTGTGCACGCCATATGCAAGAAGAAGACTTGAGCACGCCGAAAGGCCCTTCGACCCACCAAGTCCATGCCAACTAGTGATCCCCGCACACTAACACTACCCTACACACACACTAAATAAAATTTACAATTTTACCAACGCCAATGGCCTGGTCGCAGGGAGAACGTACAAACTCTGTACAGACAGCACCCGTAGTTAGGATCGAACCCGGGTCTCTGGCGCTGTGAGGCACCAACTCTATTACTGCGCCACCGTGCCGCTTCTTTGGGGCTTTTTGTTATTTTATAAATTTAAAATTGTGCTGATTAAATAAATCCATGTAATTCATATATACACTTGGTTCCAGTCTGAAAATCCATTCGCTGTTAAGTCTTTTGCCTGTGACTTACCCAATGCACAATCTATACTTCCTGGCAGACAGCACAGATTACAAGCCTATTATGTGGCACCTCGTCAAATACCCTTCAGATTGGGGATGATCAGCCACGATCAGAGTGAATGGCGGTGCTGGCTCGAAGGGCCGAATGGCCTACTCCTGCACCTATTGTCTATTAATTATTAGTTACCACATCAACCACATTTCCATCATTAATTCGCTCCATTACTCCATCAAAAGTCACGTTAATTAACCATGATTGCCTTTTCACAAATCAATGTCGATTTTCTCCAATAGCTGCATACTTGTCTCGGTTTTGCAAATCCTGTCTCTGACTATTGTTTACAGAAAATAAGTTCCAGGAGCAGAATTAGGCAATTTGGCCCACCAAGTCCACTCTGCCATTCAATCATGGCTGATCTATATTTTCCTCTCAACCCCATTCTCCTGCTTTCTCTCCCTGACACTAATAGTAATCAAGAATCTGTTCATCTCCCCTTAAAAATATTAATTGACTTCACCTCCACAACTTTGAGGCAATGAATTCCACAGATTCACCAACACCGTCTGACTAAAGAAATTCCTCATCTCCCTCCTAAGGTACTACCTTCATCCTGAGGCATGGCCCTCTGATCCCAGACTCTCCCATTAGTGAACATCCTCGCCACATCCACTCTATCCTGGCCTTTCAGAATTTCAGTAAGTTTTCAATGGGGGGTGACCCCATCAACCTTTTAAACTGCAGCGAGCATAGGCCTAGTGCCGTCAATCATATGGTTAAGCTGCTCTGAACCCTCTCCAATGCCAGCACATCCTTCCTCAGACGGGGGCCCAAAGTGCTCACATACTCAAATGCAGTCTGGCCAGTGCCTTATAAGCCTCAGCATCACATCCCTGGTTTTATAGTCTAGTCTGTACATTGGCACTATCCTACGCAATAGGGACAACCGACAATAGTACCATTTTTTTTATACCGAAGCCATTAACCTACGGCTTTAGAATGTGGGACGAAACCGAGCACCTGGAGGAAACCCACCGGTCACAGCGAGAATGTCAAACAGCACACTTAGTCAGGATCGAACCCAATCTACCGCTGTAAGGCAGCAGCTCTACCGCTGAGCCACCGAGCTGCCCTATTAATTAATTAAAAGGTACATTTCCATTGTTAGTGCAAGTCTCATTTCTTCTGTACAGACAAAATTGTTAAACATATCTAGCAAGTTAAAACAATAAATTAACAGATTGAGCAAGTTATGTGCAAATTATCTGCCACCTACGTAGAGGTCTAAGTGACTCATGTTTTTGATGTTATTGACACGGTCTCTGTAACATGCCTTTTTGTTTTAACTGACAGACCTACCTTACTTCAGTTCTATGGTCGGATAAAAATGATGTTCTCGTTTACAGAACGTTTGAAGAGTTTAAGAAATTCCACGTAAGTTTCCCGAAACCAGATAACATATAGGTGGGCGGGAAGGAACTGCAGATGCTGGTTTATAACCGAAGATAAACGCAAAACGCTGGAGTAGTCTCTCAGGCTGAAGGGGGGTCCCGGCCCGAAACGGCATCTATTCCTTCTCTCCAGAGATGCTGCCTGACCTGTTGAGTTACTCCAGCGTTTTTGTGTCTAACTTTTAATTAGTTGTGCAAAATGTATTTAACGACTGAGTAGAAATCCAGGCAATTTGCACCGTGCGACGCGCATTTACCTATTGGTGCCAACGTCAATTTGTGGAAATATCAATTTGTGTTTAAATCCAGAGATTGGCACAGAGTGCTGGAGTAACTCAGCGGGCCGGGCAGCATCTGTGGAGAAAAAAGGGTGGGTGACGTTTCGGGCCGGGACCATTTCTTCAGACTGAGTTACTCCAGCACTTTGTGCCTATCTTCGGTATATACTGTCATTTGCAGTTCCTTTCGACACACTGTTCAAATCCACGTTATTTCTGCGGAAAGGAGGAACTGCAAACGTTGGTTTTCAACGAAAAAGACACAAAGTGCTGGAGTAACTCAGCGGGTCAGGCAGCATCTCTGGAGAACGTGGATATTTGACGTTACAGGTCGAGACCCTTCTTCAGTCTGAAAGGTCCCGGCCATAAATGTCACCTATCCATGTTCTCCAGCGATGCTGCCTGACCCGCTGAGTTACACTAGGACTTTGTGTCTACTTTTTCCTGTTATTTATATTTTGCAAAAATATTTTTACGTAAAAATCCATGTAAATTCTACTGTGCAACATATATTTTCCCATTGATGTGAATATCCATGTTATTTCTATTGTGTAACATGTATCCACATTTATATGAGTGCCCGTGTTATTTAAACTGTGCAAAGTGTATTTACCGATTTTTACTTTTGTTTGAATGGCAGAAAAAAGTAGAAAAGTACTTCCCGTTGGAAGCCGGACGCATTAAGAAGTCTAATCGAGTATTACCCAAATTCGAAGGTAAGATCAAAAAAACTTGTTTATAAAAAATAAAAAAAATCCATAAGATAATCCATTATAGAAACATATAAAATTATAGATGCAGGAAAAATGTTCCCAATGTTGGGCGAGTCCAGAACAAGGGGCCACAGTCTTAGAATAAAGGGGAGGTCATTTAAGACTGAGGTGAGAAAAAACGTTTTCACCCAGAGAGTTGTGAATTTATGGAATTCCCTGCCACAGAGGGCAGTGGAGGCCAAGTCACTGGATGGATTTAAGAGAGAGTTAGATAGAGCTCTAGGGGCTAGTGGCTTTACCTTGCACTAAACGTTATTCCCTTATCGTGTAAATGGCTCGATTGAAATCGTGTATTGTCTTTCTGTTGACTGGATAGCCCGCAACAAAAAGCTTTTCACTGTACCTCGGTACACGTGACAATAAACTAAACTAGGAAAGAAATAATAGGCGATAGACACAAAATGCTGGAGTAACTCAGCGGGGCAGGCAGCATCTCTGGAGGGAAGGAATGGGTGACGTTTCGGGTCGAGACCCTTCTTCAGACAAAAGAAAAAAGACTAGTCAATCGTAATTCTTGAGATAAAGGTCAAGTGCTTTGCGTTACTTTTGAGACAAGTCACAGTTGTGAAATGAACGTGAATGTGTTCAGTAATGACACCTGAGCCAAGTATCAGCTAAGTGCACTCACTGTCTGTTGGGGTTCAGATTTTAAGCTCGGAATGTGAAATATCTCATTTGGCCTTGCAGACGTTTCCCTGAAGGAGAGAAGACATTCTAAAGTGAGCAAGTCAATGCTGAGAATGGCAATGCTGGAGAATTATTGTTCGGAGTTGCTGCGATCCTCCGTCACGATCGCCACAGATGAAGGCGTAATGCAATTCTTCCTGCCGACCGACAAGGACTTGACCCCGTCCACACCCAAGGACAGGTACGTACGACCCAAACGTTTGGAGTATTGCACGCTGTTACAAGTTCATTCCAAGAGTTCTCCCGAGTTTGCCCTGATTCGAACTCGGACATTTACAGTAATGGCCACTCGTCGGTACTCGTCGGTACTCGGGGCTCTCGTGGACATTTTTCATCCTGTTAGCGAGTCTTCCCGAGTACCTGCCGTTAGCGCTAAGAGACATCCCCGAGCTCCGACGTACCCGCTACGTTCATTCTCCGTGCTTACCACGAGTTTGATTATTTTTTTTAAACTCGGGAGAGCTCTTGGAATGAACTCGCACCGTGGGATAGGGGCTACAAAACGGGTGTTTTGCCTGGTTCCGTGGATGGATGCCTTTCAATATTTTTCTCCATGTAGTGTCATCATCATGCCGTCTGCATTCGGGAGAAAGAAAAGTACGTGGAGACGCACAGATGGCAGCGGTCTCCAAAACATCACACAGCCGGTGGCCCTCGAATACTACAAATGCATTGCCACTTACGAAGGGAAAGACACCAAGAACAAGCCCTTCAAGGTGATGGAGAGCGAAACCGTTGATGTCATTAACAAGAACACATCAGGTACGTTTTTGAAACCAACAGATCTGCTCCCCTCCTGATTAAATATTACTGATTGTATGCTGTCTCGTCACCTTCCCCCTGGGGTCAAGGAAAGAGCGTTCACATCGCGGCCCTGTTTCCACCAATCTTCCCACCACCACGCACAAGAAGCGACAAGACAGACACCATTGTATGCAGATGCCAACAAATGTCTTCAGCTCTGGCTGAACAACTTCTAATCTTGTGTGTGGACTCGATAAAAAATAAGCGTTTCCTTCCCCCTCAGCTAACAATGAACCATTCTACATTTCCCTATCACCATCTGCTTTGATCTGTTGTTTTCACACCTTACCCGTCCATATCTCTAGACTCCCTCTCCCCTGACTTCAGTCTGAAGAAGGGTCTCGACGCGAAATGTCACCAAAGTTTCCTTCTCTCCAGAGATGCTGCCTGTCCCGCTGAGTTACTCCAGCATTTTGTGTCTATCTTCGGGGGTAAACCAGCATCTGCAGTTCCTTCCGACACTGTCAGAACTTTCTCCCCAGGGTGGAAATGTTCAACACTAGAGGGCATAGCTGAAGGTGAGAGGAGGGGAAGTTTAATGGGGATGTGCGGGGCAAGTTAGTTTCAGAGAGTGGTGGGAGTCTGGAACACATTGCCCTGCAGTTGAGCTTGTCATGTGTACACACACACACACACACACATACAGTGAGGTGTAATGGAAAAACTTGCTAGCAGCAACATCACGGCCACATTGACCCAGACAAATAAACACAAATTATACATGTTACACATCATTTTCTGCACATTTCTAAAAAAAAAAAAACTGATATATACCAACAAGGCAGACAAGAGATAGACACAAAATGCTGGAGTAACTCGGCGGGTCAGGCAGCATCTCTGGAGTAAATGGATAGGTGACATTTTGGGTCAGCAGTTAATGCTGTAAGTTTGATCAGAATAAACAAACAATGGAAATATTCAGCAGGTCAGGCAGCGCTTGCGGAGAGAAACGGAGTCAACGTTTTAGGTCAGTGGCCATTCATCAGAGTCTGAAGAAGGGTCTCGACCTGAAACGTTGCATATACCTTTTCTCCAGAGATGCTGCCTGACCCACTGAGTTACTCCAGCTCCTTGTGTCCATCCCACAAACTCTATTTCTCCGTCTGCAGATACTCGATCTCCCGAGCGTTTTCAGCACCTTGCGTTTAATTCCACACCTCCAGCATTTGGTGGTTTTGGATGGGAATACATATTTGATATGGACGCTGACCAAGACTCTTTGCTCTCACTGTTTCTTTAGGCTGGTGGCTTGTGGAGAATGAAAGGAAGCAGGTCGCCTGGTTTCCAGCTCCGTATCTCAGGAAGTCTCTCACTTCTACCCTGTCTAGAACATCTGATACCGAAATCAATGGTAAGTTGAATATGTCCAAGCTCCATCTTAAATCACAGTATCGCACACAAAGTATAATTCTCAGAGCGGCAAAATTAGGGATAAAATTAGCAGTGGTAAAGGACTGAATACACATAATGTGACGGCAAGTTCCTAAAGGGCCTGTCCCACTGTACGAGGTAATTCAAGAGTTCTCCCAAGTTTCCCCTGATTCGAACTCGGAGAATTACAGTAATAGCCGTTCGTAGGTACTCGGGACTCTCGTGGACATTTTTCACAGTGCTGAGAAAACTTCACGAGTTACCGCGTTTCCCGAGTACCTGCCGTTAGCGTTACGAGCCGCTACAAGACATCCACGAACTCCGACGTAGCCGCTACGTACATTCTACGTACTTACGAGTTTGATTTTTTTTTAACTTTGGAGAGCTGTTGAATTACCTCGTACAGTGGGACAGGCCCTTAACTTTCCACTGTCCAACTTTTAATTGCTATTACTACTCGTGAATATCCGAGTGAAAGAATTTACACAGTCGCTGATAGTAAAAACAAAATCTTCCAGTCATTATTTCCAGTCCTTTATTATTGGTCCTTTATTGAAGTAGTAATACAGATAACAGATGAATATATCCAATTCTCTTCATTCTTATACAAGCTGTAACTTTTCGTTACAGTGTTGTGTGGTAAGAACTGTTGCCTCTTCAATCCCCGAGGCTAATCTGATCTGACCTCTCCCTGTGGCTTCGCTCACCTCCTCAGATGTAGACACGCTAATCTACGTATCAAAATCGCTCCCCTAAGCAGACAAAAAAATACAGCTAGAAATATCTATACAAAATACTATAATATACTAACAGTTACTAACTTAAGCATGAATGGCTCCTACACATGATTAATATGCAATCTCGGCAGCATAATGTCAGGGTTTGGACACGCTAGAGGCAGGAAACATGTTCCCGATGTTGGGGGAGTCCAGAACCAGGAGCCACAGTTTAAGAATAAGGGGTAAGCCATTTAGAACGGAGACGAGGAAACACTTTTTCACACTGAGAGTTGTGAGTCTGCGAAATTTTCTGCCTCATGGAGGCCGGTTCTCTGGATACTTTCAAGAGAGAGCTAGATAGGGCTCTTAAAGATAGCGGAGTCAGGGGATATGGGGAGAAGGCAGGAACGGGGTATTGATTGGGGATGATCAGCCATGATCACATTGAATGGTGGTGCTGGCTCCAAGGGCCGAATGGCCTACTCCTGAACCTATTGTCTGTTAAACCTTGTGAACATTTCTAATTCAGACTGAATTTACCAAATAACTTTTTACATTGTTTTCCATATTTTAAAGATGTTATCTTTAAAGCACTTGGATTGTCTGAAACCTCTTTAATTTCTAATTCAGTATATACTAGACAACATTTTACATTGTTTTGCATATTTCAAAGATGTTATCATTTAAAGCACTTGGATAGATTGATACACACTTTAATCTCCTCTCCTCAATCATCTCTTGTTTATATTTTCCAATACTAGCCACTGTCTTTGGGCTATGAAAGTAGGAAAATTATTCAATTCCAATCTTCTGTTTAAAAGCTGTATTCAAACAACAAGAAAACGCAAGAACAAGAAACATTTTTTATGAATGCATTTTGCAAAGTTAAACCACGTTCATTTCTGTGGGACTCTCAATATCGATCACGTTCTGGCAAAGTGTCTTAAAGTTACCAGTTTTCTTTTCCTGTCACCTTTTTATAAGTGAAAAGCTTGTTTTCTTGTTCTTATTTTAAAGCAGATTAAATAATTTTGTATTAGATTTCAATTCGTCATTGAGTAATATTGAATATAATTTTGGTCCATTTTTTTATCCTCTAGTTTCCTCTTTAGAGTCTCAGTATTACGCTGCCAAAGACTATCAAGCAACAGATGATGATGAACTATCACTGCAAGTTGGAATCATGGTTGAAGTCTTGAGAAAATCCATTGATGGGTGGTGGCTAGCCAGGTTAGTTCTAGTTTATCGTTAAACAATTGTTCTTGAGGAATAGTGTCTGGTAATAAATGGTGAATTACATCTAATTTACAACCCATTTGAATTTATTATTTTTTTTTTGTGAAAATGATTTATTCAATGACACAAGTGATTGTGTATCCGTCAGAAAGTATTATAACTTAGTAACTAAACTGAATAGGGTTATGATAAACGTATTTGAGTTTTTTTTAATAATGGCATCCAAATGTAGCTAAAGTCTTTGAATTTGCGTGAAAGATATATCTTCTAGATGCGCTGGGATGCATCCTCGGTGATGTGACCTGGGGTCATCGGGTGTTTCGGGTCTCACAACATCAGACACTATCTTGCTCAGGTGACCCAGCCGGGGTTGATCAAGCCCCGACTTGCGGCCCGGCAGCAACCGCCCACGGATCAGCCCACTTAATCCAACGCCACCTAGTGGCCTTCTCTGCGGCTTCGCTTGCGGATTGAATGGCCCTCTTCTTTGCCAGCCCCGTGATGGCCAACTGATTGAGGACTTTGCATAGTGAGCGCCCTGCAAAGCCTCTACAACCCACCTCTATGGGCTCATAGTATGTCTTCCAGCCTCTGTCCTGGCACATCTCCACCCATTTAAATTTGTATCACCGTAGAATAGCATTTTAAGAACATAGAACAGTTAACATTCCCGCCCTTTGGCTCACAATGTCAGCGTGGAACATGATGCTGAGCCCAACTCTTATCTGCTTTCTACTAATCCATATCACTGCATTCCCTGCCTATCCAAAAGTCTCTTAAATGCCACTATCGTATCTGCTTCAACTACGATCCCTGGCAGCACGTTCCAGGCACCCACCTGTAAAATAAAACTGGCCCCGCACATCTCCTTTAAACTTTGCCCCTCGTAGAAACATAGAAAATAGGTGCAGGAGTAGGCCATTCGGCCCTTCGAGCCAGCACCGCCATTCAATATGATCATGGCTGATCATCCAAAATCAGTACCCCGTTCCTGCGTTCTCCCCATTTCCCTTGATTCCGTTAGCCCTAAGAGCTAAATCCAACTCTCTTGAAAACATCCAGTGAATTGGCCTCCACTGCCCTTCTGTGGCAGAGAATTCCACAGATTCACTACTCTCTGGGTGAGAAAGTTTTTCCTCATCTCAGTCCTAAATGGCCAACCCCTTATTGTTAAACCGTGACCCCTGGTTCTGTACTTTCCCCCCCCCCCCCCCCCCCCCCAACATCGGGAACATTTTTCCTGCATCTAGCCTGTCCAATCCCTGAAGAATGTTATATGTTTCTTTAAGATAACCTCTCATCCTTCGAAATTCCAGTGAATATAAGCCCTGTCGATCCATTCTTTCATCATATGACAGTTACCTTGGCTGTGCCCACTGGTTGATTTTCTAATCTCGAGAAAAATGTTTGTGCCGTCTAGCTATGCCTCTCGTAATTTAAAAAATACATTTATCTTTGTCTCATTTGTAATATCTGAAAGTGCTTCATAGTCAATGCTTTAAAACTGTAGTACCTATTGATCATAGAGAGGTGTATAAATTCATGAAGGGAATTGATAGCGTGACTGCACAAGGTAGAGAAATTAAAAAAAACCAGAGGAATATGTTTAAGGTGAGGGGGTGAAAGATTTAATTGGAACCTGAGGGGCTACTTTTTCACTCGGAGTGTGGTTGGTTATATGAAATGAACTGCCAGAGGAGGTAGTTAAGGCAGGTACTATCACAAAATTTAAGACATTTGGACAGGTACATATGAAAGATTTGGAGGGATATGGACCAAATGCAGGCAAATGGGACTATGTAACATGGGGCATCTTGGTTGGCATGGACCAGTTGGGCTGAAGGGCCTGTTTCCATGCTGTATCACTCTTAGTCTATTTACAGTATCAAACTTCAATCTTAAGAGCAACTTCATGATGTCAAGTTCTAGCTAAATGGGAAGCTACATCAGAGCTTTTGGGTGCTAAGAGAAATTCTAAATGTACTTTATTTAATATCAGTAACTAAGAGGGCTAACGTTAGTGATTTTTTAAATTGATTCGACAGCTACAACGGAGAATGCGGATACGTCCCGTCAGTCTATCTCCAACCCTACAGAAACCCACATTCAAAATTCCAGCTCCTCAACAACAGCTCCAGCCCAAACCTCGCCCGTCCAGTCAAGGATGCACATCATCGATTGAGCAACGTAGATCAGACCAACCATAACGATTATTCATCTACCAAGCCGACCAGAAAACAATTGGAGAGGCAACGATCTAAATCTGTCAACTGTTTGTCTGACGAGAACCGGTCTCAAATGGAGTCTCCGTTTTTCCACTTGAACCAGACGGCGAGTCTGAGTGACGATGCTAGTAGTTCCACTGTTAGCTCGGCCAAGTCGAGTTCATCAGTGGACAGCTGCTCGGATGGCTTAAACACCTCCCAAGGCTCTGATGGGGTGTTTGAGAGGAATGACTTTCTGTCCCCTCCTCAAAGCGCGTCCAAAAATCTAAACTCTTCCTTCGAGAAACAGATGGAATTGAGTCCCGACCCTGAGATTTCCCCGGGTGAGAACATTTCGGAAGCAAATCTGGTGCCCAAGATACCTCCCAGGCCACAGCGAGATGAATTATTGACGAGATGTACGACCTTGACCAAGAACATGGTTTTGAAATCTCACAATTATTTTGGCTTTAAACATTCTGAAATGTTTTAGCGTGGCTTAGTTTGCCCTGAAAAAAAGCTCATTGAGAATACCAGTGGGAAAGTAAATTGTTTTTATTCAAACAATATTTAACCTCAACAGTATGCAGAACCTGCAGTTTTTGTTTATGCATTAGAAAACAAAATGGTGGTGATATTTTTTCCACCATTATCTTACTGGCTTGAAAATTTGTTATAGTTGGTGTCCAATTTTTATTCAAAGGAGTTAATATTTCAGTCCTTGAATTGAGTTCTCAAAGAATTGCCATATTGTTTGGCAAAGTTTTTCAAATGCATTGCAGTCTTTATCTTGAATAGTGGTGTTAAAAATACTAGTGTAATTTCATTGAATATTATTGGTATGTATCTCTAGAAAGTCACAATGAATTGAACAAAGAAATGAATTTCAGTATATTGATCGCAAATACTACATGCAAATAATTGTAAATTATTTAATTAATGCAGAGATTTAGACAGTATTAGTTATTAAGTTAATTCTGATATTAATCTGAGATGTCGTGATTAAAATTTGAGGGGGGGGGGGGGTAGCTAGTGTGTGAAGAAAAACAATACTGAAATATATACCTGTACATTATGTTGAATTAACTGATGAATTACAATTTGAATATATTGTATTTTCCACAATGGAATAAGTTCTGTTTTATTACCTGTCACCTGCTTATATTAAGACTTAACTGTAGCGAATAAGTGTTTCCTAGCGAATGCTATCCCCTACTTTTAGGTACTGGTGTTCCAGTTTAGTTGCTTTTTATCGTTGTCAATATTTGAAAATAACGATGTACTTTGTATTGTCAAAATTGAATAAACTTTTAGACGTATCCACTCTATGTTAAAACATTTCATTTATTTATTGCGTGAATGAATTTGTGTTGTGTTTATCTTGGAGAAGCAGAATGATACTTTATGTGCCCCCAAAAAAAGTGCACGTCTTTGGAATGTGGGAGGAAATCCCGCGGTCACATGGAGAACGTGGACTCAGTAGTCAGCACCCTCAGTCGGGATCGAATCCGGTGTAAGGCAGCAGCTGTACCACTGTGCTGCCCGCTCTGCCAATGTGCATCATGTTTACTTCTTGACCGATGCGCCCATGCTCACTTCCCTGGCTATGAATCTCAATCGTGGAGTGTATTGCATTCTAATAGTGTTTGACTACCGCTGGTGCACTGGGGTGGGAGATTGCAACCTTCACGTGGTCCACCCTGTTTCGACAAATGCAATCAACCCGACGTGCACAAACAAATAGATGTAGTGTTTTGTCGACAACTTTAGGCTGTGCACGCCATATGCAAGAAGACTTGAGCACGCCAAAAGGCCCTTCGACCCACCAAGTCCATGCCAACTAGTGATCCCCGCACACTAACACTACCCTACACACACACTAAATAAAATTTACAATTTTACCAACGCCAATAAACATGAGATTTGGAAGCCTCTAAAATTGAAATTGGCCTGGGCCTCAGTTCATCCATGAGAGGCCCTGGTCGCAGGGAGAACGTACAAACTCTGTAGACAGCACCCGTAGTCAGGATCGAACCCGGGTCTCTGGCGCTGTGAGGCACCAACTCTACTGCTGCGCCACCGTGCCGCTTCTTTGGGGCTTTTTGTTATTTTATAAATTTAAAATTGTGCTGATTAAATAAATCCATTTAATTCATATATACACTTGGTTCCAGTCTGAAAATCCATTCGCTGTTAAGTCTTTTGCCTGTGACTTACCCAATGCACAATCTATACTTCCTGGCAGACAGCACAGATTACAAGCCTATTATGTTGCACCTCGTCAAATACCCTTCAGATTGGGGATGATCAGCCACGATCAGAGTGAATGGCGGTGCTGGCTCGAAGGGCCGAATGGCCTACTCCTGCACCTATTGTCTATTAATTATTAGTTACCACATCAACCACATTTCCATCATTAATTCGCTCCATTACTCCATCAAAAGTCACGTTAATTAACCATGATTGCCTTTTCACAAATCAATGTCGATTTTCTCCAATAGCTGCATACTTGTCTCGGTTTTTGCAAATCCTGTCTCTGACTATTGTTTACAGAAAATAAGTTCCAGGAGCAGCATTAGGCTATTTGGCCCACCAAGTCCACTCTGCCATTCAATCATGGCTGATCTATATTTTCCTCTCAACCCCATTCTCCTGCTTTCTCCCTGACACTAATATTAATCAAGAATCTGTTCATCTCCCCCTTAAAAATATTAATTGACTTCACCTCCACAACTTTGAGGCAATGAATTCCACAGATTCACCACCATCTGACTAAAGAAATTCCTCATCTCCCTCCTAAAGGTACTTCCTTTCATCCTGAGGCTATGGCCTCTGATCCAAGACTCTCCCATTAGTGGAAACATCCTCTCCACATCCACTCTATCCTGGCCTTTCAGAATTCAGTAAGTTTCAATGGGGGTGCCCCCTCAACCTTTTAAACTGCAGCGAGCATAGGCCTAGTGCCGTCAAATCATATGTTAAGCTGCTCTGAACCCTCTCCAATGCCAGCACATCCTTCCTCAGAGATGGGGGCCCAAAGTGCTCACAATACTCCAAATGCAGTCTGGCCAGTGCCTTATAAAGCCTCAGCATCACATCCCTGGTTTTATAGTCTAGTCTGTACATTGGCACTATCCTACGCAATAGGGACACCGACAATATACCTTTTTTTTTTACCGAAGCCAATTAACCTACAAACCTGCACGTCTTTAGAATGTGGGACGAAACCGGAGCACCTGGAGGAAACCCACGCGGTCACAGCGAGAATGTACAAACAGCACACTTAGTCAGGATCTAACCCAATCTACCGCTGTAAGGCAGCAGCTCTACCGCTGAGCCACCGAGCTGCCCTATTAATTAATTAAAAGGTACATTTCCATCGTTAGTGCAAGTCTCATTTCTTCTGTACAGACAAAAATGTTAAACATATCTAGCAAGTTAAAACAATAAATTAACAGATTGAGCAAGTTGTGTGCAAATTATCTGCCACCTACGTAGAGGTCTAAGTGACTCAGCCCATTGCTTTATTGACACGGTCAGCTCAGGAATAGATTTTATTGTTTAGACTGAGCTAAAGATAACAGCCAAATGACAAAGAGAGTATTTTCAAAAATGAAACATTAACCAAGTGAAGTCTTATCATTGTCGTGATCTCATCTTAAAAGTATGCATTCAACCGAGTCAGCTTTGTGACATTATTTGTGGCTGAATGGTTACTTTTGACGGTTACTGAGTACTACTACTACTACTACTTAATTCCAAGAAAAAGTCACACTTGCAGAGCAGAAAAACGGCAAAATATCTTTAATTTCTATTCATCTGGGATCATCCTCCATTATTGTTTCGTACAATTGGCATCCACATGTCTTCCTGGGGGCAACTTGATGCAAGCCAATTGATGTTAAAGCACCAAAGATAGGCACAGAGTGCTGGGGTAACTCAGTGGGTCAGGCAGCAATTCTGGAGACAAAGGATGGGTGATGTTTTGGATCGGGACAATAGACAATAGGTGCAGGAGTAGGTCATTCGGCCCTTCGAGCCAGCACCGCCATTCTATGTGATCATGGCTGATCATCCCCAATCAGTACCCCGTTCCTGCCTTTTCCCCATATCCCCTGACTCCGCTATCTTTAAGAGCCCTATCCGGCTCTCTCTTGAAAGCATCCAGAGAAACATAGAAAATAGGTGCAGGAGTAGGCCATTCGGCCCTTCGAGCCTGCACAGCCATTCAATATGATCATGGCTGATCATTCAACTCAGTATCCTGTACCTGCCTTCTCTCCATACCCCCTGAACCCTTTAGCCACAAGGGCCACATCTAACACCCTCTTAAATATAGCCAATGAACTGGCCTCAACTACATTCTGTGGCAACCTGCTTCCACCGCCCTCTGAGGCAGAGAATTCCACACTCACAACTCTCTGTGAGAAAAAGTGTTTTCTCGTCTCCGTTCTAAATGGCTTACACTGTGGCCCCTGGTTCTGGACTCCCCCAACATCGGGACCCTTCTTCACACTGAAAATAGGGTGTTTGAATTTCAGTTTATTGAAAACGGTATCTGTCAACTTGCAGGAATAACCGCTCAACTGATTACTGACAGAACGTTAAAATCTCCATCTCAACAGAATATCAAGATTATTCAGCTCAAATTGATGACTCACTTGTGGTCCAAGGGAAAGGAAAGTTTTGCTAACCTGAAGATAAGACTTAAGAGAAAATAGTTAGGAGGAACTAAGTTGTTCACTTCTGGAAAATGCCAAGTGCAGCAGCTTTATATCAAGTGAGGAGGAGATTCACTGCGATGGATGTTTGTGTAAATTGTGTTATGTCTTGGTTCTTTTTCTTGTGTGTATAACTGCAGAAACCAAATTTCGTTTGAACCTCAAGAGGTTCAAATGATAACAAATAAATTGTATTGTATTGTATTCATTATTTTAGAAGCATTTAACATTGCACCAAGTCCTAGGTACAAAACATACTGAAAATTTCAATGACAATACACGAAGAAAAAATTAAATTGTCCTTTTTATTATCACTAATATTAAAATGAGCAGTTAGCGTTTATAGTGTGAAAACCAATGTTTTACGCAATGGTGTTCATCAAGATATCACCTTTAAAAAAGTGTTTAGCAAGATGGAAACTTTATTGTAAATTTGTGGTCTGAAAGTATAAAATTGGAATTGCCATTTTTAAAGCAACATCAGGGGTCATGGGGAGAAGGCAGGAGAATGGGGTTGAAGGGGAGAGTTAGATCAGCCATGATTGATTGCCGGAGTAGACTTGATGGGCTGAATGGCCTAATTCATAGACATATTCTGTTGTGCTGCTGCAAGAATTCCATTGTTCTTATCTGGGACTATTAGACAATGAAACATTATTGGCTCTTTAATTCTGCTCCCATCACTTCTGAACTTATTTTCCCCAGAGAGGAAAGGAACTCATGAATTATATGGTTTAAAACTCCCAATGCCTGGTATTAAGCATCAAAGTTAGGACTAATTGCAAATCAGTTCATATGCAGAGAGTTTACAGCACATCCTGAAGACTGCAGCCTTTCCGAAGCCTTGACAAAGCGTCATTTCATTTTGAGAGACTTTGATATATTTTTGATGCGAGGTTGGTTTGGTTTCACTTTTTCCACAATTGTCTTTTCCATCTGATCCCCAGCATCCTCGTCTTCCTCCGAGCCACTCGTATATTCTAACTGTGGCTCCAAATTCTCTTTGAAGAACTCCCCAGCTGCATGGAGACGCCTCGGTTTGTTGCAACTTCCTTCGCCTGATGCAATGGAGTCGCTATCGTAACCTTCACTTTCTTCAGACTCGCTGTCGTTGATTTTTTGGGTAATCATCGCACTTTTGTTCCAAGGAGCTGTTCTGTCCATTGGCGTTGATGGCTCTATCTCCATTTCTTCAGTCTGTAGGTCAGGATCACTAAACGAAAAGTAGACGGAAGTATGTAAAATGATGTGGGGTATAGATAGGGTACACACACCACATATACCACACACATACCACACCACACACACACACACATTTCCCCAGGGTAGAAAAATCAAATAGTAGAAGGCATAGCTTTAGGTGAGAGGGGCAAGTTTTGAAGCAGATGTGTGGGGCATGAAACAGGCACACCCACACAGACAGACACCCACACAGACAGACCTACACCCACACAGACAGACAGACACCCAGACAGAGAGATATCCCACACAGACACACACACCCACACAGACACACCCACACAGACAGACACACACCCACACAGACAGACACACACCCACACAGACAGACACACACCCACACAGACACAGACACCCACACAGACACAGACACCCAGACGGACACACCCACACAGACGGACACACCCACACAGACGGACACACCCACACAGACGGACAGACAGGGTGGAGAGTGCCTGGCACTACCAGGGTGGTGAGGCAGATACAACAGCAGCATTTAAGAGATTTGTGGACAGGCACACATATACGCAGAGATTGGAGGGATATGGATTATGTGCTGGCAGATAAGAGTTGGTCATGACATCGTGTTTAGCATGGACATTGTGGGTCGAAGGGTCTGGGATGTGCTGCACTGTTCAATGTTTTAATAGGAAAACCAACTGGATTTGATCATTAAATCCCTCCAACTGGCGTAACAAATCAATGACAAAAAGATCTCTAATTAATGAACAGTTCTTTGTTCAATAGTTATTGCTCTCTTGTCAATTGTTGCCTCCTATCTGTCTCCGCCTCTTCCTTTCTTTTTCTCGCCCCCCCCCCCAACCAGTCTGAAGAAGAGTCTCGACCCGAAACGTCGCCTATTCCTTCGCTCCATAGATGCTGCCTCACCCGGTTTCTCCAGCATTTTTGTCTACCTTCGAAATCATCTGGAGATTAGTTACAGTTGTCTTAATACCATAGCTACGCAGAAACCCTTTGAGAGAAGCTGGAGGTAATATGTGATCTAGGATATCAGGCCTTTGTCTTGGACACAAAGCATTGTATTCACATTTCTGCACTGTTTATATTCCCAACTCCCTGGATTACCATCACTGTGAAGTCAAATAGTTCCAAATATTGAAATTATGAGTAATCATAAACGAGTAGTCATTCAAACCGTATCAATAACTTTGTTTTGAAATTAATACAGCAGCGATTAAATTTACAATGTATGGCAGATCCGAGCCAAGTGCAAACACTCCCATGACACTCTTTTCAGTCATGTGTAGTCTGTACATACCTGGATTTACCAGTCAGTCTCATATTCTGCCACATATAATCCAAAAACATCGAAGCCTGCAGCAATCTGTTGATTCTCTGGAAGTGCCGCTCTGTAGGTATTCAGTGAAAGGAAATTCAGCTTCAGAGGATAGAAATTGCAGTTCAACATAATCAGTCTGCCTAAAACTGACATGGTGACACAGTGGCGCAGCGGTAGAACTGCTGCCTTACAGCACCAGAGCACCGGGTTCGAACCCGACTACGAGTGCTGTCTACGCGGAGTTTGCATGTCCTCCCTGTGACCACGTGGGTTTTCTCCGGGTGCTCCCCTCTCCTCCCACACTCCAAAGACAGGTTTATATGTTAATTGTCCCTCGTGTGTTTGGGGGGGGGGGGGGGGGGGGGGGGGGGGAGGTATGATTTGCTGGTCGGTGCAGATCGGTGGGCCGAAGGGCCCTTTTCTGTGCTATATCTCTAAAGTCTAAGGTAAAGTCTAAACTGATGGAAAAGAATAAACATGAGATTTAATGATGCAAGCCAGCTGGGCTGTGTAGGCTCTGGGCTTTTGGGAATACTGGACGTGTATTGACCAGCGCCGAGAAAAGGAAAAAAAAAAAAAAAATCAGGCATTAGCAGCCTGTGCCGTTCGATCACGCCGGAGGCCGTGACCCCTGATGGCCCGGCAAAACGGATAATCCAGAAAGTCTCTGGAACCAAGGGTGCCAGCAAACCGATGGTGGACCTGTAATCTGCTTTGAACCTGGCCTCATTAACCTACATATTACGTTTGACAACACATTCCAAATATCTTATATAATAACACTGTAGGAAGTCATTCAATGCGGCAAGGCATTCAAAGCGCAAGCCGGAATTAAAACACAATGGTTAGCAACAACATGGCAAATTCTCTCCCGCGATCCCTGCTGCAATGATTTGCATGAGCTTTAATATATTCCTGGAATCCACCCGTTGGGTTCAATGACTTGAAGGAAATGGTAAGGAATGGGGGAAGTGCAGGAAAAGATTGGACTAATTAGATATTTTATGACCATTGTAACTCTTCATATCAGTAACACTGAACAGTACTGATAGCTACGCGCAAAGAGACCTTATTAATATCAAACTATGCTACATCAAAGGGCCAACAGCTTCATTACCAGAATAGGGGATTAGTCCTTCCAGAGCAGCTTTCACACCACCGTACTGAAGAAGTTGGTCAGGAGATTCGTTTCTCAGGAGGATCTGGATGACATGTTGAGCCTCGTGACAGTTTCTAGAGTTGGTGTTCCACACCATACTGAACTTTAATATCGACTCTAAGGAAAATAAATGCACTTGTCAAGTTTAAGATGCTTTTTGGTTCAGATTAGTTTAGAGATACAGCGCGGAAACAGGCCCTTCAGCCCACCAAGTCCGTGCCGACCGGTGTCCAGAGTCAGTCCAGGATCGGCTCTTCCTCACCGGAGACCGCGGCTTTAGATTGTTGTAGGCCGCAGGCCGGCGGTCAAGATTTAAAGTCCCCGCCGCAGCCAGAAGCACCGTAGACTGCAGGGCCGGCGGTCGAGGCTCCCCTCCAGGGGTGATGGTAAGTCCATGCCGGCCCCGCGGTAGAAGTTGGCCGCGTGCCGGCAGTGATGGCTAATAGCAGCAATTAAATTTACAAATTTACAACAACATACCCGGAATATTATGATGCGAGCCGTTTGCCCAAGTTACATCGACGGTGGAATTCCCAGCAGGCTAACGTGGAATGTGTTTTTCACTATGTGCCCGCAGCGGCGGGAGCGGCTCTGCAAATTCATCTCTGGCTGAGACCGAGAATGTTGTGTACAGAAGCGTCACTGGCGAGCGGCCGGACAGGTGGGGCGGGCAGGTCCTATAAAAACAACGCGCTCATCACTTTAGCGAGCAGAGAGAGACTCAGGCACACTGCGCTCCACTTCACAGCTCTGCGGAAAGACAGCAAAACACAGCCAGCGAAAATGAACCAGAGATATCTACTCAACGTCCGGATTATTGGATTAATGCAACACAAAAAGCAAAAGGTAAACTATTCTACTGGTAGACAAAAGTGCTGGTGAAACTCAGCGGGTGAGGCAGCATCTATAGAGCGAAGGAAATCAGTCTGAAGAAGGGTGTTGACCCGAAACGTTGCCTATTTCCTTCGCTCCATAGATGCTGAGTTTCTCCAGCATTTTTACCTTCGATTTTCCAGCATCTGCAGTTCCATCTTACTGTTTTACTGTTATTTATAAGCATTTTTAATGTTTACAAATATAATATATTATAATATTTTGCTTAGATGTTATATATATTACATTTATAAGCAATATATATTATGTATGTGTGTGTGTGTGTATATATAGATGTCACATAAGCAATATATTATATGTGTGTATTTTTTTTAACATTTATGAGCAATATATATTATAATTTATTATGTGTGTGTATATATATATATATATTTACATTTATAATCAATATATATTATGTGTATAGATATATATTTACATTTATAAGCATTATATATATCAGATTCAGATTCAGTCTTTATTATCATTGTGCAGTGTACAGTACAGAGACAACGAAATGCAGTTAGCATCTCACCCAGAAGAGCGAACATAGAATAATGGAACAATAAAATATATATATGTAGCAGTACAGGGGGGGGGGGGGGTGACCAAGGTGCAGAGTTAAGTATATATATATTATGGGTGTGGAATTTATATATATATATGTGTGTGTGTATATAATATATAATATAATATAATATATAATATATATATATATAATTTATAAGCCATTGTATTTCCCGTACTCTATTATCTAAGTACCAAATAACATTCTGTTCTATGTTATTTCATGTTTTGATGTTGGTGTTTTTATTTAATCTGTAACATGCCTTTTTGTTTTTAACTGACAGACCTACCTTACTTCAGTTCTATGGTCGGATAAAAATGATGTTCTCGTTTACAGAACGTTTGAAGAGTTTAAGAAATTCCACGTAAGTTTCCCGAAACCAGATAACATTTAGGTGGGCGGGAAGGAACTGCAGATGCTGGTTTATAACCGAAGATAAACGCAAAACGCTGGAGTAGTCTCTCAGGCTGAAGGGGGGTCCCGGCCCGAAACGGCATCTATTCCTTCTCTCCAGAGATGCTGCCTGACCTGTTGAGTTACTCCAGCGTTTTTGTGTCTAACTTTTAATTAGTTGTGCAAAATGTATTTAACGACTGAGTAGAAATCCAGGCAATTTGCACCGTGCGACGCGCATTTACCTATTGGTGCCAACGTCAATTTGTGGAAATATCAACTTGTGTTTAAATCCAGAGATTGGCACAGAGTGCTGGAGTAACTCAGCGGGCCGGGCAGCATCTGTGGAGAAAAAAGGGTGGGTGACGTTTCGGGCCGGGACCATTTCTTCAGACTGAGTTACTCCAGCACTTTGTGCCTATCTTCGGTATATACTGTCATCTGCAGTTCCTTTCGACACACTATTCAAATCCACGTTATTTCTGCGGAAAGGAGGAACTGCAAACGTTGGTTTTCAACGAAAAAGACACAAAGTGCTGGAGTAACTCAGCGGGTCAGGCAGCATCTCTGGAGAACGTGGATATTTGACGTTACAGGTCGAGACCCTTCTTCAGTCTGAAAGGTCCCGGCCATAAATGTCACCTATCCATGTTCTCCAGCGATGCTGCCTGACCCGCTGAGTTACACTAGGACTTTGTGTCTACTTTTTCCTGTTATTTATATTTTGCAAAAATATTTTAACGTAAAAATCCATGTAAATTCTACTGTGCAACATATATTTTCCCATTGATGTGAATATCCATGTTATTTCTATTGTGTAACATGTATCCACATTTATATGAGTGCCCGTGTTATTTAAACTGTGCAAAGTGTATTTACCGATTTTTACTTTTGTTTGAATGGCAGAAAAAAGTAGAAAAGTACTTCCCGTTGGAAGCCGGACGCATTAAGAAGTCTAATCGAGTATTACCCAAATTCGAAGGTAAGATCAAAAAAACTTGTTTATAAAAAATAAAAAAAATCCATAAGATAATCCATTATAGAAACATATAAAATTATAGATGCAGGAAAAATGTTCCCAATGTTGGGCGAGTCCAGAACAAGGGGCCACAGTCTTAGAATAAAGGGGAGGTCATTTAAGACTGAGGTGAGAAAAAACGTTTTCACCCAGAGAGTTGTGAATTTATGGAATTCCCTGCCACAGAGGGCAGTGGAGGCCAAGTCACTGGATGGATTTAAGAGAGAGTTAGATAGAGCTCTAGGGGCTAGTGGCTTTACCTTGCACTAAACGTTATTCCCTTATCGTGTAAATGGCTCGATTGAAATCGTGTATTGTCTTTCTGTTGACTGGATCGCCCGCAACAAAAAGCTTTTCACTGTACCTCGGTACACGTGACAATAAACTAAACTAGGAAAGAAATAATAGGCGAGACACAAAATGCTGGAGTAACTCAGCGGGGCAGGCAGCATCTCTGGAGGGAAGGAATGGGTGACGTTTCGGGTCGAGACCCTTCTTCAGACAAAAGAAAAAAGACTAGTCAATCGTAATTCTTGAGATAAAGGTCAAGTGCTTTGCGTTACTTTTGAGACAAGTCACAGTTGTGAAATGAACGTGAATGTGTTCAGTAATGACACCTGAGCCAAGTATCAGCTAAGTGCACTCACTGTCTGTTGGGGTTCAGATTTTAAGCTCGGAATGTGAAATATCTCATTTGGCCTTGCAGACGTTTCCCTGAAGGAGAGAAGACATTCTAAAGTGAGCAAGTCAATGCTGAGAATGGCAATGCTGGAGAATTATTGTTCGGAGTTGCTGCGATCCTCCGTCACGATCGCCACAGATGAAGGCGTAATGCAATTCTTCCTGCCGACCGACAAGGACTTGACCCCGTCCACACCCAAGGACAGGTACGTACGACCCAAACGTTTGGAGTATTGCACGCTGTTACAAGTTCATTCCAAGAGTTCTCCCGAGTTTGCCCTGATTCGAACTTGGACATTTACAGTAATGGCCACTCGTCAGTACTCGGGGCTCTCGTGGACATTTTTCATCCTGTTGAAAAATCATCACGAGTCTTCCCGTGCTTACCTGCCGTTAGCGAGTTTTCCCGAGTACCTGCCGTTAGCGCTAAGAGACATCCCCGAGCTCCGACGTACCCGCTACGTTCATTCTCCATGCTTACCACGAGTTTGATATTTTTTTTAAACTCGGGAGAGCTCTTGGAATGAACTCACACCGTGGGATAGGGCTACAAAACGGGCGTTTTGCCTGGTTCCGTGGATGGATGCCTTTCAATATTTTTCTCCATGTAGTGTCATCATCATGCCGTCTGCATTCGGGAGAAAGAAAAGTACGTGGAGACGCACAGATGGCAGCGGTCTCCAAAACATCACACAGCCGGTGGCCCTCGAATACTACAAATGCATTGCCACTTACGAAGGGAAAGACACCAAGAACAAGCCCTTCAAGGTGATGGAGAGCGAAACCGTTGATGTCATTAACAAGAACACATCAGGTACGTTTTTGAAACCAACAGATCTGCTACCCTCCTGATTAAATATTACTGATTGTATGCTGTCTCGTCACCTTCCCCCTGGGGTCAAGGAAAGAGCGTTCACGTCGCGGCCCTGTTTCCACCAATCTTCCCACCACCACGCACAAGAAGCGACAAGACAGACACCATTGTATGCAGATGCCAACAAATGCCTTCAGCTCTGGCTGAACAACTTCTAATCTTGTGTGTGGACTCGATAAAAAATAAGCGTTACCTTCCCCCTCAGCTAACAATGAACCATTCTACATTTCCCCAGCACCATCTGCTTTGATCTGTTGTTTTCACACCTTACCCGTCCATATCTCTAGGCTCCCTCTCCCCTGACTTCAGTCTGAAGAAGGGTCTCGACGCGAAATGTCACCAAAGTTTCCTTCTCTCCAGAGATGCTGCCTGTCCCGCTGAGTTACTTACTCCAGCATTTTGTGTCTATCTTCGGGGGTAAACCAGCATCTGCAGTTCCTTCCGACACTGTCAGAACTTTCTCCCCAGGGTGGAAATGTTCAACACTAGAGGGCATAGCTGAAGGTGAGAGGAGGAAAGTTTAATGGGGATGTGCAGGGGCAAGTTAGTTTCAGAGAGTGGTGGGAGTCTGGAACACATTGCCCTGCGGTTGAGCTTGTCATGTGTACACACACACACACACATACAGTGAGGTGCAATGGAAAAACTTGCTAGCAGCAACATCACGGCCACATTGACCTAGACAAATAAACACAAATTATACATGTTACACATCATTTTCTGCACATTTCTAAAAAAAAAAAAACTGATATATATATACCAACAAGGCAGACAAGAGATAGACACAAAATGCTGGAGTAACTCGGCGGGTCAGGCAGCATCTCTGGAGTAAATGGATAGGTGACATTTTGGGTCAGCAGTTAATGCTGTAAGTTTGATCAGAATAAACAAACTATGGAAATATTCAGCAGGTCAGGCAGCGCTTGCGGAGAGAAACGGAGTCAATGGTTTAGGTCAGTGGCCATTCATCAGAGTCTGAAGAAGGGTCTCGACCTGAAACGTTGCATATACCTTTTCTCCAGAGATGCTGCCCGACCCACTGAGTTACTCCAGCTCCTTGTGTCCATCCCACGAACTCTGTTTCTCCCTCTGCGGATAATTCCACACCTCCAGCATTTGGTGGTTTTGGATGGGAATACATATTTGATATGGACGCTGACCAAGACTCTTTGCTCTCACTGTTTCTTTAGGCTGGTGGCTTGTGGAGAATGAAAGGAAGCAGGTCGCCTGGTTTCCAGCTCCGTATCTCAGGAAGTCTCTCACTTCTACCCTGTCTAGAACATCTGATACCGAAATCAATGGTAAGTTGAATATGTCCAAGCTCCATCTTAAATCACAGTATCGCACACAAAGTATAATTCTCAGAGCGGCAAAATTAGGGATAAAATTAGCAGTGGTAAAGGACTGAATACACATAATGTGACGGCAAGTTCCTAAAGGGCCTGTCCCACTGTACGAGGTAATTCAAGAGTTCTCCCGAGTTTCCCCTGATTCGAACTCGGAGAATTACAGTAATAGCCGTTCGTAGGTACTCGGGACTCTCGTGGACATTTTTCACAGTGCTGAGAAAACTTTGCGAGTTACCGCGTTTCCCGAGTACCTGCCGTTAGCGTTACGAGCCGCTACGAGACATCCACGAGCTCCGACGTAGCCGCTACGTACATTCTACGTACTTACCACGAGTTTGATTTTTTTTAAACTCGGGAGAGCTCTTGAATTACCTCGTACAGTGGGACAGGCCCTTAACTTTCCACTGTCCAACTTTTAATTGCTATTACTGCTCGTGAATATCCGAGTGAAAGAATTTACACAGTCGCTGATGGTAAAAACAAAATCTTCCAGTCATTATTTCCAGTTGTTTATTATTGGTCCTTTATTGAAGTAGTAATACAGATAACAGATGAATATATCCAATTCTCTTCATTCTTATACAAGCTGTAACTTTTCGTTACTAACTGTGTTGTGTGGTAAGAACTGTTGCCTCTTCAATCCCCGAGGCTAATCTGATCTGACCTCTCCCTGTGGCTTCGCTCACCTCCTCAGATGTAGACACGCTAATCTACGTATCAAAATCGCTCCCCCAAGCAGACAAAAAAATACAGCTAGAAATATCTATACAAAATACTATAATATACTAACAGTTACTAACTTAAGCATGAATGGCTCCTACACATGATTAATATGCAATCTCGGCAGCATAATGTCAGGGTTTGGACACGCTAGAGGCAGGAAACATGTTCCCGATGTTGGGGGAGTCCAGAACCAGGAGCCACAGTTTAAGAATAAGGGGTAAGCCATTTAGAACGGAGACGAGGAAACACTTTTTCACACTGAGAGTTGTGAGTCTGCGAAGTTTTCTGCCTCAGAGGGCGATGGAGGCCGGTTCTCTGGATACTTTCAAGAGAGAGCTAGATGGGGCTCGTAAAGATATCGGAGTCAGGGGATATGGGGAGAAGGCAGGAACGGGGTATTGATTGGGGATGATCAGCCATGATCACATTGAATGGTGGTGCTGGCTCCAAGGGCCGAATGGCCTCCTCCTGCACCTATTGTCTATTGTCTGTTAAACCTTGTGAACATTACTAATTCAGACTGAATTTACCAAATAACTTTTTACATTGTTTTCCATATTTTAAAGATGTTATCTTTAAAGCACTTGGATTGTCTGAAACCTCTTTAATTTCTAATTCAGTATATACTAGACAACATTTTACATTGTTTTGCATATTTCAAAGATGTTATCATTTAAAGCACTTGGATAGATTGATACACACTTTAATCTCCTCTCCTCAATCATCTCTTGTTTATATTTTCCAATACTAGCCACTGTCTTTGGGCTATGAAAGTAGGAAAATTATTCAATTCCAATCTTCTGTTTAAAAGCTGTATTCAAACAACAAGAAAACGCAAGAACGAGAAACATTTTTTATGAATGCATTTTGCAAAGTTAAACCACGTTCATTTCTGTGGGATTCTCAATATCGATCACGTTCTGGCAAAGTATCTTAAAGTTACCAGTTTTCTTTTCCTGTCACCTTTTTATAAGTGAAATTCAGGAAAGCTTGTTTTCTTGTTCTTATTTTAAAGCAGATTAAATAATTTTGTATTAGATTTCAATTCGTCATTGAGTAATATTGAATATAATTTTGGTCCACTTTTTTATCCTCTAGTTTCCTCTTTAGAGTCTCAGTATTACGCTGCCAAAGACTATCGAGCAACAGATGATGATGAACTATCACTGCAAGTTGGAATCATGGTTGAAGTCTTGAGAAAATCCATTGATGGGTGGTGGCTAGCCAGGTTAGTTCTAGTTTATCGTTAAACAATTGTTCTTGAGGAATAGTGTCTGGTAATAAATGGTGAATTGCATCTAATTTACAACCCATTTGAATTTATTATTTTTTTTTTGTGAAAATGATTTATTCAATGACACAAGTGATTGTGTATCCGTCAGAAAGTATTATATCTTAGTAACTAAACTGAATAGGGTTATGATAAACGTATTTGAGTTTTTTTTAATAATGGCATCCAAATGTAGCTAAAGTCTTTGAATTTGCGTGAAAGATACATTTTCTAGATGCGCTGGGATGCATCCTCGGTGATGTGACCTGGGATCATCGGGTGTTTCGGGTCTCACAACATCAGACACTATCTTGCTCAGGTGACCCAGCCGGGGTTGATCAAGCCCTGACTTGTTTCCCAGCAGCAACCGCCCACGGATCAGCCCTCTTAATCCAACGCCACCTAGTGGCTTTCTCTGCGGCTTCGCTTGCGGATTGAATGGCCCTCTTCTTTGCCAGCCCCGTGATGCCCAACTGATTGAGGACTTTGCATAGTGAGCGCCCTGCAAAGCCTACAGCCCACCTCTATGGGCTCATAGTATGTCTTCCAGCCTCTGTCCTGGCACATCTTCACCCATTTAAATTTGTATCACCGTAGAATAGCATTTTAAGAACATAGAACAGTTAACATTCCCGCCCTTTGGCTCACAATGTCAGCGTGGAACATGATGCTGAGCCCAACTCTTATCTGCTTTCTACTAATCCATATCACTCCATTCCCTGCATGTCCGTGTGCCTATCCAAAAGTCTCTTAAATGCCACTATCGTATCTGCTTCAACTACGATCCCTGGCAGCACGTTCCAGGCACCCACCTGTAAAATAAAACTGGCCCCGCACATCTCCTTTAAACTTTGCCCCTCGTAGAAACATAGAAAATAGGTGCAGGAGTAGGCCATTCGGCCCTTCGAGCCAGCACCGCCATTCAATATGATCATGGCTGATCATCCAAAATCAGTACCCCGTTCCTGCGTTCTCCCCATTTCCCTTGATTCCGTTAGCCCTAAGAGCTAAATCCAACTCTCTTGAAAACATCCAGTGAATTGGCCTCCACTGCCCTTCTGTGGCAGAGAATTCCACAGATTCACTACTCTCTGGGTGAGAAAGTTTTTCCTCATCTCAGTCCTAAATGGCCAACCCCTTATTGTTAAACCGTGACCCCTGGTTCTGTACTTTCCCCCCCCCCCCCCCCCCAACATCGGGAACATTTTTCCTGCATCTAGCCTGTCCAATCCCTGAAGAATGTTATATGTTTCTTTAAGATAACCTCTCATCCTTCGAAATTCCAGTGAATATAAGCCCTGTCGATCCATTCTTTCATCATATGACAGTTACCTTGGCTGTGCCCACTGGTTGATTTTCTAATCTCGAGAAAAATGTTTGTGCCGTCTAGCTATGCCTCTCGTAATTTAAAAAATACATTTATCTTTGTCTCATTTGTAATATCTGAAAGTGCTTCATAGTCAATGCTTTAAAACTGTAGTACCTATTGATCATAGAGAGGTGTATAAATTCATGAAGGGAATTGATAGCGTGACTGCACAAGGTAGAGAAAAAAAAAAAACCAGAGGAATATGTTTAAGGTGAGGGGGTGAAAGATTTAATTGGAACCTGAGGGGCTACTTTTTCACTCGGAGTGTGGTTGGTTATATGAAATGAACTGCCAGAGGAGGTAGTTAAGGCAGGTACTATCACAAAATGTAAGACATTTGGACAGGTACATATGAAAGATTTGGAGGGATATGGACCAAATGCAGGCAAATGGGACTATGTAACATGGGGCATCTTGGTTGGCATGGACCAGTTGGGCTGAAGGGCCTGTTTCCATGCTGTATCACTCTTAGTCTATTTACAGTATCAAACTTCAATCTTAAGAGCAACTTCATGATGTCAAGTTCTAGCTAAATGGGAAGCTACATCAGAGCTTTTGGGTGCTAAGAGAAATTCTAAACGTACTTTATTTAGTATCGGTAACTAAGAGGGCTAACATTAGTGATCTTTTTAATTGATTCGACAGCTACAACGGAGAATGCGGATACGTCCCGTCAGTCTATCTCCAGCCCTACAGAAACCCACATTCAAAATTCCAGCTCCTCAACAACAGCTCCAGCCCGAACCTCGCCCGTCCAGTCAAGGATGCACATCATCGATTGAGCAACGTAGATCAGACCAACCATAACGATTATTCATCTACCAAGCCGACCAGAAAACAATTGGAGAGGCAACGATCTAAATCTGTCAACTGTTTGTCTGACGAGAACCGGTCTCAAATGGTGTCTCCGTTTTTCCACTTGGACCAGAGGGCGAGTCTGAGTGACGATGCTAGTAGTTTCACTGTAAGCTCGGCCAAGTCGAGTTCATCAGTGGACAGCTGCTCGGATGGCTTAAACACCTCCCAAGGCTCTGATGGGGTGTTTGAGAGGAATGACTTTCTGTCCCCTCCTCAAAGCGCGTCCAAAAATCTAAACTCTTCCTTCGAGAAACAGATGGAATTGAGTCCCGACCCTGAGATTTCCCCGGGTGAGAACATTTCGGAAGCAAGTCTGGTGCCCAAGATACCTCCCAGGCCACAGCGAGATGAATTATTGATGAGATGTACGACCTTGACCAAGAACATGGTTTTGAAATCTCACAATTATTTTGGCTTTAAACATTCTGAAATGTTTTAGCGTGGCGTAGTTTGCCCTGAAAAAAAGCTCATTGAGAATACCAGTGGGAAAGTAAATTGTTTTTATTCAAACAATATTTAACCTCAACAGTATGCAGAACCTGCAGTTTTTGTTTATGCATTAGAAAACAAAATGGTGGTGATATTTTTTCCACCCCATTATCTTACTGGCTTGAAAATTTGTTATAGTTGGTGTCCAATTATTATTCAAAGGAGTTAATATTTCAGTCCTTGAATTGAGTTCTCAAAGAATTGCCATATTGTTTGGCAAAGTTTTTCAAATGCATTGCAGTCTTTATCTTGAATAGTGGTGTTAAAAATACTAGTGTAATTTCATTGAATATTATTGGTATGTATCTCTAGAAAGTCACAATGAATTGAACAAAGAAATGAATTTCAGTATATTGATCGCAAATACTACATGCAAATAATTGTAAATTATTTAATTAATGCAGAGATTTAGACAGTATTAGTTATTAAGTTAATTCTGATATTAATCTGAGATGTCGTGATTAAAATTTGAGATTCAAAAAAACCTGTAAACATTCAGCAGGTCGGGCAGCATCTGTGGAAAGGGAAACAGAGTTGGTAAAAAGCACTTTGTAGTATTTCCGTGCGGTGGGGTGGGGGGGGGGGGGGGGGTAGCTAGTGTGTGAAGAAAAACAATACTGAAATATATACCTGTACATTATGTTGAATTAACTGATGAATTACAATTTGAATATATTGTATTTTCCACAATGGAATAAGTTCTGTTTTATTACCTGTCACCTGCTTATATTAAGACTTAACTGTAGCGAATAAGTGTTTCCTAGCGAATGCTATCCCCTACTTTTAGGTACTGGTGTTCCAGTTTAGTTGCTTTTTATCGTTGTCAATATTTGAAAATAACGATGTACTTTGTATTGTCAAAATTTAATAAACTTTTAGACGTATCCACTCTATGTTAAAACATTTCATTTATTTATTGCGTGAATGAATTTGTGTTGTGTTTATCTTGGAGAAGCAGAATGATACTTTATGTACCCCCCAAAAAAAGTGCACGTCTTTGGAATTTGGGAGGAAATCCCGCGGTCACATGGAGAACGTGGACTCAGTAGTCAGCACCCTCAGTCGGGATCGAATCCGGTGTAAGGCAGCAGCTGTACCACTGTGCTGCCCGCTCTGCCAATGTGCATCATGTTTACTTCTTGACCGATGCGCCCAGGCTCGCTTCCCTGGCTATGAATCTCAATCGTGGAGTGTATTGCATTCTAATAGTGTTTGACTACCGCTGGTCACTGGTGCACTGGGGTGGGAGATTGCAGCCTTCACGTGGTCCACCCTGTTTCGACAAATGCAATCAACCCGACGTGCACAAACAAATAGATGTAGTGTTTTGTCGACAACTTTAGGCTGTGCACGCCATATGCAAGAAGAAGACTTGAGCACGCCGAAAAGCCCTTCGACCCACCAAGTCCATGCCAACTAGCGATCCCCGCACACTAACACTACCCTACACACACACTAAATAAAATTTACAATTTTACCAACGCCAATGGCCTGGTCGCAGGGAGAACGTACAAACTCTGTACAGACAGCACCCGTAGTCAGGATCGAACCAGGGTCTCTGGCGCTGTGAGGCACCAACTCTACTGCTGCGCCACTGTGCCGCTTCTTTGGGGCTTTTTGTTATTTTATAAATTTAAAATTGTGCTGATTAAATAAATCCATTTAATTCATATATACACTTGGTTCCAGTCTGAAAATCCATTCGCTGTTAAGTCTTTTGCCTGTGACTTACCCAATGCACAATCTATACTTCCTGGCAGACAGCACAGATTACAAGCCTATTATGTGGCACCTCGTCAAATACCCTTCAGATTGGGGATGATCAGCCACGATCTCAGTGAATGGCGGTGCTGGCTCGAAGGGCCGAATGGCCTACTCCTGCACCTATTGTCTATTAATTATTAGTTACCACATCAACCACATTTCCATCATTAATTCGCTCCATTACTCCATCAAAAGTCACGTTAATTAACCATGATTGCCTTTTCACAAATCAATGTCGATTTTCTCCAATAGCTGCATACTTGTCTCGGTTTTTGCAAATCCTGTCTCTGACTATTGTTTACAGAAAATAAGTTCCAGGAGCAGAATTAGGCTATTTGGCCCACCAAGTCCACTCTGCCATTCAATCATGGCTGATCTATATTTTCCTCTCAACCCCATTCTCCTGCTTTCTCCCTGACACTAATATTAATCAAGAATCTGTTCATCTCCCCCTTAAAAATATTAATTGACTTCACCGCCACAACTTTGAGGCAATGAATTCCACAGATTCACCACCATCTGACTAAAGAAATTCCTCATCTCCCTCCTAAAGGTACTTCCTTTCATCCTGAGGCTATGGCCTCTGATCCAAGACTCTCCCATTAGTGGAAACATCCTCTCCACATCCACTCTATCCTGGCCTTTCAGAATTCAGTAAGTTTCAATGGGGGTGCCCCCTCAACCTTTTAAACTGCAGCGAGCATAGGCCTAGTGCCGTCAAATCATATGTTAAGCTGCTCTGAACCCTCTCCAATGCCAGCACATCCTTCCTCAGAGATGGGGGCCCAAAGTGCTCACAATACTCCAAATGCAGTCTGGCCAGTGCCTTATAAAGCCTCAGCATCACATCCCTGGTTTTATAGTCTAGTCTGTACATTGGCACTATCCTACGCAATAGGGACACCGACAATATACTTTTTTTTTTACCGAAGCCAATTAACCTACGTCTTTAGAATGTGGGACGAAACCGGAGCACCTGGAGGAAACCCACGCGGTCACAGCGAGAATGTACAAACAGCACACTTAGTCAGGATCGAACCCAATCTACCGCTGTAAGGCAGCAGCTCTACCGCTGAGCCACCGAGCTGCCCTATTAATTAATTAAAAGGTACATTTCCATCGTTAGTGCAAGTCTCATTTCTTCTGTACAGACAAAAATGTTAAACATATCTAGCAAGTTAAAACAATAAATTAACAGATTGAGCAAGTTATGTGCAAATTATCTGCCACCTACGTAGAGGTCTAAGTGACTCAGCCCATTGCTTTATTGACACGGTCAGCTCAGGAATAGATTTTATTGTTCAGACTGAGCTAAAGATAACAGCCAAATGACAAAGAGAGTATTTTCAAAAATGAAACATTAACCAAGTGAAGTCTTATCATTGTCGTGATCTCATCTTAAAAGTATGCATTCAACCGAGTCAGCTTTGTGACATTATTTGTGGCTGAATGGTTACTTTTGACGGTTACTGAGTACTACTACTACTACTACTTAATTCCAAGAAAAAGTCACACTTGCAGAGCAGAAAAACGGCAAAATATCTTTAATTTCTATTCATCTGGGATCATCCTCCATTATTGTTTCGTACAATTGGGATCCACATGTCTTCCTGGGGGCAACTTGATGCAAGCCAATTGATGTTAAAACACCAAAGATAGGCACAGAGTGCTGGGGTAACTCAGTGGGTCAGGCAGCAATTCTGGAGACAAAGGATGGGTGATGTTTTGGATCGGGACAATAGACAATAGGTGCAGGAGTAGGCCATTCGGCCCTTCGAGCCAGCACCGCCATTCAATGTGAACATGGCTGATCATCCCCAATCAGTACCCCGTTCCTGCCTTTTCCCCATATCCCCTGACTCCGCTATCTTTAAGAGCCCTATCCGGCTCTCTCTTGAAAGCATCCAGAGAAACATAGAAAATAGGCGCAGGAGTAGGCCATTCGGCCCTTCGAGCCTGCACCGCCATTCAATATGATCATGGCTGATCATTCAACTCAGTATCCTGTACCTGCCTTCTCTCCATACCCCCTGAACCCTTTAGCCACAAGGGCCACATCTAACACCCTCTTAAATATAGCCAATGAACTGGCCTCAACTACATTCTGTGGCAACCTGCTTCCACCGCCCTCTGAGGCAGAGAATTCCACACTCACAACTCTCTGTGAGAAAAAGTGTTTTCTCGTCTCCGTTCTAAATGGCTTACACTGTGGCCCCTGGTTCTGGACTCCCCCAACATCGAGACCCTTCTTCGCACTGAAAATAGGGTGTTTGAATTTCAGTTTATTGAAAACGGTATCTGTCAACTTGCAGGAATAACCGCTCAACTGATGACTGACAGAACGTTAAAATCTCCATCTCAACAGAATATCAAGATTATTCAGCTCAAATTGATGACTCACTTGTGGCCCAAGGGAAAGGAAAGTTTTGCTAACCTGAAGATAAGACTTAAGAGAAAATAGCCAGGAGGAACTAAGTTGTTCACTTCTGGAAAATGCCAAGTGCAGCAGCTTTATATCAAGTGAGGAGGAGATTCACTGCGATGGATGTTTGTGTAAATTATGTTGTGTCTTGGTTCTTTTTCTTGTGTGTATAACTGCAGAAACCAAATTTCGTTTGAACCTCAAGAGGTTCAAATGATAACAAATAAATTGTACTGTATTGTATTCATTAATTTAGAAGCATTTAACATTGCACCAAGTCCTAGGTACAAAACATACTGAAAATTTCAATGATGACAATACACGAAGAAAAAATTAAATTGTCCTTTTTATTATCACTGATATTAAAATGAGCAGTTAGCGTTTATAGTGTGAAAACCAATGTTTTACGCAATGGTGTTCATCAAGATATCACCTTTAAAAAAGATGGAAACTTTATTGTAAATTTGTGGTCTGAAAGTATAAAATTGGAATTGCCATTTTTGAAGCAACATCAGGGGTCATGGGGAGAAGGCAGGAGAATGGGGTTGAAGGGGAGAGTTAGATCAGCCATGATTGATTGCCGGAGTAGACTTGATGGGCTGAATGGCCTAATTCATAGACATATTCTGTTGTGCTGCTGCAAGAATTTCATTGTTCTTATCTGGGACTATTAGACAATGAAACATTATTGGCTCTTTAATTCTGCTCCCATCACTTCTGAACTTATTTTCCCCAGAGAGGAAAGGAACTCATGAATTATATGGCTTACAGCTCCCAATGCCTGGTATTAAGCATCAAAGTTAGGACCAATTGCAAATCAGTTCATATGCAGAGAGTTTACAGCACATCCTGAAGACTGCAGCCTTTCGGAAGACTTGACAAAGCGTCATTTCATTTTGAGAGACTTTGATATATTTTTGATGCGAAGTTGGTTTGGTTTCACTTTTTCCACAATTGTCTTTTCCATCTGATCCCCAGCATCCTCGTCTTCCTCCGAGCCACTCGTATGTTCTAACTGTGGCTCCAAATTCTCTTTGAAGAACTCCCCAGCTGCATGGAGACGCATCTGTTTGTTGCAACTTCCTTCGCCTGATGCAATGGAGTCGCTATCGTAACCTTCACTTTCTTCAGACTCGCTGTCGTTGATTTTTTGTGTAATCATCGCACTTTTGTTCCAAGGAGCTGTTCTGTCCATTGGCGTTGATGGCTCTATCTCCATTTCTTCAGTCTGTAGGTCAGGATCACTAAACGAATCGTAGACGGAAGTATGTAAAATGATGTGGGGTATAGATAGGGTACACACACCACATATACCACACACACTACACACACCACCCATACACACACACACACACCACCCACACACACACACACACACTACACAGACAGACACCCACACAAACACCCACACAGACACACACACACACACACACACACACACACACACACACACACACACCACCCACACACAACCACACACACACACACACACACACCACCCACACACACACACACACACCACCCACACACAACCACACACACACCCCCACACACACACACACACCACCCACACACACACACCCACACACCACACACACACCCACACACACACACACCCACACACCACACACACACCCACACACACACAACCACACACCACACACACACACACACCACACACACCCACACCACACACACTACACAGACAGACACCCACACAGACAGACACCCACACAGACAGACACCCACACAGACAGACACCCACACAGACAGACACCCACACAGACAGACACCCACACAGACAGACACCCACACAGACAGACACCCAGACAGACAGACACCCAGACAGACAGACAGACAGACAGACAGACAGACAGTCAGACACAGACAGACAGACAGACAGACAGACAGACAGACAGACAGACAGGGTGGAGAGTGGTGAGGCAGATACAACAGCAGTATTTAAGAGATTTTTGGACAGGCACACATAAACGCAGAGATTGGAGGGATATGGATTATGTCAATCAATCAATCAAGCACTTTATTCATCCCCGAGGGGCAATTTAAAGGGGGCATTACAGTAGCTTTTTAAAAAAAAGAAAGGGACACAATCAACGAAGAGACAAACAATTCAAAGCTACTCTCTGCACCAACCGGTCGACCGCACGAGCAGTGACCCGGCAAGGATTGGGTTGTCAGCAGCGATACAATAATAAAGAACACACAAAAATGTAACACAAACATCCACCACAGCATTCATCACTGTGGTGGAAGGCACAAAAATTTGGCCAGTCCTCCTCCATTTCCCCCCCGCGGACAGGACCAAGGTGCAGAGTTAAGTATATATATATTATGGGTGTGGAATTTATATATATATGTGTGCGTGTGTATATGCGTATATAATATATAATATAATATAATAAGCCATCTCTGTGTGAAAAAGTGCTTCCTCATATCCATTCTAAATGGCTTACCCCTTATTCTTAAACTGTGGCCCCTGGTTCTGGACTCCCCGAACATTGGGAACATGTTTCCTGTCTCTAGCGTGTCCAAACCCCTGAATATGTTTTCAATATGGACCAAACGCAGGCAGGTGGGACTAGTGTAGATGGGACATATTGACCGGTGTGGGCTCGTTTGGGCCGAATGGCCTGTTTTCACTCTCTATGTGTAAGAAAGAACAGCAGATGCCGGTTTAAATCGAAATGCCGGAGTAACTCAGCGGGACAGGCAGCATCTCTGGAGAAAAGGAATGGGCGACGTTTCGGGTCGAGACTGAAGAAGGGTCTCCTTCCCGCTGAGTTACTCCAGGTGTGTGTGTGTGTGTGTGTGTGTGTGTGTGTGTGTGTGTGTGTGTGTGAGTGTGTGTGTGTGTGTGTGTGTGTGTGTGTGTGTGTGTGTGTGTCCGTCCACACTCTATGACTGACTGTAGAATTCTAAGCGGAAATGAACAACATACCCGGAATATTATGATGCGAGCCGTTTGCCCAAGTTACATCAACGGTGGAATTCCCAGCAGGCTAACGTGGAATGTGTTTTTCACTATGTGCCCGCAGCGGCGGGAGCGGCTCTGCAAGTTCATCTCTGGCTGAGACCGAGAATGTTGTGTACAGAAGCGTCACTGGCGAGCGGACGGACAGGTGGGGCGGGCAGGTCCTATAAAAACAACGCGCTCATCACTTTAGCGAGCAGAGAGAGACTCAGGTACACTGCGCTCCACTTCACAGCTCTGCGGAAAGACAGCAAAACACAGCCAGCGAAAATGAACCCGAGATATCTACTCAACGTCCGGATTATTGGATTAATGCAACACAAAAAGCAAAAGGTAAACTATTCTACTGGTAGACAAAAGTGCTGGTGAAACTCAGCGGGTGAGGCAGCATCTATAGAGCGAAGGAAATCAGTCTGAAGAAGGGTGTTGACCCGAAACGTTGCCTATTTCCTTCGTTCCATAGATGCTGAGTTTCTCCAGCATTTTTGTCTACCTTCGATTTTCCAGCATCTGCAGTTCCATCTTACTGTTTTACTGTTATTTATAAGCATTTTTAATGTTTACAAATATAATATATTATAATATTTTGCTTAGATGTTATATATATTACATTTATAAGCAATATATATTATGTATGTGTGTGTGTATATATATAGATGTCACATAAGCAATATATTATATGTGTGTATTTTTTTTAACATTTATGAGCAATATATATTATAATTTATTATGTGTGTGTATATATATATATATTTACATTTATAATCAATATATATTATGTATATAGATATATATTTACATTTATAAGCATTATATATATATATCAGATTCAGATTCAGTCTTTATTATCATTGTGCAGTGTACAGTACAGAGACAACTAAATGCAGTTAGCATCTCACCCAGAAGAGCGAACATAGAATAATGGAACAGTAAAATATATATATGTAGCAGTACAGGGGGGGGGGGGTGACCAAGGTGCAGAGTTAAGTATATATATATTATGGGTGTGGAATTTATATATATATGTGTGTGTATATGTGTATATAATATATAATATAATATAATATATAATAAATATATATAATTTATAAGCCATTGTATTTCCCGTACTCTATTATCTAAGTACCAAATAACATTCTGTTCTATGTTATTTCATGTTTTGATGTTGGTGTTTTTATTTAATCTGTAACATGCCTTTTTGTTTTTAACTGACAGACCTACCTTACTTCAGTTCTATGGTCGGATAAAAATGATGTTCTCGTTTACAGAACGTTTGAAGAGTTTAAGAAATTCCACGTAAGTTTCCCGAAACCAGATAACATTTAGGTGGGCGGGAAGGAACTGCAGATGCTGGTTTATAACCGAAGATAAACGCAAAACGCTGGAGTAGTCTCTCAGGCTGAAGGGGGGTCCCGGCCCGAAACGGCATCTATTCCTTCTCTCCAGAGATGCTGCCTGACCTGTTGAGTTACTCCAGCGTTTTTGTGTCTAACTTTTAATTAGTTGTGCAAAATGTATTTAACGACTGAGTAGAGATCCAGGCAATTTGCACCGTGCGACGCGCATTTACCTATTGGTGCCAACGTCAATTTGTGGAAATATCAACTTGTGTTTAAATCCAGAGATTGGCACAGAGTGCTGGAGTAACTCAGCGGGCCGGGCAGCATCTGTGGAGAAAAAAGGGTGGGTGACGTTTCGGGCCGGGACCATTTCTTCAGACTGAGTTACTCCAGCACTTTGTGCCTATCTTCGGTATATACTGTCATCTGCAGTTCCTTTCGACACACTGTTCAAATCCACGTTATTTCTGCGGAAAGGAGGAACTGCAAACGTTGGTTTTCAACGAAAAAGACACAAAGTGCTGGAGTAACTCAGCGGGTCAGGCAGCATCTCTGGAGAACGTGGATATTTGACGTTACAGGTCGAGACCCTTCTTCAGTCTGAAAGGTCCCGGCCATAAATGTCACCTATCCATGTTCTCCAGCGATGCTGCCTGACCCGCTGAGTTACACTAGGACTTTGTGTCTACTTTTTCCTGTTATTTATATTTTGCAAAAATATTTTTACGTAAAAATCCATGTAAATTCTACTGTGCAACATATATTTTCCCATTGATGTGAATATCCATGTTATTTCTATTGTGTAACATGTATCCACATTTATATGAGTGCCCGTGTTATTTAAACTGTGCAAAGTGTATTTACCGATTTTTACTTTTGTTTGAATGGCAGAAAAAAGTAGAAAAGTACTTCCCGTTGGAAGCCGGACGCATTAAGAAGTCTAATCGAGTATTACCCAAATTCGAAGGTAAGATCAAAAAAACTTGTTTATAAAAAATAAAAAAAATCCATAAGATAATCCATTATAGAAACATATAAAATTATAGATGCAGGAAAAATGTTCCCAATGTTGGGCGAGTCCAGAACCAGGGGCCACAGTCTTAGAATAAAGGGGAGGTCATTTAAGACTGAGGTGAGAAAAAACGTTTTCACCCAGAGAGTTGTGAATTTATGGAATTCCCTGCCACAGAGGGCAGTGGAGGCCAAGTCACTGGATGGATTTAAGAGAGAGTTAGATAGAGCTCTAGGGGCTAGTGGAGTCAAGGGATATGGGGAGAAGGCAGGCACGGGTTATTGATAGGTGGACGATCAGCCATGATCACAATGAATGGCAGTGCTGGCTCGAAGGGCCGAATGGCCTCCTCCTGCACCTATTTTCTATGTTTCTATGTTTCTATGGCACAGCGGTAGAGCTGCTGCCTCACAGCGCCAGAGACCCCGGTTCCACCCTGACTTCAGGTGCTGTCTATGTGCAGTTTGCATGTTTTCCCAGTGCCCGCGTGGGTTTCCTCCGGGTGCTCTGGTCTCCTCCTGCATCTCAAAGACGTGTGGATTTGTAGGTTATTTAAGAAGGAACTGCAGATGCTGGAAAATCGAAGGTAGACAAAAAAAATCCTGGAGAAACTCAGCTGGTGAGGCAGCATCCATGGAGCGAAGGAAATAGGCAACGTTTTGGGTCGAAACGTTGCCTATTTCCTTCGCTCCGTGGATGCTGCCTCATCAGTTGAGTTTCTCCAGCAATTTTGTGTCTATCTTGGATTTGCAGGTTAATTGGCCATCTGTAAATTACTCCTAATATGAAGGGAGTGCATGAGAAAGCGCGACAACTTAGAACTAGTGTGATGGATAGTCCACGTGGTTTCAGTGGGCTGAAGGGCCTGTTTCCATGCTGTATCCCTAAACTAACTAAACAATGGAATTTGCGTTGTGTGGGAAGGAACTGCAGATGCGGGTTTACACCGAAGCTGGATGCAAAAAGCTGGAGTAACTCAACGGGTCAGACAGCATCTGTAGTTGGATCCTTGACCAGACTTTGCTGGCTTTACCTTGCACTAAACGTTATTCCCTTATCGTGTAAATGGCTCGATTGAAATCGTGTATTGTCTTTCTGTTGACTGGATAGCCCGCAACAAAAAGCTTTTCACTGTACCTCGGTACACGTGACAATAAACTAAACTAGGAAAGAAATAATAGGCGATAGACACAAAATGCTGGAGTAACTCAGCGGGGCAGGCAGCATCTCTGGAGGGAAGGAATGGGTGACGTTTCGGGTCGAGACCCTTCTTCAGACAAAAGAAAAAAGACTAGTCAATCGTAATTCTTGAGATAAAGGTCAAGTGCTTTGCGTTACTTTTGAGACAAGTCACAGTTGTGAAATGAACGTGAATGTGTTCAGTAATGACGCCTGAGCCAAGTATCAGCTAAGTGCACTCGCTGTCTGTTGGGGTTCAGATTTTAAGCTCGGAATGTGAAATATCTCATTTGGCCTTGCAGACGTTTCCCTGAAGGAGAGAAGACATTCTAAAGTGAGCAAGTCAATGCTGAGAATGGCAATGCTGGAGAATTATTGTTCGGAGTTGCTGCGATCCTCCGTCACGATCGCCACAGATGAAGGCGTAATGCAATTCTTCCTGCCGACCGACAAGGACTTGACCCCGTCCACACCCAAGGACAGGTACGTACGACCCAAACGTTTGGAGTATTGCACGCTGTTACAAGTTCATTCCAAGAGTTCTCCCGAGTTTGCCCTGATTCGAACTCGGACATTTACAGTAATGGCCACTCGTCGGTACTCGTCGGTACTCGGGGCTCTCGTGGACATTTTTCATCCTGTTAGCGAGTCTTCCCGAGTACCTGCCGTTAGCGCTAAGAGACATCCCCGAGCTCCGACGTACCCGCTACGTTCATTCTCCGTGCTTACCACGAGTTTGATATATTTTTTTAAACTCGGGAGAGCTCTTGGAATGAACTCACACCGTGGGACAGGGCTACAAAACGGGCGTTTTGCCTGGTTCCGTGGATGGATGCCTTTCAATATTTTTCTCCATGTAGTGTCATCATCATGCCGTCTGCATTCGGGAGAAAGAAAAGTACGTGGAGACGCACAGATGGCAGCGGTCTCCAAAACATCACACAGCCGGTGGCCCTCGAATACTACAAATGCATTGCCACTTACGAAGGGAAAGACACCAAGAACAAGCCCTTCAAGGTGATGGAGAGCGAAACCGTTGATGTCATTAACAAGAACACATCAGGTACGTTTTTGAAACCAACAGATCTGCTCCCCTCCTGATTAAATATTACTGATTGTATGCTGTCTCGTCACCTTCCCCCGGGGTCAAGGAAAGAGCGTTCACATCGCGGCCCTGTTTCCACCAATCTTCCCACCACCACGCACAAGAAGCAACAAGACAGACACCATTGTATGCAGATGCCAACAAATGTCTTCAGCTCTGGCTGAACAACTTCTAATCTTGTGTGTGGACTCGATACAAAATAAGTGTTTCCTTCCCCCTCAGCTAACAATGAACCATTCTACATTTCCCTATCACCATCTGCTTTGATCTGTTGTTTTCACACCTTACCCGTCCATATCTCTAGACTCCCTCTCCCCTGACTTCAGTCTGAAGAAGGGTCTCGACGCGAAATGTCACCAAAGTTTCCTTCTCTCCAGAGATGCTGCCTGTCCCGCTGAGTTACTCCAGCATTTTGTGTCTATCTTCGGGGGTAAACCAGCATCTGCAGTTCCTTCCGACACTGTCAGAACTTTCTCCCCAGGGTGGAAATGTTCAACACTAGAGGGCATAGCTGAAGGTGAGAGGAGGGAAGTTTAATGGGGATGTGCAGGGGCAAGTTAGTTTCAGAGAGTGGTGGGAGTCTGGAACACATTGCCCTGCGATTGAGCTTGTCATGTGTACACACACACACACATACAGTGAGGTGTAATGGAAAAACTTGCTAGCAGCAACATCACGGCCACATTGACCCAGACAAATAAACACAAATTATACATGTTACACATCATTTTCTGCACATTTCTAAAAAAAAAAAAACTGATATATATATACCAACAAGGCAGACAAGAGATAGACACAAAATGCTGGAGTAACTCGGCGGGTCAGGCAGCATCTCTGGAGTAAATGGATAGGTGACATTTTGGGTCAGCAGTTAATGCTGTAAGTTTGATCAGAATAAACAAACTATGGAAATATTCAGCAGGTCAGGCAGCGCTTGCGGAGAGAAACGGAGTCAATGTTTTAGGTCAGTGGCCATTCATCAGAGTCTGAAGAAGGGTCTCGACCTGAAACGTTGCATATACCTTTTCTCCAGAGATGCTGCCTGACCCACTGAGTTACTCCAGCTCCTTGTGTCCATCCCACGAACTCTGTTTCTCCCTCTGCGGATACTCGATCTCCCGAGCGTTTTCAGCACCTTGCGTTTAATTCCACACCTCCAGCATTTGGTGGTTTTGGATGGGAATACATATTTGATATGGACGCTGACCAAGACTCTTTGCTCTCACTGTTTCTTTAGGCTGGTGGCTTGTGGAGAATGAAAGGAAGCAGGTCGCCTGGTTTCCAGCTCCGTATCTCAGGAAGTCTCTCACTTCTACCCTGTCTAGAACATCTGATACCGAAATCAATGGTAAGTTGAATATGTCCAAGCTCCATCTTAAATCACAGTATCGCACACAAAGTATAATTCTCAGAGCGGCAAAATTAGGGATAAAATTAGCAGTGGTAAAGGACTGAATACACATAATGTGACGGCAAGTTCCTAAAGGGCCTGTCCCACTGTACGAGGTAATTCAAGAGTTCTCCCGAGTTTCCCCTGATTCGAACTCGGAGAATTACAGTAATAGCCGTTCGTAGGTACTCGGGACTCTCGTGGACATTTTTCACAGTGCTGAGAAAACTTTGCGAGTTACCGCGTTTCCCGAGTACCTGCCGTTAGCGTTACGAGCCGCTACGAGACATCCACGCGCTCCGACGTAGCCGCTACGTACATTCTACGTACTTACCACGAGTTTGATTTTTTTTAAACTCGGGAGAGCTCTTCAATTACCTCGTACAGTGGGACAGGCCCTTAACTTTCCACTGTCCAACTTTTAATTGCTATTACTACTCGTGAATATCCGAGTGAAAGAATTTACACAGTCGCTGATAGTAAAAACAAAATCTTCCAGTCATTATTTCCAGTCCTTTATTATTGGTCCTTTATTGAAGTAGTAATACAGATAACAGATGAATATATCCAATTCTCTTCATTCTTATACAAGCTGTAACTTTTCGTTACTAACTGTGTTGTGTGGTAAGAACTGTTGCCTCTTCAATCCCCGAGGCTAATCTGATCTGACCTCTCCCTGTGGCTTCGTTCACCTCCTCAGATGTAGACACGCTAATCTACGTATCAAAATCGCTCCCCCAAGCAGACAAAAAAATACAGCTAGAAATATCTATACAAAATACTATAATATACTAACAGTTACTAACTTAAGCATGAATGGCTCCTACACATGATTAATATGCAATCTCGGCAGCATAATGTCAGGGTTTGGACACGCTAGAGGCAGGAAACATGTTCCCGATGTTGGGGGAGTCCAGAACCAGGAGCCACAGTTTAAGAATAAGGGGTAAGCCATTTAGAACGGTGACGAGGAAACACTTTTTCACACAGAGTTGTGAGTCTGCAAAATTTTCTGCCTCAGAGGGCGATGGAGGCCGGTTCTCTGGATACTTTCAAGAGCGAGCTAGATAGGGCTCTTAAAGATATCGGAGTCAGGGCGTATGGAGAAGGCAGGAACGGGGTATTGATTGGGGATGATCAGCCATGATCACATTGAATGGTGGTGCTGGCTCCAAGGGCCGAATGGCCTACTCCTGCACCTATTGTCTGTTAAACCTTGTGAACATTTCTAATTCAGACTGAATTTACCAAATAACTTTTTACATTGTTTTCCATATTTTAAAGATGTTATCTTTAAAGCACTTGGATTGTCTGAAACCTCTTTAATTTCTAATTCAGTATATACTAGACAACATTTTACATTGTTTTGCATATTTCAAAGATGTTATCATTTAAAGCACTTGGATAGATTGATACACACTTTAATCTCCTCTCCTCAATCATCTCTTGTTTATATTTTCCAATACTAGCCACTGTCTTTGGGCTATGAAAGTAGGAAAATTATTCAATTCCAATCTTCTGTTTAAAAGCTGTATTCAAACAACAAGAAAACGCAAGAACGAGAAACATTTTTTATGAATGCATTTTGCAAAGTTAAACCACGTTCATTTCTGTGGGACTCTCAATATCGATCACGTTCTGGCAAAGTGTCTTAAAGTTACCAGTTTTCTTTTCCTGTCACCTTTTTATAAGTGAAATTCAGGAAAGCTTGTTTTCTTGTTCTTATTTTAAAGCAGATTAAATAATTTTGTATTAGATTTCAATTCGTCATTGAGTAATATTGAATATAATTTTGGTCCATTTTTCTATCCTCTAGTTTCCTCTTTAGAGTCGCAGTATTACGCTGCCAAAGACTATCAAGCAACAGATGATGATGAACTATCACTGCAAGTTGGAATCATGGTTGAAGTCTTGAGAAAATCCATTGATGGGTGGTGGCTAGCCAGGTTAGTTCTAGTTTATCGTTAAACAATTGTTCTTGAGGAATAGTGTCTGGTAATAAATGGTGAATTACATCTAATTTACAACCCATTTGAATGTTTTTTATTTTTTTTGTGAAAATGATTTATTCAATGACACAAGTGATTGTGTATCTGTCAGAAAGTATTATATCTTAGTAACTAAACTGAATAGGGTTATGATAAACGTATTTGAGTTTTTTTTATAATGGCATCCAAATGTAGCTAAAGTCTTTGAATTTGCGTGAAAGATATATCTTCTAGATGCGCTGGGATGCATCCTCGGTGATGTGACCTGGGGTCATCGGGTGTTTCGGGTCTCACAACATCAGACACTATCTTGCTCAGGTGACCCAGCCGGGGTTGATCAAGCCCTGACTTGCGGCCCGGCAGCAACCGCCCACGAATCAGCCCTCTTAATCCAACGCCACCTAGTGGCTTTCTCTGCGGCTTCGCTTGCGGATTGAATGGCCCTCTTCTTTGCCAGCCCCGTGATGCCCAACTGATTGAGGACTTTGCATAGTGAGCGCCCTGCAAAGCCTACAGCCCACCTCTATGGGCTCATAGTATGTCTTCCAGCCTCTGTCCTGGCACATCTCCACCCATTTAAATTTGTATCACCGTAGAATAGCATTTTAAGAACATAGAACAGTTAACATTCCCGCCCTTTGGCTCACAATGTCAGCGTGGAACATGATGCTGAGCCCAACTCTTATCTGCTTTCTACTAATCCATATCACTCCATTCCCTGCATGTCCGTGTGCCTATCCAAAAGTCTCTTAAATGCCACTATCGTATCTGCTTCAACTACGATCCCTGGCAGCACGTTCCAGGCACCCACCTGTAAAATAAAACTGGCCCCGCACATCTCCTTTAAACTTTGCCCCTCGTAGAAACATAGAAAATAGGTGCAGGAGTAGGCCATTCGGCCCTTCGAGCCAGCACCGCCATTCAATATGATCATGGCTGATCATCCAAAATCAGTACCCCGTTCCTGCGTTCTCCCCATTTCCCTTGATTCCGTTAGCCCTAAGAGCTAAATTCTCTCTTGAAAACATCCAGTGAATTGGCCTCCACTGCCTTCTGTGGCAGAGAATTCCACAGATTCACAACTCTCTGGGTGAGAAAGTTTTTCCTCATCTCAGTCCTAAATGGCCAACCCCTTATTGTTAAACCGTGACCCCTGGTTCTGTACTCCCTCCCCTCCCCTCCCCCCCCCCCTCCCCCCCCCCCCCCCCCCAACATCGGGAACATTTTTCCTGCATCTAGCCTGTCCAATCCCTGAAGAATTTTATATGTTTCTTTAAGATAACCTCTCATCCTTCGAAATTCCAGTGAATATAAGCCCTGTCGATCCATTCTTTCATCATATGACAGTTACCTTGGCTGTGCCCACTGGTTGATTTTCTAATCTCGAGAAAAATGTTTGTGCCGTCTAGCTATGCCTCTCGTAATTTAAAAAATACATTTATCTTTGTCTCATTTGGAATATCTGAAAGTGCTTCATAGTCAATGCTTTAAAACTGTAGTACCTATTGATCATAGAGAGGTGTATAAATTCATGAAGGGAATTGATAGCGTGACTGCACAAGGTAGAGAAATTAAAAAAAACCAGAGGAATATGTTTAAGGTGAGGGGGAGAAAGATTTAATTGGAACCTGAGGGGCTACTTTTTCACTCGGAGTGTGGTTGGTTATATGAAATGAACTGCCAAAGGAGGTAGTTAAGGCAGGTACTATCACAAAATTTAAGACATTTGGACAGGTACATATGAAAGATTTGGAGGGATATGGACCAAATGCAGGCAAATGGGACTATGTAACATGGGGCATCTTGGTTGGCATGGACCAGTTGGGCTGAAGGGCCTGTTTCCATGCTGTATCACTCTTAGTCTATTTACAGTATCAAACTTCAATCTTAAGAGCAACTTCATGATGTCAAGTTCTAGCTAAATGGGAAGCTACATCAGAGCTTTTGGGTGCTAAGAGAAATTCTAAATGTACTTTATTTAATATCAGTAACTAAGAGGGCTAACGTTAGTGATTTTTTTAATTGATTCGACAGCTACAATGGAGAATGCGGATACGTCCCGTCAGTCTATCTCCAGCCCTACAGAAACCCACATTCAAAATTCCAGCTCCTCAACAACAGCTCCAGCCCAAACCTCGCCCGTCCAGTCAAGGATGCACATCATCGATTGAGCAACGTAGATCAGACCAACCATAACGATTATTCATCTACCAAGCCGACCAGAAAACAATTGGAGAGGCAACGATCTAAATCTGTCAACTGTTTGTCTGACGAGAACCGGTCTCAAATGGAGTCTCCGTTTTTCCACTTGAACCAGACGGCGAGTCTGAGTGACGATGCTAGTAGTTCCACTGTAAGCTCGGCCAAGTCGAGTTCATCAGTGGACAGCTGCTCGGATGGCTTAAACACCTCCCAAGGCTCTGATGGGGTGTTTGAGAGGAATGACTTTCTGTCCCCTCCTCAAAGCGCGTCCAAAAATCTAAACTCTTCCTTCGAGAAACAGATGGAATTGAGTCCCGACCCTGAGATTTCCCCGGGTGAGAACATTTCGGAAGCAAATCTGGTGCCCAAGATACCTCCCAGGCCACAGCGAGATGAATTATTGACGAGATGTACGACCTTGACCAAGAACATGGTTTTGAAATCTCACAATTATTTTGGCTTTAAACATTCTGAAATGTTTTAGCGTGGCTTAGTTTGCCCTGAAAAAAAGCTCATTGAGAATACCAGTGGGAAAGTAAATTGTTTTTATTCAAACAATATTTAACCTCAACAGTATGCAGAACCTGCAGTTTTTGTTTATGCATTAGAAAACAAAATGGTGGTGATATTTTTTCCACCATTATCTTACTGGCTTGAAAATTTGTTATAGTTGGTGTCCAATTTTTATTCAAAGGAGTTAATATTTCAGTCCTTGAATTGAGTTCTCAAAGAATTGCCATATTGTTTGGCAAAGTTTTTCAAATGCATTGCAGTCTTTATCTTGAATAGTGGTGTTAAAAATACTAGTGTAATTTCATTGAATATTATTGGTATGTATCTCTAGAAAGTCACAATGAATTGAACAAAGAAATGAATTTCAGTATATTGATCGCAAATACTACATGCAAATAATTGTAAATTATTTCATTAATGCAGAGATTTAGACAGTATTAGTTATTAAGTTAATTCTGATATTAATCTGAGATGTCGTGATTAAAATTTGAGGGGGGGGGGGGGGGTAGCTAGTGTGTGAAGAAAAACAATACTGAAATATATACCTGTACATTATGTTGAATTAACTGATGAATTACAATTTGAATATATTGTATTTTCCACAATGGAATAAGTTCTGTTTTATTACCTGTCACCTGCTTATATTAAGACTTAACTGTAGCGAATAAGTGTTTCCTAGCGAATGCTATCCCCTACTTTTAGGTACTGGTGTTCCAGTTTAGTTGCTTTTTATCGTTGTCAATATTTGAAAATAACGATGTACTTTGTATTGTCAAAATTGAATAAACTTTTAGACGTATCCACTCTATGTTAAAACATTTCATTTATTTATTGCGTGAATGAATTTGTGTTGTGTTTATCTTGGAGAAGCAGAATGATACTTTATGTGCCCCCAAAAAAAGTGCACGTCTTTGGAATTTGGGAGGAAATCCCGCGGTCACATGGAGAACGTGGACTCAGTAGTCAGCACCCTCAGTCGGGATCGAATCCGGTGTAAGGCAGCAGCTGTACCACTGTGCTGCCCGCTCTGCCAATGTGCATCATGTTTACTTCTTGACCGATGCGCCCATGCTCACTTCCCTGGCTATGAATCTCAATCGTGGAGTGTATTGCATTCTAATAGTGTTTGACTACCGCTGGTCACTGGTGCACTGGGGTGGGAGATTGCAACCTTCACGTGGTCCACCCTGTTTCGACAAATGCAATCAACCCGACGTGCACAAACAAATAGATGTAGTGTTTTGTCGACAACTTTAGGCTGTGCACGCCATATGCAAGAAGACTTGAGCACGCCGAAAGGCCCTTCGACCCACCAAGTCCATGCCAACTAGTGATCCCCGCACACTAACACTACCCTACACACACACTAAATAAAATTTACAATTTTACCAACGCCAATAAACATGAGATTTGGAAGCCTCTAAAATTGAAATTGGCCTGGGCCTCAGTTCATCCATGAGAGGCCCTGGTCGCAGGGAGAACGTACAAACTCTGTACAGACAGCACCCGTAGTCAGGATCGAACCCGGGTCTCTGGCGCTGTGAGGCACCAACTCTACTGCTGCGCCACTGTGCCGCTTCTTTGGGGCTTTTTGTTATTTTATAAATTTAAAAATGTGCTGATTAAATAAATCCATTTAATTCATATATACACTTGGTTCCAGTCTGAAAATCCATTCGCTGTTAAGTCTTTTGCCTGTGACTTACCCAATGCACAATCTATACTTCCTGGCAGACAGCACAGATTACAAGCCTATTATGTGGCACCTCGTCAAATACCATTCAGATTGGGGATGATCAGCCAGGATCACAGTGAATGGCGGTGCTGGCTCGAAGGGCCGAATGGCCTACTCCTGCACCTATTGTCTATTAATTATTAGTTACCACATCAACCACATTTCCATCATTAATTCGCTCCATTACTCCATCAAAAGTCACGTTAATTAACCATGATTGCCTTTTCACAAATCAATGTCGATTTTCTCCAATAGCTGCATACTTGTCTCGGTTTTTGCAAATCCTGTCTCTGACTATTGTTTACAGAAAATAAGTTCCAGGAGCAGAATTAGGCTATTTGGCCCATCAAGTCCACTCTGCCATTCAATCATGGCTGATCTATATTTTCCTCTCAACCCCATTCTCCTGCTTTCTCCCTGACACTAATATTAATCAAGAATCTGTTCATCTCCCCCTTAAAAATATTAATTGACTTCACCTCCACAACTTTGAGGCAATGAATTCCACAGATTCACCACCATCTGACTAAAGAAATTCCTCATCTCCCTCCTAAATGTACTTCCTTTCATCCTGAGGCTATGGCCTCTGATCCAAGACTCTCCCATTAGTGGAAACATCCTCTCCACATCCACTCTATCCTGGCCTTTCAGAATTCAGTAAGTTTCAATGGGGATGCCCCCTCAACCTTTTAAACTGCAGCGAGCATAGGCCTAGTGCCGTCAAATCATATATTAAGCTGCTCTGAACCCTCTCCAATGCCAGCACATCCTTCCTCAGAGATGGGGGCCCAAAGTGCTCACAATACTCCAAATGCAGTCTGGCCAGTGCCTTATAAAGCCTCAGCATCACATCCCTGGTTTTATAGTCTAGTCTGTACATTGGCACTATCCTACGCAATAGGGACACCGACAATATACCTTTTTTTTTTACCGAAGCCAATTAACCTACAAACCTGCACGTCTTTAGAATGTGGGACGAAACCGGAGCACCTGGAGGAAACCCACGTGGTCACAGCGAGAATGTACAAACAGCACACTTAGTCAGGATCTAACCCAATCTACCGCTGTAAGGCAGCAGCTCTACCGCTGAGCCACCGAGCTGCCCAATTAATTAATCAAAAGGTACATTTCCATCGTTAGTGCAAGTCTCATTTCTTCTGTACAGACAAAAATGTTAAACATATCTAGCAAGCTAAAACAATAAATTAACAGATTGAGCAAGTTATGTGCAAATTATCTGCCACCTACATAGAGGTCTAAGTGACTCAGCCCATTGCTTTATTGACACGGTCAGCTCAGGAATAGATTTTATTGTTTAGACCGAGCTAAAGATAACAGCCAAATGACAAAGAGAGTATTTTCAAAAATGAAACATTAACCAAGTGAAGTCTTATCATTGTCGTGATCTCAACTTAAAAGTATGCATTCAACCGAGTCAGCTTTGTGACATTATTTGTGGCTGAATGGTTACTTTTGACGGTTACTGAGTACTACTACTACTACTACTTAATTCCAAGAAAAAGTCACACTTGCAGAGCAGAAAAACGGCAAAATATCTTTAATTTCTATTCATCTGGGATCATCCTCCATTATTGTTTCGTACAATTGGCATCCACATGTCTTCCTGGGGGCAACTTGATGCAAGCCAATTGATGTTAAAGCACCAAAGATAGGCACAGAGTGCTGGGGTAACTCAGTGGGTCAGGCAGCAATTCTGGAGACAAAGGATGGGTGATGTTTTGGATCGGGACAATAGACAATAGGTGCAGGAGTAGGCCATTCGGCCCTTCGAGCCAGCACCGCCATTCAATGTGATCATGGCTGATCATCCCCAATCAGTACCCCGTTCCTGCCTTTTCCCCATATCTTAAGAGCCCTATCCGGCTCTCTCTTGAAAGCATCCAGAGAAACATAGAAAATAGGCGCAGGAGTAGGCCATTCGGCCCTTCGAGCCTGCACCGCCATTCAATATGATCATGGCTGATCATTCAACTCAGTATCCTGTACCTGCCTTCTCTCCATACCCCCTGAACCCTTTAGCCACAAGGGCCACATCTAACACCCTCTTAAATATAGCCAATGAACTGGCCTCAACTACATTCTGTGGCAACCTGCTTCCACCGCCCTCTGAGGCAGAGAATTCCACACTCACAACTCTCTGTGAGAAAAAGTGTTTTCTCGTCTCCGTTCTAAATGGCTTACACTGTGGCCCCTGGTTCTGGACTCCCCCAACATCGGGACCCTTCTTCGCACTGAAAATAGGGTGTTTGAATTTCAGTTTATTGAAAACGGTATCTGTCAACTTGCAGGAATAACCGCTCAACTGATTACTGACAGAACGTTAAAATCTCCATCTCAACAGAATATCAAGATTATTCAGCTCAAATTGATGACTCACTTGTGGCCCAAGGGAAAGGAAAGTTTTGCTAACCTGAAGATAAGACTTAAGAGAAAATAGCCAGGAGGAACTAAGTTGTTCACTTCTGGAAAATGCCAAGTGCAGCAGCTTTATATCAAGTGAGGAGGAGATTCACTGCGATGGATGTTTGTGTAAATTATGTTGTGTCTTGGTTCTTTTTCTTGTGTGTATAACTGCAGAAACCAAATTTTGTTTGAACCTCAAGAGGTTCAAATGATAACAAATAAATTGTATTGTATTGTATTCATTATTTTAGAAGCATTTAACATTGCACCAAGTCCTAGGTACAAAACATACTGAAAATTTCAATGACAATACACGAAGAAAAAATTAAATTGTCCTTTTTATTATCACTAATATTAAAATGAGCAGTTAGCGTTTATAGTGTGAAAACCAATGTTTTACGCAATGGTGTTCATCAAGATATCACCTTTAAAAAAGTGTTTAGCAAGATGGAAACTTTATTGTAAATTTGTGGTCTGAAAGTATAAAATTGGAATTGCCATTTTTAAAGCAACATCAGGGGTCATGGGGAGAAGGCAGGAGAATGGGGTTGAAGGGGAGAGTTAGATCAGCCATGATTGATTGCCGGAGTAGACTTGATGGGCTGAATGGCCTAATTCATAGACATATTCTGTTGTGCTGCTGCAAGAATTCCATTGTTCTTATCTGGGACTATTAGACAATGAAACATTATTGGCTCTCTTTAATTCTGCTCCCATCACTTCTGAACTTATTTTCCCCAGAGAGGAAAGGAACTCATGAATTATATGGCTTACAGCTCCCAATGCCTTGTATTAAGCATCAAAGTTAGGACCAATTGCAAATCAGTTCATATGCAGAGAGTTTACAGCACATCCTGAAGACTGCAGCCTTTCCGAAGCCTTGACAAAGCGTCATTTCATTTTGAGAGACTTTGATATATTTTTGATGCGAGGTTGGTTTGGTTTCACTTTTTCCACAATTGTCTTTTCCATCTGATCCCCAGCATCCTCGTCTTCCTCCGAGCCACTCGTATATTCTAACTGTGGCTCCAAATTCTCTTTGAAGAACTCCCCAGCTGCATGGAGGCGCCTCTGTTTGTTGCAACTTCCTTCGCCTGATGCAATGGAGTCGCTATCGTAACCTTCACATTCTTCAGACTCGCTGTCGTTGATTTTTTGGGTAATCATCGCACTTTTGTTCCAAGGAGCTGTTCTGTCCATTGGCGTTGATGGCTCTATCTCCATTTCTTCAGTCTGTAGGTCAGGATCACTAAACGAAAAGTAGACGGAAGTATGTAAAATGATGTGGGGTATAGATAGGGTACACACACCACATATACCACACACATACCACGACAGACAGACAGACAGACAGACAGACAGACAGACAGACAGACAGACAGACAGACAGACAGACAGACAGACAGACAGACAGACAGACAGACAGACAGAGTGGAGAGTGGTGAGGCAGATACAACAGCAGTATTTAAGAGATTTTTGGACAGGCACACATAAACGCAGAGATTGGAGGGATATGGATTATGTCAATCAATCAATCAATCAAGCACTTTATTCATCCCCGAGGGGCAATTTAAAGGGGGCATTACAGTAGCTTTTTAAAAAAAAGAAAGGGACACAATCAACGAAGAGACAAACAATTCAAAGCTACTCTCTGCACCAACCGGTCGACCGCACGAGCAGTGACCCGGCAAGGATTGGGTTGTCAGCAGCGATACAATAATAAAGAACACACAAAAATGTAACACAAACATCCACCACAGCATTCATCACTGTGGTGGAAGGCACAAAAATTTGGCCAGTCCTCCTCCATTTCCCTCCCGTGGACAGGACCAAAGTCCAGAGTCAGTCCAGGATTGGCTCTTCCTCACCGGAGACCGCGGCTTTAGATTGTTGTAGGCCGCAGGCCGGCGGTCAAGATTTAAAGACCCCGCCACAGCCAGAAGCACCGTAGACTGCAGGGCCGGCGGTCGAAGCTCCCCTCCAGGGGTGATGGTAAGTCCATGCCGGCCCCGCGGTAGAAGTTGGCCGCGTGCCGGCAGTGATGGCTTCTTCTTCCCCCGGGTCCCCCACGAGGGATCCCGGGCTGTAGACGCCGCACCAGCTGGAGCTCTGCAGACCGCGGCTTCAGGCTGCGACTTCAGGCTGCCGGCTGCCCCGGGCCAGCGAAACGGAGCGCTCCCCTCCAGCAAGGGTTCACCCGCTCCACGCCGAGAGTCCACGCTGCGCCCGCCGCTGAAGCCCCGGGCACGTCTTCGGGAAAGGCCGCGCCGATCCTTGATGTTAGGCCACGGGGGAGGCGACCTGGAAAAAGTCGCCTCTCCATGGAGGAGGCGACCGAAGCGGTTTCCCCCTTACCCCCCCACACCACCCCCCACACAAGACACACAAGGAAACATTAATTACACACTTTAAAACATACTAAAAAATAAAAAAAAGTTGAAAAAACTGACGCACTGCTGACATGGCTGCTGCCAGAACAGCGCCCCCGGAGTATTTGTTTGTGTTTATGTGCTGGCAGATAAGAGTTGGTCATGACATTGTGTTTAGCATGGACATTATGGGTCGAAGGGCCTGGGATGTGCTGCACTGTTCAATGTTTTAATAGCAAAACCAACTGCATTTGATCATTAAATCCCTCCAACTGGCGTAACAAATCAATGACAAAAAGATCTCTAATTAATGAACAGTTCTATGTTCAATAGTTATTGCTCTCTTGTCAATTGTTGCCTCCTATCTGTCTCCGCCTCTTCCTTTCTTTTTCTCGCCCCTCCCCTCCCCCCCCCCCCATCAGTCTGAAGAAGAGTCTCGACCCAAAACGTCGCCTATTCCTTCGCTCCATAGATGCTGCCTCACCCGCTGAGTTTCTCCAGCATTTTTGTCTACCTTCGAAATCAACTGGAGATTAGTTACAGTTGTCTTAATACCATAGCTACGCAGAAACCCTTGCGAGAAGCAGGAGGTAATATGTGATCTAGGATATCAGGCCTTTGTCTTGGACACAAAGCATTGTATTCACATTTCTGCACTGTTTATATTCCCAACTCCCTGGATTACCATCACTCTGAAGTCAAATAGTTCCAATTATTGAAATTATGAGTTGTCATAAACGAGTAGTCATTCAAACCGTATCAATAACTTTGTTTTGAAATTAATAGCAGCAATTAAATTTACAAATTTACAACAACATATCCGAAATGTTATGATGCGAGCCGTTTGCCCAAGTTACATCAACGGTGGAATTTCCAGCAGGCTAACGTGGAATGTGTTTTCCACTATGTGCCCGCAGCGGCGGGAGCGGCTCTGCAAGTTCATCTCTGGCTGAGACCGAGAATGTTGTGTACAGAAGCGTCACTGGCGAGCGGACGGACAGGTGGGGCGGGCAGGTCCTATAAAAACAACGCGCTCATCACTTTAGCGAGCAGAGAGAGACTCAGGCACACTGCGCTCCACTTCACAGCTCTGCGGAAAGACAGCAAAACACAGCCAGCGAAAATGAACCCGAGATATCCACTCAACGTCCGGATTATTGGATTAATGCAACACAAAAAGCAAAAGGTAAACTATTCTACTGGTAGACAAAAGTGCTGGTGAAACTCAGCGGGTGAGGCAGCATCTATAGAGCGAAGGAAATCAGTCTGAAGAAGGGTGTTGACCCGAAACGTTGCCTATTTCCTTCGCTCCATAGATGCTGAGTTTCTCCAGCATTTTTACCTTCGATTTTCCAGCATCTGCAGTTCCATCTTACTGTTTTACTGTTATTTATAAGCATTTTTAATGTTTACAAATATAATATATTATAATATTTTGCTTAGATGTTATATATATTACATTTATAAGCAATATATATTATGTATGTGTGTGTGTGTGTATATATATAGATGTCACATAAGCAATATATTATATGTGTGTATTTTTTTTAACATTTATGAGCAATATATATTATAATTTATTATGTGTGTGTATATATATATATATATTTACATTTATAATCAATATATATTATGTGTATAGATATATATTTACATTTATAAGCATTATATGATTCAGATTCAGATTCAGTCTTTATTATCATTGTGCAGTGTACAGTACAGAGACAACGAAATGCAGTTAGCATCTCACCCAGAAGAGCGAACATAGAATAATGGAACAGTAAAATATATATATGTAGCAGTACAGGGGGGGGGGGGGGGTGACCAAGGTGCAGAGTTAAGTATATATATATTATGGGTGTGGAATTTATATATATATATGTGTGTGTGTATATGTGTATATAATATAATATAATATATAATATATATATATAATTTATAAGCCATTGTATTTCCCGTACTCTATTATCTAAGTACCAAATAACATTCTGTTCTATGTTATTTCATGTTTTGATGTTGGTGTTTTTATTTAATCTGTAACATGCCTTTTTGTTTTTAACTGACAGACCTACCTTACTTCAGTTCTATGGTCGGATAAAAATGATGTTCTCGTTTACAGAACGTTTGAAGAGTTTAAGAAATTCCACGTAAGTTTCCCGAAACCAGATAACATTTAGGTGGGCGGGAAGGAACTGCAGATGCTGGTTTATAACCGAAGATAAACGCAAAACGCTGGAGTAGTCTCTCAGGCTGAAGGGGGGTCCCGGCCCGAAACGGCATCTATTCCTTCTCTCCAGAGATGCTGCCTGACCTGTTGAGTTACTCCAGCGTTTTTGTGTCTAACTTTTAATTAGTTGTGCAAAATGTATTTAACGACTGAGTAGAAATCCAGGCAATTTGCACCGTGCGACGCGCATTTACCTATTGGTGCCAACGTCAATTTGTGGAAATATCAACTTGTGTTTAAATCCAGAGATTGGCACAGAGTGCTGGAGTAACTCAGCGGGCCGGGCAGCATCTGTGGAGAAAAAAGGGTGGGTGACGTTTCGGGCCGGGACCATTTCTTCAGACTGAGTTACTCCAGCACTTTGTGCCTATCTTCGGTATATACTGTCATCTGCAGTTCCTTTCGACACACTGTTCAAATCCACGTTATTTCTGCGGAAAGGAGGAACTGCAAACGTTGGTTTTCAACGAAAAAGACACAAAGTGCTGGAGTAACTCAGCGGGTCAGGCAGCATCTCTGGAGAACGTGGATATTTGACGTTACAGGTCGAGACCCTTCTTCAGTCTGAAAGGTCCCGGCCATAAATGTCACCTATCCATGTTCTCCAGCGATGCTGCCTGGCCCGCTGAGTTACACTAGGACTTTGTGTCTACTTTTTCCTGTTATTTATATTTTGCAAAAATATTTTTACGTAAAAATCCATGTAAATTCTACTGTGCAACATATATTTTCCCATTGATGTGAATATCCATGTTATTTCTATTGTGTAACATGTATCCACATTTATATGAGTGCCCGTGTTATTTAAACTGTGCAAAGTGTATTTACCGATTTTTACTTTTGTTTGAATGGCAGAAAAAAGTAGAAAAGTACTTCCCGTTGGAAGCCGGACGCATTAAGAAGTCTAATCGAGTATTACCCAAATTCGAAGGTAAGATCAAAAAAACTTGTTTATAAAAAAAAATCCATAAGATAATCCATTATAGAAACATATAAAATTATAGATGCAGGAAAAATGTTCCCAATGTTGGGCGAGTCCAGAACAAGGGGCCACAGTCTTAGAATAAAGGGGAGGTCATTTAAGACTGAGGTGAGAAAAAACGTTTTCACCCAGAGAGTTGTGAATTTATGGAATTCCCTGCCACAGAGGGCAGTGGAGGCCAAGTCACTGGATGGATTTAAGAGAGAGTTAGATAGAGCTCTAGGGGCTAGTGGAGTCAAGGGATATGGGGAGAAGGCAGGAACGGGTTATTGATAGGTGGACCATCAGCCATGATCACAATGAATGGCAGTGCTGGCTCGAAGGGCCGAATGGCCTCCTCCTGCACCTATTTTCTATGTTTCTATGGCACAGCGGTAGAGCTGCTGCCTCACAGCGCCAGAGACCCTGGTTCCACCCTGACTTCAGGTGCTGTCTATGTGCAGTTTGCATGTTTTCCCAGTGCCCGCGTGGGTTTCCTCCGGGTGCTCTGGTCTCCTCCTGCATCTCAAAGACGTGTGGATTTGTAGGTTGTTTAAGAAGGAACTGCAGATGCTGGAAAATCGAAGGTAGACAAAAAAAATCCTGGAGAAACTCAGCTGGTGAGGCAGCATCCATGGAGCGAAGGAAATAGGCAACGTTTTGGGTCGAAACGTTGCCTATTTCCTTCGCTCCGTGGATGCTGCCTCATCAGTTGAGTTTCTCCAGCAATTTTGTGTCTATCTTGGATTTGCAGGTTAATTGGCCATCTGTAAATTACTCCTAATATGAAGGGAGTGCATGAGAAAGCGCGACAACTTAGAACTAGTGTGGTGGATAGTCCACGTGGTTTCAGTGGGCTGAAGGGCCTGTTTCCATGCTGTATCCCTAAACTAACTAAACAATGGAATTTGCGTTGTGTGGGAAGGAACTGCAGATGCGGGTTTACACCGAAGCTGGATGCAAAAAGCTGGAGTAACTCAGTGGGTCAGACAGCATCTGTAGTTGGATCCTTGACCAGACTTTGCTGGCTTTACCTTGCACTAAACGTTATTCCCTTATCGTGTAAATGGCTCGATTGTAATCGTGTATTGTCTTTCTGTTGACTGGATAGCCCGCTACAAAAAGCTTTTCACTGTACCTCGGTACACGTGACAATAAACTAAACTAGGAAAGGAATAATAGGCGATAGACACAAAATGCTGGAGTAACTCAGCGGGGCAGGCAGCATCTCTGGAGGGAAGGAATGGGTGACGTTTCGGGTCGAGACCCTTCTTCAGACAAAAGGAAAAAGACTAGTCAATCGTAATTCTTGAGATAAAGGTCAAGTGCTTTGCGTTACTTTTGAGACAAGTCACAGTTGTGAAATGAACGTGAATGTGTTCAGTAATGACGCCTGAGCCAAGTATCAGCTAAGTGCACTCGCTGTCTGTTGGGGTTCAGATTTTAAGCTCGGAATGTGAAATATCTCATTTGGCCTTGCAGACGTTTCCCTGAAGGAGAGAAGACATTCTAAAGTGAGCAAGTCAATGCTGAGAATGGCAATGCTGGAGAATTATTGTTCGGAGTTGCTGCGATCCTCCGTCACGATCGCCACAGATGAAGGCGTAATGCAATTCTTCCTGCCGACCGACAAGGACTTGACCCCGTCCACACCCAAGGACAGGTACGTACGACCCAAACGTTTGGAGTATTGCACGCTGTTACAAGTTCATTCCAAGAGTTCTCCCGAGTTTGCCCTGATTCGAACTCGGACATTTACAGTAATGGCCACTCGTCGGTACTCGTCGGTACTCGGGGCTCTCGTGGACATTTTTCATCCTGTTAGCGAGTCTTCCCGAGTACCTGCCGTTAGCGCTAAGAGACATCCCCGAGCTCCGACGTACCCGCTACGTTCATTCTCCGTGCTTACCACGAGTTTGATATATTTTTTTAAACTCGGGAGAGCTCTTGGAATGAACTCACACCGTGGGACAGGGCTACAAAACGGGCGTTTTGCCTGGTTCCGTGGATGGATGCCTTTCAATATTTTTCTCCATGTAGTGTCATCATCATGCCGTCTGCATTCGGGAGAAAGAAAAGTACGTGGAGACGCACAGATGGCAGCGGTCTCCAAAACATCACACAGCCGGTGGCCCTCGAATACTACAAATGCATTGCCACTTACGAAGGGAAAGACACCAAGAACAAGCCCTTCAAGGTGATGGAGAGCGAAACCGTTGATGTCATTAACAAGAACACATCAGGTACGTTTTTGAAACCAACAGATCTGCTCCCCTCCTGATTAAATATTACTGATTGTATGCTGTCTCGTCACCTTCCCCCGGGGTCAAGGAAAGAGCGTTCACATCGCGGCCCTGTTTCCACCAATCTTCCCACCACCACGCACAAGAAGCAACAAGACAGACACCATTGTATGCAGATGCCAACAAATGTCTTCAGCTCTGGCTGAACAACTTCTAATCTTGTGTGTGGACTCGATAAAAAATAAGTGTTTCCTTCCCCCTCAGCTAACAATGAACCATTCTACATTTCCCTATCACCATCTGCTTTGATCTGTTGTTTTCACACCTTACCCGTCCATATCTCTAGACTCCCTCTCCCCTGACTTCAGTCTGAAGAAGGGTCTCGACGCGAAATGTCACCAAAGTTTCCTTCTCTCCAGAGATGCTGCCTGTCCCGCTGAGTTACTCCAGCATTTTGTGTCTATCTTCGGGGGTAAACCAGCATCTGCAGTTCCTTCCGACACTGTCAGAACTTTCTCCCCAGGGTGGAAATGTTCAACACTAGAGGGCATAGCTGAAGGTGAGAGGAGGGGAAGTTTAATGGGGATGTGCAGGGGCAAGTTAGTTTCAGAGAGTGGTGGGAGTCTGGAACACATTGCCCTGCGGTTGAGCTTGTCATGTGTACACACACACACACATACAGTGAGGTGTAATGGAAAAACTTGCTAGCAGCAACATCACGGCCACATTGACCCAGACAAATAAACACAAATTATACATGTTACACATCATTTTCTGCACATTTCTAAAAAAAAAAAATTGATATATATATACCAACAAGGCAGACAAGAGATAGACACAAAATGCTGGAGTAACTCGGCGGGTCAGGCAGCATCTCTGGAGTAAATGGATAGGTGACATTTTGGGTCAGCAGTTAATGCTGTAAGTTTGATCAGAATAAACAAACAATGGAAATATTCAGCAGGTCAGGCAGCGCTTGCGGAGAGAAACGGAGTCAATGTTTTAGGTCAGTGGCCATTCATCAGAGTCTGAAGAAGGGTCTCGACCTGAAACGTTGCATATACCTTTTCTCCAGAGATGGTGCCTGACCCACTGAGTTACTCCAGCTCCTTGTGTCCATCCCACAAACTCTGTTTCTCCCTCTGCAGATACTCGATCTCCCGAGCGTTTTCAGCACCTTGCGTTTAATTCCACACCTCCAGCATTTGGTGGTTTTGGATGGGAATACATATTTGATATGGACGCTGACCAAGACTCTTTGCTCTCACTGTTTCTTTAGGCTGGTGGCTTGTGGAGAATGAAAGGAAGCAGGTCGCCTGGTTTCCAGCTCCGTATCTCAGGAAGTCTCTCACTTCTACCCTGTCTAGAACATCTGATACCGAAATCAATGGTAAGTTGAATATGTCCAAGCTCCATCTTAAATCACAGTATCGCACACAAAGTATAATTCTCAGAGCGGCAAAATTAGGGATAAAATTAGCAGTGGTAAAGGACTGAATACACATAATGTGACGGCAAGTTCCTAAAGGGCCTGTCCCACTGTACGAGGTAATTCAAGAGTTCTCCCGAGTTTCCCCTGATTCGAACTCGGAGAATTACAGTAATAGCCGTTCGTAGGTACTCGGGACTCTCGTGGACATTTTTCACAGTGCTGAGAAAACTTTGCGAGTTACCGCGTTTCCCGAGTACCTGCCGTTAGCGTTACGAGCCGCTACGAGACATCCACGCGCTCCGACGTAGCCGCTACGTACATTCTACGTACTTACCACGAGTTTGATTTTTTTTAAACTCGGGAGAGCTCTTCAATTACCTCGTACAGTGGGACAGGCCCTTAACTTTCCACTGTCCAACTTTTAATTGCTATTACTGCTCGTGAATATCCGAGTGAAAGAATTTACACAGTCGCTGATAGTAAAAACAAAATCTTCCAGTCATTATTTCCAGTTGTTTATTATTGGTCCTTTATTGAAGTAGTAATACAGATAACAGATGAATATATCCAATTCTCTTCATTCTTATACAAGCTGTAACTTTTCGTTACTAACTGTGTTGTGTGGTAAGAACTGTTGCCTCTTCAATCCCCGAGGCTAATCTGATCTGACCTCTCCCTGTGGCTTCGCTCACCTCCTCAGATGTAGACACGCTAATCTACGTATCAAAATCGCTCCCCCAAGCAGACAAAAAAATACAGCTAGAAATATCTATACAAAATACTATAATATACTAACAGTTACTAACTTAAGCATGAATGGCTCCTACACATGATTAATATGCAATCTCGGCAGCATAATGTCAGGGTTTGGACACGCTAGAGGCAGGAAACATGTTCCCGATGTTGGGGGAGTCCAGAACCAGGAGCCACAGTTTAAGAATAAGGGGTAAGCCATTTAGAACGGAGACGAGGAAACACTTTTTCACACTGAGAGTTGTGAGTCTGCGAAATTTTCTGCCTCATGGAGGCCGGTTCTCTGGATACTTTCAAGAGAGAGCTAGATAGGGATCTTAAAGATAGCGGAGTCAGGGGATATGGGGAGAAGGCAGGAACGGGGTATTGATTGGGGATGATCAGCCATGATCACATTGAAAGGTGGTGCTGGCTCCAAGGGCCGAATGGCCTCTACTCCTGCACCTATTGTCTGTTAAACCTTGTGAACATTTCTAATTCAGACTGAATTTACCAAATAACTTTTTACATTGTTTTCCATATTTTAAAGATGTTATCTTTAAAGCACTTGGATTGTCTGAAACCTCTTTAATTTCTAATTCAGTATATACTAGACAACATTTTACATTGTTTTGCATATTTCAAAGATGTTATCATTTAAAGCACTTGGATAGATTGATACACACTTTAATCTCCTCTCAATCATCTCTTGTTTATATTTTCCAATACTAGCCACTGTCTTTGGGCTATGAAAGTAGGAAAATTATTCAATTCCAATCTTCTGTTTAAAAGCTGTATTCAAACAACAAGAAAACGCAAGAACGAGAAACATTTTTTATGAATGCATTTTGCAAAGTTAAACCACGTTCATTTCTGTGGGACTCTCAATATCGATCACGTTCTGGCAAAGTGTCTTAAAGTTACCAGTTTTCTTTTCCTGTCACCTTTTTATAAGTGAAAAGCTTGTTTTCTTGTTCTTATTTTAAAGCAGATTAAATAATTTTGTATTAGATTTCAATTCGTCATTGAGTAATATTGAATATAATTTTGGTCCATTTTTTTATCCTCTAGTTTCCTCTTTAGAGTCTCAGTATTACGCTGCCAAAGACTATCAAGCAACAGATGATGATGAACTATCACTGCAAGTTGGAATCATGGTTGAAGTCTTGAGAAAATCCATTGATGGGTGGTGGCTAGCCAGGTTAGTTCTAGTTTATCGTTAAACAATTGTTCTTGAGGAATAGTGTCTGGTAATAAATGGTGAATTACATCTAATTTACAACCCATTTGAATTTATTATTTTTTTTTTGTGAAAATGATTTATTCAATGACACAAGTGATTGTGTATCCGTCAGAAAGTATTATAACTTAGTAACTAAACTGAATAGGGTTATGATAAACGTATTTGAGTTTTTTTTAATAATGGCATCCAAATGTAGCTAAAGTCTTTGAATTTGCGTGAAAGATACATCCTCTCTAGATGCGCTGGGTCGCATCCTCGGTGATGTGACCTGGGGTCATCGGGTGTTTCGGGTCTCACAACATCAGACACTATCTTGCTCAGGTGACCCAGCCGGGGTTGATCAGGCCCCGACTTGTTTCCCAGCAGCAACGGCCCACGGATCAGCCCTCTTAATCCAACGCCACCTAGTGGCTTTCTCTGCGGCTTCGCTTGCGGATTGAATGGCCCTCTTCTTTGCCAACCTCGTAATGCCCAACTGATTGAGGACTTTGCATAGTGAGCGCCCTGCAAAGCCTACAGCCCACCTCTATGGGCTCATAGTATGTCTTCCAGCCTCTGTCCTGGCACATCTCCACCCATTTAAATTTGTATCACCGTAGAATAGCATTTTAAGAACACAGAACAGTTAACATTCCCGCCCTTTGGCTCACAATGTCAGCGTGGAACATGATGCCGAGCCCAACTCTTATCTACTTTCTACTAATCCATATCACTCCATTCCCTGCATGTCCATGTGCCTATCCAAAAGTCTCTTAAATGCCACTATCGTATCTGCTTCAACTACGATCCCTGGCAGCACGTTCCAGGCACCCACCTGTAAAATAAAACTGGCCCCGCACATCTCCTTTAAACTTTGCCCCTCGTAGAAACATAGAAAATAGGTGCAGGAGTAGGCCATTCGGCCCTTCGAGCCAGCACCGCCATTCAATATGATCATGGCTGATCATCCAAAATCAGTACCCCGTTCCTGTGTTCTCCCCATTTCCCTTGATTCCGTTAGCCCTAAGAGCTAAATCTAACTCTCTCTTGAAAACATCCAGTGAATTGGCCTCCACTGCCCTTCTGTGGCAGAGAATTCCACAGATTCACAACTCTCTGGGTGAGAAAGTTTTTCCTCATCTCAGTCCTAAATGGCCAACCCCTTATTGTTAAACCGTGACCCCTGGTTCTGTACTTCCCCCCCCCCCCCCCCAACATCTGGAACATTTTTCCTGCATCTAGCCTGTCCAATCCCTGAAGAATTTTATATGTTTCTTTAAGATAACCTCTCATCCTTCGAAATTCCAGTGAATATAAGCCCTGTCGATCCATTCTTTCATCATATGACAGTTACCTTGGCTGTGCCCACTTGTTGATTTTCTAATCTCGAGAAAAATGTTTGTGCCGTCTAGCTAGGCCTCTCGTAATTTAAAAAATACATTTATCTTTGTCTTTTGGAATATCTGAAAGTGCTTCATAGTCAATGCTTTAAAACTGTAGTACCTATTGATCATAGAGAGGTGTATAAATTCATGAAGGGAATTGATAGCATGACTGCACAAGGTAGAGAAATAAAAAAAAACCAGAGGAATATGTTTAAGGTGAGGGGGTGAAAGATTTAATTGGAACCTGAGGGGCTACTTTTTCACTCGGAGTGTGGTTGGCTATATGAAATGAACTGCCAGAGGAGGTAGTTAAGGCAGGTACTATCACAAAATTTAAGACATTTGGACAGGTACATATGAAAGATTTGGAGGGATATGGACCAAATGCAGGCAAATGGGACTATGTAACATGGGGCATCTTGGTTGGCATGGACCAGTTGGGCTGAAGGGCCTGTTTCCATGCTGTATCACTCTTAGTCTATTTACAGTATCAAACTTCAATCTTAAGAGCAACTTCATAGAGAGAGTACAGAGGAGATTTACTAGAATGTTGCCTGGGTTTCAGCAACTAAGTTACAGAGAAAGGTTGAACAAGTTAGGGCTTTATTCTTTGGAGCGCAGAAGGTTAAGGGGGGACTTGATAGAGGTTTTTAAAATGATGAGAGGGATAGACAGAGTTGACGTGGAAAAGCTTTTCCCACTGAGAGTAGGGAAGATTCAAACAAGGGGACATGACTTGAGAATTAAGGGACTGAAGTTTAGGGGTAACATGAGGGGGAACTTCTTTACTCAGAGAGTGGTAGCTGTGTGGAATGAGCTTCCAGTGAAGGTGGTGGAGGCAGGTTCATTTTTATCATTTAAAAATAAATTGGATAGTTATATGGATGGGAAAGGAATGGAGGGTTATGGTCTGAGCGCAGGTATATGGGACTAGGGGAGATTATGTGTTCGGCACGGACTAGAAGGGTCGAGATGGCCTGTTTCCGTGCTGTAATTGTTATATGGTTATATGGTTCATGATGTCAAGTTCTAGCTAAATGGGAAGCTACATCAGAGCTTTTGGGTGCTAAGAGAAATTCTAAATGTACTTTATTTAGTATCGGTAACTAAGAGGGCTAACGTTAGTGATTTTTTTTAATTGATCCGACAGCTACAACGGAGAATGCGGATACGTCCCGTCAGTCTATCTCCAGCCCTACAGAAACCCACATTCAAAATTCCAGCTCCTCAACAACAGCTCCAGCCCGAACCTCGCCCGTCCAGTCAAGGATGCACATCATCGATTGAACAACGTAGATCTGACCAACCATAACGATTATTCATCTACCAAGCCGACCAGAAAACAATTGGAGAGGCAACGATCTAAATCTGTCAACTGTTTGTCTGACGAGAACCGGTCTCAAATGGAGTCTCCGTTTTTCCACTTGGACCAGACGGCGAGTCTGAGTGACGATGCTAGTAGTTCCACTGTAAGCTGGGCCAAGTCGAGTTCATCAGTGGACAGCTGCTCGGATGGCTTAAACACCTCCCAAGGCTCTGATGGGGTGTTTGAGAGGAATGACTTTCTGTCCCCTCCTCAAAGCGCGTCCAAAAATCTAAACTCTTCCTTCGAGAAACAGATGGAATTGAGTCCCGACCCTGAGATTTCCCCGGGTGAGAACATTTCGGAAGCAAGTCTGGTGCCCAAGATACCTCCCAGGCCACAGCGAGATGAATTATTGATGAGATGTACGACCTTGACCAAGAACATGGTTTTGAAATCTCACAATTATTTTGGCTTTAAACATTCTGAAATGTTTTAGCGTGGCTTAGTTTGCCCTGAAAAAAAGCTCATTGAGAATACCAGTGGGAAAGTAAATTGTTTTTATTCAAACAATATTTAACCTCAACAGTATGCAGAACCTGCAGTTTTTGTTTATGCATTAGAAAACAAAATGGTGGTGATATTTTTTCCACCCCATTATCTTACTGGCTTGAAAATTTGTTATAGTTGGTGTCCAATTATTATTCAAAGGAGTTAATATTTCAGTCCTTGAATTGAGTTCTCAAAGAATTGCCATATTGTTTGGCAAAGTTTTTCAAATGCATTGCAGTCTTTATCTTGAATAGTGGTGTTAAAAATACTAGTGTAATTTCATTGAATATTATTGGTATGTATCTCTAGAAAGTCACAATGAATTGAACAAAGAAATGAATTTCAGTATATTGATCGCAAATACTACATGCAAATAATTGTAAATTATTTAATTAATGCAGAGATTTAGACAGTATTAGTTATTAAGTTAATTCTGATATTAATCTGAGATGTCGTGATTAAAATTTGAGATTCAAAAAAACCTGTAAACACTCAGCAGGTCGGGCAGCATCTGTGGAAAGGGAAACAGAGTTGGTAAAAAGCACTTTGTAGTATTTCCGTGCGGTGGGGTGGGGGGGGGGGGGGGGGGGGTAGCTAGTGTGTGAAGAAAAACAATACTGAAATATATACCTGTACATTATGTTGAATTAACTGATGAATTACAATTTGAATATATTGTATTTTCCACAATGGAATAAGTTCTGTTTTATTACCTGTCACCTGCTTATATTAAGACTTAACTGTAGCGAATAAGTGTTTCCTAGCGAATGCTATCCCCTACTTTTAGGTACTGGTGTTCCAGTTTAGTTGCTTTTTATCGTTGTCAATATTTGAAAATAACGATGTACTTTGTATTGTCAAAATTTAATAAACTTTTAGACGTATCCACTCTATGTTAAAACATTTCATTTATTTATTGCGTGAATGAATTTGTGTTGTGTTTATCTTGGAGAAGCAGAATGATACTTTATGTACTCCCAAAAAAAGTGCAGGTCTTTGGAATTTGGGAGTAAATCCCGCGGTCACATGGAGAACGTGGACTCAGTACAGTCAGCACCCTCAGTCGGGATCGAATCCGGTGTAAGGCAGCAGCTGTACCACTGTGCTGCCCGCTCTGCCAATGTGCATCATGTTTACTTCTTGACCGATGCGCCCAGGCTCACTTCCCTGGCTATGAATCTCAATCGTGGAGTGTATTGCATTCTAATAGTGTTTGACTACCGCTGGTCACTGGTGCACTGGGGTGGGAGATTGCAACCTTCACGTGGTCCACCCTGTTTCGACAAATGCAATCAACCCGACGTGCACAAACAAATAGATGTAGTGTTTTACTGTAGGATCTACTGTATAACCTTCAAGAAAAATTTATTCCTATGAAGAAAAAAAGGGGTAAGGGTAAGAACAGTCAGCCATGGCTCAGTAAAACTATAAAGGATAGTATTCGGCTGAAGGCAAGGGCATATAAGGTAGCCAGAGATAGTGGGAGGGTAGAGGATTGGGAAGCATTTAAAGGTCAGCAAAAAATAACTAAGACATTAATTAAGACGGGGAAAATAGACTATGAAAGGAATTTAGCGAACAACATAAAAACTAATAGTAAGAGTTTTTATAGCTATATAAAAAGAAAAAGGGTGGCTAAGGTGAACGTTGGTCCATTGGAGGGTGAGACTGGAGAGTTGTTGGTGGGGAACATGGAAATGGCAAAGGCATTAAACGAGTATTTTGTATCAGTCTTCACCATAGAAGACACAAAAAATATTCCAACGCTGGATAAACAGGGGGCGGTAGGAATGGAGGAGCTAAATACTATTAAGATCACCAAGGAGGTGGTATTAGGGAAATTAATGAGACTGAAAGAGGATAAATCCCCTGGGCCTGATGGATTACATCCAAGGGTCTTGAGGGAGATAGCGGTGGGGATTGTGGATGCATTGGTGATAATTTTCCAAAACTCCCTGGAGGCAGGAACGGTCCCAGTGGATTGGAAAATGGCCAATGTAACACCTATATTTAAAAAAGGAAGTAAACAGAAGGCGGGTAACTATAGACCGGTTAGTCTAACATCGGTGGTGGGTAAAATGTTAGAGACAATTATTAAAGAAACACTAACGGGGCACTTGGATAAACATGACTTCATCGGACAGAACCAGCATGGTTTTGTGAAGGGGAAGTCCTGTTTAACGAATCTGCTCGAATTCTTTGAGGAAGTAACAACCCGGGTGGATAAAGGGGAACCGGTGGATGTGGTATACTTGGACTTCCAAAAGGCTTTTGACAAGGTGCCACATAAGAGACTATTGCTAAAAATAAAAAATTATGGGATTGGGGGTAATATATTAGCATGGGTAGAGGATTGGCTAACAAATAGGAAGCAGAGAGTGGGGATAAATGGTTCATACTCGGGATGGCAACCGGTAACTAGCGGGGTTCCGCAAGGGTCGGTGCTGGGACCCCAGTTGTTCACAATTTATATAAATGATTTGGAGGAGGGAACCAAGTGTAATATATCAAAATTTGCGGACGATACAAAAATGGGAGGAAAAGTAGGGGATGAGGAGGATAGGAAGAGTCTGCAAAAGGATATAGATAAGCTAGGTGAGTGGGCAACAACTTGGCAGATGAAATTTAATACTAATAAATGTGAAGTCATTCACTTTGGGAAAAAAAATGATAGGGCAAGTTATTTTCTAAATGAGGAGGAGCTGCGTTGTAATGCAACGCAAAGGGATCTAGGGGTAGTAGTACATGAATCACTAAAAGTTAGTATGCAGGTGCAGCAAGCAATCAGGAAGGCCAATGGAGTTTTGGCCTTTATTGCTAGGGGGATTGAGTATAAAAACACGGAGGTCTTGCTGCAGCTGTACACAGTATTAGTGAGACCACATTTGGAATACTGTGTACAGTTCTGGGGTCCATACTTAAGAAAGGATGTACTAGCCCTGGAGGCAGTGCAGCGAAGGTTTACAAGATTAATTCCTGCAATGAGGGGATTGACATATGAGGAAAGGTTAAGTAGGCTGGAACTCTACTCTTTGGAGTTTAGAAGAATGAGAGGCGATCTCATTGAAACATATAAGATCGTGAGGGGCCTTGATCGGGTGGATGCACCGAGGATGTTCCCAATGATCGGGGAAACTAGAACTAGGGGACATAATTGCAGAATAAGGGGGGGCTCTTTTAAAACTGAGATGAGGAAGAACTTCTTCACCCAGAGGGTGGTTAATTTATGGAATTCACTGCCCCAGGGAGCAGTGGAAGCAGAAACGTTAAATATATTTAAGTCTAAAATAGATGGTTTTTTAGCTGCCAAGGGGATAAGGGGCTACGGGGAGAGGGCAGGGATATGGACCTAGGTATGGTTAGTATAGTAAGACCTGAGTGATCTCCTGGACAAGTGTCGATTGCCTGGATTGGGGTTGGAGAGGAATTTCCCGGATTTTTTTCCCGAATTGGACCTGGGTTTTTATCCGTTTTTTTGCCTCCCCCAGGAGATCACGCGGTTCTTGGGGTGGAGAGGGGTGATAGCGGTATAAAGGGGAGGGTAGTGTCTTGTGTTCTGTGTCTTGTGTCTACTGTTTGTGGGTAAGGGTGTCTGTTTAGTGTTCAGCCATGAGCGAATGGCGGTGCGGGCTCGACGGACCTGGTGGTCTACTCTCGCACCTACTTTCTATGTTTCTATGTTTTGTCGACAACTTTAGGCTGTGCACGCCATATGCAAGAAGAAGACTTGAGCACGCCGAAAAGCCCTTCGACCCACCAAGTCCATGCCAACTAGCGATCCCCGCACACTAACACTACCCTACACACACACTAAATAAAATTTACAATTTTACCAACGCTATTAAACATGAGATTTGGAAGCCTCTAAAATTGAAATTGGCCTGGGCCTCAGTTCATCCATGAGAGGCCCTGGTTGCAGGGAGAACGTACAAACTCTGTACAGACAGCACCCGTAGTCAGGATCGAACCCAGGGTCTCTGGCGCTGTGAGGCACCAACTCTATTGCTGCGCCACCGTGCCGCTTCTTTGGGGCTTTTTGTTATTTTATAAATTTAAAATTGTGCTGATTAAATAAATCCATTTAATTCATATATACACTTGCTTCCAGTCTGAAAATCCATTCGCTGTTAAGTCTTTTGCCTGTGACTTACCCAATGCACAATCTATACTTCCTGGCAGACAGCACAGATTACAAGCCTATTATGTGGCACCTCGTCAAATACCCTTCAGATTGGGGATGATCAGCCACGATCAGAGTGAATGGCGGTGCTGGCTCGAAGGGCCGAATGGCCTACTCCTGCACCTATTGTCTATTAATTATTAGTTACCACATCAACCACATTTCCATCATTAATTCGCTCCATTACTCCATCAAAAGTCACGTTAATTAACCATGATTGCCTTTTCACAAATCAATGTCGATTTTCTCCAATAGCTGCATACTTGTCTCGGTTTTTGCAAATCCTGTCTCTGACTATTGTTTACAGAAAATAAGTTCCAGGAGCAGAATTAGGCTATTTGGCCCATCAAGTCCACTCTGCCATTCAATCATGGCTGATCTATATTTTCCTCTCAACCCCATTCTCCTGCTTTCTCCCTGACACTAATATTAATCAAGAATCTGTTCATCTCCCCCTTAAAAATATTAATTGACTTCACCTCCACAACTTTGAGGCAATGAATTCCACAGATTCACCACCATCTGACTAAAGAAACTCCTCATCTCCCTCCTAAAGGTACTTCCTTTCATCCTGAGGCTATGGCCTCTGATCCAAGACTCTCCCATTAGTGGAAACATCCTCTCCACATCCACTCTATCCTGGCCTTTCAGAATTCAGTAGGTTTCAATGGGGGTGCCCCCTCAACCTTTTAAACTGCAGCGAGCATAGGCCTAGTGCCGTTTAAATCACATGTTAAGCTGCTCTGAACCCTCTCCAATGCCAGCACATCCTTCCTCAGAGATGGGGGCCCAAAGTGCTCACAATACTCCAAATGCAGTCTGGCCAGTGCCTTATAAAGCCTCAGCATCACATCCCTGGTTTTATAGTCTAGTCTGTACATTGGCACTATCCTACGCAATAGGGACACCGACAATATACCTTTTTTTTTAACCGAAGCCAATTAACCTACAAACCTGCACATCTTTAGAATGTGGGACGAAACCGGAGCACCTGGAGGAAACCCACGTGGTCACAGCGAGAATGTACAAACAGCACACTTAGTCAGGATCGAACCCAATCTACCGCTGTAAGGCAGCAGCTCTACCGCTGAGCCACCGAGCTGCCCTATTAATTAATTAAAAGGTACATTTCCATCGTTAGTGCAAGTCTCATTTCTTCTGTACAGACAAAAATGTTAAACATATCTAGCAAGTTAAAACAATAAATTAACAGATTGAGCAAGTTATGTGCAAATTATCTGCCACCTACGTAGAGGTCTAAGTGACTCAGCCCATTGCTTTATTGACACGGTCAGCTCAGGAATAGATTTTATTGTTCAGACTGAGCTAAAGATAACAGCCAAATGACAAAGAGAGTATTTTCAAAAATGAAACATTAACCAAGTGAAGTCTTATCATTGTCGTGATCTCATCTTAAAAGTATGCATTCAACCGAGTCAGCTTTGTGACATTATTTGTGGCTGAATGGTTACTTTTGACGGTTACTGAGTACTACTACTACTACTACTTAATTCCAAGAAAAAGTCACACTTGCAGAGCAGAAAAACGGCAAAATATCTTTAATTTCTATTCATCTGGGATCATCCTCCATTATTGTTTCGTACAATTGGCATCCACATGTCTTCCTGGGGGCAACTTGATGCAAGCCAATTGATGTTAAAGCACCAAAGATAGGCACAGAGTGCTGGGGTAACTCAGTGGGTCAGGCAGCAATTCTGGAGACAAAGGATGGGTGATGTTTTGGATCGGGACAATAGACAATAGGTGCAGGAGTAGGCCATTCGGCCCTTCGAGCCAGCACTGCCATTCAATGTGAACATGGCTGATCATCCCCAATCAGTACCCCGTTCCTGCCTTTTCCCCATATCCCCTGACTCCGCTATCTTTAAGAGCCCTATCCGGCTCTCTCTTGAAAGCATCCAGAGAAACATAGAAAATAGGCGCAGGAGTAGGCCATTCGGCCCTTCGAGCCTGCACCGCCATTCAATATGATCATGGCTGATCATTCAACTCAGTATCCTGTACCTGCCTTCTCTCCATACCCCCTGAACCCTTTAGCCACAAGGGCCACATCTAACACCCTCTTAAATATAGCCAATGAACTGGCCTCAACTACATTCTGTGGCAACCTGCTTCCACCGCCCTCTGAGGCAGAGAATTCCACACTCACAACTCTCTGTGAGAAAAAGTGTTTTCTCGTCTCCGTTCTAAATGGCTTACACTGGCCCCTGGTTCTGGACTCCCCCAACATCGGGACCCTTCTTCGCACTGAAAATAGGGTGTTTGAATTTCAGTTTATTGAAAACGGTATCTGTCAACTTGCAGGAATAACCGCTCAACTGATTACTGACAGAACGTTAAAATCTCCATCTCAACAGAATATCAAGATTATTCAGCTCAAATTGATGACTGTGGCCCAAGGGAAAGGAAAGTTTTGCTAACCTGAAGATAAGACTTAAGAGAAAATAGTTAGGAGGAACTAAGTTGTTCACTTCTGGAAAATGCCAAGAGCAGCAGCTTTATATCAAGTGAGGAGGAGATTCACTGCGATGGATGTTTGTGTAAATTGTGTTGTGTCTTGGTTCTTTTTCTTGTGTGTATAACTGCAGAAACCAAATTTCGTTTGAACCTCAAGAGGTTCAAATGATAACAAATAAATTGTATTGTATTGTATTCATTAATTTAGAAGCATTTAACATTGCACCAAGTCCTAGGTACAAAACATACTGAAAATTTCAATGACAGAAAAAATTAAATTGTCCTTTTTATTATCACTAATATTAAAATGAGCAGTTAGCGTTTATAGTGTGAAAACCAATGTTTTACGCAATGGTGTTCATCAAGATATCACCTTTAAAAAAGTGTTTAGCAAGATGGAAACTTTATTGTAAATTTGTGGTCTGAAAGTATAAAATTGGAATTGCCATTTTTAAAGCAACATCAGGGGTCATGGGGAGAAGGCAGGAGAATGGGGTTGAAGGGGAGAGTTAGATCAGCCATGATTGATTGCCAGAGTAGACTTGATGGGCTGAATGGCCTAATTCATACATATTCTGTTGTGCTGCTGCAAGAATTCCATTGTTCTTATCTGGGACTATTAGACAATGAAACATTATTGGCTCTTTAATTCTGCTCCCATCACTTCTGAACTTATTTTCCCCAGAGAGGAAAGGAACTCATGAATTATATGGTTTAAAACTCCCAATGCCTGGCATTAAGCATCAAAGTTAGGACTAATTGCAAATCAGTTCATATGCAGAGAGTTTACAGCACATCCTGAAGACTGCAGCCTTTCCGAAGCCTTGACAAAGCGTCATTTCATTTTGAGAGACTTTGATATATTTTTGATGCGAGGTTGGTTTGGTTTCACTTTTTCCACAATTGTCTTTTCCATCTGATCCCCAGCATCCTCGTCTTCCTCCGAGCCACTCGTATATTCTAACTGTGGCTCCAAATTCTCTTTGAAGAACTCCCCAGCTGCATGGAGACGCCTCTGTTTGTTGCAACTTCCTTCGTCTGATGCAATGGAGTCGCTATCGTAACCTTCACTTTCTTCAGACTCGCTGTCGTTGATTTTTTGGGTAATCATCGCACTTTTGTTCCAAGGAGCTGTTCTGTCCATTGGCGTTGATGGCTCTATCTCCATTTCTTCAGTCTGTAGGTCAGGATCACTAAACGAAAAGTAGACGGAAGTATGTAAAATGATGTGGGGTATAGATAGGGTACACACACCACCCACACACATACCACACCACACACATACCACACCACACACACACCACACCACACACACACCACACCACACACACACACACATTTCCCCAGGGTAGAAAAATCAAATAGTAGAGGGCATAGCTTTAGGTGAGAGGGGCAAGTTTTGAAGCAGATGTGGGGGGCACGAAACAGGCACACCCACACAGACAAACACCCACACAGACAGACCTACACCCACACAGACAGACAGACACCCAGACAGAGAGATATCCCACACAGACACACCCACACAGACAGACACACACCCACACAGACACAGACACCCAGACGGACACACCCACACAGACGGACACACCCACACAGACGGACACACCCACACAGACGGACAGACAGGGTGGAGAGTGCCTGGCACTACCAGGGTGGTGAGGCAGATACAACAGCAGCATTTAAGAGATTTGTGGACAGGCACACATATACGCAGAGATTGGAGGGATATGGATTATGTGCTGGCAGATAAGAGTTGGTCATGACATCATGTTTAGCATGGACATTGTGGGTCGAAGGGCCTGGGATGTGCTGCACTGTTCAATGTTTTAATAGCAAAACCAACTGGATTTGATCATTAAATCCCTCCAACTGGCGTAACAAATCAATGACAAAAAGATCTCTAATTAATGAACAGTACTTTGTTCAATAGTTATTGCTCTCTTGTCAATTGTTGCCTCCTATCTGTCTCCGCCTCTTCCTTTCTTTTTCTCGCCCCCCCCCCCAACCAGTCTGAAGAAGAGTCTCGACCCGAAACGTCGCCTATTCCTTCGCTCCATAGATGCTGCCTCACCCGCTGAGTTTCTCCAGCATTTTTGTCTACCTTCGAAATCATCTGGAGATTAGTTACAGTTGTCTTAATACCATAGCTACGCAGAAACCCTTTGAGAGAAGCTGGAGGTAATATGTGATCTAGGATATCAGGCCTTTGTCTTGGACACAAAGCATTGTATTCACATTTCTGCACTGTTTATATTCCCAACTCCCTGGATTACCATCACTCTGAAGTCAAATAGTTCCAAATATTGAAATTATGAGTAATCATAAACGAGTAGTAATTCAAACCATATCAATAACTTTGTTTTGAAATTAATACAGCAGCGATTAAATTTACAATGTATGGCAGATCCGAGCCAAGTGCAAACACTCCCATGACACTCTTTTCAGTCATGTGTAGTCTGTACATACCTGGATTTACCAGTCAGTCTCATATTCTGCCACATATAATCCAAAAACATCGAAGCCTGCAACAATCTGTTGATTCTCTGGAAGTGCCGCTCTGTAGGTATTCAGTGAAAGGAAATTCAGCTTCAGAGGATAGAAATTGCAGTTCAACGTAATCAGTCTGCCTAAAACTGACATGGTGACACAGTGGCGCAGCGGTAGAACTGCTGCCTTACAGCACCAGAGCACCGGGTTCGAACCCGACTACGAGTGCTGTCTACGCGGAGTTTGCATGTCCTCCCTGTGACCACGTGGGTTTTCTCCGGGTGCTCCCCTTTCCTCCCACACTCCAAAGACAGGTTTATATGTTAATTGTCCCTCGTGTGTTTGGGGGGGGGGGGGGGGGGGGGGGGAGGTATGATTTGCTGGTCGGTGCAGATCGGTGGGCCGAAGGGCCCTTTTCTGTGCTATATCTCTAAAGTCTAAGGTAAAGTCTAAACTGATGGAAAAGAATAAACATGAGATTTAATGATGCAAGCCAGCTGGGCTGTGTAGGCTCTGGGCTTTTGGGAATACTGGACGTGTATTGACCAGCGCCGAGAAAAGAAAAAAAAAATCAGGCATTAGCGGCCTGTGCCGTTCGATCACGCCGGAGGCCGTGACCCCTGATGGCCCGGCAAAACGGATAATCCAGAAAGTCTCTGGAACCAAGGGTGCCAGCAAACCGATGGTGGACCTGTAATCTGCTTTGAACCTGGCCTCATTAACCTACATATTACTTTTGACAACACATTCCAAATATCTTATATAATAACATTGTAGGAAGTCATTCAATGCGGCAAGGCATTCAAAGCGCAAGCCGGAATTAAAACACAATGGTTAGCAACAACATGGCAAATTCTCTCCCGCGATCCCTGCTGCAATGATTTGCATGAGCTTTAATATATTCCTGGAATCCACCCGTTGGGTTCAATGACTTGAAGGAAATGGTAAGGAATGGGGGAAGTGCAGGAAAAGATTGGACTAATTAGATATTTTATGACCATTGTAACTCTTCATATCAGTAACACTGAACAGTACTGATAGCTACGCGCAAAGAGACCTTATTAATATCAAACTATGCTACATCAAAGGATCTTATTAATATCAAACTATGCTACATCAAAGGGCCAACAGCTTCATTACCAGAATAGGGGATTAGTCCTTCCAGAGCAGCTTTCACACCACCGTACTGAAGAAGATGGTCAGGAGATTCGTTTCTCAGGAGGATCTGGATGACATGTTGAGCCTCGTGACAGTTTCTAGAGTTGGTGTTCCACACCATGCTGAACTTTAATATCGACTCTAAGGAAAATAAATGCACTTGTCAAGTTTAAGATGCTTTTTGGTTCAGATTAGTTTAGAGATACAGTGCGGAAACAGGCCCTTCAGCCCACCAAGTCCGTGCCGACCGGTGATCCCCGCACACTTACACTATCCTACACACACACACACACACTAGAGACTATTTACAATTATACCAAACATATTAACCTGCAAACCTGTATGTCTTTGTAGTGGGGGAGGAAAACAGAGATCCCGGGTAAAACCAACGCAGGTCACGGGGAGAACGTACAAACTCCGTAGTCAGGATCGAACTGGGTGCCTGGTGCTGTAATGGCCCTGTCCCACTTAGGGCATTTTCTAGGCAACTACAGGCGACTAGTTTGTCGCCACATGTTCGCCGGGAGTAGTCTCCTCAGGCGCGCAAAAAGTCGTAGCGTCTTTCTGGTTGTCGCTAAACTTTCAACACATTGAAACATTTTCGGAGACAGTGGGTTTGATGCCAATGAGCGTAGTTGACGTAGGTGCTGGCGTAGGTTGTTCGGCGACCTGCTACGAATATGACAGCCGCCGGCAGTTTCCTAAAAAAAATCTCCGTGGGACAGGCCCATAAGGCACCAACTCCACCGCTGCCCCGCCTTTTATTTATTTGTTTGTCGATTTGGTTTGAATGTTAAGAGTTTTAAAAAACTAGCCACGATCCAATTAAATGGTGGGACAGGCTTGAAGGGGTTCGGTGACCTACCCCTGCTCCTATTTTCTTGGGGGTTGTGAGGGAACCACATACCTTTTTGATCTTGTCGCAATTTGAGTATTATTGATTCCAGTTTTTCCTGCCCATTACAATCGCCGAGAAGAGCTGTGAGAAAAGGAATTAGGAATGATTATTTCAAATAAAGATATGTTATGTGTAGGTGCAAACAATTTTATTATTTTATTTTTCAATTACTGGCGGTTGTTTGGTAACAGCTACATTTATTTCACAATTTTTTTATAAGAACAGTTATATTTAGTTTAGTTTAGAGATACGTTCACACTGGTTCTTTGGTATCTCACTTTCAAATCCACTCCCGACACAAGGTGGGGGGGGGGGGGGGGGGCAATGGTACAGTGCCCAATTAACCTACAAACCCACGCGTCTTTGGGATGTTGGAGGAAACCGGAGCACCAGGAGGAAACCCACGTGGTGACAGGGAGAACGAACAAACTCCACACAGACAGCACCCAAGGTCAGGATTAAACCTGGTCTCTGGCGCAGTGAGGCAGCAGCTCCACCAGCTGCGTTGCCATACCGCCCAAAGATTATTAATGATTAGGCATTTCAGTTGAATGGCCTTGTAGATCCCTTAGACCTTGCAATCCTACCGAAAATCATCAGTTCTGATACCGTCTCCTTGGACAAGCACCCGCAGTCAGAATCGAACCGGGGTCTCTGGCGCTGCAAGGCAGCAACTCTACTGCTGCGCCACTGTGCCACACACTTAATTCATTGATTTAATTTATTGGAACAATGCAAACTTCAAGCACGTAATATCAAAACATTTTTCTTCCCCCAACAATGAACATTCTCATTCTATGGGGATGAGTCAGTGTAGAATGGAACAATGATAGTAAAGTACCTCAAGGAAACAAGCACATAAATGAGAGGCCAGTAAAGTCCAAGTGGTCCATTGTCAGGCTTCCTGGAATGCCACAAAATGTTTCCTCGTGCAGCACTCCCACAGACGTACAATTGCCAGGGAGGGACAAGAACTCAGAAACTGACAATTCTATAACCCATAAGGGGATTGCTAACATAACTGAAGTAATCCGTGACCAATGCATACAAGGAGTGCTTCCGACCCACCTTCCCCATTTCCCAGAATACAAGGAGACAGCAATGCAAATTACATACGCATTATACAATTACATGCAGTGACAACTCCGTCAGCAGCAATGTTACATAGAAATTAGGTACAGGAGGAAGCTATTCGGCCCTTCGAGCCAGCACCGCCATTCATTGTGATCATGGCTGATCGTCCCCAATCAATAACCCGTGCCTGCCTTCTCCCCATATCCCTTGATTCCACCAGGCCCTAGAGCTCTATCTAACTCTCTCTTAAATCCATCCAGTGATTTGGCCTCCACTGCCCTCTGTGGCAGGGAATTCCACAAATTCACAACTCTCTGGGTGAAAAAGTTTTTTCTCACCTCGGTCTTAAATGGCCTCCCCTTTATTCTAAGACTGTGGCCCCTGGTTCTCGACTCGCCCAACATTGGGAACATTTTTCCTGCATCTAGCTTGTCCAGTCCTTTTATAATTGTATACGTTTCAATAAGAATGCCCCTCATCCTTCTAAACTCCAGTGAATACAAATCCTAGTCTTTTCAATCTTTCCTCATATGACAGTCCCACCATCCATCCCATGGATCAATCTCGTGAACCTACGCTGCACTGCCTCAATCACAAGGATGTCCTTCCACAAATTAGGAGACCAAAACTGTACACAATACTCCTGACGTGGTCTTACCAGAGCCCTATACATAACCCGGCAGAAGAACCTTTCTACTCCTATACTGAAATCCTCTTGTTATGAAGGCCAACATTCCATTAGCTTTCTTCACTGTTGAATACATTTGTGCCGTTACCTTATCCAACTGAGCAGGCAACTGAACCATCCTATCAACAACTGAAGAGAGCGATCCTGAGTTACTATCTACCTCATTGGAGACACTCAGACTATCTTTGATTGGACTTTACTACTTTGCACTAAACATTATTCCCATTATCATGTACCTGTACTGTGTGGATGGCTCGATTGTAATCATGCATAATCTTTCCGCTGACTGGATAGCACGCAACAAAAGCTTTTCACTGTACCTCGGTACACGTGACAATAAACTAAACATTTACACAAATCATGTCTCTTCAACCATATCGGTAGAAACTGCAGATGCTGGTTTAAACCAAAGATAGACACAAAAAGTTGGGGCAACTCAGTGGGTCAGACAGCATCTTTGGAGAAAAGGAATGGGTGACATTTCGGGGTGAGACTCAAGTCTGGCGAAGTGCCTCGACCCAAAACGTCACCTATTCCTTTACTCCAAAGATGCTATTTGACCCGCTGAGTCTTTTCAACCAGTGGTATATGTACCCCAAAACTCCCCAATCCTTAGTGGGGTTCTAGCTCCTCAATATGTGCCAGGCTGTGGGAAGGGTGGTGAGGGAGCGGTGAGGGTGGGAGTTCACCCCTCAGTCTCCCGGGCTCCAAGAGAGGGAATGAGAGACAGGGAGAAGGAATCACAGATAATTTAATGGAACATCGAGGCGAGAGAGAGCAAAACTGAATGAAAGATTGTTGGAAGCACACCAATTGGGGAAGGAAGAAAACAAGGGAGTTCCTCTCTCCACAGAAGCTGCCGGACCAGATGTATGTTTGCACCTTCCAGTTTTTATTTGGTGTTAACACTTTAACTCCCATTCCCACACTGACCTTTCTGTCCTGGGCCTCCTCCACTGTCAGAGTGAGGTCCAACGCAAATTGGAGGAACACCACCTCATATTTCGTTTGGGCAGCCTCCAGCCAACCCAGCGGTATAAATATGATATATTTACAACAAGAGATAGATAGATTCTTGATCAGTACCGGTGTCAAAGGTTATGGGGAGCAGGCAGGAGAATGGGGTTAGGAGGGAGATTTTCCCTGGATTGGACAGGCTGGATGCAGGAAAAATATTCCCCGTTTGGGGGAGTCCAGAACCAGGGGTCATGGTTTAAGAATAAGGAGTAAGCCATTTAGGACTGAGATAAGGAAAAACGTTTTCACCCAGAGAATTGTGAATTCTCTGCCACAGAAGGCAGTGGACACCAATTCACTGGATATTTTCAAGAGAGGTAGATATAGCTCTGAGGGCTAATGGGATCAAGGAATATGGGGAGAAAGCAGGAACGCGGTACTGATTTAGGATAATCAACCATGATCATATTGAATGGCGGTGCTGGCTCGAAGGGCTGAATGGCCTAGTCCTGCACCTATTTTCTATGTTTCTAATACGTGTTCCTTCCAACTAGGTGGCATCCACCAGCAATCTTCTTGACTCATGTTTCCTCTCTGTTACGTGTCAGTGAAATAACAATGCCCGTCCCCATCACTTGAACACTAATAATAATAATACATTTTATTTATGGGCGCCTTTCAAGAGTCTCAAGGACACCTTACAAAATTTAGTAACAGAATAAAAAACATGTAAGCAGAATGAAACAAAACAAAAAATAACGACAAAAATAAATAAATAGATAATAAAGACATCAACAATACACAATTCAAAGACACAATCCAAAGAGAGAGCAGCGGTAGCTAATTGCACCAGCGTTCACTCTCCCTTCCGGCAGCCATCTTGGAAACGGAACAAATTAAGAATAATTTAACATAGAAACATCCCCCCACAATGGTCACCATTATGAGGGAAGGCACAATGTCCAGTCCCCAACCCCAGTTCACCCATAGTCGGGCCTATTGAGGCCTCCACAGTTGCCTCTACGGAGGCCCGATGTTCCAGGCCGTTCTCACCGGGTGATGTTGGTCCGGCGTCGGGAGAGTCCTCTCAGCGGCTTGGGACACCTGGAACGGCCGCTTCCTTACCGGAGACCGCGGCTTCCGAAGCCGATAAGGCCGCGACGGTTGGAGCTCCACCACTGGCGATCTCATCGAGAGATCCCAGGCTCCCGATGTTGAAATCAGTGCTGCCGCCCGCAGCTGGTCGCTCCACAGACCCGCAGCTCCATGATGTTTTCCTCGGTGGTCTCAGCTCACCGGAGCTCCAGCGAGACGATCCAGCGCGGCGACCCAGGCAAGGCATCGCCCGCTCCGCTCCGCGATAGCGCTCCAGCGCTGTGCCGCCACCGAAGCCGAAGGTGCTGGGCGGTCCCCGACAGGAAACGCCACTCCAGGCCTGCTGGTAGGCCGCAAGGACGGGTCGAAACTGCAGCCCGGAGAAAAGCTGCCTCTCCGACCAGGTAGGGACCTAGAAAGTAGTTTCCCCCTCCCCCCCCCCCCCTCCCCCCACATAAAAAAGTCTAGACCTCCTAAGACAAAATACAAAACTCACTAAAAATTAAAGAAAAGAGTGGAAAAAATGGACAGCTGCTAGCTAGGCAGCCCTGCCCCAAGATGGCGCCCCCTCTCGACCCCGCAGAAGTCACTGGCCCCGTCCCTCCCATCTACCTCCACAGATGTCCTGCCCCCTCCCCCCACACTGAGTGTGAGCTGATCACCTTCTCCTCACCACTACCACCCACCAAGGTCACGCTGGGGCAGTTTCCAATTTGACCGCAGCATCCCAAAGACATGCTAGTTTGTAGGTTTAGTTTAGTTTAGAAATGCAGCGCGGACCCACCGAGTCCGTAGAGACCCTCGATCCCCGGGTTGGGACAATGTGGTGGTGGTGGCCCGTCGGTAAATAGGATGGCGGGTTGTACAGTCTCAATTCTGGTGAGTTCTGACATGGCTCACGAGTCTGAGTAGAGAAGAGGGCTGCACAAAAACCTGTGCGTGAGTGAGTTTAAGGTGGAGAAGCTGTCTGACCCTCTCGGCCGCAGAAGTCAGAATCCAGCGGTATGAAATGTCATCATGGCTGGAGACTTCTTGGCTGCAGTGGATGGCCACGTCGTCTCTAGTGCTCTGACTAGCCCTTCACATTCCACAGTGCGTCGCTGCATTGCCTCTCCAGCCATTGGTTCATAAAGATCTCGTCCATCTAGTTCGCCAAAGCAGACTCCCCATGAAGGATGAGCACATCCTACAGGTTGAACTGGACTACATGGCACCAGTTGCAAGGCTACGCCTTGACCTGACAGTATATGCACATACACAGACATATACATACATACATATATAATCAACATAAAAACATAAAACATCCAACCACATTAGGACCAGCGCCTCCTGCTGTGATGGAAGGCACAAAAGTTCAGTCAATTCTCCTCGTTCTGCGGTCCCGTGGTCGGGGCCCTGAAACCCTCCGCAGTCACCGCTACAGACGGCTCGATGTACAGGCCCCCTCGCCGGGACGGTGGAAACTCTGATGTCGGGACGGATCAGAAGAGCCGGAATTCCCGAGTCGGCCGCTTCCCACCGGTGACCGCGGCTTCATGATGAACCACAGGCCACGCGGTCGGGGCACCTCTTCTGGCAAATCCTCGGCAAAGGTCGCTGGTAGCTATGCAAAGGTCGCAGGCAGCTCCGCGGTGTTAAAGTCCGTGCAGCGCCCGCGGCGAGAAGCTCCACGATGTTAGGGCAGGCCCCCGTGGTCGGAGCCCCAACATCAGTGATCCTCGGCGAAACATACATAGAAACATAGAAATTAGGTGCAGGAGTAGGCCATTCGGCCCTTCGAGCCTGCACCGCCATTCAATATGATCATGGCTGATCATCCAACTCAGTATCCCGTACCTGCCTTCTCTCCATACCCTCTTATCCCCTTAGCCACAAGGGCCACATCTAACTCCCTCTTAAATATAGCCAATGAACTGGCCTCGACTACCCTCTGTGGCAGGGAGTTCCAGAGATTCACCACTCTCTGTGTGAAAAAAGTTCTTCTCATCTCGGTTTTAAAGGATTTCCCCCTTATCCTTAAGCTGTGACCCCTTGTCCTGGACTTCCCCAACATCGGGAGCAATCTTCCTGCATCTAGCCTGTCCAACCCCTTAAGAATTTTGTAAGTTTCTATAAGATCCCCTCTCAATCTCCTAAATTCTAGAGAGTATAAACCAAGTCTATCCAGTCTTTCTTCATAAGACAGTCCTGACATCCCAGAAGGACCGCAGCTCCGCGATTGAAGGCCACGCCATGCTTGTTGGTGAAGCTCTGGGCCAGTCAGCGATCGGAAAGGCCGCGCCAATTCAGTTGATTGGCCACGAGGGCGGCGAAAATTGCAACACGGAGAAAAATTGTATTTCCGCCGAGGTAAGTGACTGGTTACAGTTTCCCGATTCCCCCCAGCGCCCCCGGCGCAAAACACACCGAGGGACTCTGATGCACACATGGGACACATTAAAAATAACAAAGTGGAAAGAAACACACGAGCTGCTGGCGGGGGTCTGCCGCGCTCGGTGCCATCTTGGGATCCCTCATCTTGGGACAATTTCCACATACCAAGTATACAAACCCAAGCCAATTAACTTACAAAGCTGTACGTCTTTGGAGTGTGGGAGGAAACCGAAGATCTGGGAGAAAACCCACGCGGTCATGGGGGGAAGGTACAAACTCCGTACAGACAGCACCCGTAGCCAGGGTTGAACCCGGGTCTCAGGCGCTGCGAGCACTGCAAGGCATCAACTCTACCGCTGCGCCACCGTGCCGTTCCCTAATTGGCCTCGGTAAATTGCGTAGGAATTGGATGTGAAAGCCGGATAACATAGAACCAGTGTGAACGAGTGATCGATGGTCGCTGTTAACACGGTGGGCCGAAGGGCCTGTTTCCATTATGTATTTTTCCAATCCATTCCGAGGGTTATTCATTCCAATTATTTCTTTACTGAGTACATTTACATTAATTAAGCAAAAATAGAAGAAGACATTATATTTACCTTTAATCACGGAGAGTACTGTTTGGGGATGGTCCAAAGAGATGGCCAATCCCAAAGCTTTCAAGTATTTCTTCTCATGCAATAAATTAGATAATTCTTGTCGCCTGGCAGGGAAATATTCATTTTAATGTGAAAAATCAAATGCAGCTCTGACAAGAGCAGCCAAACTTACTGTAGTAGTAAGATAATTAAATAAAATAGAAACTCATACTCAAATTGTGCAACAACATTTAAGGGATCACCCCGTACATGTTTGTCATTGTAGAGTCATACGGCACGGAAACAGGCCCTTCGGCCCACTTGTCAATGCTGACCAAGATGCCCTATCTTTGCTAACACCAATAATTACACAAAACATCAGGAGTTAGTGCTTTCATCTTTGCTGCTTCCTACCATTTCCAGTAGTCATGCAAACTTGTTTACATTTCATACAAATGCATTATATTTTGTTTGCTTGTGGACAGAAGAATAGTTGAACAGACTTCTGTTGCAATTTTTCCCCTCAGTCAAGGGGCGGTATTGATGTTAAAAGTTTAATAAGGCACCTCACGTGTGACATCAACAGTGCATCCTTCCCTTGTTTGAGGAGAGAAAAAAAAGAGGGACGTGGGCAGGTGAGACTAGTGTAGATGGGGCATCTTGGTGGGCATGAACAAGTTGGGCCGAAGGGCCTGTTCCCATGCTGTTTGACTCTATGACCAACATAAGCACCGTATGTAGGATTTTTAATAACATCACAACTTGTGCCAATCTCTAATTCTATAGACTCTGTGAATCTTAGCTTGTTCAAAGGAAGTGGTTTCGTTAACGAAATCGGTGGAGGGCTTAGTGAATGCCTTGTCTCTCCCATGTTTCCTCTCTACATGCCCACTTTTCTTTTTGTCTTTTATTACTATATACCCTATTGTCTTTAACCATGTTCCCCCTTTGACATTTAATAACACTCCCTGCCAGAAAAATCAGATACCCTTCGCGAGTTCTTTCTTCACCCACCCAACATCTCTGCAACATTACACATATTTTATCACAAGATTTCAGAGTCCCCAACCTTGCTTCAGAAACCTGAACTCCGCTTCGCTCTCCACCATTGCTGCCCTGGATTTCTCTTTTTTGGTTATTCAATCAAAAATTGTTATAAAAAAAAAAAATCTTACTTCAAAATTTGCTCTTCCTGTTTGGCCTGCTCTTCTGCAAGCTCCATCTCGGTGACATCCTGAAACGCACAAAAGAAAACGCATAAAACTTATCCCAACATGATTTATTTTTTTAACGAAGCCTGAGTACAAAAAGATTCAATTCTAAAAGTGTAAAAAAGAACTGCAGATGCTGGTTAAAATCGAATGTAGGCACAAAATGCTGGAGAAGCTCAGCGGTGAGGCAGCATCTATGGCAGGGGTGGGGAACCTTTTCATGGAGGAAGGCTGCATTAAGTTAGCTGTAATCTAATAAGGCCGCATCCAAGAAACTTCAATTAGATATACTTCAAAATGTACATTATTTTGTTAAAATAGCCCTCATGACTTACTAATGTTTTAATTGTGGCCGTCAGTCGGGGAGGATTATTTCGTTGAATCTTCTTTTACTCTTTGGTATTTTAAATACGTTCATTTTAAGAATAAAATAAAAATAATAACAGATGAACAAAAACATATTCATAATAATAAAAAGATTTGTTCTACAAAATTTGGATTCATTCAAAAGGCCGCACTTAATGGCTTAGAAGGCCGCAGGTTCCCCACCCCTAATCTATGGAGAGAAGAAACAGGCCCTCCAGCCCAACCCATCCACACTGGCCAACATGTATCAGCTACACCAGTCCCACCTGCCAGCATTTGGTCCATGTATCCATTTGGTACATGGCTCTACGGATAACATGGGTTACTCTGCTTCCAGAGATGCCACTAAAGGAGGACCCAGATGATTCACGTCAGTCGGTCATGCAGCAAGCGACACAACACAGAGGGAAATAGATGAGTAAACACTAATGGATAGTGGAACTGGGGAAAGCGCTTTCCATTCCTGGCATCCAGTGCAGGGATTATGCATTTGAAAAAAGGCACAAAGTGCTGGAGTAACTCGGCAGGTCCGGCAGCGTGAATGAAGGGCATGTCTCAGCGAGGCTTCGGGTCGGGATCATTCTTCAGACACCGTCGATCCGCGTCCTCCAGAGATGCTGCCTGACCAGCTGTGTTACTCCAGCACTTTGTGTTCAATAGAAGAGCGTGTCTCAATGTAGTGTCAGGGACGAAAAAGCTACAAAGCAGAAATCTCTCCCCCGACCAGAGAATGACGGCAGGAAAAGGAGCGTCTAAATCAGACGAAGAATAGAATTGTTAAAAAGACAGAGCTTAGTTCAGTGTAAAAGCCGATAAAGCAGAATTCTAGTCGTGATTTAATTCATCTTACCTTCCAGATAATAATGCATGAATCTCCTGATCCAGTGACAACCAAGTCATCTTTCTTGTCAGAATGCAAACCCCACACCTTATTCTCATGGGCATCTATTGTTTTTACACATTCGTTCGTTTTAATGGTCCAGAGCTTCAGGAGACCATCAGACCCGCTGTGGATAACATAAAACAAACGGAACAAAGGACATTTCTGTTATAGTTTCGAGATAAGGAGTGGAAACAGCTCTCCATGCTGCCCGCCGATTAGCCGTTCACATGAACTCAATGTCATCCCACTCTCGGATCCACTCCCAACACGAGTGGCAATTTACAGAGGCCAATTAACGTACGGCCCGCAGGTCTTTCGGAGTGTGGGAGGAAACAGGAGCACGCGGAGAAAACGCACACGATCACAGGGAGAATGCAAACTCCACACAGACAGCACCCAAGTTCAGGATTGAACCTGGGTCTCTGGCGCTGTCAGGCAGCAGCTCTACCACCTGAGCACAAATCTTTGAGTACAAAGGGCCCCCCTCCCCAGGGAACGAGGATGAAGAGGTTCAGACGTGGAGAGGGAAGACAGTTCACGGGACGACCGGTTGGAGGCGAAGGCTGCAACCGGCTTTTGCAGCCCACCGAGCCCGGCCGACCAGCGATCCCCGCACGCTAACACTATCCTACACACGCTCAGGACAACCTACAATTTTACCGAAGCCAATTAACCTGCAAACCCGAACATCTGTGGAGCGTGGGAGGAAACTAGAGCTCCCGGAGAAATCCCACGCAGGTCGTGGGGGAGAACGCACAAACTGCGTACAGATAGCACCCGTAGTCAGGATCGAACCCGGCTCGATGGCGCTGTGAGACAGCAACTCGACAGAGTTGCTGCCTTGCAGCGGATGCAGCGCCGGAGAACCGGGTTCGATCCCGACTACGGGTGCTGTCTGCACGGAGTTTGTACGTTCTCCCCGTGACCTGCGTGGGCTTTCTCCGAGATTTTCGGTTTCCACCCACACTCCAAAGACGTACAGGTTTGTAGGTTAACTGGCTTGGTAAATGTTAAAATCGTCCCTTGTGGGATAGGATATTATGTGCGGACCCGGTGGCCGAAAGGGCCTGTTTCCACGCTGTATCTCTAAACTAAATAGTAGGCAACACATTTCCAGCATCTTTTTTGAGAGATTAGTAGAGCTTTGTCCCTGTTCCAGCCTTAGTTTTAGAAATGCTAAGTGGTTTTTTTTGTAAATAGAATAGTTGAGACCCACTTCGTATAAAACTGTACCTGGTCAACAGCTGAGTTCCACGGCTGACGAAAATTATTTTCAGTACCGATGCATCGTGGCCTTCAAACGTCTGAGAATAAAAACAGTTGGTTGAATGAATCTGGAAATTAAGCTGAAACTATAACCTCACAGTAAATGGGGTCTTTGTTACGCGATAGCAAGAAAAACATGAATTTGTTGATTATTAACTGCAGCGACGTTTGTGGTAACCCCTTCACCTTGATTTGACACGGCTTCCCAGAGAGGCAACAATTCAATAGCGATTTCTCTAATGTGGTGGACTGCACTCGGATCTCACGGTGTAATGCCCTTGACAGTGGAGAAACCAAATGCAGATAAATTCTTGCAAATACATCATGTGTGCCTTTATTGATTTGTATCTAAACCCACCTCTTGGTAAATCCACTGGTTTCACAGAGATATCCAGTAGACTGAAGCCCATAAAGTTAAATCAGCTAGACAATATCGAATAACATCCTTCGTGACCAGCACAACCAAAGCCTCCAGTTCCTGTCTTAGATTTGAAATGGTGTTGAGGAATCTACGCTACCTGATTATTATGGTATGGTACTTTATTTCTCACATGTTCCGAGGCACAGTGAAATTCAGTTTTGTATAAAGTTCAGCACAAGTGTCACTATACATAAGCACTTAGACACATACCAGATACCAGGGGCCACAGAGCAATGAGTAGGCCATTTAGGACTGAGATGAGGAAAAACTTTTTTCTACCCAGAAAGTTGTGAATCTGTGGAATATTCTGCCACAGAAGGTAGTGGAGGCCAATTCACTGGATGTTTTCAAGAGAGAATTAGATATAGCTGTTAGGCCTAAGGGAATCAAGGGATATGGGGGGGAAAAGCAGGAACGGGGTACTGATTTTGGATGATCAGCCATGATCATAATGAATGACGGTGCTGGCCCGAAGGACCTAATCCTGCACCTATTTTCTATGTTTCTATATTAGATTAGCATCTAATATAGAAACATAGAAAATAGGTGCAGGAGTAGGCCATTCGGCCCTTCGGCCCAGCATCGTCATTCAATCTGATCATGGCTGATCATCCAAAATCGGTACCCCGTTCCTGCTTTTCCCCCCATATATTAGATTAGCATCTAATATAGTACAAGGGTGTAGCAGTAGTACACTGAGTCAGTATACAGAGTCGCCAGTCTGGCACCATTTTCAAGTCCCAGTTGTTGTGAGTGGCATTGGAAATAAGGAGACCCAGTTGTATTTATCCTCCACCTCCCTCCCACATACAAGGTAACAGCCCCATTTGACATCATATTACATTTTCTACCTTTAAACAGTTGAAGTCCTGAAGCCCCCACAGTTTGACGGTGCCGTCTGCTGACGAGGTGCCAAGGATTTGGTCCACAGGGGAAAACTGGACGCACCAAATCCCACGTTTGTGGCCTCGGAATACTCCCAGGAGTGAGAAGTTGGAACGAGACCAGAGCTTTGCGGTCCTGTCCTGCGAGCCCGTTGCTATCAGCTTGTCGTTCGGAGAAACAACCACGCTGTTTATGTCCTAAGAATGAAGAAATAGGATGCGTTAAATAAAACAGATTTCACAACTAATGAATAGTTTCATTTCCAATGCAGTAGCAGTTCTTAATAATTTTACATTCATTTCTGTCGTCCTTAGACACTGCTGTAAATTGCAATATACCCGAGAGTTGGAAGCAAACTAAAAGGCAGAGATAAATACAGTTTAGTTTATTGTCACGTGTGCCGAGGTACAGCAAAAAGTTTCTATTGCGTGCTAACCAGTCAAAGAATAAATAATGCACGACAAAAAAGTCTGGTTAGAGGCGATTTTGAGGAGGGCTAAGAAATGAAAAGTTCTTAGCAGTTCAGAGAGTGAACCTCCCCTCCCACCCACCACTCTTCCATTTTCCTCTTTGGCGCTTCAGTTAAGCACGGCTGTTCACCGTTTTTCCAGAGGTGCTGCCTAACCCGCCGAGTTACTCCAGCACTTTATGTCCATCTTCGATATAAATCAGCACCTGCAGTTCCTTCCTGCACAGTTAAACACAACTGTTCGCTGTTGCTTTGGCACTGATTACATAAAGACTAGAATCTGCCATTGCTTACTTTGTCGTGAGCCTTCTCGGTCAAAGCAGCATGAAGGGCTTCAGGCTCCGCGGTTTGCTCCTCGCTCTGAGCTGCTGGGGGTTTTGTGACGTTCCACAGCTTTACGGTGCAATCCTGGCTTCCACTCACGATGAAATTCGTTTTCAATCTGTAATTAGTAAAATAATTGGGAGAGAGAATGAGCACAAGTTTTCACACGGTGTGTTCAATCGTGGTTGTGATGTTCAGGTAATGAGCACATCATCAGTAGGAGGCGTCAACAATCATTTTTCCAATATCCACATAACGCACAATAAATAAATTTACGGGGCGGCACAGCGGTAGAGTTGCCTGGGTTTGATCCTGACTACGGGTGCTGTCTGTACGGAGTTTGTACGTTCTCCCTGTGACCGCATGGGTTTTCTCCTGTTGCTCCGGTTTCCTCCCACACTCCAGAGACGTACAGGTTTGTAGGTTAATTGGCTTATGTAAAAATTGTCCTTAGTGTGTAGGATCAAACTAGTGTGTGCGTGGTCGCTGGTCGATGCGAACTCAGTGACCTGAAGGGCCCGTTTCCTCGCTGTAACTCTAAACTAAACGAATAGAATTTTACTTCTGGCCACAAAAGGAGCACAGGTTGTCAAAAACATAATCAAACAAGCAAGCATTACAAATTTTTAAATGAAACCATTTTCGTATTGTCTTTTTTTCTGGCACAAAGTGCTGGAGTAACTCAGCGGGACCGGCAGCAACCCTGGAGGACCCTATCCGATCACATGCTGCCTGACCCGCTGAGTTACTCCAGCACTTTATGTCTTTTCTGGCAAACCAGCATCTGTTATATGCTGTTTCGACATCGTGTTTTCTCATTTCACTTCAAAGCATCTAACAAATTGTGTAGAAGGGATATGTTCAAAGGTTCAATTAAAAATGTTGACACCATACATACCGTGAGCAAGAAATAACGCCAACAGAGTGAGCATGTCCTAACCCCTGTGCCACACATTTCACCTTGCCCGTCTCCTTATTCATTCTCCAGACTCGAATAGTTTTGTCCTGAAACGGGGGGGAAACACTTACAAATTCAAAGACTGATTTTGTGGCATTTATTGTACAATAAAACTGGATAATGACCTGTTGAGCCGTTACTATTTTATCAAAGTACTTTAAGAAAATAAATTGTACCTTAGAACAGCTGGCAAATCTGGTCGCTTTTTCAAAAACATCCAGAGCTAATACAGTGTCTACAAAACAAAATTAAAAAGCTTTCTATCACCCACAGTATGGATTCAGCAGAACGCACTTACTACCTTATGATATATGTCATTCAGCCCATCACGTACATGGCAGCTCCGAGCAGAGCAAATCCCAACAAGCTCAAGAGAGTTAGACTTAGCTCTTAGGGTGAAGGGAATCAAGGCATATGGGGAAAACACCGGACCGGGGGTACTGATTTTGGATGAATGGCCCACTCCTGCACCTATTTTCCATGTTCTATGTTAAGCTCCTTATGTCCTTACAATTCTTTCACTTATTCCAGCCGTGTGTTCATCCCACTTAGTTATTTCTGCATGTACTGCACAAGGCTATTAATGACCGCAAACCTTGCTACTCTTTTTACACATGTAGCTACAACCCATTTTTGTGTTCTTTGCTGGCTCTCTTTCATGTTTTAGAAATACTTCCTTAAACAAAAGAGATGGCATTTGGCCAACTGATCCTTGTGATGGAACATAAGTGAGAGATGCATTACCAGTAAAAAAAAAAGCATTCACAAGATACTCAGGAATGTAGGATTCAGAACTGAACTCTAATGGTACAATGCGCCATCTGCAGTACACTCATGAGCATTACAAGCAAACAAAAAGTCAGCAATCACCGACCGATACATGTGTAGGAAGGAACTGCAGATGCTGGTTTAAACTGAAGATAGACACAAAAAGCAGGAGTAACTCAGCGGGTCAAAGAACATCTCTGGAGAAAAGGAATAGGTGACGTTTCGGGTCGAGACCCTTCTTCACCGATACATGTTGTCTGTTGTGGGCAAGTTGGGTCGAAGTGCCTGTTTCTATGCTGTGTAACTCCATGACTGCACAAATATTTCTAAATTACATTCCTCAATTGATAGTTTTAATTACTTGAAAGATTCTTTGTGATTTTATTTTTTGTTTTAATTTTGTAGTGGTCTTTGTTTTTTTTTTAATTTAAAGAGGGCTCATATTAACTAGTTTCCCTAAAGTAATTTCTCTAGTCTGCAGAGTGGCGTTTAATTAGAAAAGTGGAGACAGCAATCGATTTTTTTAAACACCGAGTGACTCACTGTCTCTTCCCCCCACCGCTCCGAAGACCAATTTACTATTAACTGTCTGATACGTTAGTCAAATTACTGATTTGGCTATTACCCGAGCTCACGCAAAATGGCTGGCAGGCTGAAACTGTGACAGATTTTTCCAATTGTGATTACTAATCATGCCTGCCTCATTGATTTGAGCAGACTGCCAAACCAAGTGTGTAGTTTTATAGGGTCTAAGGAATAGGGGTAGAATTAGGCCATTCGGCCCATCAAGTTTACTTCACCATTCAATCATGGCTGAACTATCTCTCCCTCCTAACCCCAGTCTCCTGCCTTCTCTCCCTCTGACACCCGTATTAATCAAGAATCTATCTATCTCTGCCGTAAAAATATCCACTGACTTGTGGCCTCCACAGCCTTCTGTGGCAAAGAATCCCACAGATTCACCACCCTCTGATTAAAGAAATTTCTCCACATCTCCTTCTCAAGGCTATGACCTCTACTCCAAGACTCTCCCACTAGTGGAAACATCCTCTCCATATCCACTCTATCCAAGCCTTTCACTGTTCTGTATGTTTTAATTAGGTCCCCCCTCATACTTCTAAACTCCAGCGAATGCAGGCTCGGTGCCGACAAACGCTCATCATAGGTTATTCGACTAATTCCCGGGTTCATTCGTGTACACCTCCTCCTCTCCAGACCCTCTCCAGTGCTAGAGTCCGGACCCTCTCCACAGCCAGCACATCCTTCCTCAGGTAACAAATACAAGAAATAACTGAAAAATAAAAGTTCTTGGGCATCTCCGTCCATACAAGGGCGGCACAGTTGTGCAACTGGTAGAGTTGCTGCCACATAGCATGAGAGACCTGGGGTTCGATCCCGTCCTCAGCTGCTGTCTGTGTGGAGTTTGCACATACTTCCTGTGGGTTTCCTCCGGGTGCTCTGGTTTCTGCCCACATCACATAGATGTGCAGGTTTGCAGTTTAATTAGCCCTCTGTAAATTGTTCCCAATGTGTTGCGAGTGGATGAGAAAGTGGGATAACACAGAACTAGTGCGAACGGGTGACTGATGGTTCGCATAGCCAGAATGTTTCAGCATAGTTTCAGCATGCCAGCCATTTTGTGTGAGCTCAGGTAATAGCCAAAGCAGTCATTTGATGGCCAGAAAGTTGCATCTTTCAATCAATAAATACGAGTAATTCACTTTATCTAAATACAAGCCCAATAAATCCTGCACATTAGACTTAACACATTTTTGCTAAAATGGCGAAACCAACATTTTCCGATAACATTCTACTTTGGGGGGGGGGGGGGAAAAACCATATTCTCCATTCTCTCCACTTACCTGAGTGCCCATATAGGACTTGACAATTTAATGTTGCCAGCTCAAAGACTTTCAGCTGTGGACTGTTTGTAGCTACCACAATGTGTGTGTCAGAAAGCCCCAGGAATTTTACGTCCAGCACCTCATCGTTATAACCAACAAACTAAAAAATGAACGCATTAAAACATAGTCAACATTTTAAAGCGTTCAGAAATTGAACAATGTTTAGACTGTTGCATACATTTAAATACCAGAACAATGCCTGTCCCATTGTTAGTAAGACATTTAAACAACCTCTTTACCTTCATATAATAATGTCTAATATGAAGGAACTTGTCTGGAACAGTCACTGCTCATAAGAACTAGAGCTGATTTCGTTTAGTTTAGAGATATAGCGCGGAAACAGATACTTCGGCCCACTGGGTCTGCACCGACCAGCCATCTTGGCGTATATATACACTATCGTACACACACTAGGGGCAATTTTTACATTTACCAAGACAATTAACCTACATACCAGTACGTCTTTAGAGTGTGGGGTGAAGTCGAAGATCTCAGAGAAAAACTGCGCAGGTCATGGGGTAAACATACAGGCTCCGTACAGACAACACCCGTAGTCGGGATCGAACCCGGGACTCCGGCGCTGCATTCGCTGTAAGGCAGCAACGCTACCGCCGCGCCACCGTGTCGCCCAAAGTGCGTGGACTTTGGAAATTGTGGCAAAACATGACGCCTCTTGCACGCGGGCTCAGTAGATTATTTCTGTACACTTGTTATTTGGGGATCGCGGGGCGTGGAAATACTCCAATGGACTGTTTGCAAGATAAACAATTTCACTGTGCTAGCACTTTGCACAGATTATTGTACGGGTTAAACGATAATTTCAGCTAAAATGTAAAATGGAGTTATCAGCCAGATTTGCAGCACTGCATTCCAGACCATTCGAAACTAAGATGTTTCCCAGACAAGTGGGAGATGTTTTCCGCACCTGTTCATGCCTGGGAACTTACAATGTCTTAGAAAGTGTTGAGCAAAACACAACAGCAATAGTTAGGTGGACCACCTGCCCCGCCACCCCCTTGCTGCTAGTAGTGCAGAAACGTTGTAGAGAATGGGGGGGCTTATGACTGGCTCGAGGAGGGGGCAGTGGCACGGTCTGCTTGGACCGTGTCGTGAACGGTGCCAGGTGATGAAGAACAGGAACACCCTGTGGCGGGCTCTGCTGTGTACGCGGGCTCTGCGAGTGCGTACAGGGATATGAGAGTGTCTGTGCCTTACCTGGTAGTGTAATAAAATACCTTGTTATTCAAACCCTGCTGTCTGAATCCGACCATTTATCGAACACAACACGAGCGACAATCAGAGCACCATTGAACCATTGAAGAAATCAATGGCTTATAACACTAACCTCCTATAGCTGCATCAATAGTCAAAGGGGGTTGCATTTTCCTCACCCTCTCTGTACCTCTAATAAAGGACTAATCTTTTTGCTCACCTGAAAGTCCTTTACTTTCTAAATTTTCTTAAAAATTGCAATGGGCTTAAAGATGATCAATCGCTACAGCTACGTTTTTAATGCTCCTGAAAAGAATGGTCTTACAGCGCCAGTGGTCCCGGTTCTATCCTGACTATGGGTGCTATTTGTGTGTCTCCGTGTGACCGTGTGGGTTTTCTCCGGGTGATCCGCTTTCCTCCCACACTCTAAAGATGTGAGAGTTTGTAGGTTAATTGGCTTCAGTAAAAAATATTGTGACTTGTCCCTAGTGTCTAGAATGGTACTAGTGTACGGGGTAATAGTAGGTCGGCGTGGACTTGGTAGTCTATAGTTATCTATCTTTGGCATAAACCAGCTTCTGCAGTTCCTTCCTGCACATAAGCCTCGACTTCACCTCCATAATCATTACAAACATCACATCTACTATCACACTATCATCAATAATTTGCAATCGCGAATGTCACACACTAGCAAATTTTAAAATCCTGCTATTGTCTTTGACATAACATGGATAGAAAAGGTCTGAAGAAGGGTCTTAACCAGAAACGTCACCCATTCCTTCTCTCCAGAGATGCTGCCTGTCCCGCTGAGTTACTCCAGCTTTTTGTGTCTATCTTAGGAAAGGCTTAGAGGGATATGGGCCCAACGCAGGTAAGTTGGACTAGTGTAGATGGGGCAATGGTAGGCATAGGCAAGTTGGGCCGAAGGACCTGGCTTCATGCTGTGCGACTTCCTTGCGAGGGCTCTATAACACTGTTGCATCCACCAACGTACTCCACACCGCTAAAGAATCTCCCTCTTTCCCAACATCCACAAAGCTAACCAGGGAGTATTCCCCGTCACATCGGCAGCCAAATCTGTCATGCCGATTTACAGATGAGGAAACAACTTACAAAATATAATCTAAATGCTACATGGAGCAACACCTAAACTACTTACAAATATCAAATATCATCATGTACATGATGTTATTGCAGTTGAACAGCAATTAAACATTCCCCTTCCATCCCCATTCCTTCCTCTAGCTGCACAATTCGCAACTGTTCAATCCTTCTGTCACACCACTTCCGTCTTTTCATCTCAGGCCTTTGTCTGACCATCTGCCTATCAAACCCTCCCCTCACCTGTATCCACCTATTACCTGCCATGTTTTGTTCCCTGCCCCCCCCACCCCCGCCACCACCTCTCTTTCACCAGCCCCCCATTATGTCACCAATCCACGTTCCCCAGAGATACTACCTGACCTGACAAGTTATCCCAGCACTTGTTTCTACAATGAAACCTATGTGCTGTGATAGTCATAAAATCATACAGCATGGAAACAGGCCCTTCGGTCCAACTTGCCCATGCCAACCATCTACCATGGATAACATGTACCTACACAAATGTCTTTTAAAGTTGTTAATGTGCCTGCCTCAACTACCTCCATAGTAACATAGAAACATAGAAAATAGGAGTAGGCCATTCGGCCCTTCGAGCCTGAATCGCCATTCAATATAATCATGGCTGATCATCCAACTCAGTATCCTATACCTGCCTTCTCTCCATACCCCCTGATACCTTTAGCCACAAGGGCCACATCTAACTCCCTCTTAAATATAGCCAATGAACTGGCCTCAACTACCTTCTGTGGCAGAGAATTCCAGAGATTCACCACTCTCTGTGTGAAAATTTTTTTTCTCATGTAGGTCCTAAAAGATTTCCCCCTTATCCTTAAACTGTGACCCCTTGTTCCCGACTTCCCCAACATCGGGAACAATCTTTCAGCATCTAGCCTGTCCAACCCCTTAAGAATTTTGCAAGTTTCTATAAGATCCCCCCTCAATCTTCTAATTTCTACCGAGTACAAGCCGAGTCTATCCAGTCTTTCTTCATATGAAAGTCCTGACATCCCAGGAATCAGTCTGGTGAACCTTCTCTGTACTCCCTCTATGGCAAGAATGTCTTTCCTCAGATTAGGAGAACACTGGCAGCTCATTCCATACATACCCACCACCCTATCCATGCACCTACCCAAAAGTATTTTAAATGTTGTTATTCATGATATTAATATTTCAGATGCAATTTTATAATGCCCTTGGGAAGTCATTCTTTAAACTTTACTCACCTGGCGCTCAAGTTTCAGAGTACACAGGTCATAGATGAGGATATTATGTTCGGCTGTGACAGTGGTTAACTTCCTTGTTGCCGGGACAAGCATGCAGTGAGTCAGCGTCTGCTCATCTGCGTTATCTTCCACTTCCTCTCTCGGTTTACCAGGCACACGCTGAGAATATATGCACTTTCCAGAACGAGCTTCCCAAATTCGAAGGATCCCTAGCAAAAAAATGAATAATAATTGAACCAGCGGACTAGAATTGAAAAGTTAATACAAGATTAAGATCTTTCTGGAAAAAAACTCATGTATTCATATAACAGGGAGAAGGAGTTTAGGGTGGGGGGGGTAGTTAAAACACAACAGGTGCGAGGGCTGGGGTCAAAGAGGGGCAGAGAGGTAAAGGATGACTTAGGGGAGGTAACATGGGGGGAGATGATGGGGACTGAGAGAGGAGGGGTTGGGGTGGTGAGAGGGAGTGTAAATTCATAACTTCTAGGAGCAGAATTAGGCTATTTGGCCCATCAAGTCTACTCCACCATTCACTCAGGGTTGATCTATCTTTCCCTCTCAACTACATTCTCCTGCCTTTGCCCCATAACCCCTGACACCCACACTAATCAACTAAAGTTGTGGGGTTAGGAGAAATAGAGCGGTTTGAGAGGGGGAAGGGCAGTAGGACCCAGTGGTGCCGTTACTGAGGTTCCCTGGAGGGGGGGTGGTGAGGCAGTAGCTCCTCGAACCAAAACATCACCTATCCATGTTCTCCAGAGTTGCTGCCTGTCCCGCTGAGTTAGTCCAGCACTTTGTGTAGTAACCATCTACAATGCTTTGTTTCTATCTCATGTATGTGCAGGGTTTGGAAGATGAGCAGATGAAGTTACAAAAATAAATCAAAATCTGCCGTAACATTTTAAGAAATGTTATTATTGAACATCTAATTAATATTTTTTTTTAATTGAGTCGTACTTAATACAGGTACAATACCAAAGGGAGTATTCAGATGAATAAACAACCTCTCATAAAATAGACTGGTTTCATGCAAAGTGGTATTAGGAAGTGGGCAGCAAAGTGGTAAAGTTGTTTGGCTGAAGGAGGGTGGATATTAGTTTAGTTTTGTTTAGAGATACAGCACGGAAATCGGCCCTTTGGCCTACACCAACCAGCGATCCCCGCACATTATCCCACACACGAGGGGCAATTTTACATTTACACCAAGCCAATTAACCTACAAACCTGTACGTCTTTGATGTGTGGGAGGAAACCGAAGATCTCGGAGATAACCCACGTGGTCACGGGGGAGAACGTACAAACTCCATACAGACAGCACCCGGAAACGGGATAGAACCCGGGACTCCGGCGCTGCGAGGCAGCAACTCTACCACTGCACCACCATGCAGCCCTGTGCATGTGTACCTTAAGTCACTGAAAACACAGCCATGAACATAAGTGTACGGCAGGGAGATCAGATGGGGTTGCAGAGCAGGTACTTGTAAAAGTGTGTAAGAAGGAACTGCAGATGCTGGTAAATACTGAAGATAGACACAAAGTAACTCAGCGGGTCAAGTGTAGGGACCCGAAGAAGGGTTCCTACCCAAAACCTCACCCATCCCTTCTTCTTCTTGCGAATGAAACATAAACCAAAGGAATAGTTCGATCTCAAGCCTGGGTGTTGAGCAGCTAGGTTGTTGTCTCTGCGTCAATGTCTGCCAGGCCCTGAGCTCCATTTGGTGGGTGGTAGAGCGGGCACCCAGAGATGACATGGTTGGCCCATCCCTTTTCTCCAGAGATGCTGCCTGACCCGCAGTTACTCCAGCACTTTGCGTCTATCGTCGGAAGTTTAAAAGGATAGATAGCAGGGCACATTCAAGTATGAGAATTTTTCATTCCAACAATTTGGGAATAATAGAGAACCACAAGAATAAAATATGGGTGCAGCACAGGGCACAAGCAACAGGACTTTGGATGAGTTGAAGTTTATGGGAGTTTGACCAGAACGATACTGCAATAATTAGAGATCACAAAGTGGTATAAATGAAGGGTTCCTACATATCCGCTGCATCGAAGGTGCAGACTGGTGACAATATGATCGCTTTATAACTACTTCAGCCTACACACGTTACTTACCTTTGCTGCCCGCTGTGATAAAATGTTGTCCTTTGCTCATCACCCCCAAGGGAGTGAAATCCTCATCTTCTGGGAGCAACATTACCGCTTCCACAGTCTGACAGAAATCAACAAAGAAGTTACAATATTACTCTTACTAACTAAATTACATGGCTCATGTGCAGGAAGGAACTGCAGATGCTGCTTTAGACACAAAATGCTGGAGTAACTCAGTGGGACAGGCAGCACCTCTGGAGAGAAGGAATGGGTGACGTTTCGGGTCGAGACCCCCTTCCTTCTCTCCAGAGATGCTGCCTGTCCCCGCTGAGTTACTCCAGGATTTTGTGTCTCTCTTCAACTTAAATTACATGCCTGTTCTTTTGTACTGAGGTTTCTATTTTGCGGCAGATCATGGACATTCTTTGCATCAGAGACCATTCAGCCCACTAGGCCCATGCTGCCTCAAAAAAGGAGAATGTTTACACTGTTCCCACTGTAGGTCGTTGCATCAAATGCCTATCCAGATACTTATTTTTAGTTTTAGAGATACAGCGTGGAAACAGGCCCTTCAGCCCACACCGACCAGCGATCCCCTCACATTAACACTATCCTACACTAGGGACGTTTTTTACATTTATACCAAGTCAATTAACCTACAAACCCGTACGTCTTTGGAGTGTGGGAGGAAACCGATGTTCTCGGAGAAAACCCACACGGGTTAGGGGGAGAATGTACAAACTCTGAACAGATAAGCACCCGCAGTCAGGCTCGAACCTGGGTCTCTGCGCTGTAAGGCAGCAACTCTACCGCCGTGCCACTGTGCATGGTCAAACATGCACAATCTTGAGGGGCCATATAGCCTCCACTTATGTCTGGGAAATAGGAAAATACGCGATAAAACCGTGAATCTACGGCTGGTTGCTTCAGGCAAACTGGACAAATAGGCCATCTAATGGATAAAGAAAGCAATTACACCATCTTCACCCATATTGTTGACACAAGGAACTGCATAGACAGGTTTACTAAAAAACAGATACAAAGTGCGAGAGTAACTCAGCGGGTCAGGCGGCATCTCTGGAGGACTTGGATAGGCAAAATTTCGGGTCAGTACCCTTCTTCAGACTGTTTGTAGAAGGGGAGAAAAAAGCTGGAGAGGAGAAGAAAGCTGGAGGAGAGGTGGGGGGGCAGGACATCGCCAGATAAGTGATAGGTGGATATGGGTCGGGGGGCTTTCTCCCCCCCACTACATCAGTCTGACGGGTCCCGAACTGAAACATTCCCTTTCCATGTCCTCCGGAGATGCTGCCTGACCCGCTGAGTTACTCCAGAAACTGTGTCTTTTTTTCCCCTACCTAATTTTGTAAATTGGGGAAGTAAAGTGATTCTCAAAAGATCGTTCAAAATTGCCCTTTTAATCTGAAAGGTTGCCTGATGGATCGTGAATTGAAATGAAGGCAAAGCATCATCACGGTAAAAGAGTTGAAGCTTCTGATGGGAACAACCACTCTGAAGGCTGTAAATACTGCAACTTAAAAGCCACTCAGAGTTGCTGAAGGGGCTGACCATCACTTAAACTGCTAAGGGAGATGTGAAAAATCGACGCAGAGTGCTCGAGTGACTCAGCGGGTCAGCCAGCATCTCTGGAGAAAAAGGATGGGCGACTTTTCGGGTCGGGACCCTTCTTCAGGTTCGAGGGAGATGTGTGTACGTGACACTTTAATGAGCATCTAACCTAATTTCCACTCCCTGAAGAGTAAACAAAGTTAGACAAACACGGATATTAATATAAACAAATTAATACTCACTATTTCATGCTTACCTACTACTGGAGGAATGCAGAGATCTCCAAAACATATTAAAATGTACCGGTGCGTGCAAGACAGTGTGTCCACACCTTACATGGGAGTGGGTGCAAGCAGATTAGAGGAACGACACCCGATAAGCATTTGCAGCCATCAGCTTGAATGCCTTGAGGCAAGTTTGTATTACAGTAATCAGTAATTAGATTCAAAACTCCGCACTAAATTTAGATATTCACACAGGTTTTATAATCTCAGCGCCTGATACTTAATGCTTGTTTTCGCCCTTTGATCAAAATAATTATCCATGTGGAGATTTTTAAAATATTGAAAAATATTTTCATGACTCATGGTTACATGATGAGGGGGATTGCAATTGGAGTTTAATTTATGTACGGCTTTTTCAGCATTGGAAATTGTTTTCATTCTCAGTTCAACTTACCTCAAACACAGGAATTGTTCTCTGTGATTTGTAGGTTGCTAAGTCCCATACGGTACATATTTTATCTCGGCCGGAGCTGTGGAAAAAAAAACGATGTGTGACATATGATGAAAGAATGGATCGACTGGGCTTATTTATTCACAGGATATTTAGAAGGATGGGAGGGGATCTTATAAAAACATATAAGATTCTTGAGGGATTGCACAGGCTAGATGCAGGAAAAATGGTCCCCATGTTGGGGGAGTCCAGAACCAGGGGGCACAGTTTAAGAATAGCAGGTAGGCCATTTAGGACTAAGATAAGGAAAAACTTTTCCACCCAGAGAGTTGTGAATCTGTGGAATTCTCTGTCACAGAAGGCAATGGAGGCCAATTCACTGGATGCTCTAAAGAGAGTTAGATATAGCTCTAACGGAATCAAGGGATATGGGGAGAAAGCAGGAACGGGGTACTGATTTTGGATGATCAGCCATTATCGTATTGAATGGCGGTGCTGGCTCGAAGGGCCTACTCCTGCACCTATTTTCTATGTTTCTATGAAGCCAAAAACACTGGGGTAAAATTTTCCAAGTTTATTCAACTTCTCTTCGTAGCTGAAACCGAATTCTGATCCATGCAGCATCCTGGTAAACCTTCTCTGCCCCCTCTCCAAAGCCTCCACATCCTCCTGGTATGGGGCGACCAGAACAGCACGCAGTATATTTCACAACATTACAAGTACCTGACAAGAGTGTTGCCATCTAAAGTGAAAGCCAAGGAAGTCACAGCACTGTAGTGGGCATCCAGCACCACAATGCACTTGCTGGTATTCAGGCTCCAAAGTCGGATTTTATTGTCCATTGAAGAGGAGAAAAGTTGAAGTCGTGAGATATCAGGGTGAAATTCAACAAGGCTGCAAAAGAAGAGCAGAGGTGAGAGGGGAACTCACACAAAGAAAAGAAAGAATAATTAGTGTCATCCCATTTCAATTACACAGAAACACCTCCCCAGACAACATAGTGATTACATTTTGCCTGTTGTAGTTCAGATTGGAGATACAGCATTGAAACAGGCCCTTTGGCCCATCGAGTCCATGCCGCCCACCCTCCAGCTCTATGCCATCCCTGCTTCACATCCACTCCCTACACACCCGGGGGGGGGGAAGGGTAATTTACATAAGCCATTTCACCTGCATGCCTTTGGGATGTGGGAGGAAATCCACGTGGTCACAGGGAGAACATGCAAACTCCACAGTCAGCACTTGAGGTCAGGATCGAACCCGGGTCTCTGGCGCTGTGAGGCAGCAGTTCTACCAGCTGTGCCACCATGCCGCCCTAACCTTTAATGCAATGTTTGTGTTTTAAAAAAAAATTTAAACTAAACTTGCTATCGTTACAGACAATTATTATTACTTTCAATGTTAAGTCACGGTTAATTTTCCTTACTGGACAACTCCACAGGAACCCTTCAGATTGTGTGTGCAGTACTGCTTGATAACATCCCAGATCTTGATAGTACTGTCACATCCACCTGAAAGAAAAATCCCAGCAAGTCATAAATGTCATTACATTCCATGCAAGTCATAGTTATATTCATAACCAGAGTCCTACAGCACATTAATTTCCCCTTCGGCCCAACTTGCCCACCCCCACCACCATGCCCCTCCTACTCTTGTCCTACCTGCCTGCGTTTGGCCCATATCCGTCCAAAATTATCCTATCCATGTACCTGTCCAAATGAATCCAACAAATTAATTCACCGTCTGCCTAAAAAAGTAAATTATGACATCCTTTACGCATACTATAGGTCAAGTCACATTTACTCTCATACACACAGCGAGGACAGTGAGATTCAGGTCAATTAAAATCTTGCTTGCAACATCACAAGGACATAGACTCAGACAAACCCCCAAAACAGGTCTGACAAAGGATTTTGACCCAAAAAGTCACCCATTCCTTCTCTCCAGATATGTTGCCCGTTACTCCAGAATTTTGAGTTCTATCTTTATTAAGTATGAATTACCCATACACTTTTCAAAAACAGCAAAAACAAAGCAGGCTATGCAAAAAATACAAAACATTACCACAAAACACAATTGGAAATCCCACATATCAAGGGAAATGGGGAGAAAGCAGGAACAGGGTACTAATTCTGGATGATCAGCCATGATCATATTGAATGGCGGTGTTGGCTCGAAAGGCCGACTCCTGCACCTATTTTCTATGAAATAAAAACATTACTACAAAACACAATTAAAAACAAATAAATTCACTACCTGCCTAAATGCATAAGCGTTTGCATGCGTGCATAGGCGTGTATATGTATCTCGTTGTACTAAATCTCGTTGCACTAAATCTCTTTGCACTGACGTGCAATGACAATAAAAGATATATTATTATTATTATTATTATATTATGTAGGTAGGTAGATAAAAATGCTGGAGAAACTCAGCAGGTGAGGCAGCATCCATGGAGCAATGGAATGTGACGTTTCGGGTCGAGACCCTTCTGCAGGAGGGTCTTGACTCGAAATGTCACTTATTCCTTCGCTCCATAGATGCTGCCTCACCCGCTGAGTTTCTCCAGCAATTTTATCTGCCTTTGATTTTTCCACCATCTGCAGTTCCTTCTTAAACATATGTATGCATGTGGCCTATGTATGGATATATGGATAGGCTTGTTTATGTGTGTGTGTGTGTGTGTGTGTGTGTGTGTGTGTGTGTGTGTGTGTGTGTGTGTGTGTGTGTGTGTGTGTGTGTGTGTGTGTGTGTGTGTGTGTGTATATTTATGAGATAAAGTTTGTGAATTAATTGATGAATAGCAGAGAAGGGGTAGGAATAAATAAGTGTATACTTTCTCCTACTTTTCAAACTTAAGATTTAAGTTGTGATGTTTGTGAGAAGTTATTCAATGAGTTGTGTATAGATTTATTGTTCATTTCATTGTTATTTTGCGTTGTTTTTAACTTTTTTTGTTTTACATGTATGACATCAAATATATACGACTACTACTAAAAAACTAAATAATGACATCCTTTATGCATACAGTGACAAGTCAAATTTATTGTCACGTGGTGTACTGTAGTGCCCACTATACTGCAGGAAGCTTACACGTATGGTGATTTGTTGTTGAGATTGGATTAGAGTTATGCGGGTTGGTTGAAGAACCTAATAGTTTTAGGAAAGCAGCTGTTCGTGAACCCGATTGCGTAGGTCTTCAGGCTTCGGTACCTCCTGTGTGATTGTAGCAGCAAGAAGAGGGCATCGACTGAAGGTAGGGAGCTTTAATGATAGATGCCGCCTTCCTGAGGCAGCACCTCTAATATATGCTTAAGATGCCTCTCCCACACAGACAGGCAAGGACAGCAATTCAAACGAACATCATTGCCTGCCTGCCGCTCTCCTAAGCGCTTCACCCTCTTAAAAATAAGCCTGAAGACTGGTCCCAATCCAAAACATCACCTATCCATGTCTTACAGAGATGTGGTCTGACCCACTGAATTACCCCAGCACTGTCTTTAAAAAAAATATATAATCGCTTGTTGTTCATAGCTTCTGGAGCCAAGTCCTGGAACCAGAAACATCACCTATTCATGAATCACCTAACCACGATCTACAGAGATGCTGCCTGACCCTTGAGTTACTCCAGCACTTTTGGAAACCTATAATTTATCTTTCATAGATTCAGGATCTAAGTCCTGGAACTATCAACCCACCTAAACTTGAAAGACTGCAGCAGTTCAATACGGTGAATCACCATCACCTTCTCAAAGTAAATTCAGCAAAATCGCACACATTAAAAATGGAATAAAAGCAGATAAAAAGATATAACAAGCAGATATACCTGTGGCCAATAAAGTTGAGGTAGAGTCAAAAGCCATGCTCGCCACTGGACTGGTGTGAATAGCTTTCCATGTACGAATACACATATTCTCTTTCCAGTCCCATTGTTTCAAGAGCAAGGCACGACTACCTGTCACCAGCATCTGCCATGTAAAATATTAGCATTAATAAACATACAAAGCATCACCTTTGTCAAACTTGACAGATGTAACACGAGCAAATGTACCAGAAGTAGGTTTGCACACTATAGTTTAGTTTGGTGATATGGCACAGAAACAGGTCGTTTGGTTCACTGGGTACATGTCAACCGTCGATCACCAGTTCACACTAGTTCGAGGTAATCTCACTTTCTCATTCACTCCATATACATTAGGGGCAATTTACAGAGGCCAATTAACCTACACACCCGCACGTCTTTGGGTTGTGGGAGGAAATTGGAACACCAGGAGGAAACCCACACGGTCACAAGGAAAACATGCAAACTCCATACAAGCAGCAGCCGAGGACAAGATCAAAACCATGTCTCTGGTGCTGCAAGGCAGCAGATCTACCCGCTACGCCATTGTGCCGCCCAATAGGTTAGACATATTCAGAAACATTCTTACATCACTAGGTTGGGCAACTAGCTACGAAGATATGGTCATCTCTAACTTTAATGGTATTGTGGCCAGAGTGCATCTAATTTAACAATACTTGGATTCTATTAAAAAATAAAGTGGTACCACTAGTGTGCAACCAGCAAGACAACTTTTATGATCTGACCTAAATAGTCCTGGGAAATAAATGGATTGTTAGGCAATCTCAGTTGAGAATCAATAAAAAATAGCAAGTCTTAGATTAGAAATATAGACCAGACTGTTGAGGAAGATTGAAAAAAAAACACAAAGTGCTAGAGTAACAGTCAGCATCTCTGGAGAACATAGATAGGTGATGTTTTGGGTCGGGAGGAACCCTTCTTCAGACTGACCTGCTGTTACTCCACCATTTTGTCTTTTTTTTAGAAACCATCATTTGCAGTTCCGTGTACATGTTAAGGAAGGTAGTCACGCTTTCCTGAAGGCAGTAGTTACATTGCAGAATCTTTATATTTCAGATTTATTGAAAATAAAAGTTGCCCAGCTGCTGCAGTGCAGATCATACTCATCTCCAGATTAACATCAAGACCTCCTGGTATCTGTTCAGTACCATGTTACAATATCCAAACCAGCCTAGAGCAGCTCTAATTTAACAAAATAGTCATAACTACCAATGCCAGATTGAATTTCATCGTCACAAATATCCTACTAAATTATAGCTGGTGAGTGTAAACAATTTAAGTTTAGATAAGTACCTCATCATCAGGGCTTAGACTGAAGCTGGTAATATCTTCTTGATCTTCCTGTAAGTAAAATGGAAACATTTATAATCAATACAAAGCAATGCACATTGGTAAATCAGGTTACCCTGAGTGTGGATGTGCGACAGAAAAATGTATTGCAAAGAAACTAAGTTATTTTGCCACCAACCAATTTATAAAGAGTATATTATCAGCTTTCAACTGTCTCTTTGATTAAAGTGTTGACTTGTTTGGGGGAATAATCTACATATGATATATTTTTGGAGAGACAGAATTAATATTACAGATGAATGATCTTTCATCAGAACTGGAAATAGTTCTCATTCCTCATGTACTCACATAAATCATGGGGGTGGATACAAGACATAGGCCAAGTAATGCATGATTCAATCCATGGACTGATTTATCAATTATTGGGAGTTTTGAAATGGATATTAATCATAACACAAATATATGTAATATGTTATATTAACATATGTAATATAGTAATATAAACATTATCCTTCTACATTGAAGGCTTTCTCTAACATCAGATATTGAAAGGGTTCAATGTGAAACAGGCTCATCTACATTCTGCTACCAACCCAATTAGATGCAGAATGCCAAGCTCAGTCTTGGGCTTAGATTTCAAAGTACACATTTTAAAAGGGAGACTATTTTCTAATGTTCCTCCAAAAATCATTCGGTTGATCATCAATTTTAGAATAGCTGGTAGCTGCAGAATGGAGATTAGCCCGTTTCACATTGAACCCTTTCAGTGTCTGATGTTAGTGACTGCCGTCAATGTGGAGACATTTATATTGTTTATTATTTTTATAATATTTATTATTATTAAGGGATTGGACACGCTAGAGGCAGGGAACATGTTCCCGATGTTGGGGGAGTCCAGAACCAGGGGGCCACAGTTTACGAATAAGGGGTAGGCCATTTAGAACGGAGATGAGGAAAAGCTTTTTCACCCAGAGTTGTGAACCTGTGGAATTCTCTACCTCAGAAGGCAGTGGAGGCCAATTCTCTGGATGCTTTCAAGAGAGTTAGATAGAACGCTTAAAGATAGCGGAGTCAAGGGATATGGGGATAAGGCAGGAACGGGATACTGATGGTGGATGATCAGCCATGATAAGTGAATGGCGGTGCTGGCTCAAAGGGCCTAATGGCCTACTCCTGCACTTATTGTCTATTGAGATGTTACGTGTTAAAAACATATTACATATAGATATTATGAGTAATATTCAATTGAAAACTGTCATTAATAGATAATTCCGAGGGTTGAATCATGAATGATTTAGCCCACATCTTGTATTTACCTCCATGATTTCTGTGGACTCGCTAGCGTTTTACTGCCATGTGGGATTAACTGTACTGGAAGCCTCCATTATCTGGTCTTTTATAAGGTAGAGTGATCAGGACTTGAAGTCCCATTTCCAACATCATACACTAAACCCGTAACAGCTCCCAAAGACATTTCACTGTATTCTAAATGTTTCAGTCAACTTGTCTGGTTTGGTCGTCCGCTGTTGGGCAAGTAATCATTGGGCTTCATTACTGCCATAGGACATTACTGTTGTTCAGTTGGAGGTGTTTCAGAACATAGCACATCTCTTCAATGCTCAAAGTATTGATCTTCAGTGTTTTCCTCAAACAGGCAAACGATTTGCTGGCTCACTGAAGAAGACTTCACTGAAGTCTGTCTGCAGGGACTTCTGGCCTAGCGTACGTGGACTAGCGTGCATTAAGGGAGATGAAAAGATTGGAATATTATTGCTTGTCAGCTGCCTTGTTCCTTGATGGGGTGGAGGTAAAGTTCCTATTGTGCAGAATATGTCTTATTTTGCACTAAAATTTGTGGGAATTGTGAACAGAAATACACTCACATTGAAATAGGAGCACACAGCATCCCACGTGTAATTCCATACCTGTTCAATGCTCTTGAAGACCTTCCCTGTTCCAACATCCAAGATATTGATCTTTGTTCCACATGTGCAGAACAAATATGTTCCATCATTATTCATCTATATTCGTAGAGAAAAAGAGCTTTTTAAATAACATGCCTTAAGGAAAATGAAAGTTGCTTCCATCTTTGAACGAAGAATGGAAGATCTAATCTAAGTAATCAAAGTACGTTACAAAGTGGCCTTTCTGATTAAACTTTACTGCATCTATAGAAGTACTGATGTACATCACGCAACATCAATGAAGAGAGTTGACTTTGGGGTCAAGGATACTTTAACAGAGATGGTTCTCTTCTGGCTGATGCTGCTAGAGCACTTGCAGAATTTTGGTTTGGACATATAGCATCTGCAATTTTTTTACTCTAACTTTCGATGCAGGGCCACTGACATGAAACAGAAATAATGTCTGTTTAAGAAAGAACTGCAGATGTTAATAATGCATCAATAATGTCTGTCTCTCTCCACTGAAACTACCTGATTCTCTCCACCATTTTATTTTACTTCAGAACGTTGACACCTTTAGTATTTTACTTCTAGTGGAAGGTTCTCTCATGATGCATTTTAAAAATCAGAATACAATAGATGCATTAAGTTTGACAAAGTTGTGTTATGAAGAAATTAAAAATAGAAAAGAGTATTAAAAAAGAGCAACATTCTCAATAATAACCACAAAAATTAAAATAAAACACAATCATACTAATTTTTAATTAATTAAAAGATACCTGTACTTTTCCTCCTTTGTAAAATGGTTCAATTCTGCTGGAAGCAGCATAGCTGGAAGAGATGCAAACAAGCAATACAGTAATCAAGAAAAGGAAAGACTTACGAAAAATTAAATTTAACTGAGAGCAAAACTAAACATTTGTCTGCCTTTAAGTGTTCATTCAGTAATGCAAAGGGGCCACAACAGCAGTAGCAGCCATGTCACAGTTTTGGAGGGCTTTATGACAGCTAATTCTAACATTGTCATGTTAAATAAATCAATGCTATTTTACCCATCAATGAAGGATCCACAACTCTGATGGATGGACACAAAAGGATATAATCACTGCATTCTTGCCTCTCAAGGTTTAGACTCATAGGAGCACAATTAGGCCATTCGGCCCATCAAGTCTACTCTGCCATTCAATCATGGCTGATATATCTTTCCCTCTCTATCTCATTCTCCTGCCTTCGCTCCATAACCCCTAACTCATTGCTTGCTGGGTTGCATCCTTCATTTTGCTCCAAGGAATTTGGGTCATGGTCTATCTGCATTGTACAGTTCCACTTCGCAATCACTTTGGCATAAATTGGCAATCCAATCTTTAACAACTTTTTCAGTTGTTCTAATGATCAGACTAATCCTGCATAATATTTTGGATAGAACCCCGGTAAAACTTAAGTGTATATTAAGTCCTTGTGTTAATGGACCTCTTTATAACAAATTTCATTGGTAGTGGATGGATCTACTGCAGGCTGCCCACAGCACCCCCGTCTTGCACCGCCTCTCTGGCTGCAGTCAATAAGCTGAAGACAGCCAAGAAGTCGGGAAAAGCCCAGACAATTCTGAAATCAGTGAAACCCATGAAGGCAGCAGCGAAAAAGTAATTAAAAGCACACCTTGTAAAGACCAATCAAAGTAACCCACATCTCTCAGGAAAGAGCTGATCCCAACTCAAGCGATCCGGGACGGGGCTCAGTGCAAGGGGGAGATAATTTCCATTACTGGGAATCCCTTGTAACTCTCTGACATTCGCTGCACCCGCCCCGTCCCCAGTGTCTGATATAAAATACTGTACAGAGAATGGCTGTCGGACCAAGCCTCAATCGGACTGGGCATGTGTTGGGCTTCAAGCTCAGTTCAAGACTGTTTTCTTCTATGGCGAAAATACTTAAACAATAATAATACATTAATCCCCAGGCTCCTTGGACCATGACCCCACTGACGAGCACCAGGCCACCATTTCTAGCACCATCACCGACTTCATCAATTCCCACGCCCTACCTGACCAAGCCTCCAAACTCATCGTTCCCCAGCCCCGCACGGCCCGTTTTTACCTTCTCCCCAAAATCCACAAACCCGGCTCTCCCGGCAGACCCATTGTCTCTGCGTGTTCGTGCCCCACCGAACTCATCTCCACATACCTTGACTCCATCCTATCCCCCTTGGTCAAATCCCTCCCCACCTATGTTCTAGACACCTCAGACACTCTCCGCCGCCTCCACGCATTCCACTCTCTGGGCCCTCACCCCCTCATCTTCACCATGGATGTCCGGTCACTCTACACCTCCATCCCCCACCAGGATGGCCTCAGAGCCCTCCGGTTCTTCCTCGACCAGAGGAGCAACCTATACCCAGCCACTGACACTCTCCTCCGCTTAGCGGAGTTGGTCCTCACCCTCAATAACTTTACATTTGACTCCTCCCATTTCCTCCAAACACAAGGCGTAGCTATGGGCACACGCATGGGCCCCAGCTACGCCTGCCTCTTTGTCGGGTACGTTGAACAATCCTTGTTCGATGCGTACCAGGGCCCCATCCCCGACCTCTACCTCCGCTACATTGACGACTGCTTTGGTGCCACCTCCTGCACCCACACACAACTGACTGACTTCATCCACTTCACCACCAACTTCCATCCGGCACTCCAATACACCTGGACGATTTCAGACACTTCCCTACCATTCCTTGACCTCACCATCTCCATCGCAGGGGACAGACTCCTGACCGACATACATTATAAACCCACTGACTCACATGGCTATCTGGACTACACGTCTTCCCACCCTGCCCCCTGTAAAGACTCCATCCCCTACTCCCAATTCCTCCGCCTACGCCGCATCTGTTCCCAGGATGAGACATTTCATACCAGGGCATCGGAAATGTCCTCGTTCTTCAGGGAACGGGGATTCCCCTCCGCCACCATAGATGAGGCTCACACCAGGGTCTCATCCATACCCCGTAACACTGCTCTCTCTCCCCATCCCCGCACACGCAACAAGGGCAGAGTCCCTCTGGTCCTCACCTTTCACCCCACCAGCCGGCAAATACAACACATAATCCTCCGCCATTTCCGCCACCTCCAACGTGACCCCACCACTCGCCACATCTTCCCATCTCCCCCCATGTCTGCCTTCCGCAAAGACCGCTCCCTCCGCAACTCCCTCGTCAATTCTTCCCTTCCCTCCCGCACCACCCCCTCCCCGGGCACTTTCCGTTGCAACCGCAAGAAATGCAACACCTGTCCCTTCACCTCCCCCCTCGACTCCATTCAAGGTCCCAAGCAGTCGTTCCAGGTGCGACAAAGGTTCACCTGTATCTCCTCCAACCTCATCTACTGCATCCGCTGCTCTAGATGTCAGCTGATTTACATCGGTGAGACCAAGCGTAGGTTGGGCGACCGTTTCGCCGAACACCTCCGCTCAGTCCGCAATAACCTACCTGACCTCCCGGTGGCTCAGCACTTCAACTCCCCCTCCCATTCCCAATCCGACCTCTCTGTCCTGGGTCTCCTCCATTGCCAGAGTGAGCAACAGCGGAAATTGGAGGAACAGCACCTCATATTCCGTCTGGGGTCCTTGCGTCCCTATGGCATCAACATTGAATTCTCCCAATTTGGCTAGCCCGTGCTGTCTCCTCCCCATCCTTCACCCTCTAGCTGTCTCCCCCCACCCTCCCATCCGCCCGCCCTCGGGCTCCTCCTCCTCCTCCCTTTGTCCTTCTTTCTTTCCCCACCCCCTATCAGTCTGAAGAAGGGTTTCGGCCCGAAACGTCGCCTATTTCCTTCGCTCCATAGATGCTGCTGCACCCGCTGAGTTTCCCCAGCAATTTTGTGTACCTTCATTATAACAAGGATTTGCTGTATTATAATTTGGGGTTTTCAATTAAAATTATTTGCACTGCTGGTGAGGAATATTCTAGCCTGCTCAACCTCTCCATACAGCTCAGGCCCTCAAGTCCTGGCAACATCCTCGTAAATCTTCTCTGCACCCTTCCCAGCTTAATGACATCCTTCCTATAACAGTGTCATAAAGTCATAGTCTTACAGCATGGAAACAGGCCCTTTTGTTCTAAACTAAACTCAAACCCTCAAGTCCTGGCAACATCCTTGTAAATCGTCTTTCTTGTTTAACATCCTTCAGGGAGGGAGGGAGACCGAAACTGACATTACTCCAAATGGAGCCCCCACCAACGTCTAATAAATGAGCAATCATTTCATAGATGAGAATGTGTCGTGTAATTCTCCAGGGCAGCTCCCAGGCTCTGGAACTCCCTCCCCCAACTGATCCGCAATTCCGTGTCCCTCACCATCTTCCAGTCTCGCCTCAAGACCCATCTCTTCACCTCTGCCTATCATTAGCCCCACGTCCCCGTCCCTTTTCATCTGTGCATTAATTGCCTCATACTGTGTTTTGTATTGAATTCTGTCTTTACTTTGTGTACTAGTCATGTCTCTACTATTTATTTCATTCCCCTTACATGTTTTTCCTCTACATGCTCAATTTTTGTAAGGTGTCCTTGAGACTCTTGAAAGGCGCCCATAAATAAAATTTATTATTATTATTATTAATTTGTAGGAATGAGCTGCAGATGCAGGTTTACACCGAAGATAGAGACAAAATGCTGGAGTAACAGCATCTCTGGAGAGAAGGAAGGGGGATGACGTTTCGGGTCGAGAAGAAGGGTCTCGCTGAGTTACTCCAACACTTTGCTTCTATCTTTAATGTGTCTTGGTTGTTCTTGGAGTTTGGGGCACACATGGCTGATCATCCAAAATCAGTAGCCCGTTCCTTCCTGCTCTCTCCCCGTATCCCTGGATCCCGTTAGCCCTGTGACCTAAATCTATCTCTCTCTCTTGACCCATATCTGGGGGATGAGAGACTGTGGGTGACACTCACTTGGTCTTGAAGCGCACTCCGCCGGCAGCCATGGTTCAGGCGGGTCTGGGTCTATTTCGCCTCCGCCGCCATGGAGCCGCTCCGTCTTCCCCGCACGCACGTTGCCAGCCGCGGCCCACTTCCGGCGCGCGCTGACGCCGTCACCCGCGGCGCCCCCTTCCCTCCACCGGCGGCCTCGTCTCCATGGCAACCCCGCGGTCCGCTGCTTCGGCGGTTCGAGTCCGGCTGAAGCTTATAGATGGACACAAAAAAGCTGGTGGACAGAAAGATAGATTGTCGGAACCTGTAGTCCGGGGGGTTTCTTTTCACCATTTTTTCCCCCAGCATCTGCAGTTTTTTTCTTAAACACAAAAAGCTGGAGTAACTCGAAGGTAGACAAAAGTGCTTGAGTCCTCCCTCCTCCACCTCCAGTTTAGTTTAAATTCCATTTGGAATATTTTGGAGGACCAAGAAACCAAGAACCAAGAACCAAGAAACTCAGCGGGACAGGCAGCATCCCTGGAGATAAGGGAATGGGTGACGTTTCGGGTCGAGATCCTTCTTCAGACTGGCTAGGGATGAGGGAAACGAGAGATATAGACTATAATCTTTGATATAGACGGTGATGTGGAGAGACAAAAGAACAATGAATGAAAGATATGCAACAACAAAAAAAACAATGATAAAGGAAACAAGCTTGTTGGGTGAAAACGAGAAGCTGGTGCGACTTGGGTGGGGGAGGGATAGAGAGAGAGAGAGAGAGAGGGAATGCCGGGGCTACCTGAAGTGAGAGAAATCAATATTCATACCACTTGTAAGCTGCCCAAGCGAAATATGAGATGCTGTTCCTCCAATTTGCGTTTGACATTGCAAGAAACACTTTTTTTCACATTACTGTGGAGGCCAAGTCAATGGATGTTTTCTAAGGCAGAGATAGATAGATAGAGAGATAGGTCTTCTTTTTTTAGGCCCCCTTCGGTCATGGCTGACCATGGGTGTCTCCAGGGTGTTATTCCCTATATGGAGGACGCCTGTGCGTGACTTTTTTTTAACCTGAGGAGACTGGTGCACAGTCAGCCACCCCGCGGTCCATGACAGATCTGGGTCAGGATCCAGTGGCATGGAGTCCAAGACGACCGGAGACCCTTTTCTGCTGCAGCCTTCATCTGCCTTCCCAGCCGTTGTGATGCTCCACTAAGATCAGCCATCATCCTCTGCCTCTTCCGCTGTTGTGGTCTTAGTTAGATTGCTCTTTGTCAGAGACCTCCCCCTCGACCTTACCACCAAGGGTGGCCCAACCAGGAGCATAGCTCCAGACGGCATCGCTCTCAGGATCTCAGGTCCACACAAGCTTCTCCACCACGACAAGGTGACAATCCACGGAGAAGTAAATGGATAGACAGATTCTTGATTAGTACGGGTGTCAGGAGTTAAGGGGAGAAGGCAGGAGAACGGGGTAAGGACGGAGTGATAGAGCATAAGTGATAGGAGCAGAATTAGGGCATTTTGCCCATCTGGTCTACTCTGCCATTCAACTTGGCTGAGCTATCTTTCCCTGCTAACCCCATTCTTCTGCCTTCTCTGACAACCGCACTAATCAAGAATCTTCCATCTCTGCCTTAAATATATCCACTGACGGCCTCCACAGCCTTCTGTGGCAAAGAATTCCACAGATTCACCACCATAGATCAGCCATGATTGAATGGCGGAGTAGACTCGATGGGCCGAATGGCCTAATTCTGCTCCTTATGAAATAAAATTGGCCAGGTGCAGATTTTATTTAAATATTTGCCAATGTTATTCCATCACTATCGTTTCACTGTCGGAACTGCAGATGGTGGTTAACACACAATAGGACACAAAGTTCTGGAATAACCCAACTGTTATCAGGCAACTGAACCATCCTACCCACAACTAGAGAGCGGTCCTGACCTAGCATCTGCCTCATTGAAGACCCTCAGAATATCTTTAATCTGGCTTTACTGGACTCTGTCTTGTACTAAACGTTATTCCATTTATTAGTGTAGGAAGGAACAGCAGATGCTGGTTTAAACCGAAGACAGATGAAGCGTCGTCTTATAGAGGTGTATAAGATTATGAGTGGAGTGGTTATGCTAAATGCACTGGGACTGTTAACCTGAGTAGGCAGTACTCAGAGTCAAGAACCAGGGGACATAGGTTTAAGGTGAAAGGGAAAATGGTGAATATACACCAGAGGGGCAACATTTTCCACACAGAGGGTGGTAGGTATATGGAATGAGTTGCCAGAGGAGGTGATTGAGGCAGGTACTATAGCAATATTTAAAAGGCATTTTGGCAGGTACATGGATAGGAAAGTTTTGGAGGGATATGGGTCAAACACAGGCAGGTGGGACTAGTGTAGATGGGGCATCTTGGTTAGCATGGGCAAGTCGGGCCAAAGTTTTCCTGCTGTTTGACTCTATGCCATCAAATTGTCGAAGTGTGTTTAAACTGTAAAGTTCCAGCACTTTCCTGATCATTTCTCTGATTTCCTGGTTTAAATCGAAGGTAGACACAAAATGCTGGAGTAACTCAGCGGGACAGGCAGCATCTCTGGATAGAAGGAATGGGTGACGTTTCGAATCGAGACCCTTCTGCAGACTTCATGCAAGGGTAATGTGACCATTCTTGCTATTATTCTTTGGACAAACATGGATAAAGTACTAGAACACCATATGGTGTTGTCAGCTGTGTAAGTGAATGCTCCATGCAACCAGCACTCAATGCACCACACAATGGTCACATACCTATTAATATGAACAACCAGAAACTCTTAATGGAACTTGCATGTTGGATTCTAGAATAACAAGCGAACGTTGCAGAAGGCTGCTTCATGTGCTAGGCAGAGCTATAAAACATTTCCCAAGACTGCATTTACCTCTTTGGTGGAAGAGGAGGAGCCATGATTTATCAGCAGAAAACTTGAAGATCCTCCAAATATAGATTTTGTAAAGATGTTAGTAACAATAGCTATGAGGTCGAGATCAGGAGTTGTAGGGACAAAGATCTGGATACAGTGCTGCAGAAAATGTCAGCAATGTAGTCAGAGTTAGTGAGAGCTCCTTGAAACTGATGTGCCATAACATCACTCATTTACCAACAGCCCTCATCAATAGGATTTTTTTCAGACATTTATTGGACCACCTCACCTGTCCCATTTCTGGATATATGGCAAGAAAACACTCGACTTCTCGTTTACTTAAACACTAATGCACGCTTCACCAACAAAACAAATCAAATGTTTGACCATTCAACCAGGACGGCCATATAATAGATTTTGTAACACATAATCTTAAAGGTTAAGTTCTAGTGTGGGAACATGAAAATGGTGATTGCCATAAACTACTTTGATGTCAGAGCTGGCATGATTAGTGGTGAATTGTCTAGTTTTTCCATCACGTGCCAAAGAACAAAAAACAAATTTTAAGCACAACACTGTTATAAAAATATATGTGGTGTGCCATTCACTGCAGTACGTTTCCAGCACAGTCGGTCATAGTTCAGTGCATTCACCACAGCCCAGTGCAATTCAGCTCTTTAGAACACAATTACATCCATCATTATCAGTTCTCTGCACTCCATGGGTTTCTATGTTGTTCATTTATTTTTACTGGACAGAACCCATCAGTAGACCGTGTTCAAGTGTGCAGAGAAAGAGGATTCCTGCTTTTATTAGAGGGATTTTGGCAGGCAACCAGGCCTTGCAGCGAGTCAAACGGGCCACCGCATGTATGATTGGAAGTTGGGTCGTGAAGACTTTATCAGGCAGAAAACAGAATACACTTTTTAACCAGTTGAAAAACAGTACTTGAGTTTGTAGCAGAATGGAAAGCACTGTCGAACAGGAACAACAGGTGAGGGGTAGTAATGTTTACTATCAATGTAAAGAACGCTATTGACACTTTGCATGAAGCTACACATATTTGCATATATGAATCATTTATGTTTGTAATGTTTCTTAATTGAACTGTCGAACAAAGTCTTTTTTTTGCGTCCATAGTCAATTCTAACTTTTTGACGCTTTGGAGGAGCCGACTGGTATATAAAGGGGAATTGTCACCTGTCTCTTTACTGGCATCCGTGGCAATATGTGCTTTTTGAGAATAGATTGTACTATGTATTTGCACAACGTTCTTTCTCATGCGGTTCGCGTTCTGAGTCGCCCCCTTTCTCCCATCTTTCTGTTTTTTCACCATCAATTCTTGCCCACCCTTCGCCCCTTAACATCGTTATTATCACAGCCTTCTTCCTCAAGAGTTTTATCCCTCTCAATGTTACTTTCCCCAGTGTTCTTCAATTTAATTTTGATGGGAGATGACTGTAATACAAGGGGATGTTTCAAAGACGTGGAGGTTTCATCTATTTATTTAGGGTAATACTTGAAGTAACCCTTCATAAATACTGCATTATCGATATAAAAAGTGTTTTTAACTTAGTTGTTACATTTTTTCTTCTTAGAGCTACAAATTTTCAGGTACCTTTTTAATTGTCATTTTTTCGTTTATTTTTAAACTGCAAATTAAAAGTGAAGTGTACATGGAGTTCCAGTGATTTAATGTATATACTTTAGCCTAGGTTTTTGTGAAAGATTCTTAATGAAATTAATTAACGAATTATTCTTAATCAAATATTTGATAAGACTGGAGACGAGTCGACTTGGTGAAACACAAAATGGACATCAGTGTGCAACTTGTTGGTGAAAAAATGCCTTGATCTGTCATTGTGGACAATGTGTTCCAACACTTTGCTGGGAGGAGTGGTTAGAAATTATTTGGGTTTGCCCCTTTTTAAGTGGAATACTGAAGCATTTTCTATATTGTGTAGATGTCAGTTTTGTAACAATACTGAAACAACTTGGCTGGAGAGCAAGTCTCAGTGCCACAACTAGTATGTTGATTGGTCCCATGCTCTTTGCTCTCCATAGCTCTCAGCTATTTCTCGATATAATATGGAGTGAATTCTTCCACTTCTTGCATATGGCGTACACAGCCTAAAGTTGTAGATCAAGGGCAGGACATCCAGGCCAGGACAGCATCGGTTACTGGGTGGATGGCTTTGATGCCCCCAGGGAAAAGCCTCAGTGGACAGTCATTCACGATGTGTTTGATGGTCTGGTCCGGATGCCCACAGTCGCAAGCAGGGCTGTCTGTCATCCCCCACTTATGCACGTAATGGGCTGTTCTTGCATGGAGGGTGTGGATTCTGTTCAGGGGGTTAGCCATTGCTTGCGATGGAGGTCAAACCCCTGTGGTTTCACTGTCAGGTCTGTGGCATATTTCCAGGCTCTGCTCCACTCAGTCTTGGAGTCAAAGCCTTCCAGGGATTTAACGGAAGGCAAGAAGGGTTTGCGGGACTTCAGGCGGATAGTTCAAGTCAGCATGGATGGGAAGGTCAGGGTTGGAGTGAATTGAATTGAATGAAGTCTCATTTCTATAAATGGGGTGAATTTTGGGCGGAGGCTGAATTCGATCTACTTGGCAGTTCTGGTTGAACATGGTTGCCTTTGTGTGCTGTTGAGCGTGGCAATGTTCTTGTAGCTTCCTCCTGTCAGCTGATATATGCCTACATCGAGACTAGAGAGATTTGATATAATGTCCTGGTTGTGAATTCCCTTGTCCCTGTCTACAGCATGGTGTTTAATCCTCTTTATTCCTATGCTGCAGCTTCACTCGATTGGAACTTCATTTTGGGTATAGCTGGTGCTGCTTCCACCATGCTCTTCTGCAGTTATTAATGTAAGATTGATCCTTTTGTAATGGCAATGAGAGATATACCAAACCTTGATTTTACAGATATGTTATTGCTGTTGTTTCAATGTCTTGGATGCTTAGTTTGTATTATTAGATTTATTCAGAATCTAACCTATGAACACAAATGAACTTGGCGCCAAGATTTCTGCTTGCTTTTTAGTTTTTGTTTTGAAACTTCTGACTTTTGTATTTTAATCTCCAGTATAAGGTCTGAAGAACAGTCCCGACCCAAAAGTCACCTATCTGTGTTCTCTAGGGATGCTGCCTGACCTGCTATGTGACTCCAGCACTTTGTCTTTTTTTAAAATCTTAACCAGCATCTGCAGTTCCTTGTTTCAATATTCTTTTTTTTTCTGTACCCATCTTTCGAATCCTGAAGCATCTGTGGAGCGAGAAATAGACTTCCAGTACTGAGCTTTCTATTGAGAAGTCATTGACTGTAAAATACACACAAGACTGTTTTTGCCTCGTGTTCTGTCTGATGGGGAAACTTTCAGCAACATTTTCTGTTTCAATTATTGGATTTGCAATCTTTACATTTTGGCTTTCCCATTTGTTTTAATTAGGATTCTGGCTACGATGTAGAACTATTTGTAAATGCCCCAGACCCTGAATTCATCTGCACTGTCTGTCATGGTGTGTTCAAAGGTCCTGTGGAACTCTGTTGCCAACATGTCTTCTGCAAAAGTTGCATTTCAAATTGGCTTGCAAGGTAAAAACTCTTTGATAATAACTTCAAAACTATTTCAGGAATTAAATGGTAATGGTTTTACATATCTGGGGATATAGAAAATCTATAGTTTTATTGGACTTTAGTTAGGCCACTTTGGAGTATTGCATGGCCTTCTGGTTGCCCCTACACAGGAAGGATGTGGAGAAGAGGTTTACCGGAAAGCTGCCTGGATTAGAGGCAATTAGCAACAAGGAGAGGTCGGACAGACTTGGATTGTTTTCTATAAACAAAGTTTGAGGGAAGATCAGATAGAAGTATATAAAATTAATGGATAGGTGATGTTTCGGATCGGGACCCTTCTTCAGATCTGAAACGTCACCTATCCATTTTCGCCAGAGATGCTGCCTGGCCTGCTGAGTTACTCCAGCATTTTGTTTATCCCAACATCAGTGATTTTTATTACATTATAAGCTTGTATCCTGGTGCTAAATGTGAAATTATCTTCCAGGAAGCAGCAATGTCCATATTGCAGGAAAAAGGTGAAGGGTGCGACTCGATCTGTGATACCTATGATCCACAACTTGCTTGGACAATTGATAATGAAGGTAAATTTTAGCTGTTGAAATTGTCCCAATTTCAGGGTGATTACGTGTAGAGTGTTGGAGTAAAAAGGTGTACTTAGTCCTCAAATACTGAGGTTTGGCATACTCTGTAATGGAAAGATGCTACAATTCATGAGGGGTATGTGGGGAAAAAGGGAGTGAAAAATAAAATTGGTAGATCATTAGATTTCCTTCATCAATGTTCAGTATGTGCAATAGTATTTGGGAACACTCTTAGTATAAAGTAGAAAACTGCCAACCACAAGAATCAATTTGGAGAATTTTCTCAAGAAAGAGGGAGCCCATTTGTTTCTTGATGAACAAGAATCTCTCTACTTCTGCCTTCAAAATATTTTAAAGTTCGTGCTTCCACTCCTTTGATGAAAAGAACTTCATCCACTCGAGTGACAAGAAAGAGATTGGTCTCTTAAATAGGTGACGGCCAAATTCTAAATGTTGTCACTGGAAAGTTTCACCTCTACCTCCATCCTCTGAAAATGCCTCCAGATTATGTGTGTGTGAATCAAATCCCTTGCTGTTTTGAAGTCCTGATGGACACAAGCCTAGCTTAACCAACCTTGTAAGATGACATATCCATACTCTGTATTAGTCTGGTAAACTTCCTTTGAATTGCTTCCAACATGTTAAATCTTTTTAAGGAAATCAGTCATGTGCCCTCGTTATGGTCTTGCTAAATTCCTACCTGTCATTTTGATTTTCCCAAGTTCCATCCACTTCCTATTTCTGAGCTGTTATTTGGATCTTCTGTAATGAGACTAATTCAAAATGCTTATTCAATTCACCTCCTCTCCTCCCTATTTTCCATTATGAGTTTCCTCTGTCTTGCTTTCTGGAACTTATGGTGCCTGGCACGTCCTCCTGACTATACAACTTTTTTTTTGTTTTGCCTCTGTCATTTAGTATCTGCATGTTTCATGACTGAAATCATCTCCCAGCCCAGAGCAGATTTCCTGAACCCAAACTCTACACAAACACACAATCTTCTGGATACTTGCTCTTTTTCCAGTGGAGAATGGAGTCAATAGCCCTGGTGCCAACTTGCCCACTACCAGCACTATCTTCTTCCTTGCTCCCACTCTTGAATAGTTTTCTGTTCCATGGTTCCATGGTTCCATTGGCTCATCCACACAATGTAACTTGCTTTTATCTGAAAGAGACTTTAATCCATTGGATAATTGCCAAAGCTCAATTGCAAACACGTGTAGGAAGGAACTGCACATGCTGGTTTATACCGAAGATGGACACACAGTGTTGGAGAAACTCAGCGGGTCAGGAAGCATTTCTGGAGAGGGATGGGTGACGTTTCGGGTTGGAAACCCTCTTCAGACTTCTTCAGTCTGAAGAAAGGTTCCGACACGAAACGTCACCCAACTTTTTTCTCCAGAGATGTTCTGAGACCCACTGAGTTACTCCAGCACTTTGCGTCTCTCAATTGTACTCATACTCTCATGGCCACGAACTAAATCAAGGATCATATAATTGGCGCCAAAATATGGCAACTCGCGCGTGTATGAGCAAGGCAAAAATAAATTTGCTGTGTAGTGCATATGTGACAATGAAGAACCATTGTTCTTATCTTAACACCTACGGAACAAAACAAAATTCCTGGGTTGACCTTAGAAAGGTCTGGATATGTGCTATAGTTTCTGGATTCCTCAATTTGAGAAAAATCTCTAATTTCTCTTATGTTTCTATGTATGCTAAGTGCTCCTTTCTCTATCATGTAGTGTGACAAAAAAATCCACGGTTGCCGGCACACCTTTCCACTGGAGCAACAGGAAAGCCACAAAGCAGCTTGTGAATACAGGATGGTGAGCTGCAGGTACGAGGGCTGTGCGGCTGAAATGTTTCACAAGGACATTACTGCCCATGAAAAGGCTTGTGAACACTGGAGCCAGCCGTGCAGGATGGGATGTGGGGTCCAACTCGCCCGGAATCAGTTGGAGGAACACAACTGTTACAAGGACACAAAGAGAAAGTACAAGGAGAGGATCACCGTGCTCAAAAGGCGCTTGAGCTGTATGCACCGTCGTCTGAAGCTAGTTGAAGGAAGTGCGCGGCGTTTGACTGCAGGCAATCACCTGCAGTATTTGGAGTCCTATGTCTGTGGAGATGCTGGTGAGTAATCTCGCAGAATAGATTGGACTCGAGAATATAGTTACAAAACAGGCACAAGGATAGAGTTTTTAATGTTTGTGTATAAATGCCTGAAAATTTAAACTATCGCATCTTCTAAAATAATCCTTTCTTCCAAATGTTTTTTTATCTGCAAGAGCTTGGATCATTGGATAATGGGGTAATGGACAATGGCTAATGATCCATTGGATGAAGAGCTTGAAGCATTGGATATTTGCCAAGACTCAATGGCAACTCCTGGCCACTATATGAAAGATCCTATCTTGGCATCTTCTGGACAAAACAAAATTCCTGGCTTGAAATTTTCTAAAAAAAAATCTTGTGATTCTTTTTAACGAAAAAAATGGTGGAAAAGATGTGAAGAGGCAGTATCACTCAAATGTTTTTTTTCTCCACTTAATCTGGTGGCAATGTATTTGTATTTGACCACCAGATTAAGTGAAGAAGAGTCTCGATCCAAAGCATCACCCTTTCCTTCTATCCAGAGGTGCTGCCTGTCCGGCTGAGTTACTCCAGCATTTTGTGTCTATCTTCGATGTAAACCAGCATCTGCAGTTCCTTCCTACACATTTGCACTCATTGAATGGGAAAGATGTAATGCCTAGCATTTAGCTTTGCGGTTCTTAAACCCTCAGTGGCTTGGAAATTTCTGTCCCGTAATGGAGCATATCTCAGACTTATTACTAGTAGCTGCAGAATTGCTATATTAGAATGGGATTCACTAACGAGAGGGCCTGAAAATAATTTGAATGGTTTGGGTTACAAAGATGTGCTGATTTTTATGTTTGCGATGTCTAATCTACTGCAATTGAAGAAGGTCAATCACTACCTGCATTGGGAAATAAATCAGTAAATGGTTCTCAAATCCCATAAGTGATCTTTATAACAAAAACGTGACTGAAATCAAACAGCAAACCTGGTAGCTTATAAGCCAGTATCAGGATAAATGCCCATTAAGGCTGCTCATTTGCTTATCGCAAATTTGGCTAATGGTCTTCAGGTAAGTGAATGTAGCGCTCCAACCCAATTTTTTTACCCAAAATAATCTACATTTATTCTTGGGCATGCAAGGAACTGCACATGCTGATTTTAAAACAAAAATAGACACAATGCTGGTGTAACTCAGTGGGTCAAGCAGCATCTCTGAAAAACACAGACAGGTGATGTTTCAGGTCATGACTCTATCTGACTGAGGTAGTGCATTCAGAGGAGGGGAGGTTGGAGTGGAGAAGTCAAGATGGTTGATGTTTTGCCAGCAGTTGGGGAAAAAAAGAGAATGAAAAGGTCCAGAGGCTGGCAGTTGCTACAAGATTCTTTTGCAGAGTAGCAAAGGACAACTGATTTACTATTTCCAAATACATCAGGCTTGCTCACTAAGCCCAGGATAGCCCAAGAAGACGAAGGAAATTATTGTTGACTTCAGGAAGAACAGAGGGGGCAGACATACCCCCATCCATATAAATGGGACTGAGGTGGAGCGCGTCTCCAACTACAAATTCCTCGGGGTACACATCTCGGAGGATCTGTCCTGGTCCCTCAATACCACCAAACTGATCAAAAAGGCGCAGCAGCGCCTTTACTTCCTGAGGAGGCTCAAGAAAGCTCACCTGTCCCCCCAGATCCTGACCAACTTTTACCGTTGTACCATCGAAAGCATCCTGACCACCTGCTTCACGGTATGGTACAGCAGTTGCACCGCAGCGGATAGGAAGGCACTACAACGGGTGGTGAAAACCGCTCAGCACATCATCGGTGCCCCGCTCCCTGCCATGGATGCCCTCCACCGAAAACGGTGTCTGAGACGGGCCAGGAAGATCATCAAGGACCCCTCTCACCCTAACCATGGACTGTTTGCCCTCCTCCCATCAGGGAGGCGGTACAGGAGCCTCAGGTCTCGAACAAGCAGGATGAGGAACAGCTTTTTCAACAACACACTTACATTGCTGAACTCGGAGTCCTGTCGCTAGATATCTTTGGTCTCACCATCCACATTGTTAACCAGTACTCTTCTTACTCTAATGTATGCTTGTTCTGTATTTTTTATTTTATTTTTTAAAATTATTCCTATCTTGCACTATGACTATGACCAGACGCTAAACTGCATTTCGTTGTACCTATACTTGTATCTGTGCAATGACAATAAAGTTGAATTGAATTGATAAAGGCGTCAGCAACGCATCTAATGCCTTGGAAGACTGTGAAAAATGCAGATCAGTACCCTTGAAACTCTATTTCTGCCTTAGTAAAGGCAGATGAGCCACCAACAGATGATGGTGAGTTGGGAAGGGGCGATCATTGATTTGTTGCTTCCAATTCACCTTAATAGAATCTAGTGCGTTTATTTTTGCTGTATGATTTTGTTTTGTGTGACTCTTATTAAAGACGTACGTGGGGGTGGAGGAGGCGGCAGGTGTAAAATTATAATAAATGAGAAGCTGTAATTAAACTATTCCTCCTACTGAACCACACATTTTTTTGAATGTTTAACCATTAAAAATTCATTGTTAATTTGAAAGCCATTATTGGATTGCTTCTGAAGTTGTGAACTGTGAAATACTTCCAAGGACAACTTGGAAGCAGTGTATTCTGACATTAAGTTTATGAAAGCTGCTAAGTGCAAACTGTATAATAGCAAAGTGCAAAATATATTTAAGTGTAAATGTGTAGGTTATATTCTTTTTTGGCAATCCTGCTTTATTATATTTTAGTGCTGCATGGAAGTATTGGATTGAGCAAATGCCGATGGGAAAGGGCATAAATACTCATGAGGCGGAGTGAAGTAATCATTTTAGATTGAATTAAGACAAACTTGTCTGTTTTTAAAAATATTTTTATTAGAAGCAAACACATATAAACATTTCATGTATATCAGTCGTACATTGTTAATATTATCAATTGTGGATTGGTTCTGCTTCTAGTTTTTTTTTTAATGATAGGAAGTAAGAGAGAAAGAGGAAAAAAAACACAAATGTCAAGATAAAAAAAAGAATGGAATGGTTTACTAATAATACATCTTTGGAGATCGGTTCGTGGATTATAAAGTATAACTTTTCATCTAATCCTGAGTTCAAGCTTCGGTTAGGTTGTCTGGTTTAACTATCATCTAACTGAAATGTACCTGAGCACTGTAAACGAAGGGTCCCAACCCGAACATCACCCATCCCTTTTCTCTAGAGATGCTGCCATACCCGCTGTGCACTTTGTGTCCATCTTTGGTTTAAACCAGTATCTGCAGTTCTTTATTTCTACATTGTGCACGGTATTAACTGCAATTTTTCATCTCCAATGCAATTGAGTTTTAAAAATTTGGGAACCATTTGTACAAACTAGTACAATTAATACAAGCTTAAGATTGTACGCACTCTCTTTCCACTCTCCCCCAGATGAGAGAGGCTACTACCTTGGGTACTTTTCTGTTGATCAGACAACAACTTGAATTTTCAGTTTTTGCTGATTTTTGTTGTGCAATTCAGAGCAGCAAAGAATATGCAAATCATTTTGAAAATATTTTAAATTAATTTGCAGTTACTTTAAGGTCCAATGTGTTGCCAATTTGAACCAACGCTTTGCCTATGTTGTGAAGAACGTCCAAGTTTGTTTTTTGTCCCACCAGGCGAAGTGGAAAGCATCAATGATGGTGAGATGGATGAAGCAACACCAAGCCATACAGTTGAGGACAGCATTTACATCAGGTCTAGTTCCAGCACTGATCAAGAACCCAGTCTATATGGATGCCGTCCTGGTTCCCAGCCATCCCATTTGTATTTTGAAACAGATGATATAAATGAGAACACTGCTTCACAGCTTGCCATTACTTCAATTGGCCAAAGTGCTGCCGTCAGAAGGAGGCACAGGCCTTGGATGTTGCATTCATTGAGGTACTCTATTTACAATGGATTCATTTGACAATAGGTGCATGAGTAGGCCATTCAGCCCTTCGAGCCAGCACTGCCATTCTATGTGATCATGTGACCACAATCAGTACCCTGTTCCTGCCTTCTCCCCATATCCCCTGACTCTGCTATCTTTAAGAGCCCTACCTAGCTCTCCATTTGGAATCTGGATTTATACATATTTTTTTCTCATTGACTGACTGTTTGGTTCTGGTATACTGGTATCTGTTCATCATCAGTTGTTCATAAATAAGTGAAATAACATTGTTATGTGCTATTAATGTTACCAGGGGTAAACAGGAAGAAAAATGTTGGAATCCCTGCTCTAGCAGTTAGTCTCTTGTGGTACAGTTCTGGTCTCCTCAGGAACTTCAGTGTGGTGTTTACCCTCCACCACTGGGGCATGTGCTAGATGGGGTAGGCAGATAAAGTGGTTCAGGAGCTGTTGTTCCCCTTCCATGATTTAATGCTGGGCTCCTCCTGTGCGCAGTTCTCAATGCCATCCTGAATGCTCCTCCACTTTGAGCATTCGCAGACTTTAACTTTGCACGAATCGGTAACAATGTTTGCATTTTCACGGAGCCTTTGAGATCTTTTTGTCATTTCCTTTGTCAACCTGGTCATCTCTTGCTGTGCCGGAGTTCTCAATAATGTTGGTTTGGAAAGTGTAGCATCAAGCATGTGAATGACGTGGCCTGCCTGTTGGGAGCTGACCAAGTTTAAGGAGGACTGGGATTAATTTGGAGATACAGCATTGAAACGGGGTCCTTCGGCCCACCGAGTCTATGCTGACCATCGATCACCTGTTCACATCAGTTCTATGTTGTCCCATTTTCTCATCCACTCCCTACACATTATTGGTAATTTAGAGGCCAATTAATCAAACCCACATATATGTGGGAGGAAATCTAACCCGTCACAGGGAGAAAATGCTAACTCCTTGCAGACAGCGACCAAGGTCATGATTGAACCCAGTTCTCTGGGTAACATTTCAGGTCGGGACCCTTCTTCAGAAAGACTATCCTGGCCACACACTCATCTCCCTGCTACCTTCAGGTAGAAGGTACAGGAGCCTGAAGACTGCAACGACCAGGTTCAGGAATAGGTACTTCCCCACAGCCATCAGGCTATTAAACCTGGCTCGGACAAAACTCTGAACATTAATAACCCATTATTCTGTTATTTTGCACTTTATCAGTTTATTTATTCATGTGTTTTGTAGTCAATGCCTATTATGTTCTGTGTGCTGAAGCAAAGCAAGAGTTTCATTGTCCTATACAGGGACACATGACAATAAACTTGAACTTGAACTATGTACATATTTTTTTACCATTGAAAAATTAGCGAATGTTAGGAAAGAACTTTACCTGCTTTATGGGGATTTTGAGATTCAATAAAATACGATCAGCATTATTGAAAAGATCAGATATTCTCACTTTCTCAGGCTCTTTACCAAGAATCTAAGTATTTACACTTTGATACAATTATGAATGCACTTTATCCCATTTAAAATAAAATCTACCACCTGACAGGTACATTGATTTTGTCTATAAGCTAGAACTTCAAAAGAAATCCATTACCCATATCTTTCTTTAGACGGCGGAAGTTCTATTGGAAACGAAATAAGCCAAAAATTGGATTTTTGCCAAGACGACAGCAAACCCATCCACGCTGATAGAACTGTGCTCTGCTCTGGTGGGATCATCAGAAAGATGTGAAACTACCTCCACTTGATGACTGTTTCAATGAGATCATCGTTTTCTGACTTCTGTAATTTAACACGAGTGATATATTTGAAACTTTTGACCCAAGTTTATGTTAAAGAATTAAAAGCAAACCCAGCACTTTTTGGACTCAAGGTTTCAGTACCCTCAGTCTCTCGTCTTTGTTTTGAAAATTTATGGTTTCGCTTGAAACATGTTCCTCTTTTGAGATTAAATTTCACTTTCGGTGCAGTGCAGGATATGCTGAATAATGCTTTTTATTAATCTGAACTGTGCCTTGTACTACGCCACATGTCCATGATGCCTATTGACCAGACGGTCGTAAGATTCTTGCAGTGTCCTGGGATTGAGGAATAATCTTTTATCATTTACCTGGCTGAAAAATGGGTTTGTGTAGGAAGGAACCGCAGATGCTGGTTTCCAATGAAGATAAGACACAAAATGCTGGGGTAACTCAGCGGGACAGGCAGCATCTCTGGAGAGAAGGAATGGGTCTCGACTCAAAACATCACCTATTCCTGCTCTCCAGAGATGCTGCCTGTCCCGCTGAGTTATACCAGCATTTTGTGAAAAATTTGTTTAGGCAGTATATCTAGTTTAGTAAAAAAAATAATCTGTTGGAGGAAATCAACAGGTCAGGCACCATGTGGCAGGCAATGGACAGTTGATGTTTTGGGTAGATTCTCTTTCCCGAAATGCCAACTGTCCAACCAATTCCTTTCACAGAAGCTGCCTGGCCCGCTGAGTTCTTGCAGCAGAATGCAGATGCTCGAAAATAGACCAAAAATAGTCTCGTCAGCCCAGTCATCAGTGAGAGTCCAATTTGCTTTGTTTGACCTTTTCAGAACTCAGACAGTGGTCTTGGAAATGGATCCGATTTAAACAGACCTTGGAGTTCAGATGTGATGGCCAAGAGGAATTAAAATTGTCTACAGCTGATAATTTGTACTGTAGCTTTCAATGTTACCCACTACCTTGCACTTATGAGACGCAAAAGCCAAAAAAGTATGGAAATACTTTTGGAAGATATCATTTGTGGAGAAAAATAATTGATACCATGGTTCAGTACCATCCACATAAATTGTACATTAATGAACAGTGACTTTTTCTGAACTCTTGATTTTAGGGTTCCCATTAATTAATGTTGCTGGTACACAAAAAGGCTGGAAAAACTCAGCGGGTGCAGCAGCATCTATGGAGCGAAGGAAATAGGCAACGTTTTGGGCCGAAACCCTTCTTCATAGATGCTGCTGCACCCGCTGAGTTTCTCCAGCTTTGTGTACCTTCGATTTTCCAGCATCTGCAGTTCCTTCTTGAACACTTTGTCTACTCCACTGCAAAATCTCCTCAAGGCATGCCTACTTTGAAGAAGTTCTCCTCCTCTCTCCGGAGACAGTTTCACAACCTCCGCTCCAACTGCCCCCCCCCCCTCTGTGATCCCCCCTGCCCTCCAACTCTACGGAGTCTGAAGAAGGGTTTCGGCCCGAAACGTTGCCTATTTCCTGTATATGCTCCATAGATGCTGCTGCACCCGCTGAGTTTCTCCAGCTTTTTTGTGTACCTTCGATTTTCCAGTATCTGCAGTTCCTTCTTGAATAATTAATGTTGCTTCCTTGTACATCGCAGAACACACTGTTGCATCAGTGTGCCAAACACTGTCTGTGTTTTCATTAACTATATTATTTTTGTGTAAAAGAATGTTGTAAATGAAAATTTGAATTGCATTCTATCTTGATTTTGTTTTCATGTCTTTAAACTTTCTCCCAAAGAAAAAGCTTGCATTTTCAGGAACAAACCACGTGCCCACTCATCAGTTAGCAATTCATTATCAGAGATGGAGATCTCAGCTATCATTTTACAAAAGGTTAGTTTAAATCATTGCTTTCTGTAGTTTTAATTTGGTTCAAAATTTTGCTTTTTGAGCCATTAGGAAAGGAGCATAAACAAGCAAGCATAGCTTCACCAATGGAAATTAGCATTCCCAGTGGTGCATTTTCTCAATCTCCAGATTGTTCCCAAGACAGTGTGTAACTTGGAATAAAAATCTAAATGGGAAGACAATAAAACAAATAGGGGGTACACAAAAAAGCTGGAGAAACTCAGCGGTGCAGCAGCATCTATGGAGCGAAGGAAATAGGCAACGTTTCGGGCCGAAACCCTTCTTCAGACTGATCGGGGGTGGGGACAAGAAAGGAAAAAGGAGGAGGAGCCCGAAGGCTGGGGGATGGGAGGAGACAGCAGGGGGACTGAGGAAGGGGAGGAGAGAGCAAGGACTAACAAAATTGGGAGAATTCGATGTTCATGCCCCCAGGATGCAGACTCCCCAAGCGGAATATGAGCTGCTGTTCCTCCAATTTCCGGTGCTGCTCGCTGTGGCCATGGAGGAGACCCAGGACAGAGAGGTCGGAGACGGAGTGGGAGGGGGAGTTGAAGTGCTGAGCCACCGCTTGGTTATTGCGGACCGAGCGGAGGTGTTCAGCGAAACGATCGCCCAACCTCCGCTTGGTCTCACCGATATAGATCTGCTGACATCTAGAGCAGCGGATGCAATAGATGAGGTTGGAGGAGATGCAGGTAAACCTCTGTCGCACCTGGAACGACTGCTTGGGTCCTTGAAAGGAGTCGAGGGGGGAGGTAAAGGGACAAGTGTTGCATCTCTTGCGGTTGCAAGGGAAAGTGCCCGGGGAGGGGGTGGTACGAGAGGGAAGGGAGGAATTGACAAGGGAGTTATGGAGGGAGCGGTCTTTGCGGAAGGCAGATATGGGAGGAGATGGGAAGATGTGGCGAGTGGTGGGGTCACGTTGGAGGTGGCGAAACTGACAGAGGATTACTTTTTGTATGTGACGGCTGGTGGGGTGAAAGGTGAGGACTAGGGGGATTGCCCTTGTTGCGAGTGGGGGGATGGGGAGAGAGAGCAGTGTTGCGGGGTATGGAAGAGACCCTGGTGCGAGCCTCATCTATGGTGGAGGAGGGGAACCCCCGTTCCCTGAATAATGAGGACATTTCAGATGTTCAGGTGTGGAACGCCTCATCCGTGGAGCAGATACGGCGTAGACGGAGGAATTGGGTGTAGGGGATGGAGTCCTTACAGGAAGCAGGTTGGGAAGAAGTGTAGTCCAGATAGCCATGGCAGTCAGTGGGTTTATAGTGGATGTCAGTCAGAAGTCTATCACCTGCAATGGAGATAGTGAGGTCAAGGAATGGTAGGGAAGTGTCGGAAATGGTCCAGGTGTATTTGAGTGCCGGATGGAAGTTAGTGGTGAAGTGGATGAAGTCAGTCAGTTGTGTGCGGGTGCAGGAGGTGGCACCAAAGCAGTCGTCGAAGTAGCGGAGGTAGAGGTCGGGGATGGGGCCCTGGTATGTATTGAACAAGGATTGCTCGACGTAACCGACAAATAGGCAGGCGTAGCTGGGGCCCATGCGTGTGCCCATAGCTACGTCTTGTATTTGGAGGAAATGGGAGGAGTCGAACGTGAAGTTATTGAGGGTAAGGACCAGCTCCGCTAGGCGGAGGAGAGTGTCAATGGCTGGGTATAGGTTGCTTCTCTGGTCGAGGAAGAACCGGAGGGCTTTGAGACCATCCTGGTGGGGGATGGAGGTGTAGAGTGAAAACAAATAGACTTGTCTTTTACAATGATAATGCTTCAAGTATTAAAAAAAAAAAAAACGTTCTCACATGGCTTCTGGGGATTTTCTTTCGAGTGAATCATTCAGCAAAAAATGGCCTTTGGTCCAGTTACAAATTTCTCTTTGTCCTGGTCATCGACCTGGCTCCACTATCCTTTTCACATTTATTAAGCACTTTTGCATAATTGACTAGTTAATTGTGAGACTTGAATTTACAAATAATTTATTTGTAGCAAAACATTTTTTCACAAATGTACCAAGCCATTTTCTTAACTGTATCCCACCCAAGATATTGAATGCAGTTGCTTTAACTGATAAAATCAGTTATTATGGTTATTATTTTGAGACTTAAATTTAATTAGTTGTCGACTGTTCTGTAATCAAAGTTTGATTAATGTTTACAACTGCCGATGAGCTACTCCAACACTTCAGTTTTCAATTCAACGTTGCAAATTAAGTTGTGGTAAAGATAATTTTTGATGAAAGATTTGCATTTGTGCACTGGATATGTTCAGTATCAGTAAGGCTTTATTAGCATTTTAGTGAGAAAGTGGAAGTTAAGTGCACTAATGAAACATGTTTTTTTTAAAAACCCATCTCATTGCGAAGGCAGTCGCTATCACGCGTTCAACAAATCACTCCCGAGGGACTGGTCATTCCTTTGCTCTATAGATGTTGCCTCACCCGCAGAGTTTCTCCAGCATTTTTGTCTACCTTCAATTTTCCAGCATCTGCAGTTCCTTCGTAAACACTCCCTAAGGACTTGCAGGCATCAATGATCATTGTCACAGAAAATTCCACAATTTTGCAGGTAACGAGGTGTATCTTCACTCATGACTGCATATCTCAGAGGGTTCATCAAGATCAAAAGTGGGGAGATAGCTATCATAGGCTAGCACAGTACATTAGGTTATAGATTCAGCGCAGAAACGATCCCCACATATTAACACTACCCTACACACACACTAGGGATAATGTTACATTTATACCAAGCCAATTAACCCACAAACATAAACCTGTACGTCTTTGGAATATTGGAGGATACCGAAGATCTCGGAGAAACCATGCAGGTCACAGGGAGAATGTTAAAAACTTTGTACAGACAAGGGCCCGCAGTCGGGATCGAACCTATGCCTCTGGCACTGTAAGACAGTAGCTCTACCTATACGCAACTGTGAACAATGAATTCCCTATCATGCCTGGTCAGGAGATGCTGCTCCCCAAATTTGATTGTGTTTTCGAGTCTTTTTGCAACCACAGTCGATGCGTACCAGGGCCCTTGTTCGATGCGTACCAGGGCCCCATCCCCGACCTCTACCTCCACTACATTGACGACTGCTTTGGTGCCACCTCCTGCACCCACACACAACTGACTGACTTCATCCACTTCACCACCAACTTCCATCCGGCACTCCAATACACCTGGACGATTTCCGACATTTCCCTACCATTCCTTGACCTCACCATCTCCATCGCAGGGGACAGACTCCTGACCGACATACATTACAAACCCACTGACTCACATGGCTATCTGGACTACACGTCTTCCCACCCTGCCCCCTGCAAAGACTCCATCCCCTACTCCCAATTCCTCCGCCTACGCCGCATCTGTTCCCAGGATGAGACATTTCATACCAGGGCATCGGAAATGTCCTCGTTCTTCAGGGAACGGGGATTCCCCTCCGCCACCATAGATGAGGCTCACACCAGGGTCTCATCCATACCCCGTAACACTGCTCTCTCTCCCCATCCCCGCACACGCAACAAGGGCAGAGTCCCTCTGGTCCTCACCTTTCACCCCACCAGCCGGCAAATACAACACATAATCCTCCACCATTTCCGCCACCTCCAACGTGACCCCACCACTCGCCACATCTTCCCATCTCCCCCCATGTCTGCCTTCCGCAAAGACCGCTCCCTCCGCAACTCCCTCGTCAATTCTTCCCTTCCCTCCCGCACCACCCCCTCCCCGGGCACTTTCCGTTGCAACCGCAAGAAATGCAACACCTGTCCCTTCACCTCCCCCCTCGACTCCATTCAAGGTCCCAAGCAGTCGTTCCAGGTGCGACAAAGGTTCACCTGTATCTCCTCCAACCTCATCTACTGCATCCGCTGCTCTAGATGTCAGCTAATTTACATCGGTGAGACCAAGCGTAGGTTGGGCGACCGTTTCGCCGAACACCTCCGCTCAGTCCGCCTTAACCTACCTGACCTCCCGGTGGCTCAGCACTTCAACTCCCCCTCCCATTCCCAATCCGACCTCTCTGTCCTGGGTCTCCTCCATAGCCAGAGTGAGCAACAGCGGAAATTGGAGGAACAGCACCTCATATTCCGTCTGGGGTCCTTGCGCCCTTATGGCATCAACATTGAATTCCCCCAATTTGGCTAGCCTGTGCTGTCCCCTCCCCTTCCTTCACCCTCTAGCTGTCTCCTCCCACCCTCCCATCCGCCCGCCCTCGGGCTCCTCCTCCTCCCTTTTTCCTTCTTTCTTTCCCCACCCCCCATCAGTCTGAAGAAGGGTTTCGGCCCGAAACGTCGCCTATTTCCTTCGCTCCATAGATGCTGCTGCACCCGCTGAGTTCCTCCAGCAATTTTGTGTACCGTCCACTAACTGTAGTTCCTTCCCGTTGGATTGCAACCTTGTCGTGGTTGGGGAGCTTGTGCGTCTCAGTGACCCCTAGAGCTATGCCAGCGGGAGATTCGTCTCCTGTTCGGGTCTCCCATGCTGGACAAGTCGAAGGGTAGTGGTGAGACGAAGAGGTATCCACTGGTCCTCCAGGTTTGAGGTTGAGCACAGGGCTAACAACCTGTCTCGCAAAACAAATATGTTATGGAAACAGCAACTGAAGGAATCAACACTACTGAGTGGAGGACCTTCGTTGCTGCTCTACGTGCCAGGAGGCATAATAGGCAGTAAGTAAGTAAGTAACTAACTGGAGTTCCAGCCTGGAGTTTGATCCTTTGCAAAGAAGAACCAAACAATTTAGAAACGACAACCATCTTGTTACACTGTATTGGAATTAGTTTATTGTCACATGTACAAAGATACAGTGAAATACTTTATTTCCACAATATCCAGTCCAATCATGCAATTAAACCATACAAGTAGTGCAAAAAAAGTGCAAAATAGTGTGAGTGGTATGGAGAAAGTACAAGATTCCCAATGACATAGATCGGAAGATCAGACTACATTCTAGCTTACGGAAGGACATTTAGTCTGTGAATCTCATAGTATGTGCTGAAGCTTTTGCATCTTTCGTCCGATGGAAGGAATATCCAGGGTGAAAATGGTCCCAGAACTGTCTTTGATTCTTTCCCAAGATAACGTGAAGTGTAGATGAAGTTAATGCATGTTGAAGCCGCTCTAAAATAAAATACATGGAGATTTTTAAATCCATTAACCTTTAGACCTGATACAAGAATAAATGTTATCATACAAAGCAAGTATTTCCTCACCCTCAAGTTGCAATTACTTTATTGGCATGCAGAAAACAAGGAAAGTACTTATTAGGCCAGGCCCATCTACTGACACAAGACCTAACAGTTTTCTTTTCTCAAGAGGCTACCTCACCTGTACAGCGTTTCCACAGCTTTCTTGTTCAATGCCCTTTTTTTTAACGCACATATGTCGGCATGCGGGTTTTATCAACCACAAACAGGAGTAGTGGACAATAAGCTTATAGCGTGCCATTTGATTTTGGCACACTTATCTCACGGACAACAATGGGTAATGTTGTTGGCGATTTTCAGAACGTGCCACATATATACACAAATGGAGAACTAGTTACCAAACTGTGACAGAGGCGCAAAATGTCAAGCAAGTAGTCCGCACTTTTCTTTTAAATGGTAAACCAGTTATTCATATACATGTAGTCATTTCAGGTGTCACCAACACCCAGACACAAGGTAGCTAAACCATAATACAACATCTAAAATTTACTCATTAACATCAGAATGTTTCTATTGACATGTTGACTTAAAAAAAAAAAAAAAAAAGTAAATCAAATCAACCTTTATTGTCATCTTGCAAAGCAACAGTTGTACAGTGCAAAATGAGAAGACATTTCCCAGGGAATACCGGAGCATCGCACATGAAACTTAAAACATTTCACACATAACAACAATAAAAACAATCCAGTCTGCAAATATGCTGCAACACAGTGCTGGAGTAACCCATCAGGTCGGTGGCATCTCTGGAGAACATAGGTGAGGTTTTGGGTCAGGACCTTTCACACTAGATGAGGGAGAAGGCGGCTGAAAGAGAGACGGGGCAGGACAAAGCCGGTCAGGTAATACCAGTGGTGGGCTGAATAGACAATAGGTGCAGGAATAGGCAATTTGGCCCTTCGGGCCAGCACCGGCAATTCAATGTGATCATGGCTGATCAACCACAATCAGTACCCTGTTCCTGCCTTCTCCCCCATATCCATTCTCTGCGCTATCTTTAAGAGCTCTATCCAACTCCCGCTTGAAAGAATCCAGAGAACTGGCCTCCACAGCCCTCTGAGGCAGAGAATTCCACAGACTCAACTCTGTGTGAAAAAGTGTTTCCTCATCTCCATTCTAGACGGCTCACCCCTTATTCTTAAACTGTGGCCCCTGGTTCTGGACTCCCCCAGCATCGGGTACACATTTCCTGCCTATAGCGTGTCCAAACACTTACTAATCTTATATGGTTCAATAAGATTCCCTCTCTTCCTTCTAACTTCTAGAGTATACAAGCCCAGCCGCTCCATTCTATCAAAATATGAGTCCCGCCATCCCGGGAATTAACCTTGCGAACCTACGTCCTACGCTGCACTCCCTCAATAGCAAGAATGTCCTTCCTCAAATTTGGAGACCAAAACTGCACACAATACTCCAGGTGTGGTCTCACTAGGGCCCTGTACAACTGCAGAAGGACCTCTTTGCTCCTATAGGGTGATTTCACGAAAGGTCACTGGGTCATAGGTCTTCACGCACGGAGCCGCAGAATCCAACTGGGGTACAAACGTCACTTCCAGTACATGTTATTAATGCTAGAAACGCGTACTTTCAAACCTGTTAAAAACCGCGAAAACGGTTAGTTGTTGCGCTATAAATAACTGTGCAAGTCGGGGTGACCGTGAGACACAGCTATCCTACTTTAGAGTTCCAAAGATTAAGAAAAATGAAAGTAAAAAGAGAAGAGAGAGCTGAAGGGGCAACAACAGCGGAAGTTGTTGGCCGTGCAGATATAAAGATAGAAAATATCGGGAATTATCGCATATGCTCGCTGCATTTCATCAAAACATCAATAATGCCTTAGTTTTGATGAAACGCAGCGAGCAAACGCGATAATTCCCGATATTTTCTATCTTTATATCTGCACGGCCAACAACTTCCGCTGTTGTTGCCCCTTCAGCTCTCTCTTCTCTTTACACCATTAAACTCGTTACGTTTCATAAAATACTTATTCGAAGATATATATATATATCAGTACAAAATTCTTAACACATCTCTTCATATTCACCTATACATTCAATATTGCTAGTTTTACACACAATATTATGAGCACCTTTTTCTTTATGTGTAGAACCATTGAAATGATTTCCAAAAATAAACCTTATTCATAATTGTAAAAATGTGCATGCAAATGCAAACCACCAAGCGTGCAAAATAACTGTTTATGCACACATAAATTATGTATGTGTGATTATGATGTCTATTTTTTTTAATTTTCAAAATAGACTTTATTCAGGTAATAAATATATACAATACATAAACCGTGCGAAAAAAATATCATCCGACGTTTTCGGAGGCTATACAAATGATTCAATATGTCTATACATTGAGACAGTCGACAGTCTTACACAAAGATTATAGAGCATATTATTTTTGGTTTTACACACAGATATCTTTTTGTCTTACCTCCCAATAGTTGCCAATTCACCAACACGAGGACGAGCGCCTGGTAATATAGCGCTACGTTACATCCGCCCCTAAGACTGTATAACGCACTAACATAAACATATTTCAGAATGATGGATTGTGCTCTATGCTCGGTCCGGGGTGTCGGGCGAGAGCAGCCGCGTGGTATCGCGAGACAGCGAAGGCTTTAATAGGGGTGCGCACTAGCGCTCGGCCTTCTGTGGAGAATCATCACGTAAGTAAAATGGCGGCGACTCCAGGCGACATCCGAGCGGCCACAATCTGCGGCGCATCGTCGCCATCCGACCCCCCGGCCTTCCATCCAAGGCCGGGAGACACACAGGAGCAATCAATAAAGCTTCCTCCCTGGGCATTTAAAAAAAATGATTTCTGACGCGAGATGGCCGCATCAGGAAGGGGGTTTGTTTGCCGGGCGGGGGGTATCTAGGCCTAGGCTGCGCTGCAACTCCAGCTGTAGTTGCCTTCGCTTCCAGTGCCCAGTGAAGGGTTGCATTTGTGTAGGAAGATGAAGGTAGGCACAGAATGCTGGAGTAAGGCATCATAACATGGTGCTTGTCCCACACAGTTACTTCGACATTTTTTGTGTCTAATGAAGGGTTGCATTTGTGTAGGAAGTTGAAGGTAGACACAGAATGCTGGAGTAAGGCATCATAACATGGTGGGTAGACAAAAATGCTGGAGAAACTCAGCGGGTGCAGCAGCATCTATGGAGCGAAGGAAATAGGTAACGTTTCGGGCCGAAACCCGGAAGGGTTTCGGCCCGAAACGTTGCCTGTTTCCTATTTCGTTGCCTATTTCCTTCAGAGTTTCTCCAGCATTTTTGTGTACCTTCCGAGTTTCTAGCATCTGCAGTTCCTTCTTGAACACATCATAACACGGTGCTTGTCCCACAGAGTTACTCCGAAATTTTTGTGTCTAATGAAGGGTTGCATTTGTGTAGAAAGATGAAGGTAGACACAGAATGCTGGAGTAAGGCGTCATAACATGGTGCTTGTCCCGCAGAGTTACTCCGACATTTTACTATCTAATGAAGGGTTGCATTTGACCTGTTTAACTGCATCAAATGCATTTCCTATAAGGAACTGATTTCAAATATAAAGAGTAGATCTATGAATGGAGAACAAAACAAAACCTAAGTGCTGGAGAGTCTCGAGGTCAGGGAGCATCCAGAGCACAGGGACAGACAGGCTCTTCTGTCCATGCTGATCTTTGTACTAAGTCAGACTAATCCATAGGTAGACACAAAATGTTGGAGTAACTCAGCTGGTCAGGCAGCTTCTCTGGCATTTTGTGTCTATGGTGTAAACTTAGAATCTGCATCTTTTTAATGACACCTCTGATCCATATCCCTCTTCCCTGCTTATAATTGCACAGGGACGTGAATGAAATCTCGTTTCACATGAATCTCGAATGAATCCTTTCACATTCACATGAAGTCAAACTACAGAATCAATAATATTGGGGGGGGGGGGGGGGGGGGGGGGGCGGCATTAAAAGTAGTAACACAATAAAATGCTTTGTCCAACCCCTCCACTCTTCCAGCTCTTCTTGAAGGATTGGACAGGCTAGATGCAGGAAAAATGTTCCCAATGTTGGAGGAGTCCAGAACCAGGGGTCACAGTTTAAGAATAAGGGGTAGGCCATTCAGGACTGGTGAGGAAACACTTTTTCACCCAGAAAGTTGTGAATCTGGAATTCTCTGCCACAGAAGACAGTGGAGGCCAATTCACTGGATGTTTTCAAGAGGGAGTTAGATATAGCTCTTAGGGCTAACAGAATCAAGGGATATGGGGATAAAGCAGGAACGTGGTAGTGACTTTGGATGATAAGTCATGATCATAGTGAATGTACAGTGCTGGCTCAAATGGCCGAATGGCCTACTCCTGTACCTATTTTCTATGTTTCTATGACCCAAAACGTCACCTCTCCAAAAATGCTGCCTGACCTACTCTTGTGTCTTTGAATTGATTGACTGCTGTGGATATTCCATGGTTCAGATTCTGTAGAAGATAGATTTTTACTCTTTGGAAATAGAAATGCTTCTGCGATTTGTAATTCTGACGTTCTATTTGGTTGGCAGCAAATGGCGGACGACGCCGGTGGAAGGGGAGGATTTCGTGGTGGCTTTGGCTCTGGGCTCCGAGGCCGCGGCCGAGGCCGTGGGAGGGGTCGTGGCAGAGGTCGGGGAGCTCGTGGCAAAGCTGAAGATAAGGAAGTAAGCTGCACGTTTACATAAATATACCCAACAGCTCCTGTCACTCATGAGTATAAGCACAGACTCTTGCTGTAGGACTAGTCCTGATGTGTGTTTCTTTCCTTAAATCCTCCTCAGTGGGTGCCAGTAACAAAGCTTGGGCGCTTGGTGAAAGATATGAAGATCAAGGCACTGGAAGAAATTTACCTTTTTTCCCTTCCTATTAAGGTAAAGCTTTGCTGGTAAAAGATGGAGCTGGTCAATTGTTTGACTGTTCTGCCATGTCTAAATTTCCTTTATTTACATTATTAAGAATTTGCCAAAAACCCTCTTTCTAAAGATATTTTTTATTAGTTCCTGTAGAATCAGTTTTATGCTTGTCCACATTTTCTTAAATGGGTAACATCCACAGGTAGTCTGTTGATCTATGTATTTATCCACTGTGGCAAACAATTAGAAGTTAGTCCGATGATAATGATCAAGATTCACGGTATTTAGGGGTTGATTTATTATCCTATATTTATTATGCTACTAAACATTTCTTATAATCCCTCTCGAGTGACATTGTCCTGAGTATATTGTTCTTCATGTTACGTAGGAGTCTGAGATCATTGACTTCTTCTTGGGATCAACCTTGAAGGATGAAGTTCTGAAGATCATGCCTGTGCAGAAACAAACCCGTGCCGGTCAACGGACAAGATTCAAAGTAAGGTTTTCACAGTTCAGTTTGTATGGACCGAGATACAATGAAAAGCTTTTGTTGAGTCAGCGGAAAGACAATACATGATTACAATAGAGCCATTTACTGTGTATAGATACGTGATAAGGGAATAACATTTAGTGCAAGGTAAAGCCATCAGAGTCCAATCAAGAATAGTTTGAAGGTCACCAAAGAGGTGAATAATAGTTCAGCTCTGCTCTCTGGTTGTGGTAGGATGATTCATTTGCCTGATAACAATTCTCCCCATCATATTCTATGTCGCTCTTCTAGGGAGATGCTAACTGCATTTTGTTGTCTCTGTACTGTACACTGCACAATGACAATACAGTTTGAATCTGAATCTGAGCTGGGAAGAAACTGTCCCTGAATCTGGAGGGTGTGCGTTTTCACACTTCTATACCTTTTGCCTGATGGGAGAGGGGAGAAGAGGGAGTGGCCAGGGTGCGGCTCGTCCTTGATTATACTGCTGGCAGCATGAGGTGTAAATTGCTTCTTGTTAGGTGACCATCTTTGTCCGTTGTGAATTTTGTTCATTTTAAAATTTGGTGTTTTAATTGTACTCTTTTAAAATTTTCAGGCTTTCGTTGCTATCGGAGACTATAATGGCCACGTTGGGTTGGGCGTCAAATGCTCAAAGGAAGTGGCCACTGCCATTCGAGGAGCTATCATTCTGGCAAAACTGTCGATCATTCCTGTGCGACGTGGTTACTGGGGTAACAAGATTGGCAAACCCCACACTGTACCTTGCAAGGTACGTTCAAATACTGGTGAACATTTTGTGCATAAGACTTTATTTATAATGTGAACTTAGCTGAAACAATTTGAGTTAATCAAATCGACTGTTTTAGAAGTAACATGAAGAAAGTGGATACAACATAAGCGAGTAATTGCCTCTATTATTTCATATTTTGGCTGCATCAACATAAATAAGAGAGTGTATTTAGTCGGGTATATCTTTTACTGAGTGGCTGTTTTGCTATTCAAGAGAATTACGGTTGACCCGTGACCCGACTTTTACCCAATATCACTTTGGGATAACACAAAATTACCAGCAGCATGTCAAGGTAATAATTGAACAAGTATTCGTTTCCATTTCTCCTCAATGCGTAGCGGAATATTACCCGAATACTACATGTATGCAGCATTCTCTCCAACACCATTGTTATCTTTTGTAGTATATGGGGTCAGAATTATGCTCACCAGTTTTGGTACAGTCTGAGCAAAGCTTTGCAGATAGCTGTAGTGTTGTCCAGGTAGGAAGACCACTATCCCATTAGCCTTTTTGATTCTGTCTCTGTCAGCAAGTTGGGCGTAAGGGCCTCGTTCCATGCTCTATGAGACCCACGTCTGCTTTTGCTATTTTGTCTTTTACACAATACTGCCACAATTTACTAGAATCTCCCTATTCTGACAATTGTGCTGCACTATATAATGTCTGTTTTTTTTGTATATGTTAATGTTTCTGGCATTCATGAGAATTGACTAGAATGTGAATTGTCATTTTTTTGAGTATCTTCTAAAAATAAGTGTTAGATTTTTTTTTGGAACCAAGCCTAGTGATTTATTGACTAATAATATATTTGTTGAATGTCCTCTGCACAGGTGACTGGCCGATGTGGTTCTGTTTTGGTCCGTCTGATCCCTGCTCCCCGTGGTACTGGTATAGTCTCAGCCCCTGTACCCAAGAAACTGCTGCAGATGGCTGGTATCGATGATTGCTACACCTCCGCCAGAGGCTGCACAGCCACGCTGGGTAACTTCGGTAAGTTGGCTTCCTGATCTTGGCCAAATGCTTTCTTCTGAGATTTGTGTTCAATTCTTTCCGTGGAGAATTTGGAGCTGGGTAATTGTATTTGAAGGTAGAGCTATATGGGATAAGATTTGTTTACCGATCAGTTTTAAAGGCGTTAATAACTTCAATGACTTTATAACATTGAATTTGGGTTCAGTTCATGTGGTGAACACAAAAGATTTGGTTGTTTTGGTTCTGCATAATGTGGTGAATCTCTGAAATTCTCTGCCACAGAAGGTAGTTGAGGCCAGTTCATTGACTATATTTAAGAGGTAGTTAGATGTGGCCCTTGTGGCTAAAGGGATCAGGGGGTATGGAGAGAAGGCAGGTACAGGATACTGAGTTGGATGATCAGCCATGATCATATTGAATGGCGGTGCAGGCACGAAGGGCCGAATGGCCTACACCTGCACTTATTTTCTATGTTTCTAACCTGATATGTAATTGATATATCATGAGAGAAATAAATGGAACGACTAGATGTGGATATTTTATCTGTTCGCTTTGGTTCAACACGCCATTTGAAGTTTCATTTAGGAAACTGACCATAGCATAATTTGCTTTGCTCGTTTACAGCTAAAGCTACCTTCGATGCCATCTCCAAGACTTACAGCTACCTGACCCCCGATCTTTGGAAAGAGACTGTGTTTAGCAAGGCTCCTTATCAGGTAAGCAAATTCATCTTTACAGATGTGTGAAGGATGTTTACAAGCCATGAACTTAATTTAACATTGTAATTGGTTTACACTTAACTTTATGGAGCATGCTAGATTCTAAGAATGAAATTATTTTCGTAGATATTCAAATAAGTCATTTTAGCTGCTGGTACTGATAACAGGTCCACCGCCAATTCTCTGACAACTGGTGGTCTGACACCTCCTTTAATCTGGACAAAATTACAAGAGCGTACTTGACCCCCCCAACCCCATCCCCAGAAGTCCCTCCGAAAATATGGTGCCTAGGTCAGGTGAGGCGCTGACCTCAACCTCATGAGGACTTCCATGCCAATTGGCGGGTCTGATTTGCCCCCTACGGCCGGGGCTGGAGCTCCAGAGTTGACGGATCTAGGCCCATAGCCTGCTTTGCGGGCCGGCAAAACGGATAATACAGCAAGGATCTGGGTCCAAGGGTGCCGGAAAATCGGTGGTGGACCTTTATCTTAAATTAATCCGTTCAGAGGCAGCTTTGGTCTATTTTATGAGAGTCTATTCCATGGTAAGCATTACTAATTTTCACATTTTCTTTATTTTTTCATTTTTAGGAGTTTACTGATCATCTGGCCAAAAACCACACCCGTGTGGCTGTTCAAAGGTCCAATTCTGCTGTTCCTCCAATAACATAAGCGTATGAAAAGAATGAAATAAAATTGTTTCCCACGATCTTGTGCTTATTGTGCTCTGTTTTGGATGGGAGTAGATTTTGGTGAAAATATCAATGAAAGTAGTTATTGAATTATCTTGTAGAAACAAAGAACTGCAGATGCTGGTTTATACCAAAGATAGACACAAAGTGCTGATGTATCTCAGCAGGTCAGGCAGCATCTCTGGAGGGAAAGGGTAGGTGATGTTTCGGGTCGGGACTCTTTAGCAAAGTGTTCTAGTCTGAATGAATGTTGAGGGAAGGTGGAGATACTATAGTACAATTTATTTCAGTGAGTAGCAAATCAATGTATAATCCTTCCCAATGATAATGACAGCAACATGTAGAAACAAGGAACTGCAGGTGCTGCTTTACAAAAGAAAATACAATGTTCCGGAGTAATTCAGCAGGCAGCATCGCTGGAGAACATAGATAGGAGTAGCCAAGCCTTTGTGTCTAAATGACAACCACTGATGTGAATGCTGATTAGGAGGTTTCCTTAACTTGCAGGATGACTAATTGAGACATCAAATCAGCATTACTGTCCCCACACTTGTACTTACTGCAGGCCACAAGGACTAAAACATCGAAAGTATTGACAAATCATGGCTTAAAGGTTATGCATTATTTATTATTTAGTAGGTCCATGTATCATAATCACATTGATGCGAAATTTAAACATTCTGCACAATTCGAACATATTCAGACTGTACATAATAGGTGATTATCACAATTTTTTTTTAATTGACTTAACAGATGTCTGGTGGGTGTTTTTATGCTTCACCTTTCTCCTTTTCCCTTTCCTCAATCATTCGATGTTTCTGTTTCATTAGACATTTCCTGGCACTGGCATAAGCCCCAAGATCGCCATCTGAAAGGGAAAAAGTGAACAAGGGAATCTGATTTTTTTTTTTTTTTTAAACTCAATTCATTTGGGTTTTTCATACTTTAGGAAAAATTGTTTAAAAAAAAAAAAACAATGCAACTGGTTAACAACCGGGAATTATTTCAAAAAAATTTACATACTTCTGAAACAGCAAACTAGGTAGGGGTGCTATATCTCTTTTAACAATGTTATTTTAATCTCCTCGACGGAGATGCGACTTTTTCCGTATCGTATCTCCGTTCGCACTGCGGCCTAACATCGTGGAGCTGCCGGCCTCTTGCTGGGGATCGACTTTGGGAGCCCCAACAGCGGGAGCCTGCGGACTTAACATGTGGAGCACGTGGTCCCTATGTCAGGGATCGACCGGGAGCTCCAACCGTGGGAGCCTGCGGGCTTAACATGTGAAGTTCATGGTCCCTTGGTTGGGGACCCATGTTGGGAGCTCCAAGCCACAGGAGCTTCAATCACTGACTGCGGTTGATTCGACTGCCCCGACCGCGGGAGAAAATGAGGGAAGAAGATAAGACTTTATTGCCTTCCATCACAGTGTGCTTGGCTAATAAATTCTTTGCATATCTTTAAATCTGTTCCACTCCAAAATAGTCTATTTCAGTAGGGAATAAAATTTGGATGGTTCAAAACATTTTTGCCAGACTAAATTCAGCAGTATTTTAATATAATGGTGCTAGAGTAACTCGGCAAGTCAGGCAGCATTTCTGAAGAACATGGTCAGGAGACGTCTTGGGTCGAGAAATCCTTTATATACTTGACTGGTTACTCGGATCGTTGCTGCAAACACTCAAAGGAAGTATCCAATTTTAGACGAGGATTCCAAAACCGTACATAGTTGAGGGAGATGTGAGGGTGGAGGGTGACAAGGAGGTACAAAAGAACTTCTAGAGAGGGGTGGGAGATGAGCAAAAGAAAGGGGGAAGAGGACAGCCTTCTCCCCTCCCATCACTCTGAAGGGTTGCATCGTGAAACATCTGTCCGTTTCCTTCAGATACTGCCTGAACTCCCGAATTTGTATTTCTCCAAATTCTACCACCTGCAGTCTCTTGTGTCTACTACACTAACTTTCCTCAGATGCTGCTTGAACGTGTTTTTCCAGCATTCATTTATTTCATTTTTCTCATTTTGATCTGTAAACACAGGCAATGGATGAACAGGAGCCTTGGTTACGATTTGGTCATTGGGCAGTGGTGAGCAAAAGTAGATATTGGTTGGAAGGTGGGATGCTAGCTGGGAAGGCAGGTGAATAGGCACAAATAGAAAGCCAGAGGTAAATTGCAGCACTCGGCTTGATCAAGTTAGTTTTCTTATTCAAGTAGAGATACACAAAACAGTAGATGCTAAAATCTTGCATAGAACACGAAGTGCTGGAGTAACTGTAGGAAGGAACTGCAGTTGCTGGTCTAAACCGTAGTCACAAAATGCTGGAGTAACTCAGCATGTCAGACAGTTTCTTTGGAGAAAGGGAATATGACATTTTGGGTCTAGTCATTTTTTAAGACTGTCCGAAGAAGGGTCTCGACCCATAAGGACATCCATTCCTTCTCTCCAGATGCTTCATGCTCTGCTGAGTTACTGCAGCATTTTGTGTCTATCTTCAGTATCTGAAGGATGTAGATAGACTATTTCGGGTCGGGACCCTTCTTCACTCAAGTCTGAAGCCTGACCCGAAACAACACATGCCCACATTCTCCACAGATGCTGCCTGCCCCGTTGAGTTACTCCAGCACTTTCGGTTCTTCTCATTCAAATGATTATGTCGTGAGTTACTTACATCTTGACTGGTAACCTTTTGCTGCCTCCTTGAATTGCTCCAGCTCTTTAGCGCAGTTCTGGACATGGCTCTCACCTTCCCTTTGATGACAGGCTCTCAGACGCTCCTGGAGAATTTTAATAATCTCCTGATCAACCTTGCTGAAGGAAAAAGTGCAGGTTAAATTAAAATTAAAACAAATAAAAGTGTTCCTTGTTTTTAGAAAATGTACTAGTTTAGAACAGTACATGCTTTAGCAAACACTGAACATTAGATATCCATCAAATGAATCCCTGGCTGAACTTGAGAACCAGTTGTTCATTAATGTGACTTTAAAGGCGTCACAGGAACAGTAGATGTAGAATAATCGCATGTAACATTGCCTACAAAGTAATGAACTACAACATGCTTAAGTTGTGACAAATTTCCTCCCTTGTTGAACAACACAGTGGTGCTGCTGGTAGTCACTGCCTCACAGCACTAGAGACCTGGCAGGGCAGCCGACTCGCAGCACCCACAACCGACCATTCCATCTGCCACTTCTCTGCCCACTCTCCCAACCTGTCCAAGTCCTTCTGCAGAGTCCCAGCTTTCTCTACACTTCCTGCCCTTCCACCTATTTTCGTATCATCCGCAAACTTGGCCACAAAGCCTTCAATCACCTTGTCCAAATCATTAATACATAACGTGATGAGTAGTGGCCCCAGCACCGACCCCTGTGGAACTCCGTTAGTCACTGGCAGCCTACCAGAAAAAGCTCCCTTTATTGCCACTCTTTGTCTTCTTCCATCCAGCCAACCTTGTTGTGTGAACATCCCACTTCACCGGAACATTGCCAAACCAAAATTAGTTTGCAAAAATAGCCCTAACAGCTACGTGGAACAGCAATGCAACTGGTAGTGCCGCTGCCTCACAGCACCAGAGACCTGAGTTCGATCCCGACCTCGGGTGCTGTCTGTGTGAAGTTTGTACGTTCTGCCTGTGACTCCGTGCTCCGGCTTCTTCACACATGTTTGCAGGGGCAAGTAGATGTAGAATAATCGCATCTAACATTGCCTACAAAGTAATGAACTACAACATGCTTAAGTTGTGACAAATTTCCTCCCTTGTTGAACAACACAGTGGTGCTGCTGGTAGTCACTGGCTCACAGCACTAGAGACCTGGTTTGGGGTGGAAGATTGCAACCTTCACGTGATCCGCCCTGTTTCGACAAATGCAATCAACCTGGCGTACACAATCAAGTAAGATCAATTTGAACAAGTTGCCCTACAACTTTAGGCTGTGCACGCCATATGCAAGAAGACCTGGTTTGATCCTGACCTTGGATGCTGCCTGTGTGTGTGTGTGCAGTTCTCCCTGTGACCGCGTGGATTTCCTCCGGGTGCTCTGGGATCTCCAAGATGTGCAGGTTTAGAGGTACATTGGCCTCTGTGAATTGTGCAAGGGGAGGATGTGAACGTGGGATATGTTAGAACTAGTGTGAATGGGTGATCGATGGCCAGCGTGGACCCAACGGACCTGTTTCCATGCTGCATCTTTCAATCAATCAACAAGTACATTCTCCAAGACACCAGTTCTCCAAAACTTATGTTCACAACCGAATACTTGTTGAGCAGAGGGTGCTGAAAAATTAGGTGCATAATAATGAGGGAATGAAGAACGATTAAGTAGAGGGTTCCTGATATAAAATATCAAGCTGTGCTTAGCTTCATAACAAATTTAAATGCTTTTAATTATTTTTAGAACGCTATTAAACTATATTGCTCACTTCAAGCATTAGTGCATCTGCATCCTTCAATCATTTTTGTGATTTGCTCAGTCAGAACCTTATCAAAGTTTTTTTTAAAAGGCAGAGATCATTGATAAAGGAAAATGGAGAGAAAAGATCACGGGGGGATCAGATCACAAGTAAATTACTGGAAATGAACCTTTTCAAAAGTCACATTAGTGGCTGAAAATTACTGACCCTGTCTCAATTAGTTTGGTTTAGATATACAGCGTGGGAACAGGCCCTTCAGCCCACTGAGTTCACGGCAACTACAAGTCAAGTCAAGTTTATTCGTCACATACACATACGAGATGTGCAGTGAAATGAAAGTGGCAATGCTCGCGGACTTTGTGAAAAAAGAAAAACAAACAACCAAACAAACAGAATCACATATTCTTTTACATGTTAAATATTGTGGGCGGAAGGAAAAAGGTTCAGTAAAGTTAGTCCCTGATGGGATAGGAGTTTACAGTCCGAATGGCCTCTGGGAAGAAACTCCTTCTCAACCTCTCCGTTCTCACAGCATGGCAACGGAGGCGTTTGCCTGACCGTAGCAGCTGGAACAGTCCGTTGCAGGGGTGGAAGGGGTCTCCCATGATTTTATTGGCTCTGGAGTTGCACCTCCGGATGACAATCACTCGAACTATCCTTGGGACAATTTGCAGAGGCCAATTAACCTCCAAACCTGCACGTCTTTGGAGGAAACCGGAGTACATGGAGAACTCGCGCGGTTACAAAGAACGTGCAAACTCTACAGACAGCACCCGTAGTCAGGATCGAACCCGGGTCTCTGGCACTGTAATGCAGCACCTCTACCTGCGCCATTCATTAAATCTAGAGAATACCAGCATTTATCTTGTTTAATGCTTGAGACTACGGAAATCATTGCCCAACTACAAGGAAAATTATGTTTGCCCCACTGGCAAAACGATACTTTCAGAATTTTATTCTATGAGACCCCACCCTGAAAAAAATAACAGATACATACTAATCCCGTCTCCACTGCATCTCTGCTTCATAATAGCAAAGGTAGTCACCCAGCTGACAGTCAATCAGATCAGGCACCCGTCTGAAATTCTGGTGGTAATAATTAAATGTATGCTTTTTCTGCTGCCGTTCCACCCATTCTGCAAGGAAAAGGTAAAATAGCCATCAGGATTTAAGCAAGTACATGTTCAACATCGCCCACAGAAACATACAGAGACTCGGTTTGTACTCGCTAGAATTTAGAAGATTGAGGGGGGGATCTTATAGAAACGTACAAAATTCTTAAGGGGTTGGACAGGCTAGATGCAGGAAGATTGTTCCCGATGTTGGGGAAGTCCAGAACAAGGGGTCACAGTTTAAGGATAAGGGGGAAATCTTTTAGGACTGAGATGAGGAAAACATTTTTCACACAGAGAGTGGTGAATCTCTGGAATTCTCTGCCACAGAAGGTAGTTGAGGCCAGTTCATTGGCTATATTTAAGAGGGAGTTAGATGTGGCCCTTGTGGCTAAAGGGATCAGGGGGTATAGAGAGAAGGCAGGTACAGGATACTGAGTTGGATGATCAGCCATGATCATATTGAATGGCGGTGCAGGCTCGAAGGGCCGAATGGCCTACTCCTGTACCTATTTTCTATGTTTCTATATTTTCTTATCTGATGGATTTGCAGTTAATTTGATGTATATCAACACACTATATCTCTGCTCTATAAACCAGTACCTGCAGTCATCAAGCTGAAATGTATCTTTCTCTCCACAGATGCTTTTGCCTTTCCTAATTGTGGAAATCTGTACTGCATGGGCAGTAGACAAAGCTATAACATATTTTCTACAGATCACGATATGACAGAACTTTATTTATCCCAGGAGGGAAACTGATCTGCCAACAGACACAAAATTAAAGTGAGGAGTGGAAAGGATTGAGGATTTGCAAAGATTGGGAGGGCTCAGTCTACACTATGACAGAAGGGGGAGCGGTTGCACAGTTTGATAGCCACAGGGAAGAAGGATCTCCCATGGCGTTCTGTGCTGCATCTTGGTGGAACCAATCTGTTGCTGAAGGTGCTCCTCAGGTTGACCAGTGTGTCATGGAGTGGGTGAGCTGGATTGTCCAGAATGCTCCACAGTTTTGAGGAGCATCCTCCCCTCCAATACCCACCTCCCATTAATGCAATTCCGCCCCAGGACTGAGCCAGTCTCCTGATGAGTCTGTTAATCCTGTTGGAGTCTGCGGGAGGATTACCAACACCAACTAGAAAAACAATGGAGGACCTGGTGTGGGAGGACCGCCGTGCGAGGGAGGAGTGGGTGGGAGGGTTTAAGAGAACAAGGGGGGACTTGGGATAGGGGTACTTTGTAACTTTGTAAGTGCCCTTTATACAGCGACTATTTGCATACCTTGGGTATGCAAGCAAAGAATTTCACTGTGACTTGTCACATGTGACAATAAAATATTCAACTCAATTCAACTATCTCACTGTGTTGGCTGTCCTGCTGTGATTATTGGATATCCCGCTGTCAAAGAACATTGAAATCCTTCTGAAGGCAGTGACTGGGGTAAAGAAGCTGGAGACACAGAGAGAGTAGCAGGAATTGGCACAGTAAGAGTTTGACATGATTGTATTTATAATAATAATAATAATAATGGATGGGATTTATATAGCGCCTTTCTAATACTCAAGGCGCTTTACATCGCATTATTCATTCACTCCTCAGTCACACTCGGTGGTGGTAAGCTACTTCTGTAGCCACAGCTGCCCTGGGGCAGACTGACGGAAGCGTGGCTGCCAATCTGCGCCTACGGCCCCTCCGACCACCACCAATCACTCACACACATTCACACACAGGCAAAGGTGGGTGAAGTGTCTTGCCCAAGGACACAACGACAGTATGCACTCCAAGCGGGATTCGAACCGGCAACCTTCCGGTTGCCAGCTGAACACTTAGCGTCCAGCGTTATGTGCTTGGATTGCACGCACAGCAAAGCCATTCCCTGTACCTCGATGGGGTTGACATTAATAGTAAACCTAATGCGTCGGAAGGAACTGCAGATGCTGGTTTACACCGAAGATAAGAATGCTGGAGTACTCAGCGGATCGGGCAGCATCTGTGGAGCCTCAAGAAGGGGGCCCGTTCATTTTTCTCCAGAGATGCTGCCTGAGTTACTCTAGCATTTGGTGTCTATCTTCAGTAATAAACCACTCCAGCCGAGTGTTGGTGTGTCCGCAGCACCTTGCCCGGCACTTGGCCACTTGTCCCCGGCCTCCCGCACACTCACCTCTGAAGGTCGTGACCGGCAAATCGACCGTGTAGTGGAAGAGTTTGCTAACGATGACGGCGGGGGTTGGGCAGCCCGGTCTGCTTGTCCACGGCCGGGGTCCGGCTGGCGGGCTGCTGGTAAACGTCCTTGTCCCCAGTCCCCAGGCATGGCGGCCGCCCTGTTGCAGGATGTTCCTGCACCGACACACTCAACATGGCGGCCGCTTCTGCTGCAGGATGTTCCCGCGCCGACACACTCAACATGGCGGCCGCTCCTGCACCGACACACTCAACATGGCGGCCGCTTCTGCTGCAGGATGTTCCCGCGCCGACACACTCAACATGGCGGCCGCTCCTGCACCGACACACTCAACATGGCGGCCGCTTCTGCTGCAGGATGTTCTCGCGCCGACACACTCAACATGGCGGCCGCCCCTGCGCCGACACACTTAACATGGCGGCCGCCCTGTTTCAGGATGTTCCCGCGCCGACACACTCAACATGGCGGCCGCTCCTGCGCCGACACACTCAACATGGCGGCCGCCCTGTTGCAGGATGTTCCTGCGCCGACACACTCAATATGACGGCCGCTCCTGCGCCGACACACACAACATGGCGGCCGGGTCTGCGCCGACACACTCAACATGGCGGCCTCTCTGCTTCAGGATGTTCCCGCGCCGACACACTCAAAATGGCGGCCGCTCCTGCGCCGACACACACAACATGGCGGCCGGGTCTGCGCCGACACACTCAACATGGCGGCGCCTGCTCATAAGGTCATCAATGATAGTAAAATTAGGTCATTCGGCCCATCAAGTCTACTCTGCCATTCAATCATGGCTGATCTCTCTCTCTCCGACTAACCCCATTCTCCTGCCTTCTCCCCATAACCCCTGATAGCAGTCTGAAGAAGGGTTTCGGCCCGAAACGTTGCCTATTTCCTTCGCTCCATAGATGCTGCTGCACCCACTGAGTTTCTCCAGCATTTTTGTGTACCTTGGATTTTCCAGCATTTGCAGTTCCTTCTTAAACCCCTGATAGCCATACTGATCAAGAATCTATCTATCTCTGCCTTAAAAATATCCCTGACCTGACCTCCACAGCCTTCTGTGGCAATGAATTCCACTGATTCACCACCCTCTGACTAAAGACATTTCTCCTCATCTCCTTCCTAAAAGAACATCTATGTTTCTATGTTTCTATTTTTAATCCTGTAGCTATGACCTCTGGTCCTAGACTCTCCCGCTAGTGGAAACATCCTCTCCACATCCACTCTATCCAAGCCTTTCACTATTCTGTACTTCAATAAGATCCCCCCTCATTCTTCTAAACTCCAGCGAATACAGGCCCCTGGCCGACAAATGGTCATCATATGTTAACCCATTCATTCCTGGGATCATTCTTGTAAACCTCCTCTGGACCCACTCCAGTGCCTAAAATTGCTCACAATATTCCAAATGTGGCTTTTGCATACAAGCCCTCTTGAAATAAGCTTGGTTTCTTTACTACCGATTCAACGTTTTTGGAATCCTGCACCAGTACTCCCGAATCCCTTTGCACTCCGATTTCTGGATTCTCCCCCCATTTGGAAAATAATCTACGCCTTTATTCCTACTACCAAAATGCATGACTGCACACTTTGCTGCACTATATTCAAAATCAAAGCCAAATTTATTTGTCACATGCACCAACTAATTCACATTGAAATGAATTTGCCATGCAGCGAAACAGTTGAAAAAAAGCACTCACAATACACAATAGAATTTAACATAAACATCCACCACAACATTCTTCACTGTGGTGGAAGGCAACAAAGATCAGTCAGTCCTCCTCCTTTGTTCATCTGTGGTCGGGGCCATAAAGCCTCCGTAGGCGCCGCTATGGACGGCCGGATGTACAGTCCCTCTCGTCGGGATGATCAAAATTCCGGCGTCGGGACGGTCGAACACACTCTGCAGCTTGCAGTGCCCGAATCGGCCACTTTCTTACCGGAGACCGCGGCTACAGGATGTTATAGGCCGCAGGCCGGCAGTCGGAGCTCTTCTCCGGTGATCCCTGGCAAGGGATTCCAGACTCCGGATGGTAAGTTTATGACATGCCCGCGGCTGGATGCTCCGCAGACCACAGCCCCTTGATGCTAAAGTCACCAGGCCAGCGATCGGAGCACTCCTTTCTGGTGGCCCCCGCAAGGGTTCGCCCTGGTCTGCGATGGAAAATTCCACGCTGAGCCCGCTGCTGAAGCTCTTGGCCCGACACCGGGAAAGGCCGCTTCAATCCAAGCTGTTAGACTGCGAGAGAGGAGGTGGAGAAGCGACACAGAAAAAATCGCCTCTCCGTTGAGGAAGTGACTGAAAAACGTTTACCCCCTTTTCTCCCCCACCACCCCCCACATAAGACATACAGAGAGACACTAAAACAAACATTTGGACCTTCTAAAAAAAACAAAAAAAGTCGAAATAACAAACACGCCTGCTGGCAGGGCAGCCGACTCGCAGCGCCCACAACCGACCATTCCATCTGCCACTTCTCTGCCCACTCTCCAACCTGTCCAAGTCCTTCTGCAGAGTCCCTGCTTTCTCTACACTTCCTGCCCTTCCACCTATTTTCGTATCATCCGCAAACTTGGCCACAAAGCCTTCAATCACCTTGTCCAAATCATTAATACATAACGTGATGAGTAGTGGCCCCAGCACCGACCCCTGTGGAACTCCGTTAGTCACTGGCAGCCTACCCTTTATTGCCACTCTTTGTCTTCTTCCATCCAGCCAACCTTGTTGTGTGAACATCCCACTTCACCGGAACATTGCCAAACCAAAATTAGTTTGCAAAAATAGCCCTAACAGCTACGTGGAACAGCAATGCAACTGGTAGTGCCGCTGCCTCACAGCACAGAGACCTGACTTCGATCCCGACCTGCGGTGCTGTCTGTGTGAAGTTTGTACGTTCTGCCTGTGACTCCGTGCTCCGGCTTCTTCACACATGTTGCAGGGGCAAGGAAGAGTTCAGGAGGGGGCACTCCACTTCTGTGCAATGGGAACAATTCAACACAATCATTATGATGAGCCAACGTAATAGAATCCAGGCAATACTTTAAGACAAGTAGTGAAGATCTCAGAGTGAACAAAAAATCTGTTACTCAATTACTTTCGGAAAAATTGCAACTATGTTTAGGTCATTGGGTCGTAAGTAATAGGAGCAGAATTAGGCCATTCGGCCCATCAAGTCTACTCAGCCATTCAATCATGGCCAATCTATCTCTCCCTCCTAACCCCATTCTCCTGCCTTCTCCCCACAACCCCTGACACTGTACTAATCAAGAATTTATCTTTCTGCCTTAAAAATATCCACTGACGGCCTCCAGAGCCTTCTATGCAAGGAATTCCACAGGTTCACCAACCTCTCACTAAAGATTTAATTAGTTTAATTGGTTCATCTTTTTTGAAAGAAAGGTGGAAGCAATGTACATATAATGTTAGTTGTGAACAATAATCGGATCTTTAAGCATTGAGACACATCATTCTCCACCCTCTGGGTGGCAGCAGTGTATGTGGGAAGCTCCACAAATGTCAGTGACTAGCCCTCGAGGAAACTACTTCAAAAGACATGTGGGTTTGTAGATTAATTGGCTTCTGCAAAATGCCCCTAGTGTATATGGAGCGGTTCAGACATTAGGATAACATAGAACTAGTGTGAAAGGGTGATCGATGGTCCGCGCGGACTTGGTGGGCTGAAGGGTCTGTTTCCATGCTGTATTTCTAAACTAAACTAATCTAATCTAAACATGTTTGTTGCACCTCCTTGTCCCAGATGCAATTGGTTTTGTTAGATGTGAAGAAGCTACATGGAGGCCATGCCGAGCATCGATCACTCTTTCACACTTGTTTTACTTTCTCGTCCACTCCTTACACACTCGGGGCAATTTACAGAAGCCAATTGACCTACAAACCCCACACACCTTTGGGATGTGGGAGGAAATGGAAGCACCCAGAGGAAACCCACACGTTCAGAGTCAGAGAGGTATATCGCGTGGAAAGAAGCCCAACCCGCCCACAACGCCAACACGCCCAACATCTACACCAGTCCCACTGCGAGAACGTGCAAACTCCACACGGACAGTGCAGCACCCGAGGCCGTGATCAAACACAGGTCTCTGCCGCCGGACTGTTTTCAACATTAACACAAGTTGCTGTACATTAATAGGGCCCAAAATAAGGATGACAAAATGGTCATGTGTGGGTCTTGGGTGACTCATCGACCCTGAACCCGCATTATCTTTAGAGGCAACGCCATACATATCATTTGACTAACACTATTAATATTCATTTTATTTTCAGGAGTAATATATCCCATGAAGGAGTATGGAACAAACTAATAATCTTCGGTTGGTGCCAGGGGATATCTGTCAATCAGTGAAGGCAGGCACCTGGTGTTGAGCCACTGCTCTGCTGTCAAACGCGATCTGCCTCTCTGCCCCTGAAATCAATACACAGGGTAACAGAGCCAGGAGCTAAATTTGTGATTGAATATTAAGTAACGTCTTAAGTATGATCTTATTTCAGCACTTAGAAACTGCCTCTTTCAGCTGCTCACCACCGCACTGTCCACACCATGGTTTGTAAGATTTCTCTTCATTTTTAAAATGTGTGACTGGCCACGGGAATATTTCCTCCCGGATTAACGGTAAAATTGGTCGTGAATGTACGTTTTCCATTGCTCCTATTTTTACACGGGTCATTGCGAGCTTCAACGGAACATTTCCCGGGAGATTAGGAGCGAAATAGAGAGAGTACAGAGGAGATTTACTAGAGTGTTGCCTGGGTTTCAGCAACTAAGTTACAGAGAAAGGTTAAACAAGTTAGGTCTTTATTCTTTGGAGCGCAGAGGGTTAAGGGGGGACTTGATAGAGGTATTTAAAATGATGAGAGGGATAGACAGAGTTGACGTGGATAAGCTTTTCCCATTGAGAGTAGGGAAGATTCAAACAAGGGGACATGACCTCAGAATTAAGGGACAGAAGTTTAGGGGTAACAGAGGGGGAACTTCTTTACTCAGAGAGTGGTAGCTGTGTGGAATGAGCTTCCAGTGGAAGTGGTGGAGGCAGGTTCGATTTTATCATTTAAAAATAAATTGGATAGGTATATGGACGGGAAAGGAATGGAGGGTTATGGTCTGAGTGCAGGTAGATGGGACTAGGGGAAAATAAGTGTTCAGCACGGACTTGTAGGGCCGAGATGGCCTGTTTCCGTGCGGTAATTGTTATATGGTTATATGGTTTCTTCATGGCGGTGGGTGTTCGTCAGGGTGACGGGGTGTTTTAAAAAAATATGTATATTATTAATTGGACTTCCGTTTCCAGTCCCATAGGAAATTTTCGGCGCCCAGACATGGGCACATGGGATTCCTCCCTCGCAAGCGAAGTAGCAGGCACAGGGGGAAGGTTAAAACCTGGCCGAAGGACGATGCAAGCAAGCCGGTGCATCTGACTGCCTTCCTGGGATACAAGGCCGGGATGACTCACATCTTGCGGGAAATACACAGACCAAGCCAGAGTAAGATTCCACCTCTTTTACAGTTCGGTTCTGGTTATATTAATGCAGGATGCAGGACAGAACGCCAAAGGAGATCCTTCTTCCCTGTGGCTATCAAATTTTACAACTCCCAGCCTTTCTGTCGTGGGGTAGACTGAGACTGACTCCCCTCCCCCAATGTTTGCACATCCTTCAAGCCTTTCAACTCGTCACTTTAATTTCATGTTTCATTTATTTTGTGTTTTGTGTATTTTATGTTTTTACGACTGTTGGCAGATCAATTTCCCTCCTGGGATAAATAAAGTTCTGTCGTATCGTTAATGTGTCACCAGAGCTATGAAAAGTTAGACAGTAAACCCTCGTTGTTACAGACCTCTTTATAGAGAATTTTGGTTATAGCGGACTGTCTCTTTAATAACGCAGGCTGCTAGTTACATGGTGGAGCCTATTAACATTGACAAGGCATTGAAGTTGACAAGCAATTGCCACTTAGGGTGGCACAGCAGTAGAGTTGCTGCCTTACAGCGTCAGGGACCCAGGTTCGATTCTGACCATGGGTGCTGAGTTTACGGAGTTTGTACGTTCTCCCCGTGGCCAAGTGGGTTTTCTCCGGCTGCTCCGGTTTCCTCCCGCACTCCAAAGGCGTACAGGTTTGTAGGTTAATTGGCTTCGGTAAAGTTGTAAATTGTCATCAGTGTGCGGAGGATAGTCCTAATGTACGGGGTGATCGCTGGTCGGTGCGGACTCGATGGGCTGAAGCGTGCTGTAAGGCAGCAGCTCCACCACTGATTAGCCCCTAATTTAAAAAAAATGAATTCATGAAGCATTCAATTGATTATTGACATTTTTCATGTTGTGGTCCAGCAGTTCTGGCACCATTCCTTCTGCTTCATTTGCAATGCATTGCATTTTGGTGCCATCTTCTGTGACGCAGTTGTGGCCTTTCGGCCCAGTGCCAAGGCCCGACGTTCAACACAGCTGAGAGCAAACGCACATCGCACCCACCGTTCCATACTTGAGCTGGAACCCTTTAATATTTCAGAGACGTCAAAGCGAGAAACGGTGGAGGCTGTTACGATCATCGATACCCCGCCAATGGTAGTTGTCGGGATCGTCGGATATGTGGACACTCCCAGGGGACTGCGTACGTTTAAGACAATCTTCGCCGAGCACATTAGCGATGAATGCAGGCGCCGATTCTACAAGAACTGGTAATGAGAATTCTTCTCGCTTTTTAAAATTAATTTTGCCTTTATCGAGTTCTTGTTGAGTTCTTGTGGTGTCAGGTTAAAAGGAGAGACCACAAAGTTTCAATCCCATACTTATTTGACGCCCCCTTGTTGTTACAGACCTCTTTTTTAAGAATTTTGGTTATAGCGGACTGTCTCTTTAAGAACCCAAGCTGCTAGTTACATTGAAATTGACAAGGCATGGAAGTTGACAAGCAATTGCCACTTAGGGCGGCATGATGGCACAGCAGTAGAGTTGCTGCCTTCCAGCGCCAGGGACCCGGGTTTGATCCTGACTACGGGCGCTGTCCGTACACGGGTGTTGTACGTTCTCCCTGTGACCGCGTGACCGTCTCCGGGTGCTCCGGTTTCCTCCCACACTCCAAAGACGTGCAGGTTTGTAGGTTAATCGGCTTTTGTAAATTCTCCCTTGTGTGGGATAGATGTAGTGGTATGGGGGTCGTTGGTTGGTGCAGATTCAGTGGCCGAAATCAGTCACTGATTTAGAGAGAGCCCTTAGCTCACCCATCCACTTGTAAAGAGACAAATTGAATGATAGAGTTCCCTTTGCCTGGGGTCCAGCCCTGGAACATGTATCTTCTTGTCTGATTATCAGACTGATTTGGAAAGGGCTGTTAGTGGAACAAAAGAGTCCGAACAACTGTAGTCCCAAGATTTTATAACATTCTGCTGCGATATGCTCAGTTCTAAATTCTTTGTGCAACTCTCCAAAGTAATCCTGTAATCCTGAATCCCAATGTGAAGTGGACAAGGGTAAAACAAGGCAAAGAAGGGTAATACAGGTATGTTAAAAAAATATATGCAGGAGCTGCAGGAAGATGGAGCTGGTACAAAGTGGGGCATTAATAGACACAAAACACTGGAGTAACCCAGCGGGTCAGGCAACATCTCTGGTGAACATGATTAGGTGACGCTTCAGGTCGGGACTCTTCTTCAGATCATGTTTAGTTTGGTTTAGTTTAATTTAAGTTTAATTTAATTTAGTTTAGTTTAGTTTAGTATAGTTTAGTTTAGAGATAGATACAGGTACCTTGGGGTGCAGCTTGACAGTGAGCTGAACTGGAAGTGTCATATGGAGGCGGTGTACAGGAAGGGACAAAGCCGACTGTATTTTTTAAGGAGGCTGAGGTCATTTAACATCTGCCAACCCCTACTGTGCAGTGTCTACCATTCAGTGGTGGCCAGTGCTCTGTTTTTTGCTGTGGCCTGTTGGGGAGATGGCGCCCGTATAGCGGATAAAAACAGACTGGACAAGCTAATCAGGAAGGCCGGCTCAGTGGTCGGGGCTGAGCAACGAACGGTCCAGCAGGTGGCAGAGGCCAGAACTCTGAACAAACTAGGTTCTATAATGACCAACCCCACTCACCCACTCCATGCCCTGAAGGTGATCAAGAGCAGCATCTTCAGTCAGAGGCTGATTGCACCAATGTGCAAAACTGAGAGACATAGGAAGTCCTGTTTACCAGCTGCTATAAGGTTATATAATGCGCATAAATAACTGCACTTTTTTTTTTTTTTTTAATTTTTTTAAATTAATTGTATTTTAACTTGTATTTTAACTTGTATTGATACAGCATGGCAACAGGCACTGCGGCCCACCGAGTCTAAACCAACCATCGATCACCCGTTCACACTAGTTCTACATTATCCCACTGTCAGATCCATTCCCTACACACTAGGGGCAATTTTACAGCGACGATTTAACCTAGAAACCCGCGCGTCTTTGGGACGAGGGAGGAAACCGGAGCACCCGGAGGAAACCCATGCGGTCACAGGGAGAACGAGCGGACTCCCCACAGACAGCAACTGAGGTCAGGATCGAACCCACATGTCTGGCGCTGTGGGGCTGCAGCTCTACCCGCTGCGGCACCGTGCCAAGGTCCTTGCTCCTCTCCTTTTCCTCCTAGATCCAATTGGAAAATCCAAGCAGGTGATGTAACTATTGACGGGTGTCATTGCTTTGCCTGTTAAGCTGAATAATTATTAGTTATTCCAAACAGAGTGCACTGCGGTTCACGCCATGTCTCCACGTACAACCAGGTACAAGAGCAAGAAGAAAGCTTTCACTAAATACAGCAAGAAATGGCAGGATGAAGTCGGGAAAAAGCAACTGGAGAAAGATTTTGCATCCATGAAGAAATATTGCAAGGTCATCAGAATCATTGTCCATACTCAGGTGAGAGCAGTTTTATTCTACACGCAGCTCCATTGTGGATAGTGCGTACGTACACAGGTACGGAGAATGGTCCCGGGGATGATTGGGTTATGGTGCGAGGAGCGTTTGATGGCACCGGGCATGTACATGCTGGAGTTTAGAAGGATGAGGGGAGATCTTATTGAAACCCACCAGATAATGAAAGACCTAGATAGAGTGGGTGTGGAGAGGATGTTTCATGCAGTGGGAGAGTCGAGGACCAGAGGGCGCAGCCTCAGAATAAAAGGATGTAACTTTAGAATGGAGAAGAAGATGAATTTATCTTGCCAGAGGGTGATGAATCTATGGAATTCATTGCTGCAGACGGCGGTGGAGTATGTTTCAAGCGAAGATTGATTGGTTCTTGATTAGTAAGGGTGTCATATGTTACAGGGAGAAGGCAGTGGAATGGGGTTCAGAGGGCAAAATAGCTCAGCCATGATTGAATGGTGGAGCAGATGCGATGGGCCGAGTGGCCTAATTCTGCTCCTATGTCTTAAGGTCTTCTGCTGACCATTCCCAATTCTAATTCCACCTGCCCGCAATTGGCCCTGATCCCTCTGAACCTGTCCTATCCATGGACCTGTCCAAATGTCTTTTAAATGTTGTTCATATACCTGCCTCAACTGCCTCCCCTTTAACAACCTTAAAAAGCAGATGGCGACAAAAACTGTTAAAGGTAAACCGTGGCAATCGATAATTGATTCGTCAGACGATAGTGGCAATAGATCTACAATGAGCACACACGTTGCTCAGTGCTTCTCGGGCTCCCACTCACAGAACAGTGGAGAGTTAGCACAATTATACATTTTTATTTTCAGTAAAACACTCGTACCAAGTCTGAATATGGCATGACTGAAAGATTCTGTAGCCTTTCAGAATATAAGAAAAGCTGGGTCCAAATCAAGCTCATCCAATAACAAGTTATTACTTATCTCTGGGGCGTCAGCTATTTTTTCGATCTAGGTTTCTTTCTGGCCTTGAATGAAGCACATGTTATTACTGTAGGATTCCATCTTAATTTCCTTATTGAAAAGACAACCTGTCCTCCATATTGTGTTCCATATAATTTACAAAGTCATTCAGACTTGGCACCGAGCTATTCTTTTGTTCTACTAGTCCATGCTTTTGTAGAAGAACGACTCAATTTTAGATTTGACTATTAGATTTGACTATTAGCTCTTTCACCCCGGCAGCTCGTTCCACTACTACACTGAGGGACAACTTTTTATATTAAATTTAATGTTTATATATTATATATAATCTTGACGATATTCTTTCTCCCCCATTAGATGAGGCTACTGCCTCTGCGTCAGAAGAAGGCCCATGTCATGGAAATCCAATTGAATGGCGGAACCATTGCAGAGAAAGTGGACTGGGCTCACGAGAAACTGGAAAAACAAATCTCAGTACAGAATGTCTTTCATCAAGATGAAAATGTCGACGTGATTGGCGTCACCAAAGGAAAGGGATTCAAAGGTATTGTAAATACTAGGACACGTAGAATTCTTCTGCACTTTTTATAATAATGAGGGTGGCAGAGTTGCTGCCTTGCAGCGCCAGAGACCCGGGTTCCATCCTGATGACGAGTGCTGTCTGCATGGTATTTGTACATTTTCCCCGTGACCCGTGTGGGTTTTCTCTGGGATCTCAGGTTTCCTTCCACACGCCAAAGACGTGCAGGTTTGTCGGCTAATTGGCTTGCTATAATTGTAAAATCGTCTCTAGTGTGTGTAGCATAGTGTAAGCGTGTGTGGAACTTTGGTCGGTGCGGACTCGGTGGGCCGAAGGGCCTGTTTCGGTGCTGTATCTCTAACTTAACCAGAACGAGAGCTAAATTACCCCATTTTACTCCCTCCCTCCCATTCTGAATCTGACCTTTCTGTCCTGGGCCTCCTCCATTCCCAGAGTGAAGTCCAGCGTAAATTGGAGGAACAACAGTTCACATTTCGCTTAGGTAGTTTACACCCCAGCGGTATGAACATCGACTTCTCTAATTTCAGGTAGTCCTTGCTTTCTCCCTCCTTCCCCCCCCCCCTTCCCAGCTCTCCCACAGCCCACTGTCTCCGCCTCTTCCTTTCTTTTTCTCCGCCCCCCCTCGACATCAGCAAAGCTACTAGAGGAGCTCCTCTATAATCTTTGGACATCAGTCTGAAGAAGGGTCTCGACCCAAAATGTCAAGTACTCCTTTACTCCATAGATGCTGCCTCACCCGCTGAGTTTCTCCAGCATTTTTTGTCTACTTTCCATTTTAAAAACATCATTTTTAGTAAAAGTTGGCAAGATAATTATAACTTTCCCTCGTCTACACCCCCTGTATGATTCAGGAACAGATGTGGATTTCGTGACACTGGTTGTAGCAATGTTACAAAATTTTGAGATTTTAAAAATCAAGTCTGTAATTTATCCCATCAGATAAAGCATAAAAATAAGTTTAATTTGACACCTAATTCACTTTCATATCTCAAGTATTTAAAAAGTTATGGCCATTTTCATACTCGGAAATGAGCATCTTGTTCCCTATTGATTTTCTATGGACATAACAAAAAAGTTGTGATCGTGAACAGTCAAAAGCCCATAACTTTCTTAAAAATTAAGAGAACTGAATGAAATTTTCAGTTATCATAGATTGAAGCATTCTGAAACAAATATAAAATAATCTTACTTGGATGACCTGAAATTAAAGCATATAATTAGTTAGTTACCTAATTGTAGCTAATTTCAGACTTCAATTACTAGATCTAAACATCTATCCATTTCTTAATAAATGATTAACATTTTTAAATAGCCTAAATGTCCAAATAATATTCACAAATAATTCACAATAAAACATGATTTTTAAATCTCATTTACATTAATTTATAGGCCAAATGGAAGGAATTCAGTGTTTAATTGCTGTAAATAAATGCCCATTTAAATCAGCTTTCCAGTGGGTCCCTGTGGAACGCGCTGGTTTAGAACGTTCACATTGCGGTAGATTTGTGCCCCAAATGCCCAGAAAAATACTGCGGGATATAATGGGCCCAAAATGAGCTACTCGCAATATTAAACTTTGTATAAAGGGATCTTTAGAAGCCCTTTTTAATGTAAAAATATACAACCTACCTTCTGCGGTTTGCTTTATGAGACCCTGCGGTTGCTGGCGGTCGCGGGTTTAGAGATGGATTTTTAAACTACTATAACTATTATTCAAGGCCTTTAAACCTAATAATAGCTTTTGCGACGGGGTCTTCCAGCGATTTTTCGTTAATAATTAACTAGGCTGAACATCTTCGATTTGAACAGCCTAGAGAAAATCGCGTTTTAAACCCGCCCCCCTCTAAACGGCGCCAAAATCGCGCACACCCGCAGCGGCAGATTTTCAAAGACGCTTCAGGTAGGCTTTGCAACATACCTACTGGTTGCAATCGTGGTACGGCCAAGAATCCCCGAGGGCAATGTTCATTCTGCCAATATATTAGATCATTTGGGATGAAGTCTTAGGAAAGCAATGAGATGTACTATGTACTAGTGACCAAGGCAAGGATGGAAAGCAGCAACTCTACCGCTGCGCCACCGTGCCACCCTATTCGAGTGTTAAAATGCAATCAAAGTGTAACTGGAACACGGACCGATTTCCTTGTTGATTCACAGGGGTTACTTCCCGCTGGCACACCAAGAAACTACCGAGGAAGACCCACAAAGGTCTGAGGAAGGTTGCCTGCATCGGGGCCTGGCATCCAGCTCGGGTTGGCTACACCATTGCCCGGGCGGGGCAGAAGGGATATTTCCACCGGACTGAGATCAACAAGAAAGTAAATGGTCAAACGTTGACTTGAGTGGTTGCTTGAACTGTTACAAGCATGTTTGCTGGGATGTGGGACTATATTGTAATCGGCTTGTACACGCTAGAATTCAGAAGATTGAGGGGGGATCTTATAGAAACGTACAAAATTCTTAAGGGGTTGGACAGGCTAGATGCAGGAAGATTATTCCCGATGTTGGGGAAGTCCAGAACTAGGGGCCACAGTTTAAGGATAAGGGGGAAATCTTTTAGGACCGAGATGAGAAAATCATTTTTTACACAGAGAGTGGTGAATCTGTGGAATTCTCTGCCACAGAAGGTAGTTGAGGCCAGTTCATTGGCTATATTTAAGAGGGAGTTAGATGTGGCCCTTGTGGCTAAAGGGATCAGGGGGTATGGAGAGAAGGCAGGGATGGGATACTGAGTTGGATGATCAGCCATGATCATATCGAATGGCGGTGCAGGCTCGAAGGGCCGAATGGCCTACTCCTGCACCTATTTTCTATGTTTCTATGTAATTGCAAGGGACTGCAGATGCTGGTTTATAACAAAGATAGACACAAATTGCTGGTATAACTCAGCGGGTCAGGCAGCATCTCTGGCGAACATGGATAGGCAGCGTTCCGGTCAGGACCCTTCTTCACACTGTCTGAATAAGAGTTCTCACTCTGAAATGTCACCTATCCATGTTCTCCAGAGGTGCTGCCTGACCCGCTGAGTTACTCCGGCACTGTGTTTTTCCAGAAAACTTCTGTTCCTTTAATTTACCTAATATCACTTCTTTCCCAGTGATATTATTTCAAGTTTGTTCGCCCCTTGGTTATGTACAACTTTTATTCTGCATTTAGTTCTTAACTGTGAAGCCAGGTGCAAAATATTTATTTGGCATCTCTGCCATATCCTTCCCCAATGTTAATTACCCAGCCATTCGGCCCATCGAGTCTGCACCGCCATTCAATCATGGCTGATTTATCTTTCCCACTCAACCCCAATCTCCTGCCTTCTCCCCATAACCCCTGACACCCGTAAAGATCCAGAACCTACCAATCTCTGCTTTAAAAATATCCAATGGCCTCCACCGCCATCTGTGGCAATGAATTCCTCAGATTCACCAGCCTCTGGCTACATTCGATGCATTGGCCTTTCTCCTGGAGAAAAGTAAATGTTTTTAAAAGTGATGTACAAAGTGGGATAACATAGAATTGTTTAACCAGGCGATTGATGGTCGGAGTGGACTCAGTGGGCCGAAGGGCTTGTTTCCACACTGCATCAATCAACCAATCGATCAATATACTAATGCAGCGTTAAATATTCTTCCAATACAAATCTGCCATTGGAAAATAAAATGAATGACTTGTGTTCAGTATTGTGTTCAGTTCTGAGCACCGTGTTATAGGAAAGATGTTGTCAAGCTGGAAATGGTACAGAGATGTTGCCAGAACTAGAGGGTGTGAGCTACAGGGAGAGGTTGAGAAGGCTGGGACTCTATTCCTTGGAGCGCAGGAGGATGAGGGGTGATCTTATTGCGGTGTATAAAATCATGAGAGGAATAGATCAGGTAGACACACACAGTCTCTTGCCCAGAGTAGGTGAATCGAGGACCAGAGGACATAGGTTTAAGGTGAAGGGAAAAAGATTTTATAGGAAACAGAGGGGTAAGCTTTTCACACAAATGGTGGTGGGTGTATGGAACAAGCTGCCAGACGAGGTTGCTGAGGCAGGGAATATCCCAATGTTTAAGAAACAGGTAGACAGGTTCATGGATAGGACAGGTTTGGAGGGATATGGACCAAACGCGGGCAGGTGGGACCAGTGTAGCTGGGACATGTTGGCTGGTGTGGGCAAGTTGGGCCGAAGGGCCTGTTTCCACACTGCATCGCTATGACTGTCCAAAATATTTTTGGTAGTGTAATCCAGGAAGATTGTTAGCCTGAATATGGCTGTGGAAATGTTTACGCCTGAGACATATGTCTTAATTCACTACCTTTTCCTAAAGATGGCTTCTTCGCTGAACCTCCAGTTTAGGTTAAACACATCTTTGCTAACTTTATGAATTGCCTGAGTGTTTTTTTACCCGTCACAATCAGATTTATCGCATTGGACAAAGTCTCCATGTGGAAGATGGCAAGGTAGTGAAAAACAACGCCTCCACCAATTATGACTTGACTAATAAGAGCATTACTCCAATGGTGAGTCTGTTTGAACAATCTCCCTCGTCAAAATATATGTGTAACTTATAACGTGTGATAATATAGATCTACCGTGAATAGGTGATTAGTGGTCTGTGTGGCCAAAGATTAATTGGCCGATTTAAATTTGACGGGTACATGGATAGGACAGGTTTGGAAGGGATATGGACCAAACGCGGGCAGGTGGGACTAGTGTAGCTGGGACATGTTGGCCGGTGTAGGCAAGTTGGGCTGAACGGACTGTTTCCACACTGTATCACTCTATGACTCTAAATCGCCAATTGTTTGTTGGGCGTGGATGATGTTGTCCAGACTCTGGAGTTTTTCATTTTCTTTTATAAATGGCGCCAATATATGGCGACGGGTACAAGAATTTCACTGTGCAGTGGATACGTGGATGAATGAATGAATGTTAATTTATTATTAATAAAGTATAACAAATAAAGTGACAATAAAGAACCATTGAACCATTGAGAAGGTGGGATAACATAAAACTTGTGTGAACGGGTCAGCATGGACCCAGTGGGCTGAAGGGCCTACTTCCATGCTGTATCTCTAAACTAAAACTCCAGAACCACGGGCCACAGTTTAAGAATAAGGGGTAAGCCATTTAGAACGGAGACGAGGAAACACTTTTTCTCACAGGGAGTTGTGAGTCTGTGGAATTCTCAGCCTCAGAGGGCGGTGGAGGCCAGTTCTCTGGATGCTTTCAAGAGAGAGCAAGATAGGGCTCTTAAAGATAGCGGAGTCAGGGGATATGGGGAGAAGGCAGGAATGGAGTACTGATTGGGGATGATCAGCCATGATCACATTGAATGTCGGTGCTGGCTCGAAGGGCCGAATGGCCTACTCCTGCATCTATTGTCTATTGTCTAATCTAAAATGGCACATTTTGCCACAATGACAGATGGAATCGATCTAACAAAATGATTGCTATCCTTCTAACAACTGTTCTGAACAATTTTGCTTGGAGTATTTTACTTCCGCTGAGTTACTCCAGCACTTTGTGTCCTTTTTAATTAAAATCACCGAATGCCTTACCATGTAAATGATGTGTATATTGTACACATGTTAAACAATGGTTGGTGACAATGTAGATTTTACTACCTATAGTTTTGAAACACTGGCAATGTTTTTCAGATATTTAGGTTCAAGTAACTGGTACAATCTTGTGGTTGCTGTTGTCAGGCTGATGGTGCCGTCCGTCTCTTCTGTTTCAGGGTGGCTTCCCGCACTATGGAGAGGTGAACAATGACTTTCTCATGGTTAAAGGCTGCGTCATGGGAACGAAAAAGCGCGTCCTGACCCTCAGGAAGGTACAAACACCGACTTCAGGGCAGCTCGATGAGACTTTAGACTTTTGAGATGCAGCGTGGTAACGGGCCCTTCAGCCGACCGAGTCCGCGCCGGCCAGCGATCACTCTGTACACTAGCACTATCCTACACACTAGGGACAATTTACAATTTACAGAAGCCAATTCATCTACAAACCTGTACGTCTTTGGAGCGTGGGGAGCAAATCTTTGGTGTCTTATTCTCCAAGACGTTGGGGAAAATGATTTCCCCCAGCTCAGTGGTTGCACGGTGGCGCAGCGGTAGAGTCGCTGCATTACAGCGCCGGAGACACGGGTTCGATCCTGACTACGGGTGCTGACTGTACGGAGTTTGCACGTTCTCCCAGTGACTGCGTGCGTTTTCTCCGGGTGCTCCGGTTTCCTCCCGCACTCCAGAGACGTACAGGTTTGTAGGTTCATTGACTCCAATAAAAGTGTAAATTGTCTCTAGTGCGTGAAGGGTAGTGTTAGTGTGGGGGGATCGCTGGTCAGCACAGACTCGGTGGGCAGAAGGGCCTGTTTCCATGCTGTATGTCTAAAGTCTACAGTGTACAAATCAATATACATGTCTCTGTTTAGACTTTGCTGAAATCTACTCTGTTTTGCAGTCCCTTCTCGTACACACGAAACGGAGTCAGCTGGAACAAATCGAGCTCAAGTTCATTGACACAACTTCGAAATTTGGCTGCGGGCATTTCCAGACACCAGAGGAGAAGAGAGCGTTCATGGTAGGCTCGCTTATATGTGCCCCAGCATAGTCTAGATCCACTGAGTTAATTTTAACATATCATTATAGAGCAACATAGAGTCACAGAGTCATACAGCGTGGAAACAGGCCCTTTGGCCCGACTTGCCCACACCCACCACAGGGCTGCCAACATTGGGTGAGAGTTGGGAGTGAGAAATAGCGAGAGACCAAGCCCAAGGGAGCGTAGTGACCGAGGGGGGGAGGGGGGTGGTTGTGGTAGGAGGATGTTCCCCCTCCCATTGGTACGGAGCTTTTGCAGTTTTCAGCTTGAAATTGTGCAATCTTGTGCATACTGTAGCGAGTCTTTTAACTTACACTTGAATGCAATATTTATGCTTTAAATTGGATTTGCTATGAATAAGGTTAAGCTAAATGTCGTTATTTATTGTTTGCGATTGTTTACATTTTTTTTGTTGTTTCCATTATTTAGGGCCCCCTCAAGAAAGAACTGGTACAAACAAAGGCCGGCACTCTGGCTGATTCTTCATAGGCACTGGTGTGCATCTCTGTGTCTGACACTGGGTCGGTGTTAAAGATAGTAATAAATTAGCGCACAACGCTCACTGTCTTTGATTTGTCATCTTGTCTTTATTGCTTCCTGCACAGTCGTGGTACTTTTACAAAAACAGGACAACATCAAACTTTATTTACGGTGGCGCGGCGGTAAAGTTACTGCCTTGCAGCGCTTCCAGCGCCAGAGTCACGGGTTCGATCCCGACTACGGGTGCCATCTGTACTGAGTTTGTACATTCTCCCCATGACTGCGTGGGTTTTCTCCGAGATCTTCGGTTTCCTCCCGCACTCCAAAAACGTACAGGTTTGTAGGTTAATTGGTTTGAGGAGACTGAGGAGGTGAGAAATAGGTGCTGTTCACCAGACTACACCAGATATACACAGCCTTCAGGGGTAACTATATATTTTTGTTTTATTTTAAAAATACTACATGCATACCTGCCATTCATCATTCTTTACACAAATGCCTTCTGGCAATAGACGACAAATACAAAGAGGATTCTTTAAAAAAAAATCAACGTACAATAATCAGGTTATTGCACTTAACACTTTGCCTTAAATAATATATTCACTGGAATTTAGGATGAGAAGGGGATCTTATAGAAACATGTAAAATTCTTAAGTGATTGGACAGGCTAGATGAAGGAAAAATGTTCTCGATGTTGGGGGAGTCCAGAACCAGGAGTCACAGTTTAAGAATAAAGGGTAGGCCATTTAGGACTGAGATGAGGAAAAACATCTTCACCCAGAGAGTTGTGAATGTGTGCCACAAAAGGCAGTGGAGGCCAATTCACTGGATGTTTTCTAGAAAGAGTTAGATTTAGCTCTTAGGGCTAAAGGCATCAAAGCATGTGGGACAAAAAGCATGAACGGGGTACTGATTTTAGATGATCAGCAATGATCATATTGAATGGCGGTGCTGGCTTGATGGACCCAATGGCCCATCCCTGCACCGATGTTTCTATGTTTCTAAAATGTGCAACATGCATGAATAAAAGAGGGACAGTTTGTACAAAGGCTTTACAATTCCACTTTTCTATTCCTGTGGCTGGAACAGCCCTGTAGAAAAATACCATAAATAGTTACATGAATATTTCTCAGGTTAAAAATATCTCCCTTTCTCTGACCCTCCTGCATATCCTTTACCATATAGTGTAGGATGGAATTGCAGATGTGTAAGAAAGAACTGCAGATGCTGGTTTAAATCAAAGGTAGACTCAAAATGCTGGAGTAACTCAGCGGGTGAGGCAGCATCTCTGGCGAGAAGGAATGGGCGACGTTTCGGGTCGAGACCCTTAAGGAACTGCAGATGCTGGTTTACACTGAAGATAAACACAAAATGCTGGAGTAACTCAGCGGGTCAGGCAGCACCTCTGGTGGAAAAGAATAGATGACGTTTCCGGGTCTTCTGAAGGTCTGAAGAAGGGTCTCGGACCAAAACATCACCTACTCCTCTTCTCCACAGATGCTGCCTGACCTGCTGTTACTCCAGCATTTTATGTCCATCCTTTTTCCAGTTATTCGTTTGTTGATGAAGAGACACTTGTTTAGATGAGGCACCAGATGTCAGTTTTTCAGAACTTGGACCACTCCAAACAAAGAAGCAGAAAGCAACATTTTCAGGGCTCACAAATTCTTGTTGCCAAAACTGCCACTGATGTACAAATATCAGCAGGCGAACAGTATCTTTAATTTATTTTTAAAAAAGACACAAAGTGCTGGAGTAACTCTGTGGGACAGACAGCAACCCTGGAGAACATGGATAGGTGATGCTTTGGGTCGGGACCCTTCTTCAGAGGATGACGGAGGCTGGGTTTTCTGTCCAAATGTAGTTTTTGTGTGTCGTACGCAAGGAAGGCTGGTAGATAAGGCTCTAATTAGTTTAGTTTAGGTTAAAGATACAGCGTGGAAACAGGCTCTTCAGCACATCGAGTCCAGGGCGACCATTGGTCACCCGTTCACACTAGTTCTATGTTAACGCATGTTCTCACCCACTCCCTGCATTCCAGGGGAGATTTACTGAGGCTATTTAACCTCCAAACCCCACACGTCTTTGCGATGTGGAGCAGTGTAAACAAATACTACTTATTCGAAAATTCATATTTAATGGCATTTTTGGGTAATTAAAATGTGAGTTCAAAACCAAAACAGGAAAACACTATCGTCACCATTTTCAAAAGGTGCACAGTGGTAGAGTTGTTGCCTTATTGCTCCATTGACCCGGGTTCAATCCTGACTAGGGGTAGCTGTCTGTACGGAGTTTGCACGTTCTTCCTGTGACTTTGTGAGTTTTCCCGGGGTGCTCCGGATTCCTCCCACATTACAAAGAATCTGTCGGTGGGCAGGTAAAATGCTTCTAGTGTGTAGGATGGAGCTTGTGCACGGGGTTAGACACAAAAACTCAGCGGGACAGGCAGCATCTCTGGAGAGAAGGAAAGGGTGACGTTTCAGGTTGAGACCCTTCTTCAGACTGTCTTCGGTTTAAACCAGCATCTGCAGTTCCTTCTCCCACACTCATGTACGGGGTGATGGCTGTTCGGCGCGGACTCGGTGTGGTTTTCACGCTGTATCTCTGATTGCAGCCAAAATTGCTAAATATATATTCATGCAAGAGTACCAATTAATCTTGGCCAGTAGCACTCCACGTGTAGTATTGGATTAGCCATGCATTACACATAGTGCATGAACTGTACTTCCTTTGCATTGGTTAGTATTAAATATCAAAGTTGATTATTGTGGGCAGCTCATTGAAGTTTGCACATTTTGTGCCACGATCCCACAAATAAATAAGAAGCGGAGAACTGGGACTTCTTAATCGCCGTCCGATACTCTTTCTGGGAGAATAAGTGCGATGTTGGGTTAAAAAATAGAATCAATGTCTTGGCCAAGTCCTCCACAGTTGCATCTTCACCGAGATGTTTCAGTGTGAATTTGTACAGTGCAAGTCATTCAAGAACAAATTAGATTCATTATTTAATGTCAAGAACGTAGAAAAATCGAGGGAGCAGTTAGACGTACCAAACTATGCACCAACTGAGCGTCCGTTCTGAAAGATTCATTTCGATCCTCCATTTCCATTTGTCAAGTATTTGCGAGCGGGAAAATAATCCTTTTTGGCAAACCTCAGAGAGGAATAAAAGATCACCTTTCCCCAACATACAGCATGTGTTGTCAGTATTTGTCTGCATTGTCAGGGGAAGCCCGCTCAGTCACCTCTGATGGAGATTGCTTGCAGTGTCCTGGTTTATCAAGGATGGAGTGCATGATAGGAATATAGATATCATCCATGTTTGGCATCACAAAAACTTTCTGTAATTACAAGGGTAGACAGAGTTAGTACTACAGAGAGCAAACTGCAATACATGCCACAGCACATTGCTTATATCGTACAATGGAAACATATCTCACAGGAGCAGATGTAGGGGACCTCCTCGTGGTTCCCCCGACGGCCTTAGACCTTAGATCTTTAGACCTTTTCATTTCTAACTGCTGGCGTGACATTAACTGTCTTAACTTTTCCACTCCCCTTACCGACTCTAGCCTCACCCCCTCTGAACGTACAATCCACCGCTCTCTCTGCAACAACCCAAGTTCTCCGACCGCCGGCCTGCGGACTATAACATCCTGAAGCCGTGGTCTGCGGAGCTTCTAGCCCCGGGTGCGGCGTGGACTTTCCATCGCGGAGCCTGGGAACCCTTGCCGGGGATCGCCTGCGGCCTATAACATCGTGAAGCCGCGGTCTCCGGTAAGAAAGTGGCCGATTCGGGAACTCCAAGCCGCGGAGAGTGTGTGCTCCAATCTGTCCCGACGTCGGAGTTTTGATCATCCCGATGAGAGGGCTTGTACATCGGGCAGGATCTAGGGTTCATGGCCCCGACCACGGGTGAACAAAGGAGGAAGATTGACTGAACTTTATTGCCTTCCTTCACAGTGAAGAATGTTGATTCCACTGTGATGGATGTTTATGTTAAATTCCATTGTGTGTTGTGTGGCTGCATGGTAACTCATTTTACCCAACCTTAATTGGTGCATGTGACAAATAGATGTAAACTTGAACTTGAAGGGGTCTCGCCCCGAGACGTCACCTATTCCTTTTCTCCAGAGATAGCGCCTGACCCGGTGAGTTACTCCAGCATTTTGTGTCTGTCTTTGGCCTGAACCTTTAACGTCAGTTAAAACTGATCACTTTAAGATTCGTGTTGGGAGGAAATAAAGTCTCTCCATTCTCTCCTACCTGGAATTCATGTTGCAACTTCTTCTCAATCCACTCGGTCACGTGCGTGAAAGTCACTTCATGTTCTCCCAGCTTTGGTCGCACCTTGAACTCGAGTCTGGGTGGGATCCGGAAGCTGTACCTAGTCAAAAGAAACACGGGCCATTTGTGTCCTCATTTCCCGGTCAGTTTTCCAATGCTGTTTAGTTTGGAGACACGGCGCGGAAACAGACCGTTCGGCCCACCGTGTCCGCAACCGACCAGCGATCACCCCGCACACTATCCCACACACACGGGGGACAATTTGCAATTTTTACCAAAGCCAATTAACCTACAAACCCATACATCGTTTGGAGTGTGGGAGGAAACCGGAGCACCCGGAGAAAACCCGCGCAGATCGCGGGGAGAACGTACAAACTCCGTGCAGACAAGCGCCCGTGGTCAGGATGGAACCCGGGTCACTGGCGCTGTGAGGCAGCAACTCTACCGCTGCGCCACACTGCCGCCCCACATGTTCTTTATGATGCAATATGATATTTTCTCTTAAGAGTTAACAAGCAAGACAGAAAATATGCATCTAAAGGGGAATATTGCATATAAATATTTAGGTTTAATTAGTCCACCTATGCTGCATTGGTTAGAAAAAATGTGACTATTTGTTGAAAAATAAGAATGATACAAATACACCCACTGCATTACAGGTTTAATTGCCTCAGATCTTATCAAGGCTGAGTACAGATTGAGGTTATTTTATAATTTTATATTCTCCTTTAGTTTTATTCTCCCAGGGCAGGGATTTAAGTAGGTCACCTTTGTTTAACGGAGAATAATTAAAAAATACTTTACTACAACCTGATCTCCTGAATGTGGATGATCACAGTGAATGGTGGTGCTGGGCTCGAAGGGCCGAATGGCCTACTCCTGCACCTATTGTCTGAAACTATTGCCCTCAATCTTTGGTCTTCCTGTTTTATTATTCCACTATATTTGTTGAAGGCTTGTAAGGATTCTGTGAATCTGTTCTCATCTAAAGTCTTCTGTCATGTTCAAAAAATAGTGTGAACTGTTTGGATTAAAAAAAAAAGAGGTGCTGTCTGTGTGGAGTTTTCACGTTCTCCCTGTGACTGCGTGGGTTTTTTCCGGGTGCTCCAGGTTTGCAGGTTAAATGGCCGCTGTAAAATTGCCGCCAGCATGTAGGATAGAACTCGTGTATGGGTGATCGTCGGTTGGCTGGCACAGACCCGGGGACGAAGGGCCTGTTTCAACTGGGTTCGACCAATCCCAACCTCGTGGAGTTTGCACGATCTCCCTGTAACCGCGTGGGTATTCTCCATATAGAACTGAAGATAGGCACAAAACTCTGGAGACAATAGACAATAGACAATAGGTGCAGGAGTAGGCCATTCGGCCCTTCGAGCCAGCACCACCATTCAATGTGATCATGGCTGATCATCCCCAATCAGTACTTCGTTCCTGCCTTCTCCCCATAGCCCCTGACTCTGCTATTTTTAAGAGCCCCATCTAGCTCTTCCTTGAAAGCATCCAGAGAACCCACCTCCACCGCCCTCTGAGGCAGAGAATTCCACAGACTGACCAGTCTCTGTGAGAAAAAGTGTTTCCTCGTCTCCTTTCTAAATGGCTTACTCCTTATTCTTAAACTGTGGCCGCTGCTTCTGGATTCTTAAACTGTGGCCCCTAGTTTTGGAGTAACTCAGAGATGCTGCCTGACCCGCTGAGGTTCTTCAGCATTTTGCGTCTATCTTTGGTGTAAGCCAGCATTTTGCGACGTACCATATTCGGTCAGTGGGAGGAGGTGGGATATTGACTACCAGCGTTCCAGTCAGCTCCTGAACCTCCACTGTCAGCAGCAACGGAGTGTTGGACACTTCCTCGATTTTCTTTTTGATAAACTCATTCTCCGTGGCCTTTTGGAAGTATTTTGATTTGGCGATCTTGTCCACGAATCTGAGAATCTTTCTGCTGGTACTGGATCCTGCGCTGCACCTAAAAGAACAACGTTTAAGAAAGAACTGCAAGACACTGCACTTGGAAAACATTAGGCTTGTCTTGGCGTAAAAAAACAGATCAATTTCTTAAGACATGGATACCCTTTACTGAATTCTTACAACAACAGAATGGTGAAACACAAATTTAAATCTAAATCCGATGCTATGATGGGTGAGGGGGGGGGGGGGAAGGTATATCTCCATCTTTTCTTTTCTTATTTCCCTTTCTTTCCTCTACACTGCTTTGGTAGCTAAGAATAGAATAGAATAGAATCTTGAAGGTACACAAAATTGCTGGGGAAACTCAGCGGGTGCAGCAGCATCTATGGAGCGAAGGAACGTCGCCTATTTCCTTCGCTCCATAGATGCTGCTGCACCCGCTGAGTTTCCCCAGCAATTTTGTGTACCTTCGATATTCCAGCATCTGCAGTTCCCTTTTGAACAGAATAGAATCTTTAATTGCCACGCAACCAGGGTTGGTGGTATTTGGGTTCGGTACATGATGGTACACTGCTTTTGTTACATACCACTAATAACACAGATCACCGTAATAAAGTGCATCCATACCACATCACAAATCACAAATCTCACCAACAATACATAGTGCAAAAGAACAAACAAAGACCATAGACAAGACACTGTATACATCAAAAGTCATATTATTGTCTGATTATTGGACGGAATTGAGAGTTCTTATTGCTGAGGGGAAGAAACTGTTTTTAAAGCGGGTGGTTTTAGTAGCAAGTGACCTGAGGCGCCTCCCCGAAGGGAGAGACTGAAAAAGGTGATTTGCTGGATGGGAGTGGTCCGAGATGATCTTTTTTGCCCGTTGTGAGGTACGTTGGAGATAACTGGAATGGATTGAGGGGAGGGGGGAGTTGATGATCCTGGAGGCCTTTTTCATTCTTTTCTACTTTATCTCTTCATTTTTTGTTTTCTTCTTTCCTTGTTTTCCTTTTTTTCCCCTTTTTAAATCTTTTTTATTTAGGTTAATAATTAAGCTGTACATTAATTGTATAATTGTGATGTCGATCGTTTTATCCTTGTACAATTGCTTCTAATAAAAATAAATAAAAAAGAAAAAGAAAAAAAGAACTGCAGATGTTGGAAAAATCGAAGGTAGACAAAAATGCTGGAGAAACTCAGCGGGTGAGGCAGCATCTAGATGCTGCCTCACCCGCTGAGTTTCTCCAGCATTTTTGTCTACGTTTAGTTTTACAGCTACTTTGCGGTTTACTTTGGTGTTTTTCGATGGTTTGTGGGCGGTTCCTCTCACTCCCCCTTCTCCGCCACCCTCTTATCTTCTCGCAACGCCGATACAGGCCCTTCGGCCCGCCGAGTCCGTGCCGACCACCCTGTACTCTATCCCACACGCTGGAGACAATTTGACCTGGGTTCCACCCTGTTCGCGAGTGCTGTCTGTACGGAGTTTGCACGTTCTCCCTGTGACCGCGTAGGTTTTCTCCGGATGCTCCGGTTTCCTCCCACACTCCAAAGGCGTACAGCTGTGTAGATTAATTGTCATCCGTAACATTGTAAATTGTCCCCAGCGTGTGGGATAGTGCCAGTGTACGGGGTGGGCCGAAGGTCCCTGTTTCCACGTTGTGAGAAGATAAGAGGCTGGTGGAGAAGGGGGAGTGAGAGGAAACGCCGATCGCTGGTCGTTGTGGACTCAGTAGGAGGCTGTATCACTAAAGTCTAACTCTATTCTTGAATGTCAACGCAATTGACTTCAAAACAAAGAGGCCAACAATTAACCTGACACAAGAAAAATTCTATAACAAATTCAAGAATTTCAAAGGCCTGATTCCGTGCTGTGTGTTTAAAGTGTAAAGTCTAAACTGATGCCATCATTTTGTGAAGAGTAAAGGGCCTGTCCCACTTACGCGACCTTGGCACGCAAATTACGCAACCTCGTGGTCGCTTGAGGCGTACGGGGACCGTATGGCCGCGCGGGGCCGGTCCCACTTAGAAGCGCGAAGTTGTGCGGGACAGGTCCCGAGATCGCGCGGGGCTCCGAAATTCTGGCAGTGGCCGAAATCTTCGCGCGCCAACGGCCTGTCGGCACGCAGGCGCATTGCGATCGTACGCAGTGTCTTGATGTCGTACGCAGCGTCTTGACGGCGTATGCCTAGCGTGTGGCGTTGCGCGATGACGTCACCGCCCGGCATGGCGTTGCGTGATGACGTCACTGCCCGACGCCGTGCGACGCCCAAATTCAGTCGGCCCGCCTCCTGCCCAGCTGATTGGTAAGTATGACGCAAATGACTTCACGCGCGAAATTAGCGCGTACTTAGCGCGAACTTCGCGTGAACTCCGCTTCCGTTTGGTCGTGCCAAACGCACGCATTCGCATGCAAGTGGGACAGGCCCTTAAGACAATTCAAATCATGCCACTTCAATGAACCACACTAACATCAGGGCTGAACTAAGATAGTCAGATATAGAAGTAGATCCCACTTTACCCTTCCACACCAGCTGAGCCCAATTTGTCAACTGCGGTTCCTTGCATTTCTGCTGTGGACACTTCGTCTTCATCCGAAGAACCAGCACTTGAAGACTCTTCATCGCTGTCGGTCAGCACTAGGGTCCGCGGCTTTGATCTTCAGGGAGATAGAGGGATGCATTAGAAGGAGCAACACATCAGCACAAAGACAACCTCCGCTTAAAACAATTGAAGCTGTCACTTATTAGCAGCTGGTACATCGGTTCTTTTTTTTTTCCTACTTGAGGTATTCGTCATCAAATAAATGCAGTTGGAAATAACGAGCTCCGACTGTGAGAGATGTCCTCATTAAATGGCTCCCCTGAGCTTTCTGCCGCCTAAATATGCCAATCATGTCTTAACTGGTCTCTCTTGCATGGACGGTTCAGTGGGATGAGCGGGCAGCACAATGCCGCAGTGGTGCAGCTGCTGCCTTGCAGCACCAGAGACCCGGGGTCGATCCTGACCACGGGTGCTGTCTGTACGGAGTTCGTACGTTCTCCCCCTGGGTTTTCACTGAGATCTTCGGTCTCCTCCCACACTCCAAAGACGTGCAGATTGGCTTGGTATAAATGTACAATTGTCCCTAGTGTGTGTAGGGTATTGTTAATGTGCAGGGATTGCTGGTCGGTACGGACTCGTGGGCCGAAGGGCCTGTTGACCTGCTGTAACGGAGATGAGGAAATACTTTCTCACCCAGAGAGTTGTGAGTCTGTGGAATTCTCTGCCTCAGAGGGCGGTGGAGGCCGGTTCTCTGGATACTTTCAAGAGAGAGCTAGATAGGGCTCTTAAAGATAGCGGAGTCAGGGGATATGTGGAGAAGACAGGAACGGGGTACTGATTGGGGATGATCAGCCAAGATTACATTGAATGGCGGTGCTGGCTCGAAGGGCCGAGTGGCCTACTCCTGCATCTATTGTCTATTGTCTATCTCTAAACTGCACTAATCTAAATTGCGGAATTGCAATCATACATATTGGAGTGTGCAGGAGGGACTCAATTGCCTTCAGCTTAGAGCATGACCTGAATAAAGTAAACGTACACTGATCTGGAGTCAGGCTTTCTGACTTAATCCAGAATTTTAATCAAGCAGCAATATTAACACAGCTTGACATCCGCATTAAAGGGGTTGCAGCAGAGATACTCGGTGAAATGCTACAAAGCTTCTGTGCTGCGGTAAAGTGATGAACAAAATGACATTACATACAGAGATATTCTCTTGGTTAACACGCCCGCTGTATTACATTGTGGAAACAAGGAACAGCAGATGCTGGTTAATACACATTGTGTCACAAAGTGCTGGAGGAACTCAGCAGGTCAGGACGCATCTCTGGGGAACATGGATAGGTGATGTTGAAGAAGGGTCTGGACCCCGAAATGTCACCTATCCATGTTCTCCAGCCCGCCTGCTGAGTTTTTTCCAGCGTTTTGTGTCTAGTTTAGGTCAGACTAGTGGTGTTGAAACAAGCCCTTTGGCCCCACGAGGCCTCGCTGACCATCGATCGCCCGTGCACACTAGTTCTATGTTCTACCTCTTTCTCATCCCAAACATACAGAGGCCCAATTAACCTAGAAACCCGCACGTCTTTGGGATGTGGGAGGAAGCCGGAGCAAGCGGAGGAATCTCACATGGCCACAGAGAGAACGCGTGCAAACCCCACATAGACAGCAGCCGAGGACAGGATCAAACCAGGTTCGCTGGAACTGTGAGACAGCAGCTCTACCAGCTGCGCCACCGTTGCACGACACATATATCTGACCACGTGGCACATATATCTATCTATGTGGGAGGAGCAAGAGAAAGCCCATGCGATCACAGGGACGAACATGTAAACTCTGCGCTGGCTGTACGGAGTTTGTACGTTCTCCCTGTGACTTCAGGTGCTCCTGTTTATCCCACATCCAAAGGCGTGCAGGTTTGTACGTTTAATTGGCACCTCCAAATTACGGAGGATATAACTGGTGTACGGGTGATCGCTGGTCGGCGCAGACTCTGTGGGCCGAGGGGCCTGTTTCCACGCTGTATCTCTAACTTAAAGTAAACTACCCATCAAAAGGTGCACATCGCTGCGTTTTAGTCACTATTTAACACTGTCCTACAGTATAAAATAATTTCTTTAGATTTCACTCGGGGTAAAACCTGTCACATACATACTTTCCAATCTTCAATATAACAATTGCAATTTCTCACATTAACTAATCTGAAAATGTATTAGTTTTAAAATATTGAAGGTAGACAAAAATGCTGGAGAAACTCAGCGGGTGAGGCAGCATCTATGGAGCGAAGGAAATAGGCAACGAAATAGGAAATAGGCAACGTTTCGGGCCGAAACCCAGAAGGGTTTCGGCCCGAAACGTTACCTATTTCCTTCGCTCCATAGATGCTGCCTCACCCGCTGAGTTTCTCCAGCATTTTTGTCTACCTTCGATTTTTCCAGCATCTGCAGTTCTTTCTTAAACATTAAGTTTTAAAGTATTAATCATGTCCTCTTACCTCCCTGTTGGCGTGTCAGCTAAATTCACCCCTTCTGGGAGAAATTCTTTGCCCAACTTGTAAAGATTCATTTTGGTTTCCAGTGTCATCTGTAATGCCCCATTGTAGGTGATTTCCAAATCTACCCACAGCCCTGTGAATGAACAGAGATGAGGGTAAATGCTGTCATTCCTCCCAAATGAATATTAATGTTGAATTCCCCGCTACAGCAGAACTTCAATTTTCAATTGGTTTTATCGAACGCCTGGTCTGGTTGATTATAGAAACCAGGAACTGCAGATGGGTTTACCTAAGAAAGACACAAAATGCTGGGAGTTACTCGGCAGGTCAGGCCGCATCCCTGGAAAACCTTGCGGGCTGAGAATTATTCAGGGATATATCCCTGGACATTTCATTAACTGATGTGCCTTCATGGACCTGATCGGTCAATGGCCATCAGGTATCCACCCTGTTTTGGGAACTGCTCCATCCAAGACCGCAAGAGATTGCAGAGAAGTGTGTAACGCAGCCCAGACCATCGCACAAACCAACCTCCCTTCCATTGACTCCATCTGCAGTTCCCGCTCTGGTTTCCTCCCACCCACACTCTAAATACGCACAGGTTTGTAGGTTAATTGGCTTCGGTAAAAATTGGATATTGTCCCTAGTGTGTAGAACAGTGTTAGTGTAAAGGATCGCTGGTCGGCACGGACTTGTGGCCCGAAGGGCCTGTTTCCGCACTGTACGTGTAAACCAAACTAAACTAAATCAGCTGAGTAGAAGAATTGCAAAACGTTTTGTGACCCTGGTAATACGTCTATAATGGAGCAGTACCTGGATATTTCCATGGTTCATTTAGCAGAGTAATCTGTGTGCACGGTATGTTGCTGGTAGCAGCACACCTCTTTGTTTTACTGCAGACAGTGCATTATTAAATCCAATATCTCCCATCCCCTAGTCCCATATTTCCCTTTTATACCCCCTCTGTCCTCTCCCCCCCACCACCCCCCTCCCCCGCCCCCTCCACCCACCCACATCCCTCCATCCTGCTTTATATTTCACTCCTCCACTTCTTTCCTCATTGATTGATCGAAAGACACAGCATGGAAACGGGCCCTTCGGCCCATCGAGCCCACGCCGACTCTCGATCACCCGTTCACACGCGTTCTATGCTATCCCACTTCCGCGTCCATTCCTTGCACATCAGGGGCAATTTACAGAGGGCCAATTAACCTGCAAACCGGCACGTCTTTTGGGATGTGGGAGGAAACCGGAGCACCCGGAGGAAGCCCACGCGATCACTCCACTGCTGCGCCACCATGCCGCCCGCATTTTGCTTCAAATCCTAACCCTCGGCTCCACCGTTACACATATTGATTGATCACTGCTTCAGTGTACAACAACTATACACTTGTACTGTATCTGAGATACTTATTTAAGATGTATCTAAGTGCCTATTGGTAATCACTGTACCAATTGGTGCATGTGACAATAAATGTAACTTGAACTTGATTTCGTTTTTTTAGCTTAGAGATCCAGCTCGGAAACAGGCCCTTTGGCCCACCGAGTCCGCACCGACCTGCGATCCCCGCACATTAAGACTACACACACGAGGGACAATTGACACTTATACCAAGAATACAAACCCGAGCCAATGAACCTACAAACCTGTGCGTCTTTGGAGTGTGGGAGGAAACCGAAGATCTCGGAGAAAACCCACGCGGTCACAGGAAGAACGTACAGGCAGCACCCGTAATCGGGATCGAACCCGGGTCTCTGGCGCTGCAGGCGCTGTAAGGCAGCAACTCTACCGCTGCGCCACCGTGCCGCCCCTGCTTATGTAGAGTGAAACTTGACATGAACCGTATGGAAAAATGAATTTCAATGGTACATGTGACAATAATATTACCATTGAACCAAATCTACTCACCTCTTGGATTGACTAAAGGGCTGGAGGTGTGGGTGATAGTAGGTAGCAAAGCCCCCAAGTCCAACTCAGTGAGAGCGAGCTCGTTCATGAAGTAGGGCAACTAATGAAAGAGACAAAATCAAAAAGACTGCTTAATTACACCAGCAGCTTTTAAAATAACATTAGATGTAATTTCCTATATTGGTTCATTGTCGCTTAGATTTATTTTATCACTGATGACCCATTTACTGTATATTTCCTAACAACGTTAGCATGGTAAAATATCCTGATATGCTTCAGAAAAGCATTATCAATCAATGTCTAAATATTAGAAGGAAGACAAAAGTGCTGGAGAAACTCAGCGGGTGCAGCAGCATCTATGGAGAGAAGGAAATAGGCAACGTTTCGGGCCGAAACCCTTCTTCAGACTTGTGTCTGGGTATGCAGGTCTTCTTGGTATCAGGGACCGACGAGAATGGAAATATGTTCACTGAAGCAGTAGGGACATCTCTGGCATCTAGATTGTTACAGATTGTGTGGGTGGCTGGATAGCAAGGAGAACTGTACTGTGCACAGAATAATGAGGTGATAACAGGTCATCTGCGTGATTTAAGGCTTTGGGTGAAGCAATGGCTATGGAAAGAGAGTTTGCCAATTTTTTTACTGCAATCTGAAACTCAAATCGGGCCAAATCACTCACCCAATACGCACACGTAATCTGTTTCCCTGTCAGTAACATATGTCATGCCCGACAGAAAACATTGCACAAGGGCGATGGTGTGAACAATACCTTCTGATGTACAGACAAGGAAATGCAGATGCTGGTTTACCAAGGAAAGACACAAAGTGCTGGAGTAACTCAGCGGGTCAGGCAACATCTCTGGAGAAACAAAATGGGTGATGTTTCGGCTCGAGACCCTTCTTCAGACTGAGATTCAGGGGAAAGGGGAGACATAGACGGTACATAGAACCAATGAATGAAAGAGATGCAAAAAGCAACAATGATCAAGGAAAGATGGAGCCCACAATGGTCCATTGTTGGTTATGGGGCAGGTGATAACGAGTTATACAGACAGTGAAATTCAACAGCACGGTGATGTGGGTGGGGGAGGGATGGAGAGAGGGGGGGGGGGGGTTGCAAGGGTTACTTGAAGTTAGACTGTGCCTTCTTCAGACTGTCTGATGATGGATTAAGGACTGCGGCAAAATAACAAAGCAAGTTTATTGGACACAAAAGGAATTTCGGATCAGTGTTGGTCAAAACACAAAGAGCTGGAGGGATTCAGTGGGTCAGGTAGCATCCGTGGTGAGAATGGATAGGCGACGTTTAGGGTCGATATCTTTCCTCAGACTGATTCAGACTCAATTATTTGCTGCTTTCCAGCCTCTGCAAAACAATCACCCTTTTTTTAAGAAGGGTTTCTGAAGGTGAGGTCTGAAGAAGGGTCTCGACCCGAAACGTTGCCTATTTCTTTCGCTCCATAGATGCTGCCTCACCCGCTGAGTTTCTCCAGCATTTTTGTCTACCACCTTTTTTTTAAACTCACTTTTCCAGTTGTGATGACGGATCTTTGATCCACAATGTTGACTGTTTTAGTCTCACTATTGATGCTGTCTGACCTACTATGAATTTCCAACATGTTTTTGTTATATATTTAACGAGTCTCTTACTCAATCTCGGAATGTTGCAATGCATTTAGAGTCATTGTAACAGGCCCTTTGGCCCAACCTGCTCATGCTGACCAGCATGCCCAAGCTATACTAGTCCCACCTGCATGTATTTGGCCCATATTGGTCTAAATGTATCCACTCTGTGTACCTGTCTAAATGTATTTTCATTGTTGTTATTCCCTGTGTTGAGATTGTTTTAAATTATTTATTACTTCATTACCTGTCTAAACTTGTGATAGTACCTGCCTCGTTCCATACACCCTTTGTGTAAAATGTTTGCCCCTCAGGTTCCTATTAAATCTTTTCCCCCTTACCTTAAATATGGTTCTCGATTATCCTACTCTAGGTAAATGACTGTGCATCTATTCCGTTCATGATTTCATACACCTCCATAAGATTCCCCCTCATCCTCCTACGCTCCAAGGAATAAAGTCCTATCCTGCTCAACCTCTCCCTATAACTCAGGCCCCTCGAGTCCTGGCTACATCCTTGTCAATCTTTGCTGCACCCCTTTCCAGCTTTGCAACAAATGAAATATGTTTGAATTGTTGTTACTGCTGTAGTGTTGAAAACATAGATGGCAAGACACTTCACCTACCTTTGCCTGGGACTAGAGACGGAAATTAGCTACTGATTAGCTACAATCTCGCATATTTACATGCAAATGTTAATTAATATGCACTGTCCCTATAAACAAAACATTATTATTATTATTATTATTAGAATTTAGGAGATTGAGAGGGTTTCTTATAGAAACTTATAAAATTCTTAAGGGGTTGGACAGGCTAGATGCAGGAAGATTGTTCCCGATGTTGGGGAAGTCCAGGACAAGGGGTCACAGCTTAAGGATAAGGGGGAAATCCTTTAAAACCGAGATGAGAAAAACATTTTTCACACAGAGAGTGGTGAATCTCTGGAACTCTCTGCCACAGAGGGTAGTCGAGGCCAGTTCATTGGCTATATTTAAGAGGGAGTTAGATGTGGCCCTTGTGGCTAAGGGGATCAGAGGGTATGGAGAGAAGGCAGGTACGGGATACTGAGTTGGATGATCAGCCATGATCATATTGAATGGCGGTGCAGGCTCGAAGGGCCGAATGGCCTACTTCTGCACCTAATTTCTATGTTTCTATGTTTCTATAGCAGTCAATTAATTTGCAAACAGTGATGCCCTATTAAGATTTGACTGAGTGATAAATAGTGGCTCTGGTTCTGGGGGTAAAATCTGTTCTCTTTTACGATGCTGTGAAATCTTTTACTTTCTCCTGAAGGTGAAAATAGGACCTTGAATAAGTGTTGTGTAAGAGGCACATAACACACCCAGCACTGTTGTCATCCGTAAATCATGTGCTGATGCGTCAGCATAAACGTTAGTACTTAAGACTGAATTTGGAGTGAACTTTGTGCTTTTGACTGAGAGCTGAGATTGCCCGCACAATACAATTCACAACACAGTGTTGTATTCAGACGGAGGTGATTCAGTGGTTGCGGGTGTCAGGGGTTACGGGGAGAAGGCAGGAGAAAGGGGTTACGAGGGAAAGATAGGTCAGCCATGATCGAATGGCGGAGTAGACTTGATGGGCAAAATGGCCTAATTCTGCACCTCGAACTTGTGAGCAACTATTCCACCACTTTTACGTATATTTGTGTCCAGAAGAAAATCTTCCATGGATGTTTTACATTTTCAAGAAAGGTTACATAGAAAATAGGTGCAGGAGGAGGCCATTTGGCCCTTCAAGCCTGCACCGCCATTCATTGTGATCATCCACAATCAGTAACCCGTGCCTGCCTTCTCCCCATATCCCTTGATTCCGCTAGCCCCTCGAGCTCCATCTAACATCACTAATGTTACATCACTAATGTTTGCATGAATCTAGAGAGTGAGTGACAATTGGGTAGCAAAATCCCTAAACCTACTATTGTCCTCACCATTTGAGTATACTGTCCACTTCATTTGCTGGGGGTTAGCTGAATATCAAGTAGCAATCATATAATATTAATCAGGGCTAAAGTAATCAGAGTTAAAAAGCATTTGGATAGATACATGTAGAGGAAAGGTTTAGAGAGATATGGGGCAAACGCGGGCAGGTGGGACCAGCATAGATGGGGCAAGTACAAGCTGGGCTGAAGGCCTGTTTCTGTCCTTATGACTCTATGACTAAAAATAACAATTCTAAAATTCAGAAGGTCGACACAAAATGTTGGTGTAACTCAACGGGTGAGGCAGCATCTCTGGAGAGAAGGAATGAGCGATGTTTCAAGTTCGACCCGAAACGTCGCCCATTCCTTCTCTCCAGAGATGCTGCCTCACCCGCTGAGTTACTCCAGCATTTTGTGTCTACCTTCGATTTAAACCAGCATCTGCAGTTCTTTCTTGCATATAAAATTCAGAATATAGGCATCATGGTTGGCATGGGCAAGTTGGGCCGAAGAGCCTGTTTCCATGCTCTGGCTCTGTGGTCTCCTAAACGTCCTTCAATTGCCCAAAAGAGAGATTTGCTCATCTTTATTGGCCCTGCCATTTTTATCAGATTTCGTGGCTATTCTGGAAGATCGTTTGGCTTTTAAGCAGGGGTAGGATGTACATGAATCTTTGGCCTGCTGTCGAGATACCTTCTCCTATCAGAAGGTCTCTGAACACAAGGTATTCACTGCCTCCAAATGTCACTGATGTTCAGAGGCATTCAGAAAGACATCCAAATATTTTTTAAATACCTTGAAAACTTTTTTTTTAAATTAAAATTAAAATTTATTTAAAAACACATTAATAATTTTTTTAAAAATAACGTTAGAAAAAACATCTTCACTTCATTATTTTGTTTTGTTTAGAGATACAGAAACAGGCCCTTCAGTCGACCAAGTCCGTGCCGACCAGTGATCCTGTGCACTGGCACTAGCCTACACACCAAGGACAATTTTTAAAACAATTTTTACTGAAACTGATTAACCTACAAACCTGCACGTCTTTGGAATGTGGGAGGAAACCGGAGCATCCGGAGAAAACTTATGCGGTCACGGGAAGAACGTACAAACTCCGTACAGACAGCAGCGGTAGTCATGATGGAACCCGGGTCTCTGGCGCTGTGTGGCAGCAACTCTACCATTGCACCACTGCACTGCCCCTTATTTAGTGACTGGTGACTAGGTGACACTGTGCAAAGGAATAAGGCTGCTTTGGATGTACATTGGGTAACACTGGTCTCCTGCTTCGAGCTCCACCACAGAGTGTCATAGAGAGTCACAGAATCATACAGCACGGAAACAGACCCTTCGGCCCAACTTGCCCATGCTGACCAGGATGTCCCATCTACACTGGTCCCACCTGCCTGCGTTTGGCCCACATCCCTCGAAACCTTTCCTATCCATGTACCTGTCCAAATGTCTCTTAAATGTTGTTACGGTACCTGCCTCGGTTATGTTGTACAAGGCAACCAGGCAGTTTGCTTACCCTGATTTTACTTAATTTCTTCTGAATTTTGTTAGCCACGAGATCAGCCCAGTACTTTTCCCGCAAAATGTCCCAGAAGATCCGCCCAATCAGTGCATTTATCCAGGACACATGGGGCTCTCCGCTGCTTGGCATCTGAGGAAAAAAACACATGAATGTTATACAGGAGCTAGACAGCGGAACACAAGTGAGCTCATGCAAGATAGCCAAGCTACCGGTACTTATAAACGGCAAGTTATTGAGTAAGCAAATAGATGAATACTCTTTTGAACATCTATAGGTATCTGGAAGAAAGCACAGCAACTGGTTTCATTATGGCCTCGTCCAGGAACTCAAACGCCCAGCAATGAAGAAGGCTACTGAGAACGGGAAATATTGCTCAGTCCACCAATTCTTCGTTTAATTTACCAATTTTTCTTCAGTCCTAAGTTTAGTTTAGTTTAATTTAGATATACCAAGAAATGTAGAGAGGACCAAAGGGCCTGATTCCTGTATCTCTAGGGAGTGTATCTCTAAATTAAACTAAACTAAACTAATCTTAGGATCGAAGAAAAATACCTTGAAAACTCCACACCAACCAGCAATCACCCCGTACACTAGCACTATGCTACACATCAGGGACAATTTTACAATTTCCGACGCCAATTTAAGTACAAACCTGTACGTCTTTGGAGTGTGGGCGGAAACCGGAGCATCCCGAGAAAGCCCCTACGGTCACGGGGGAGAACGTACAAACTCCATACAGACAGCACCAGTAGTCAGCATTGAACCCGGGATTCTGGCGCTGTAAGGCAGCAACTCTACCGCTGCGCCACCGTGCCACCCGAAGGATTCTCCACCTTAAACCTACCCAATGACTGCCTCCACGGCCGTCTGTGGCAATTCCTTCTACAGATTCACCACCTGCTGACTAAAGAAATTCCTCCCCATCTCCTTTCTATAGATACGTCCTTTTATTCAGGGACTGTGCCTGCTCATGCTAGACTCTTCCACTCGTGGCAACAAACATGTTGTGAGATGAACGTGGGAGAAATTGTTCATTCGTTACTGCTTTAAAAGCATAATAACAAGCAAAAAAAACCCCCATCAATCTCTGAACACAATGCAATATTTTTGTTCAAGTTAATTTGGGCGGCATGGTGACGCAGCAGTAGAGTTGCTGCCATACAGCGCCAGAGAGCCGGATTCGATCCTGACAACGGGTGCTGTCTGTACGGAGTTTGTATGCTCTCCCCATAACCTGCGTGGGTTTTCTCCGGGATCTCCGGTTTTCTCCCACACTCCAAAGACGTACAGGTTTGTAGGTTAATTGGTTTGGTATGATTGTCAATTGTCCCTAATGTGTGTCGGATAGTGTACGTGGGCGGGGATCGCTGGTCGGCGTGGACTCGGTGGGCCAAAGGGCCTGTTTCCGCGCTGTATTTCAAAACTTAAGGTTGGACGTTTTCACTGTTTTCATATTTCAAATGTTAAAAAATAATCCACCTTTCCACGGCAGTCTCCCTCCCCTTGTACTTTGCTTCTTGTAGGTCAGCCCTCTCTTTGCTCTGCATTTAATCTCTGCTCTGCTGCGGGGCAAATTTTATTGCATTCTATTTCAACATTAACAGCTGTCCCAGTGGAGAAATTAAAACGAAAACAGTTAAGTAATTCACCAAAATTGAGATCAAGATTTCAATCCACACCAGATGAAACTGGATAACTGCTAAATCTTTGTACCAGTCCCTTTTCAATCATTCATTCTGGTGTTTCAACATAAATTAGGAAACGCTTCAGATAAACAGGATTTCACACAAAACTAACGGTACTCCTAAAATGTTCCTTAGTACAATTTGGCAATATTGACTAAATCTAATGTGCTGAATATTTTAATTTAATTTTGATTATTTTAAATGTTATCAGCAAGCGTGGGAGGAAGAATATTCCATTGTGTGACATGTTGGAAATGCACTTCAGTCTTTATTTTTTGCAATCAAACTGCCTCAATAGTGAACAGTTGTAGGAAGGAACCGCAGATGCTGGTTTACACAGAAGAAAGACACAAAGTGCTGGAGTAACTCAGCGGGCCAAGCAGCATCTCTGGAGGCAAAGGAATAGGTGATGTTTTAGGTTGAGACCCTTCTTCACTCACAAATTATTACAATTATGGAAATAATTCTTTATCCTCAGATAAAGGCACTACAATTATAGTCGCAGTCACCCACAGTGTACAGATACATGATAAAGGAAATAACAGTACAAGATAAACTCCGATTAAAGATAGTCCGAGGGTCTTCAATGTGGCAACTAGTAGCTCAGGACCGCTCTCTAGTTGTTGAGACGATGGTGCAGTGCTTTGGTAACAGCTGGGAAGAAACCGTCCCTGAATCTGAAGGTGTGCAATTTCACATTTCTGTACCTCTTGCTTGATGGGAGAGGGGAGAAGAGGGAGTGGCTGGGGAGGAACTGGACCTTGATTATGCTGCTGGCCTTGCCGAGGCAGCGTGAAGTGTAGATGAAGTCAATGGACGGGAGGTATAAAGAACAATGAATGAATGATTATCCCTCCACATCATCGTCTATATCTCTCGTTTCCCTTTCTCGTGACTTTCCGTCTAAAGAAGGGTCTCGACCCGAAACGTCACCCATCCCTTCTCTCCAGAGATGCTGCCTGCCCTGCTGAGTTACTCCGGCTTTTTGTGTCTATCTTCGGTTTAAACCAACATCTGCAGTTCCTTCCCACACAATAGTCTCAGTAATTTGGCCAGGGGGATGGGGATGGTGATTGCGACAAATAAAGTCTGACTTAGGTAAGGGTTCACGGAACGTAACTCTTCCATAAGTCAGGGACTGCCTGCATTCTTCACCAACGTCTGACAGTTGTCCCAAGAGGAGGCTAAATCAGTTTCTATTTCACAGCCTTCTCCGCTACAGTTGACCTGGGAGACCTGAATAAGCCTTAAGTAACGTGATAGCACGAGCGGGTACAACCTTTCAAAAGAGTGTGAGTGACTGCGTATTTATATCCGACATGTTACAAGCAATTGACTTCAGTTTAGTTTGCAGTAAATAATTCATTACAATGAATGTTTAATGCTCAGCCTTTGTCTGTCTTCCAACTGCTTTGATCATTAGACCTGGAAAGCAGAAGATGCTGGATGAGAACGGGAAGGAACAGGAAGCAACGTAAGATACTCTTTGACATTCCTACCCTGGTGGAAATGGTGGAAAAAAAACATTTCTACTCCACGCTGCTTATTCTGCTATCCCTCTCCACTTTTACTGCACTGCCATTTATTGTATACGTATTTCCTTGCCTTGTTCGTCCTTCCCATATGCATTACCATGAAAAACTTATCTCGATTCAATTCCGTTTGCCACCTGTCTGCCCACCGGACCAGTCCAACGATGACTTCCTGCAGCATCTTCATTATCAACCACAAGGTGGCGCAGCAGCAGGGTTGCTGTCTCACAGCGCCAGAGACCCGGGTTCGAACCTGACTATTGGTGCTGACTGTATGGAGTTTGTACGTTCTCCCCGTGACCTGTGTGGGCTTATCCCGGGTGCTCCAGTTTCCTCCCAAATTCCAAAGACGTGCAGGTTTGCAGGTCAATTGTGTAGGATAGAACTAGTGCATAGGCGTAGGTATATTGGCTTGGTATAATTGTAAAAATTGTCCCTAGTGTGTGTAGGGTAGTGTTAATGTGCGGGGATCGCTGGTGGGTGCGGACTTGGTGGGCCAAAGGGCCTATTTCCACTCTGTATCTCTAAACCTAAAAACCCACACGTCTTTGGGGATGTGGGAGGAAACCGGAGCACCCATGCAGTCACAGGGAGAACGTGCAAAATCAGACAACTGAACAACTAGAGACTGGTCCTGAGCTGTGATCTACCTCATTGGAGGCCCTCAGACTATGTTAAATCGGACTTTACTGTACTTTATCTTGCACTAAACGTCATCCCCTTTATCATGTATCTGTACACTGTGGATGGCTCGATTGTAATGGCTCGATGTATAATCTTACCGCGACTAAGGCTTTTCACTGTACATTGGTACAGGTATTAATAAACTCAATAAACGTGACAATAAATTAAACTCAACTCCACACAGAGAGCATCCAAGGTCAGGATCGAACCGGGATCTCTGGCATTGTGCGGCAGCAGCTCTACCACCTGTGCCTCTGCACCGCCTCTCATTACTGGAATAGGTGTCACTTAAACCTCCGCCAACCTACCTGGTTGTCGGTGGGACTGCTGGCCGTGCTGTGGTTGGGGCTCAACAAAGGGCTGCAGCTGTCTGAAGTAATCAACTTGGACATGTATCTGCTGTAGTCCAGAAGGATCTTCTGTTTGATGTTCCCAGCCAACTCCTTGGTTTTAAAGAGGGAGGGGAGGTCTTCAGTGCTGTCACTGTTACTGCTGCTGTCACTGCAGGCCCATCGCCCAGACGGGCTGGAGCCTAGATTTGATGCAGGACCTGGAAAATAATGTTGGATATTATTTTGGGTACATGGCCACAAACAACCGACTTCTCACAGTTTCTCGAAGTAGTGAACTGAAATATACGGAGTATTAGGCAAATAGAAACATCTGTAAACCCCTGTAGGAACCAAAAGCAACAGTAGGAGTGTGTAACTGTTGTCTCCAATGGCATTAGGAATGGTCAATTCTAAAATCAGTCGTTGGACCTTTTAACACTGGATTTGGCATCACAGCGCCTTACAGCGCCAGAGACCCGGGTTCGATCCTGGCTACGTGTGCTGTCTGTATGGAGTTTGTATGTTCTGCCTGGGACCGCGTGGGTTTCCTCCGAGTTCTCCGGTTTCCTCCCACACTCCCAAGACGTGCAGCTTTGTGGGTTAACTGGTTTCTGTAAATTGTCCCTAGTGTGTACGATCGTGCGAGTGTAGGGGGTGATCGCTGGTCGGCGTGGGCTCGGTGGGCTAAGGGGCCTGTTTCCACACCATATCTCTAACACTGGACCTAAAACTAATAGCTTGCTGGTGGGGGATGGGGGTCTCAACCGCTGCGCCACTGTGCTGTCCAACGTTATGCAGTGCAAAGCAGGGTTTTAGATGTGTGCATCATGCGGAAATGGAAACAAATATTAGCAAGCAAAAAGTTCCAAAGCACTAAAAACAAGTTACGCGTTTTCACATTATTCCGCACCCTTGTAGCAAAGTTTCTATTCTTGCCCAAATCATAACAAGTGCAAATTTCATTACCTCTGCTATGGTTCTGTCTGTCGTCTGATTGGACTCGAGAAGCCAAAAGGAAATATCGAAACCATTCTTCTTTTTCCCTGCCTGTTCTTCCAAAGAGGAAGAGTGCGTTTTCTCTGCCTTCTCTGGGCGCTCTCAGCTGGAGATCTTGTGGTGCGATCTCTGCGTCTTCGCTGTCCGTGTCCGTCTTTGTTTTTCTATCTCCAGAAGATCTAGATCTGATGGCCTCAGACTCACAGAGGTAAATACAGATGGGATACTTCTTATTCCATATTCTCTTCTTTGCAAGGCCAGGTGGCACGAGGAAAACCTAACGGCAAAAGGAGAATTTCTTTATAAGCACGAGCTGGTACCAAAGACAATTTAGTTTAGTTTAGTTTAGAGACACAGACCCACTGAGTTACTCCAGCACTTTGTGTTTTATTCAGGATTCCAGCAACTGCGGAGTCTCCATTTCTGTGCTCTTTATCTAAAGTCTAAAGGAGAAGTGAACTTCCACCTTAGACTTTAGAGATACAGCGTGGAAACAGGTCCTTCGGACCACTTATTCCGTGCCGACCAGCGTTCCACGTACACTGACACTATCCTACACACACTAGGGACAATTTAACTATTTTACCAAGCCAATTCGCGTACATACCGTTGCGTCTTTGGAGCGTGGGTGGAAACCGGAGCACCCGGGGGAAACCCACGTGGTCACAGGGAGAACGTGCAAACTCTGAATAGACAGCACCCATAGTCAGGATCAAACCTGGGTCTCCGGAGCTGTAAGGCACCAACTCTAGTGCCACCCTTGATGCCTATGTCTTCTGCAGATCTTTTCCACCGTGGACTTTCCCCAAATCATTTGAAACCTGAGGAAGTATTTTGCCAACTTTGCCCCATTCTTTCAAGGTAAAGATTCAGTGTAGAAAATCACAGGGGGAATAGATAGGGTGCACGCACAGTGTCTTTTACCTAGGGCGGGGGAATCAAAAACAACTGGGTATATGTTTAAGGTGAGAAGGGTAAGGATTAAATAAGAAGCTGAGGAGCAACTTTTTCACATGGAAGGAAGGATGCAGAAGGTTTGCATATCAAAAAGGTCAAAAACTTTATTTGCCATTTGTGCTTACTGACATAGGAACTCTTGTGCGGTTATTCAAAGAGTCAAGTCAAGTCAAATTAAAAATTAAAAAGACACACAGAAGACACATAATCTATAAAAACATATACTACTCTAGAAATAAAAAAGAAAATGCCTAAAACCCTATATAAAGGGGAAAGTGAGAGCATTGTAACTTGCACAAACCCTATATCAGGGCATCAGTTCATTTTGTTTTGTTTTGGCCAAGAGTCTCACTGTTGCAGGGAAGAAGCTCTTAAAAAAGCGTGTTCTGTTTGTGGCGATGCTGTCTGCTCGTCTGTGCCTGAGGTTGTATGTGCAGTTTTTGTGTTTGAGCAGGGAGTGAGCTGGATGTAGTGTGTCTCTGATGATTCTCTCTGCTCTTTTTTGACAGCGCTGTGTGTAGATTGTGTCCATGGAGGGGAGTTCCGTTCTGATAATCCTCTCTGCAGTCTTTATGACTCTTTGCAGAGCCTTCCTCTCTGTCTGTGTGGTGTTTCCATACCACACCGTGATGCCTGTGGTGAGGATGCTCTCTATCAGTCCTTATCATATCGTGCAAGCACGGGATTAGTTGGTCAAATGATCAACTAATTCAATGTAACACCAACACTTCTGGCTTTAGATGATTAAACATAAGATTCTTCAAACTGGGACGCAGACCTTTAACATCAAGGTGGTGGGTGGGGGCAGAGATGACTGTGATATTTAAAAGACTTTTGGATATGCACAAGAATATGCATGGGAATGGAGGGATATGGATCAGGTGCAAGCAGAGGGGATTGGTTTAGCTTGGCATCATGTTCGGCACGGACATTGTTAGCCCAAGAGCCTGTCCCTGCACTGTGCTACTCTATAAAAGGACACAAAGTGTTGGAGTAACTCAACGAGACAGGCAGCATCTCTGGAGAACATGGATAGGTGACATTTCGGGTCGAGACCCTTCTTCAGACTCCAAACTTGAGTGTGAGGAAGGGTCTCAACCCAAAACGTCACCTGTCCATAATCTCCAGAGATGCTGCCTGCGGACCTGCTGAGTTACCTCAGCACTTTGTGTCCTTTTGAATGAATTAATGAATTAATGAATACGTTTATTGGCCAGTATGTACACATACAATGAATTTGCCTTGGTGCTCCGCTCGCAAGTAACACGACATACAGTAAACAATTAAGAATAAAAAATAAAACATTAAAACATTAGGAATAAATGTATTGTACATAAACAATAGACAATAGGTGCAGTAGTAGGCCATTCGGCCCTTCGAGCCAGCACTGCCATTCATTGTGATCATGGCTGATCGTCCCCTATCAATAACCCAGGCCTGCCTTCTCCCCATATCCCTTGACTCCACTAGAGCTCTATCTAACTCGCTCTTAAATCCATCCAGTGACTTGGCCTCCACTGCCGTCTGTGGCAGGGAATTCCATAAATTCACAACTCTCTGGGTGAAAAAGTTTTTTCTCACCTCAGTCTTAAATGACCTCCCCTTTATTCTAAGACGGGCCTTCATGGCTGATCATCCACAATTAGTATTACACATGTATTATAAATGTATTACACAAATCTTTTGTGTATTACTCAGCATCTACAGTTCTTTGTTTCTACATTTTGTACTGTTCTATCTATGTTCTAAAGGAAAGCTTCGAAGCTGGTCTAAACTAATTCTCACCTACCTTGCTATCAGCAAGCTCACAGGAGCGATGGCTGATGAAGACCACATCGTGCTTGCCTTCGTCAAAGGTCGCGCGCCGCGGCAGGTTGCTTCTAGGGTAGGAGAGCTTCAGCGCAGTTCCCTCGAGGGTCACAAAGACGGAGAAGGTCAGGGAAGGATGGTAGGTCTCAGGATCGTAGCTGCAGATCTCATTCATCCAGCCCTGCAAAGTGGAAGAGACAGAGAGACCGTTAGCTTCACCGTGAAACCTGCACGAAAGTGGCTTTCCGTAAATGGGACAGAATTGGCTCAGTGGTTCAGGGAAAAACATCGAGGTCCACCACAGATTATCCGGCAACTGGTGGTCCGACATCTCCTTTAATCCTTCTGTGCAGACCATGCTGCCAGGGTCTTATCTGCCCGCACATAATGCATATTCTTCCATTCCCTGCATATCCAAGCACTTATCAAAAAGCCTCTTAATCTGCCCTATTCCATCTCCCTCCACCGCCACCCCTAGCAGTGCGTTCCAGGCCCCCAAAAACGTGCCCCGCACACCTCCTTTAAACTTTGCCTCTCTCACCTTAAAGCTATGCCCTCTCATCTTTGAAATTTCTACCCTGGGGAGAAGGTTCTGACTGTCCGCCTCGTCTATACCCTACTTAACCCCAGAGTATCTTTGCTCCTTCCCTTCACCCTCCCCACATAACCAGCATTGTTAACGGCTCCGAGCGGTGGAGCAGCGGTGGTGGTCACCAACGGCCACGCTTGGCCAGGCCGACCCTGCAACGCCGCCAGGACAACGGGCCTTCATGGCCAGGCCAAGGACTCTACACCCTACAGCAACTGAGACTTGAAATTGCGCCACTCCTGGCGACTCTGTACATTTTCTCAGTGTACTATTCCAGCAAGTTTGCACTGTATCTAAGATGTGCTTATGTATGGCGGTACTTGCAGTGAACTGTGTACACAAACAAATTCACTGTACCTCGATACATGTGACCAGGGTGGGTCACATGACCAGGGTGACCATGTGGGAGGTTGTGCAGAAAAGATTTACGAGGATGTTGCCGGGACTTGAGGGCCTGAGCTATAGGGAGAGGTTGAGCAGGATAGGACTCTATTTTTTGGAGCACAGGAGGGCGAGGGGGGATCTTATAGAGGTGCAGAAAATCATGAGAGGAATAGATCAGGTAGACTCACAGAGTCTGTTGCCCAGAGTAGGTGAATCAAGAACCATAGGACATTGGTTTTAGGTGGGGGGGGGGGGGGTTAATTTAATAGGAACATGAGGGGTCATTTTTTCACACAAAGGGTGGTGGGTGTATGGAACGAGTTGCCAGAGGAGATAGTTGAGTCAGGGATTATCGCAACGTTTTAAGAAAGGTACATGGATGGGACAGGTTTAGAGGGATATGGGCCAAACACAGGGAGGTGGGACTAGTGTAGATTGAGACACGTTGGCCAGTGTGGGCAAGTTGGGCCGAAGGGCCTGTTTCCACACTGTATCACTCGACGACTCCACACAGTACCATTGAAATTATAAACAGTCCCATGGTCCAAATGAATCACTTGCCAATTGGAATATCCGGCCACTGATGTATGGTGATGAAAATCTGAACGATCTTTTCTATAAAAGGGAAAAATGGAGCATTGGGGAGGTTGAAGGCCTTAGAGGTAATCTCTGCTTTATCAAGCTTAAGTGCTTTCAAGTAATTGCACACAGTGCCTGCCAAGGATGCTTTCATCTATTCCAAGCTGCTGACAACATATGGAGGGAGGAATTCAATTAAGACCATCGTGCAGAACAGATTGCAGTGAAGAAATGTCTGGTTCATCAGCAGCTCAAGTTGTATCCCAATCAAAAAAAAAAATCTAACACTAGATTTAATTATTTTAGGTGTAGTTATGAATGATCCAAGGGTAAAATTCAGGTTGTTATGATTGATAGCACCCGGGCCTCGAGAAGGATTGTGGAATAAAGCTCGGCTGCCAAAATTTCACACACTGCTATGGATGATAGTGAATTGTTAAAGATATTGCTTTCCAGTTGTGGTTAGTATTGAACTGAAACTCTAGTAGACCTGCCACATTATTACTTAGAGAGTGTCGGGGAGTTCAATAATAATCCTTCACCTGACTTCCCAATGCTTCTCCAGCGCAAGGTACATGTCAAAAATAAGATGTGATCCAGAGGAGCACAGATAGATGTACAGGTATGTTTAGTTTAGAAATACAGTGCGGAAACAGGCCCTTCGGCTCACCGAGTCCACGCGGCCCAGCAATCCTGCACACTTACGCTATCCTACACACACTAGGGACAATTTACACTGAAGCCAATGAACCTATAAACCCTGCAAGTCTTTGGAGCGTGGGAGGATACCTGGAGTAAACCCACGCAGGTCACGGGGAGAACATGCAGACTCTGTACAGACAGCACCCATAGTCAGGATCGAACCCGGGACTCTGCCGCTGCGCCACCATGCCACACATGTGCTGGAAGGAACTTGAGATGCTGGTTTACACCAAAGATAGACGCAAAATGCTGGTGTAACTCAGCGGGTCAGGCAGCATCTCTGGAGAGAAGGAATGTGTGATGTTTCAGGTCGAGAGCCTTCATCAGGAGAGACAGACAGACTGATAGATGTAGAGATAGATTTAGTTTAGTTTAGAGGGCAGCACGGTGGCTCAGTGGTAGAGTTGCTGCCTTACAACGCTCGCAGCGCCGGAGATCCGGGTACTGTCTGTACGGCGTTTGTACGTTCTCCCCGTGACCTGCATGGGTTTTCTCCGAGATCTTCGGTTTCCTCCCACACTCCAAAGACGTACAAGTTTGTAGGTTAATTGGCTTGGTAAGTGTAAATTGTCCCTAGTTTATGTAAGACAGTGTTAATGAGCGGGGATCGCAGGTCAGCAAGGACTCGGGGGGCCGAAGGGTCTGTTTCCACGGTGTATCTCTGAACTAAACAAAAAAAGATACATTGTGTAAACAGGCCCTGTTTCAGACAAGCAGAGGAGGTCAGTTTACCCTAGTATCATGTTTAGCAGGGGCTGAAAAGTCCCTTCCTGTGCTGTACTATTCTATGTTTTATGTTCTACATTAAAATGATTTGATCAAACCGGCCACTTATAGGGCGGCACGGGTGGGCCGAAGGGCCTGTTTCCACGTTGTAAGCTTAAACTAAATTAAAACTTAATTTAGTTTAGTTTAGTTTAGAGATACAGCGTGGAAACAGGCCCTTCGGCCCACCGGGTCCGTGCCGACCAGCGATCCCCGCATATTAACACTATCCTACACACACTAGGGACAATTTTTACATTTATTAAGTCAATTAACCTACATCCAGTACTCGTACGTCTTTAATGAACCACGCAGCCTGGGGCTCGAGGCATATACTAGGGACAGAATCAAGGGATATGGGGATTTTGGATGATCAGCCATGATCATATTGAATGGCGGTGCTGGCTCGAAGGACCAAAGGGCCTACTCCCGCACCTATTTTTCTATGTTTCTATGTAATTCGCATATCACTGTACCTTAATTGGTACATGTGACAATAAAAGGCCTTTGAAATCTTTGCATGGAGCGGTGGGAGGACATTGTCAACAATGTCAGGCCAGGCCGACCCCAGTGCCGCTGCCATGGTTCTTAAGGCCATGTTAAGTTTAGTTTAAGTTAGAAGTACAGCGGAGAAACAGGCCCTCTGGCCCACCGAGCCCACGCCGACCAGCGATCCCTATGTACTCTACACTAGGGATAGTTTACAATCTTTTGCCGTATCCAATTAACCTGTACAGCCTTTGATTACAGTGTGGGAGGAAACCGGAGCACCCGGGGAAAACTCGTGCGGTCTCAGGGAGAAAGTGCAAACTCCGCACAGACAGCACCTGTGGTCAGGATGGGACCCGGGTCTCTGGCGCTGTGAGGCAGCAACTCTACTGCTGCAACACTGCCTACATGTGACAATAAGCTGCAATTGAATCGTTGAGATATTGTGATTATACCAATTGTATATGCATATTATGAATCAAACATTTGGTGGGTGGGGGGGGGTGGATATAATCTATTTTGCTTTTCTGAAGACTTCAGACGCGCCCATGAGCAATTACAAACAAAATGTTTACCTTCACAACTTCAGAGTCCCTGGGTTCTCTAATGATGTTATCTGGTTGAATGTGTTCATTGGTGCGGAGAGCAGGTTGCGATCGCCTGGGTGTGTGCAGGGAGATGATGAGCAGTCCAATCATAAAGCCACAGGCAAGGCCGAGGGAGAGGCCCGAGAGGAACGCTGGCAAAGGGAAGACAAAGTAGCTGTAAGCGAGAGTGGCAAAACACAGCAGCCTTTTACTTGGCACTTTGGGAGGAGAGCATGGAGTCAAGGACGCACTGGCGAGGGAGGACGATGGTTCCTGGCCGCACAGTGAGTGGTCTTCACTGGACTTTGTCTCCACAATCTGGAGCACATCTCCAAAGGAGCAGATCTCATACCTGGTGGTGGTCCCGTCGTCGGCCCCGCTGGTTTGAGCGAGGGACAGACATTGTTTCTTCTGCTTCCCCTTCTTGCTGTACCCTCCCGGTGAACTCTGAGCGTTGGACTGCCTGTCAGTCTCCTTCCTTTCCGCTTTGAGCATCTCCATCCTGAACCTCTCCAGTCCGGTCCTTGCATTCTTGCTGCTGCCCGCATCATTGCTGCATCGCTGCTCCCAACCAGAAGCAGCAACGCAGGGGGACTCGGGGCCAGCCACAGTGTTTGAATGCCTTTGCGAAGGTCTGAACTTGGGGCTCCCACCACTCTCATCTCCGATCATCTTGCTCAGCATGTTCAAGGGCTCTTGTATGGCCTCCGAGAGTTTCCTCTTGGTGTCTTCCAGTTTGGCTTCGACTTCGGGAACTTTGAAAAAACTCACCTTGCACTCGGCGCTGGGCGAGGGCGGAGCAGTCTTGGAGTCGCCGTCTCTCCCCCTGGGCTGTGTAAACTGTCGCCAAAGGTGCAAGTTCAACTTGGAGTCCGACTTGGATTGCGTTACCTCCGGCTCGTGGCGTGAGGTCTCGGTGGAGATGGACTTCACCAGGTTGAGCAGAGGCTTCAGGGAGGAGGAGGAGGAGGAGGACCCGTCCCTGGATTCCATCTCTGCTGACAGGGATTTGACCAGGCTGATGAAAGGAGTCGACTCTGAGGAGCTGGAGGAGTTGAGCGAAGAGGACACAGGGGATGAAACCGAGGGGAAAAATAATTCCCCAAAGAATCCAGAAACAGAGGGAGACGAAGGCAGAGATGAGGTTGGCAACGGTAGGCTTGGGCACTCTTCCAGAAAGTGAACTTCCTTATGGTCCACCGATGAGGTTCCTCCAACATACTCTCTCCTTACTGAAGAGGTTGGTTCTCGTTCCTCTAAGTTCGCCCAGTCCTCATTATTCGCTGGTGATGTTAAATGGATGACGATATCTTTGCCGTGGGAAGCAATAGGTTTTGTGCTTTGTTTCTGGATAGTTTCTTCTGCTTTGGATGCGACCGAAGGCTTGGAAGAGTTTTCCAGCATTTCCTGATCCTGTTCATCCTCTCTCAGATCCGCCATGGTTTATGGCTCGAAGACTGATCAATGTATCTGCAAAGATAAATTGCAATAGATGTTATAACAAGATCATACCACTCAATGTCCTAAATAACTAATTAGTACCCCAATTAGTCAGGGGTTTTGGAGAGAACCATCTTTCCCTATCTGAACCCCATTCTCCTGCCTTCTCCCCATAACTCGTGGCACACGTACTAATCAAGAATCTATCTATCTCTGCCTTAAAAATATCCTTTGACTTGGACTCCACAGCTTTCTGTGGCATTTACCACCACCTTGCACTTCAGGGGCAGCACGGTGGCACAGCGGTAGAGCTGCTGCCTTACAGCGCCAGAGACGCAGGTTCGATCCTGACTACGGGTGCTGTCTGTACGGAGTTGGTACGTTCTCCCCGTCACCACGTGGCTTTTCTCCGGGTGCTCCGGTTTCCTCCCACACTCCAAAGGCATGCAGGTTAATTGGGTTAGTTCCCCGTCTGAGAAGACCCGCCAACACGCAGGTGCTCATCGTCGAGGATGGAGCAAGCTTCAAGGCAGCAAATTGGGAATCTTGGGAACATCCACTCCAGATAAATGGAGGCCCCTGGCAAATACAGGTGGCTGGGAACGGGCTGTAACATCAGAATTCATGGGCATTGTGCCAAAAAACCTATAGAAACCATTAAAGTGATTAAAATCAGCATCAAAGACTAAATTAGTAAGCTAATTTTCACCAGGCAAATCATTCATTCATGTCTAATGGTTTTTTCTTCATGCAATTTTGATTGATTTTATCACCCAGTTAACTGACAAGAGAATAAAATATGGCATTCCGCTAACATTGATGCTTTTTGGCATCATACAAACAAATTTATGCCAGTGGGGTATTATATATTAAGTGGGAGTAGGGAGTAGACTATTAATGTTTACCATTCTTTCAGTGTTAGAGATACAGCACGGAAACAGGCCCTTCGGCCCATTGAGTCCGCACCGACCAGCGATCCCTGCGCATTAACACTATCCTACACATACTAGGGACAGTTCACACTTATAACAAACCAATTAACCTGCTAACCTGTATGTCTTTGGAGTGTGGGAGGAAACCGGAGATCTCAGGGAAAACCCACGCGGTTCGCGGGGAGAACGTACAAACTCTGTACAGACAGCACCCGTAGCCAGGATCGAACCCGGGTCTTTGGCGCTGTAAGGCAGCAACTCTACCGCTGCGCCACCGTGCCGCTCAGTGACATAGAGAAAATTTTTTTTTTAAGCTATTTGTTCTTTTTTTGGTTCGATTTCAATTTTAAATGTCTCAGTTATACTGGAGTAGGGGGTAGGTGACTGTGGTAGAATTGTATCCATATATCTAATTAATCGCATTTATCCCTGTTATAAAACTCTAATATTTTTTAATTGAGACAATACAGACATAGCAAATGATTTCATTTTATGTAGGCTTTTCATGTGACATAAAATGACATGGGATGCATAGAGTTACTACCCTACAACGCTGCAGCACCAGAGACCCGGGTTCGACCCCGACTACGGGTGCTGTCTGTACGGGTTTGTACGTTCTCCCCGAGACCTGCGTGGGTTTTCTCCAAGATCTTCGCTTTCCTCCCACACTCCAAAGACGTACAGGTATGTAGGTTAATTGTTTTGGTGTATGTGTAGATTATCCCTAGTGTGTGTAGATAGTGTTAATGTGCGGGGAATGCTGGTCGACACAAACTCGGTGGGCCGAAGGGCCTGTTTCTGCACAGTGTCTCTAGAAAGTTCATGTCTGGTTAACAATATCATAAACTCTCTGAAATCTAATAATTTTAAGGTATGGGGGGGGGGGGGAAGATTTAGTAGGAACCTGAGGTGGTGGTGGCTGCATGCAACAAGCTGCCGGAGGAGGTAGTTAAGGCAGGTATTTTCGCAACGTTGAAGAAAAATTCAGGCAGGTACATGGATAGGATAGGTTTAGAAGAATAACGTGGGCAGGTAGGACTATTGTAGATGGGACATGTTGGTCGGTGTGGGCAGGTTGGACCGATGGGCCTGTTACCACGCTGCACGAGTCTAAGAGTCTGATTACCATTCCCCATCAGCACGATTAATGTCATAATGTAGGTTAACCCTAAAATGTAAAACCTGTTTTCCATCCACACCAGATGGTACATATATCAAAATATATATATCAAGATATATATATATATTTTCATTTATTATATTGACATATGTACTATGTTATTATATTCTGTTGTGCCGCTGCAAGTGAAGGGCCTGTCCCACTGTATGAAGTAATTCAAGAGTTCTCCCGAGTTTTCCCCAGATTCGAACTCGGAGAATGTCCGTAGCTGGTCCGTAGGAGTTTGTGGATGTCTCGTAGCGGCTCGTAATACTAACGGTAGGTACTCGGGGAATCCGGTAAACTTGTGACATTTTTTCAACACTGTGAAAAATGTCCACGAGTGAATAAATACTAGTGATGAAAAAAAATTGTTACTTTTTACTCGTGCGAGCCGCTTACGAGACATCCACGAACTCCTACGGACCCGCTACGGACATTCTCCGAGTTCACATCAGGGGAAAACTTGGGAGAACTCTTGAATTACCTCGGATCCAAAATGGGACAGGCCCTTAAGAATTGTCCCATTTGCTTCATATATGACACACTCTTGACTTTGAAATGCTTCTTTGGCTGTATATCCCTTGGGAATGTCCTGAAATTCATGAATGGTTGCACCATAAATGCAAGCATCTCTTCTTCCAAAAGCTCAACCTGTTTTTATTTTGTTTTGGAGCAGAATCAGTGCCTGTATTTCATATGTAGGTAACTTTATCAAAGCATGATCGTACTCCAATACAGAAGTATTATTGATCTAAATCTTGCATAAGCTGCACTGCTGGAAGACAGAAAATTAATACCTGGTCACCATTCAAAGCCATTTCTAGGACTTCGTTCCAGCAATGCTGTTCTGCACATAATACTATCTGTATCATTGGAGCTAGGTTTTGCAACTCTCTCTATAGACAGAGTGCTGAACAAAGTATACATGGACAGAGTCTTATCCTCCATTGAAGAGGGGACAGGTAAAGACTATATTGAAGGGTTTTGATAAAAAGAAGACCTGTCCATTGCAGAGAAGATTGTGTGGCCACAAGAATCACACAAGGATGAAACAGGGATGAATGCAGAGTCAGCCATTCCTTCTCTCCAGAGATGCTGCCTGTCCCTCTGAGTTACTCCAGCATTTTGTATCTATGAACGTAGAGAATTGGTTTTATGTAACAAATCATTGTGATTAGTTGAAAGGTACACCATGGCAACAGGCCCCCCGGCCCACGGTGTCCACGCTGACCATCTGTTCATACTATTCGACTTCCATGTTATTCAACTTTTGCATCCACTCCCTACACACTAGTGGCAACTTGTACAGTCCAATTCAATTACAACCCTGCACATCTTGGGATGTGGGAGAAAACCAGAGCACCCAGAGAAAACCCACACAATCAATGTGCAAACTCCACACTGGCACCAACCCAAAGTCAGGATCGAACCCGGGCCTCTGGAGCTGTGAGGCACAAAGTTCCGGAGTAACTGTGCAGGTCATGTGGCATCTTCAGAGAACATGGATTGATTCCGTGTTCTCCATAGCTGCTGCCCGACTTCAGGCTTTAGTTTAGACTTAAGAGACACAACGCAGAAACAGGCCATCCGGCCCACTGAGTCCGCGCCGACCAACAATCACCCGTACAGCTGCGCACTACCCTACACACTAGGGACAATTTACAATGAACAAAAATTAATTAACCTACAAACCTGTACGTCTTTGGAATGTGGGAGGAAACTGGAGCACCTGGAGAAAACCCACCCCATCGTAGGGAGAACATGCAAACTCTGTACAGACAGCACCCATAGTCAGGATCAAACCCAGTTCTCTGGCGCTGTACGGCAGCAACTCTACTGCTGCACCACTGTGCCGCCCACTGCCTGACCCGCTGAGTTACTCCAGCACTTTGTGTCCTTTTTGCATATTCGCCATCATTTGCAGTTCTTTGTTTCTGCAGAAAATCTTGTTGATAGTTAAGTGCAGGAGAATGGGTGATTTTTGTGTGTACTCCTCCAGATAGTAAACAACCCTCTGGCCTTTGTCCTTCAATCTCAGTCATGCATTTTTGTCATCAGTGTCTCTCAGTTACTTCGATCCTGACTATTGTATTGCATCTACTTTAGTACTTAAGTGTTCTACTTCTTTCTGCTTGAGTTGAGGCAGCTTGCTTGGATATATTTGCGCCAATCCCCTTACTTTTATTCCTGGGATTTCTATTTGGATTTCTGACAAATCCTTTGGCTCAGGATTAGTTCGCCTAAGTGCCTAGTTGGGGGCCTTTATCTTCACATTTGTACTTTGTATCAATATACTGAACCGTACTGCTGGGTACACTGAGCCAGGGACTTGCTAAGGTCATTTCTAAAGGTCCACTTCTGCTTGCCACTTTGAGTTACATTCTCCTTGCCTCTTCACAGTGCCTTTTGATGTTCAGTGCCATTTCTCCGAGTCATTTCCAATCATTGTGAAAAAATAAATAATTCTCAGAACATGGGGATAGGAATGAATCAATCACCATCTCCGTTAAACGTTGCCAGAATAATGGACATGGGAACTGATGTACTCTTTCCATCACATTTCTATGCAGTGTTACAATATAGGTATACATTTGTTCTCATTTAATTGTACAAGTTATTGAATTCACTGAATGAAAGATACAGCGTGGAAACCGGGCGGCACGGTGGCGCAGCGGTAGAGTTGCTGCCTCACAGAGCCAGGGACCTGGGTTTGATCCTGACTACGGGTGCTGGCTGCGCAGAGTTTGCAGTGCTCCCTGTGACCGCGTGGGTTTTTTCCGGGTGCTCCGGTTTCCTCCCACACTCCAATGACGTACAGGTTTGTGAGTCTGTGGAATTCTCTGCCTCAGAGGGCGGTGGAGGCCAGTTCTCTGGATACTTTCAAGACAGAGCTAGATAGGGCTCTTAAAGATAGCGGAGTCAGGGGATATGGGGAGGAACGGGGTACTGATTGTGGATGATCAGCCATGATCACATTGAATGGCGGTGCTGGCTCGAAGGGCCGAATGGCCTACTTCTGCACCTATTGTCTATTGTCTATAATTGGCTTCTGTTAATTGTAAATTGTCCCTAGTGTGTAGGATAGTGCTCGTGTACTGAAGGAACTGCAGATGCTGGTCTAAAGTGAAGATAGACACAAAATGCTGGAGTAACTCAGAGGGACAGGCAGAATCCCTGGAGAGAAAGAATGGGTGACGTTTTGGATCGAGATCCTTCTTCGGGCCCTTCTACAGACTTAAGAACGGTCTTATCCTGAAACGTCATCAATTCCTTCTCTCCAGAGATGGTGCCTGTCCTGCTGAGTTACTCCAGCATTTTGGGTCCATCTTCAGTGGGCTGAAGGGCCTGTTTCCATTCTGTATCGCTAAGCTACAAAATGAAATCATTTGCTTTTCAGATTAGACACAAAAATAAGTGAAGTGATAAGTGCCAAGCTCTGTCCTGCCTCTCCCAGCTTTCTTCCCCCCCCCCTCCCCATCCCCCCCTGCAATCAGTCTGAAGAAGGGTCTCGACCAGAAACGTCACCTTTCCATGTTCTCCAGAGATGCTACCCGACCCGCTGAGTTACTCCAGCACTTTGTGTCCTTTGGTGAAGACATTTATTTTGTAAAGATCACAACTCGTGTCATCAGCTTCGTTGACCTTGGCAATTGGCGGGTCATGTGTTATCAGTGAAAAATGGATGGGGACGAGGGAGGGATGATGAGAATCAAGACTAAGAGGAAAGCTTTATCTTCCCATTCATCTCCTCGGTAAAGCATCACTTAAGATGAAAAGCTGAAAGCATGCCCCAGGAGCAATGTAAAAACAATGTTTCAAATTACAATGTGTACTTGCCAGCATTTCATCTGTATGAGATGCACTCAACTCTGCCGGATTTTAATCAAACGTAAATAATTGAAAGCTTCAATTTTTTTCGACAGACTAGGGGATGGTCACGGAGCAAAAACTGAGAGTGATTAATTTGGCCGTCACTGTTGATGAGGAGAGTTTACATTTGGTGGGGCTTAATATCCATAGCAGTTTGGTGTCATGCTTAGTTCCACAGCTGCCACTGGAAGTGTGAGAGTTTCCTTACTGCTCCATTATTAGTGCATCAGGCGAAACAAGATTCGATGCCAATGTTCCTGTTCCTCTCCCAGGCAAAGGCAGATAAAGTAAGAAAGATCTGAAGGGAAAAAGAATTGCACAACAACATGGAAATGTTGGCTGTTTGTAATGAAACTCGTGAAGTTGTCGTTTCTAATTGAATGCAGATATTCTCACCACCAAACGTTGAGTATAGTTTAGAGATGCAGCGTGGATGCAGGCCCTTTGGCCCACTGAGTCCACGCCACCCAGCGATCACCCGTACACTAGTGCTGCCCTACACACCAGGGGCAATTTACAGAAGCCAAAAAACCTACAAACCAGCACGTCTTTGGAACGTGGGAGGAAACTGGAGCATCCGGAGAAAACTCACGTGGTCACGGGGAGAACGTACAAACTCCGTAAAGACAGCAACCGTAGTCAGGATCGAACCCGAGTCTCTGGCGCTTGTGGGTGGTCAGTGGGATTCCCAGCATGCGTTTGCTGGCATACTTCAACCAAGGCCACACTTTGTGTTAATACAACTAATGTGCTCGAGTAACTCAGCGGGTCGGACAGCCTCTGTAGAGGCAATGTTTTGGGTCGAGATTTTTTTAAATACTCTAGCTAAAGGAAGGTGTCATTGTACATACGTACGTCAATGTCAAAGGAATTAATTCAATAGGAAGTCATTTCATCTCCAAGTCATCGATCCATAAAGCATGAAAACAGGCAGTCCGGCCTACTGCCCATGCCAATCAATGCCACATCTGCACTAGTCCCACCTGCATGCATTTGACCCATATGCCTCTAAACCTATCCTCCCCATGTACATATCTAAATGCTTCTTAAGCATTGTGAAAGTACCCGCCTCAAGTACTTCCTCTGGCAGCTCATTCCATACACCCACCAGCGTTTGTGTGAAACAGTTACCCCTCAGATTCCTATTTAGTTTTATTTTAGTGTTAGAGGTACAGCGTGGAAACAGGCCCGTCAGCCCACCGAGTCCGCACCGACCAGCACTCCCCGCACATTAACACTATCCTACACACACTAGGGATAATTTACATTTAAACCAAGCCAATTAACCTACAGACCTGTATGTCTTTGGAGTGTGGGAGGAAACCGAAGACCTTGGAGAAAATGTACAAACTCCGTACAGACAACACCCATAGTCGGGATCAAGCCCGGGTCATCAATGCTGCAAGCACTGTAAGCAACAACTCTACCACTGCGCCACCGTGCCGCCCATTAAATATTTCCCCTTTCACCTTAAACCTCTGACCTCTGGTTCTCGATTCCCCTACTCAGGGCTAAAGACACTACGCAGTTACCAGATCTATTCCTCCCATGATTTTGTTCACCTCTAAGATCACCCCTCATCCTTCCATGCTCCAAGAATTAAAGTTCTAGCCTGCTCAACCTCTCCCTATAGCACAGGTCCTCGAGTCCTGCCAACATCCTGGTAAATCTTCTCTGCACCCTTCCCAACTTGACAACATCTTTCCTCTAATGTGGATACGAAAACCGAACACAATACTCTAAACGTGGCCTCACCAACAACTTATATAACTGCAGCGTGAGCATGACCTCTCAACTTCTACACCCAATACTTTGATTGATGAAGGCCAATGTGCCGATAACCTTTTTTGACCACCCTATCTACCTGTGGTGCCACTTACAAGGAACTATGTCCCTGCATTGCTAGGACCCTCTACTCTACCATTCCTTGTGTACGTCCTGCCCATGTCAGATTTTCCAAAATGCAACACCTCACATTTCTCTGCTTTAAATTCCATCAACCATTCCATCGTTCACAACTAAGATTTATTGAAATTCAATAACTTGGAGCTCTGGATGAAGAGTCACTAAATATATTCAAGGGAGAGATAGACTTGTCGACTATGGGCTCTAGGCAGGAAAGTGTAGTTGAAGCCCTGATCAGATTAGCCATGTTTTTATTGACTGGTGGAAAAGGCTCGAAGGGCTGAAAGGCCTATTCCTCCATTCTTATTGAATTAAACTGAATTGTATTGAAATGAATGAAAAGATACAGCTTTGAAACAGGTCCTTCAGCCCACCGAGTCCACGCTGACCAGCAATCACCCGTTCACACTAGTTCTATGTTATCCTACTTTTGCATCCACTCCCTACATATTGGGAGTAATTTACAGAGGCCAATTAACGTATAAACCCGCACGTCTTTAGAATGTGGGAGGAAACCGGAACGCCCGGTGAAAAATCCAAGTGGTCACAGGGAGAAGGTGCAAACTCCATGCAGACAGTACCCAAGGTCAGGATCGAAACCTGGGTCCTTGGCGCTGTGAGGCAGCAGCTCTACCAGCTGCACCACCACTGTGTTTTATGACATCCATTTGCAAGTAGGCTGCTACAGAAGAAAAGGATTCATTAAATACTTACCTCTTCCCATCCCCCCCCCCCCCCCCCCCCCCCCAAAAGTTAAACCCTTCAACAGTATTCATGATGCTAGTACTGGCACTGGTGAAGATCAGTCGGTAATACTTCATCAAGCATTACTGACAACAGGATAGTTATGCCAACTCTGATTCCGTGATCTCTCGATTATTGATTTTCAATATTACCAGCAATACTCGAGAAGGATAATGTCCCGTGTCAACAATATGCAGTGAACAGCAGAACATACAATAGTTCAACACATACCAATCAACAACAGAGCTTACAAATCCACAAGCCGGGACCAGATTTTTAATGTCGCCCTACTATAGGAAAGATGCATCTAAGCTGGAAAGGATACGGAGAAGATTTACAAGGATGTAGCCAGGAGTCGAGAGCCTGAGCTACAGGGAGAAGTTGGGCAGGCTAGGACTTTATTCCTGAGGGGTGATCTAATAGAGGTGTATAAAATCATGAGGGGAATAGATAGAGTGAACGCACAGAGTTTTTCCCTGGGGTGGGGGGATCAAGAACTAGAGTTCAGAGGTCAAAGGTGAGAGGGGAAATATTTAATAGTCCTGAGCGGGCGTCATTTTCACTCAGAGGGTGGTGGGTATATGGAATGAGGTGCCAGAGGAGAGAGTTGAGGCAGGTACAATAACAACATTTAAAAGGCATTTGGACAGGTACAGTACATGGACAGGAATGGTTTAGAGGGATATAGGCCACATGAGAGCTCATGGGACTAGCTTGGATGGGGTATCTTGGTCAGAATGGATGAGTAGGGCTGAAGGGCCTGTATCCGTGCTGTATGACTCCATGACCCCATGTGATTAATCTATCTTTAAAAAAAAAAAAGACTTTATCAGAAGGTAGTCAAAAATGCTGGAGAAACTCAGCGGGTGAGGCAGCTTCTATGGAAAAGGTGATGTTTCGGGTTGAGACCCTTCTTCAGACAGTTTTAGCTCATTTATACTCATACCAATTACAAATTAATCATGAGATTTTCCATTAACATGATTTTATACAGAATCAAGTGCCTAATCATTTGGTTAAGAAGGAACTGCAATAGACAATAGACAATAGGTGCAGGAGTAGGCCATTCGGCCCTTCGAGCCAGCACCGCCATTCAATGTGATCATGGCTGATCATCCCCAATCAGTACCCCGTTCCTGCCTTTGGTTAAGAAGGAACTGCAGATGCTGGAAAATAGATGGTAGACAAAAGTGTTGGAGAAACTCAGCGGGTGCGGCAGCCTCTATGGAGTGAAGGAAATAGGCAACGATCCGCCATGATCACATTGAATGGCGGTACTGGTTCGAAGGGCCAAATGGCCTACTCCTGCACCTATTGTCTATTGTCTATTGCAACATTTCGGCCCAAAACGTTGCCTGTTTCCTTCGCTCCATAGATGCTGCCGCACCCGCTGAGTTTCTCCAGCATTTTTGTCTACCTCCTAGTTATTTGGTGATGAGATCGTATGTTCATTAAAATGATTTGACCATGTCATCAATTTATGAAGATCCATTTCAAACTGAAAATCCCACCATTAATTCTGCGCCTAAATTACTTGGATTTACCTTTACACTCCTTTGATTTTATGCTGCAACGTGCCTTGAATATAAAGATTCTCTATATTGTGTCAGAAACTCGCTGAACATAACTCTTAATGTGAGTGCACAACAGCTGTTTCTAGGTTGTCAGCTGAGAGTGTGTTCCACCTCTCTCAGGGTTAAAGTTTCCTCACGTTACAAGATCAAATATGGAGAAAAATGAAGGATTTAAATCACAACCATTATTCGACAAAGGCAAAATAATTGACGCGATCGAAAGAAAATGAAGGTTTTTTGAAAAAAAAAAATGCCTTAAGTATACAGCGTTATAAGATTTTGGATTGTAAAAATATTGCTGCCTGATTTTTCAATGCAGTGGTACAAGTGACTAAATGAATCAGATACTCTCTTCACACACGATTTTAAAGACTCCTTTTCCTGACGTTTATCTCAGATTTCTCTTTAGTCATGCTGCACAAATTTAAGTGGCCTCAATTCCGGATGATGTTGACCACCCTTTTAACATATCAAAAACTAAACAAAGAAGCCAGCTTAAAAATAGGAGCTTACCAGGTTTTTTTTTAAGAGAGCAGCATCGCCTGGATCCCTTTCATTAGATGTATGAGATATCTGTCACAGTAGCAGTGTTCCTGCTTCATTCTTTGACTTGTAACATTTTCCTCTTCAATGTAAATTATCTGCAATGAAATCAGTTTTGGTGTTTTATTCCTTCATGAAGACGGATTCTTATCACTGGTGGCTGGTGGCATTTCTCTTGCTTCCGTTTGTAATTTTTCTCCCCCTCGAGGCATCTGAATTGTGAAACGGCGTTGCGTCTGTGGACTGGTCCCAGCTCCGTGTCACAAAGGGCATACCTCCGATGTTGCCTTCTCTGCCTTGTGGGTCTAACGGCAGCAGCTCAGGCTAGAGACGCTACATATGTGATTATCCTCTGCTCCAGCCCTGCTTAGCCAGCGTGCAGTCTGTATCTGAGCTGCTTTCCACATTCAGAATGCTAAGCCTGCCCCATTTGGCAATCTGGCATCTTACAGCATGTGGTGCTTTGTGCTGTCGGGGAGAGAAATATCACCCAGTCTCTTCTGTGTGCTCTTGTGTCTACTGTAAATAATATGTAAACTTACAAGGATGAAGTACAGCGAGGATAACCTTCCTTAGAGAGGTTATTCCCTTATCATGTACGTATACACTGTGAATGAATCAATTGTAATCATGTCTGATGTAATCACTACGATTGGATCAGTCTGAAGAAGGGTCTCGACCCGAAACATCATCAATTCCTTTTCTCCATGTATCATCACCCTGCCTGTCCCACTGAGTTACTCCAGCATTTTGTGTCTACTTTTCGATTGTAATCTTGTATCATCTTTCTGCTGACCGGATAGCATGCAACAGAAGCATTTCGCTGTACCTCGGTACATGTGACAATAAACTAAACTGAAACTGAAACTAAAACAAATTGAAGATCATTTTAAAATAATCTTTAAAGTCCACGTTAGCTGCAAAACTAATTTTACCTTCACCGATCCTATGGCTGATATGAATTGAACAGAGTACAACTCATGTCCCTTCTCCCCCCCACCCCCCATCAGTCTGAAGAAGGGTTTCGTCCCGAAACGTCGCCTATTTCCTTCGCTCCATAGATGCTGCTGCACCCGCTGAGTTTCTCCAGCATTTTTGTGTACCTTAGAGTACAACTCATCGACAGCTTGCCAAACATGTAACGTTAGTTAGCTACAAAGTCTATTTAGTTTAGTTTAGTTTATCTTAGAGATACAGCGTGGAAAGTGGCCCTTCAGCCCACTCTCATTAGGGTTGCCAACTGTCCCGTATTAGTCGGGACATCCCATATTTTGGGTTAAATTAGTTTGTCCCGTACTTGACTGCTACTACTCGGATCGAGGGGACTGTCGGGTAGGAGCGCCACGTCCGGCCCAGCCTCACCCGTCCCAACGTAGTGCAGCCCATGGAGTGCAGCAGCAGCGCCCCCCTCCTGTGGACCCGTTGGTCGGCAGCCCGGCCAGCTGTCCGACCTTCGGACCTTCGCTTACCGCCAACACCACCACCCCTCTTTCTCATGGCCGATCATCGGTTCATGAGTTGGATGGGGAGCCGGACCAAAACTCCTCACTGGCCCGCCGGCTGGGCTTTGTGTGCAGTCCAACACCCGGGCCAACTCATCATTCACCCAGCCACGGCCAAGGGGGTCAACGAATTGCCGTCGGGAATTTGTCCCGTATTTTGACCTTTTGTCCCTTATTTGGGAGTGAGAATGTTGGCAACCCTGGTCCACACCAACCATTGATCACCCATACACTAGTTTCACGTTATCCCACTTTTATATGCTACACACTAGGGGGTAATTTACAGAGGGTCAATTAACCTACAAACCTGCACATCTTCAGAATGTGCGAGGAAACTGGAGGACCCGGAGGAGACCCACGCAGTCACAGAGAGAACATACAAACTCCACACAGACAGCATCCGTAGTCAGGATCGAATCCGGGTCACTAGCACTGTTAGGCGGAAGCTCTAGCGCTGTGCCACTGTGCCACCTTGCTTATACATCAGGAATCAGGGTTTTTTTTAAAGTGGAGATTAACAGATTCTTGATTTATAAGGGTGTCAAAGGTTTTGGGGAGAAAGCAGGAGAATGGGCTTGAGAGGGGAAGATAGATCAGCCATGGTTGAATGGTGGAGTAGACTCGATGAGCTGAATGGCCTAATTCTGGTACTATGATTTGTGAACACATGAGGAAGAAACACATTTTAGCTGCTCAAAGGAATGATCATTGTTTTATGTTTAGGAAGGAACTGCAGATGCTGGTTTACATAAGATAGACACAAAATGCTGGAGTAACTCAGCGGGTCGGGCAGCATCTCTGGAGAAAACGATTTGTCTTTAGATTTTGATATATTGAATTCTTAACAAACGAAAAACAGGGTTCTAGCCAAAAAATATATTTATTCCAGAAGATCTCTGTGTCTTTGTCACCCACCCTATCAAATGATCAAAGGGTTATAGTTATTTTTATGGTACTGATGAGGATTGTAATCATGTATTGTCTTTCTGCTAATTGGTTAGCATGCAACAAAAGCTTTTAACTGTACCTCAGTACACGTGACAATAAACTAAACTAAACTAAGAAACAGTTAGATAGGTACATGGATAGGACAGGTTTTGAGGGATGTGGGCCAAAAGCAGGCAGGTGGGACTAGTGTAGATGGGATATGTTGGCTGGTGTGGACTAGTTGGGCCGAAGGGCCTGTTTCAAATGCTGCATGACTATAACTCTATGACTCTATAAATAAGTAACAAAGATAGAATGAAAGCAGCTGCTATGTTCTTCCACTCTGTCGATTCTGGAGAAGATTATCTTTTAAGTTTACTTGTGAATGATTGGTGCAGTTCTAATCAGGAACTGCAGACATCATGTTAACTGTTTCCATCAGAAGGAACATAGACTCTGTTTCTTGATGTCACCATCCCTTCTGAATATCAATTCCTGACTCACCTTTTTTTTCAAAAACTTTCACTTTCTTCCTACCAGGTCAATTATTTTGCCTTTGTTGATTAATGTTGTGATTTAAAATCCCTGTCTGTACAGTGTTTGTACGTTCTCCCTGTGACCTCGTGGGTTTTCTCTGGGTGACCCGATTTCCTTCCACATTCCAAACCCGTGTAGTTTCTGAAAATTATCCCTAGTGTATTGGGTGTTCACTGGTCGGCGCCGACTCGGTTCCCACGCTGTATCTCTAAACGTAACTAAACTAAACACTCCCATAAGAGTTTAAGAGAGAACTGCAAATGCTGGAAAAAATTGAAGGTAGACAAAAAAGCTGGAGAAACTCAGCGGGTGAGGCAGCATCTATGGAGCGAAGGAACAGGTGACGTTTCGGGTCGAGACCCGAAACGTCACCTATTCCTTCGCTCCATAGATGCTGCCTCACCCGCTGAGTTTCTCCAGCATTTTTGTCTACTCACATAAGAGTTACTTTCTGTGAGTTCCTGACACAAAGTAAAGAATCTTTACTTTGTGTCAGGCACATAGTAGCATAAAATAAAAGGATTGTAAAGATAACCCAAGTAATATTGTTGCAAAATTAATGTTGGAATTTTCAGTTTGAAGGGTTTGAAAAGGATTTTCATAAATTGACGATATGGTCAAATTATTTTAATGAAGAAATTATCACATTACCAAATAATTAGCGGAGTGATTCTCAACTAAATTATGGTAATGTAAAATCTCAAGGTTAACCTGAAATTTGTAATTAATATGAGCACAAAAGGAATAGAAATATACGAGATTGCACATTTTCTGATAGTTATATGATTTTTGTGGATACATTAATCTGATGGTCATGCAACATGGAAACAGGCCCTTCGACCCTACTAGTCAATTCTGACCGACAACCAAACTGAGCTCATTTCTGTTTAGTTTATTGTCATGTGTAATTAAAGAGGTACAGTGAAAAGCTGTTGTCGTGTGCTAATCACCCAGTGGAAAGACAATACATGATTACAATCGAGTCATTTACAGTGTACAGATACATGATAAGGGAATAATGTTTCGTGCACGGTAAAGCCAGTAAAGTCCGATCAAAGATAGTCCAAGGGTCACCAATGGAGACTCTCTCTAGTTGTGGTAGGATGATTCAGTTGCCTGATGACAGCTGGGAAGAAACTGAAGCTAAGGTACACAAAAATGCTGGAGAAACTCAGCGGGTGCAGCAGCATTTATGGAGCGAAGGAAATAGGCAACGTTTCGGACCGAAACCCTTCTTCAGACTGATCTAGTTGAAGCTAGTTGCTTCATGGCTTCATGACTTCTGATACAACCATTGTAAATTGTATACCATTATAAATTATGCCAAAATATGGCAACTCATGCATGTGTGAGCTATGCAAAAAGAATTTCACTGTGCCGTGCATACATGACAATAAAGAACCACTGAACCATTGAATTGAATTGAATATCAATTATAATTTAGCTTAATGGCTGATTTCAGTCATCGGCAGTGCACAACAAAGTAAGGAAATATTACAATTGAAATGCTGCAGTTCTTTGTGACAAATTTTGTTTTGTGCATAAAGTGCATTGATGGATTTCCATTTTCGTCACAGTCTGGGAGCTGTTATCCCGAAGTGATAATCGGGGTAGCTGTCAAGCAAAACACATCGCTCAGCTGTATTAAAGTGCTGGTCAGCAAATTGCATTACACCAGGGAACTGTTGAGAAGCAGCCTAAACAATTGATTGGTCAATGTATTAAAATTCAAAATCCTCAAAGCCAGCGAACTACGGCGAGAACAATAAATCAGAATTTGCACAAAGAGCCAAACGTCACTTAAACATCAGAATGACATTGAGGATGTAGATATTCTCATGTTTGTGTCAAATGTAGTTCTCACTTGTCGGAATGTGAATGGAACATGGCAGAAGTGCCTCCTGTAATTATCCATCATCTGCTGGCTACAAGCAAGGTGACTATGTTTAGTTCAGTTTAGTGTAGAGATACAGCGTGAAAACAGGCCCTTCGGCCCAATGAGTCTACATCAACCATCGATCACCCTTACATCCTACACACTAGGGGCAATTTACAGAAGCCAATTAACCTACAAAACTGCATCTGGCGCTGTGAGGCACCATCTCTACCGCAATGCCACTGTGCCGCTCTGACATTAACTCCAACCTTTTCCGTAACCACTAATTTTACTATTAATTTCAAGTGTTACAGCTGATAGAGCTGCTGCCCCACAGCATCTGAGACCCGGGTTTGATCCTGACCTCGGTTGCTGTCTGTGTGGAGTTTGCACGTTCTCCCTGTGACCACATGGGTTTCCTCCGGGTGCTGCGGTTTCCTCCCATGTCACAAAGTCATGGGGATCTGTAGGTTAATTGGCCCTCTGTAAATTGCCCCTGGTGTGCAGAAAGTGGATGTGAAAGAGGGAAAACGTAGAACTAGTGTGAATGGGTGATCGAAGGTCAGCATGGACTCATTGGGTTGGTGCCTGTTTCCACGCTGTATCTTTCAATCAATCGAAATTACATATGCAAAATCGGAATGGACATTAGGCCTTTGCACAAAATATGGTGCATCCCAATTGCATTATACTCCATTAACATGCAGTAGAGCACAGATCTTTGACATCCAAGATGAAAAACGAGTATCAATTGGCATTGCAACCAGATGTTAATTGCATCTTGCAGAATAAAAATAGTTTATAAAAGGGGATTTTACATTTTTACAGATCAGCTGGAAAATACAGCTTAGTTATTAAATAAACCGCCACCAGCTTTTTGAACCATTGATGAATGTTTTGTTCAAAGAACAGGTAGGGATTAAATATAAAATAAACTGTTCTATATGATACATCTGATATTGATCAGATCTGGTATTGATGAAGCACTAATATACCAATGATGAACAGAGGCTTAAAAGGCCAAGGTAATATAGTTCATATAGAATGTTAAAAAACATAAGCGGCAATGGTGACTGCTTGGAATAAACAATTTTTACAGAGTTCTACTCTTTAGATCTTTTCACCATATGGTGCAGGAAGTAACGTGTACATGAATTATTAGTTGATCTCGTGTGACATGCCTTACGGTGAATTTTTCACTTGTGATATTTTGACCTTGAAACCAAAATAATTAATATCCTTCAATTAACATCAGCGAAATGAAACGGTGCACTACTAACAAAACAAGGCTAGCTTGGGTGGGGATCTTGGTCATGGAGGAAATATAATAAAAAGGGACTGCAAATGCTGTTTTTTTTTTTAACCCAAGGTGGACACAAAGTGCTGGAGTAACTCAGCGGGCCAGGCAGCATCTCTGGAGCACATGGATAGGTGAAGTTTCGGATCAGGACTCTTCTTCACACTGATTGTAGGGGGGCGGGGGGAAAGAAAGCTGGAAGAGAGGAGGGGCAGGACAAAGCCTGGCAGTTAATAGCTTGATACAATTGAGGGGGATGGGAGGTGGGGTTGATAGGTAGATGATGGACAAACGCCAGAGATGACAAGACTGAAGAATTGAGTCAAAAGGATTGGAGAGTTGCGAATTGTGAAGCTAGAGGAAGGAATGTAAGGGGAGTGAGAGGGGAGAATTTGGTGCGAGTCCAGTTGGGGCATGGGGGAGAAAGGATGGCGGGGACGGGGAAGAGTTAAGAGGGGTTTTATTTTGTAAGCTAGCATCTGCAGATCCTTGTATCCAAATTACTGGCAGCATGGTGGTGCAACAGGAGAGTTGCTGCCTTACAGCGCTTATAGCGCCAGAGATCCAGGTTCAATCCTGGCTAAGGGCACTGTCTGTATGGAGTTTGTATGTTCTTCCCGTGACCTGCTTGGGTTTTCTCCGAGAACCTCGGTTCTCTCCCACACTCCAAAGACGTACAGCTTTGTAAGTTAATTGGCTTGGTATAAATGTAAAAAAATTGCCCCTAGTTTGGGATAGTGTTAATGTGCAGGGATCGCTGGTCGGTGTGGACTCGGTGGACACAAGGCCTGTTTCCCTGCTGTGTCTCTACACTAAACTAAATTAAACAAAACAAATTGCTTGCTCATTGTCATTGCTGTTTATGTGTCTTACCTGGGCACAAGGAGGACTAGGAGGAGGACTGCGCTTTTTGGTGCCTTCCCTTACAGTGGATAATGTTGATTCTGCTGTGGGGGGACGTTCATGTTGAATCCTATAGTGTATTGTGTCTTTTGTTTCTTCTTTTTTATTTTATATGGACGTATGGTAAACTAATTTTTTTCTATGTAAAGCCCTTTGGCTTCAACGTGATTTGATTTAGAAGTGCTATATAAATAAAAATTACTTACTTACTTACTTACAAATTGGCTGTTGCATTTTCTACAGTGACTTCATGTAAAAGTTTTTATACTTGACTTTCTCAAGTGAAATATGCGGCTTCCTGAATGAAATGCTGGCTAATATACAAAAGAACACAAGAAGGGTTGACCTGAAACATCACCTCTCCATGTTCCCCAGAGGTGCTGCCTGACTTGCAGAGTTACTCCAACGCTTCGGTCCTTCAGTCTAGAAAGCCTGCCTGTCTGGTCCCACCAGATGCACCCAAGGATGCTGAACTACCAGAGTTTCCCTGTAACGTGCTTAAGTCTCAAGTGGGGTGAGAGTGCTGCCATTAAACCAAGGCTGACTTCAAGGCTATGATGAACACACAGATCAGGCCACTCAGACAACGTGAATCGAGATAGTGAAGATGCATCTGCAGTGAAAGGGAATTAATAGTGCGGTTGAGGCAAGTGTTTTCGGAAATCATTTGACGGGCTGCAGAATCTTTAAGCACACTGTATTTTACTTTCCAAACGGAACAAGGGCAGCACGGTGGAATAGCGACAGAGTCCCGGGTTCGATCCTGACTATGGGTGCTGCCTGTACGGAGTTTGTTCGTTCTCCCCGTGACCTATGTGGGTTTTCTCAGAGATCTTCGGTTTTGCTCCCACACTCCAAAGGCGTAATGGTTTGTAGGTTAATTGGCTTGGTGTAAATTGTCCCTAGTGTGGTGCGGGATAGTGTTCGTGTGTGGGGATCGCTGGTTGGCGCAGACCGTGTTTCCGCACTGAGTCTCGAAACTAAACTAAATACAAAATAAAGGGATTCAACCATCATTCACAGAGTTAAGTGCTTTTTTATTTGATCAATTTGTGCTGAATTCAAACTTTAGTCCCAAATGTGAAAAAAAGTGCTAACGTACAGTGCGATGTAGATCCTCTAATCCCCCTTTAAACCCTCTGCGTTGATCTGATTTTGTAGAAATCCCTGTGCAACTGGTTTTGAACAGAAACCTTTGTTAATTAAATCTGTAACCAAATGTCCACATAAGCTGTTTAACAAGTCACAAGTGCTGAAAGAAAACATGAATGATGCAGAATGATATATTTAGGTTTTGGTTTTATTTCCATAGAGGACGATTTTCTTTAATGTAGGCACACTGAATAGAATTATGTCATTACCCTGTGACATCTGATGATTTTTTTCTTCAGTTTAGATATTACTTATCTTCTGTAAGGTAAGAATTGCTTTAACATTATTTTTTTATTACAAGAGCAAAAAAGTTGTGATCTGACAGTGCTCCCTCATAAACCACTAGACTAAGTGGGACCCGTTGGGTCACATGTTCACAAGGGAGGGCTGGTCCCTCAATGCAATATTCCACCTCTCCACCAATTCCAATATTGGTGGCCAATGGGGGGGGCTTTCTGGAGCGCTAGTATGGGTGTTGTGGACCGAAGAGACTGGTTTCCAGAGGGCTAGTATGGACTATGGGCCAAATGGATTCTTGGGCTGGTAGCTCAGTCACTCAGGCCTGGTGGGCTGGGAGCTCAGTCACTCACACCTGGTAGGGTGGCAGCTCAGTCACTCAGGGCTGGTGGGCTGGCAGCTCAGTCACTCAGGGCTGGTGGGCTGGCAGCTCAGTCACTCAGGGCTGGTGGGCTGGCAGCTCAGTCACTCAGGGCTGGTGGGCTGGCAGTTCACTCACGGCTATTCCCTGAAATTCAATTTCAGCAGAGTGCAGGCCAGCAAATTCAGTTTCATAACATTTCAAGCAGAGTGCAGGCCAGCAAATTCAGTTTCACAGTATTTCAAGCAGAGTGCGGGCCAGCAAATTTAATTTCATAGCATTTCAAGCAGTGCTGGCCAGCAAATTCAATTTCATAGCATTTCAAGCAGAGTGCAGGCCAGCAATTTCAATTTCATAGCATTTCCAGCAGAGTGCAGGCCAGCAAATTCAGTGCCATAGCATTTCAAGCAGAGTGCAGGCCAGCAAATTCCATTTTATAGCATTTCAAGCAGAGTGCAGGTCAGCAAATGCAATTTCATAGCATTTCCAGCAGAGTGCAGGCCAGCAAATTCCATTTTATAGCATTTCAAGCAGAGTGCAGGTCAGCAAATGCAATTTCATAGCATTTCAATCAGAGTGTAGGCCAGCAAATTCAATTTCATAGCATTTCAAGCAGAGTGCAGGCTAACAAATTCAATGCCATCGCATTTCAAGCAGATTTCAGGCCACCAAATAGCCAAACTCATTGCATTGTCATTAAGGGCTAACAAATCATTTATTGCAAGTACATTGCAGACTCACAGTTCAGTTGATTCACAGCTTAGAATCAAAGTCGTGGACTCTCCCTAGTGATCTTCCAGATTGACTGACTCACATTCAGGCATCCGGAGTTATATAGTCCTGACTATAAATCATTTATTGACTATAACAGTGTAATTTGACATTTCTTTGCCTGGTTCTCTATTGAAGATATTAATATATGTTAAAATAGCAGCAAAATAATGTGATACGTTGTCTGGTGAGAAATTATTCTTTGGTCACCAGCACTAAATACATCCAATCAAAGATGAATTTCTATCCATTTAAATCTGCCACCATTTGCAATAGTAATTGCTGGACTCTAGTTATCTTCTGACACTAAACCTATTTTATGTTGTACTATATTCCGTAGCCTTTCTATTTGCAAAGCATTTAGTGAAATCCAGAAGTTTACTTCAGCTTTAGTTACTGATTAATGCGGTAAGCTAAAGAAAAGATTAAGTTGTTTAGTCTGCAAAATCCATGAAGTATAAAGACTTGGCCTCAAAATATCAATCCTTATTCAGAAAGCAATTATTTTCAATCACTGTTCTCTTTTTCATGGTTCTTTCAGCATGATTAAGATTTCTGGCTTGTACATCTGTGTATAAAATCATGAGAGGAATAGATCGGGAAGATGCACAGAGTCTCTTGCCCAGAGTAGATGAATCGAGGACAAGAGGACAAGGTTTAAGGTGAAGGGGGAAAAGATTTGATAGGAATCTGAGGGGTAACTTTTTCGAACCTGGATTGAACCTGGGTCTCTGGCGCAGTAAGGCAGCAACTCTACTGCTGCGCCACCGTGCTGCATCAAAACTAGGTCTGCCGAACGTCACACCAGCTCACGACAATAGACAATAGACAATTGATGCAGGAGTAGGCCATTCGGCCCTTCAAGCCAGCACCACCATTCAATGTGATCATGGCTGATCATCCCCAATCAGTACCCCGTTCCTGCCTTCTCCCCATATCCCATGACTCCGCTATCTTTAAGAGCCCTATCTAGCTCTCTCTTGAAAGTATCCAGAGAACCGCCGCCCTCTGAGGCAGAGAATTCCACAGACTTACAACTCTCAGTGAGAAAAAGTGTTTCCTCATCTCAACGAGGATGGGATTCGAACCCACCCGAAACACAAAGGATTAGCTTAAATTATTTTTTTCATTCATATGGACTGAATGGACAGCTCTCCAAATTTGCAATGAATCTGCAAATGAATCTAAAGTTTGAGGTATTTCCAAATATTATTTATGCCAGAAGTTGGAATCTAAATATTGACCAACAGCTTTGTAATCTAAACATGGTTCGGTGGCCTTAGAATCATACAGCACGGAAAACAGGACCTTTGGACCAACTCCCCCTTGCCAAGCAAGATACCCCATCTAAACTAGTCGCAATAGTCTGCATTTTGCTGATATCTCTCCGAACCTTTCCTATCCATGTACCTGTCCAAGTATCTTTAAAATGTTGTTAATGTACTTGTCTCAACTACCTCCTCTTGCAGCTCATTCCATATACCCATCACCTTCTGAGTGAGAACATTGCCTGTCAGGTTCCTATCAAATCTATCCCTTCTCACCTTCATCCTATGTCCACTAGCTACTGATTCACCCTACTTTAGGTAAAAGACTGTGCATTCACCCTATCAATTTTCCTCATGATCTCATACACCTCAGTACGATCACACCTCAGCCTCCTGCGCTCTGAGGAGTAAAACCCTCCCTTGCCCAATGTCTCCCGATAGCTCAGACCGGTAAGTTCTGGCAACATCCTTGTTATTCTTCTCTGCACTCTTTTCAGCTTAATGACATACTTCCTATGGGAGTACGACCAAACCTGAACACAATACTCCAAATGCGGCTTCACCAAGTCTTGTACAACTGTGACATAACGTCCCAACTTCTATACGCTGTGCCCAGTCCGATGAAGTAGAATGTAACAAAAGCCTTCTTGACCCCCCTATTATTCCCTTTCTCCTGTATCTGTACACTGTGGATGGCTCGATTGTAATCATGTATAGTTTTTCTGCTGACTGGATAGCATGCACAAAAAAGCTTTTCACTGTACCTTGGTACACGTGACAATAAATGAAATGAAATGCTCTTGCAAAATGCCAGTTCACTTTCAAGCTATGACCATTCTACTGGTCTCTGGGTCTGTATCACGACTGAACAACAACCTGATTCATCTTAAAGCCCTAAGATTTGCCAGCTTGCAACTCAGTCCTGAAAGGTCATTTGAAGGCCATTGCTTAATCTGTCTCATTCTGTTTGGTTCAGTTTAGTTTAAATTCAGCACAGATTGATAGAATTAAAAAAAAACACTTAACTCTGTGAGCGGCTGTAGAATCCTTTTCGGTTGGACTTAGTTTAGTTTAGAGATAGAGCGCAGGACGAGTCTGCGCCGACCAGCGATCCCCACACACTAACACTATCCTACACACACTAGGGACATTTATAATTAAACCAGGCCAATTAGCCTACAAACCTGTACGTCTTTGGAGTGTGGGAGGAAACTGGAGATCCCGGGGGAAAACCCACACAAGTCACGGGGAGATGGTGCAAACTCCTTACAGACAGCAACTAAAGTCAGGATTGAATCCGGGTCTCTGGCGCTGTCAGGCAGCAACTCTACCGCTGCACCACCATGCCGCCCTTCACTGGGAAAAGTTTCTTTTAAGTGTCCAAGGAAATTGACAAAACGTAGGGAGGTTGATGTTGTCAACATGGATTGTTCCATGAAGTTCAGGCAACACCTCCTCTCTTACATGCATGTTAAACATTCACGGTTCCATATCAAAGAGCTGCGGTATTATTCCTGAGCATTTTTATTACTCAACCACCATCTCCGATACAGATGATCTGGTCAACGTCACAGTGCTGTCCACAGTGTTGAAGCCTGCTGCACACAAATGGCTACCAAATTTCCTAAACTTTAGCATAGAAGCCATTGTTTTTATAGGGCTACGGGACTTCCTGATATCAAGAAAGCTATGAAATAAATGCAGACATTTATATTTGTTCTTTGATAAAGTGCACAACAACATTCTTCCTCCAACACAAAGACATGCAGCAAGTAAACATGCCCTTCGGCCCAACTCGGCCATGCTGACCAAGATACCCCATGTAATCTTGTCCCATTTGTTCACATTTGGCCCTTATATCTCTAAACCTTTCCTATTTATGTACTTACTTGTGTCCTTTAAATATTGTTATCATACCTGCTACAACTACCTCTTTGGCAGCTCGTTCCATATATCTACCAGCTCTGCATGGAAAAGTTGCCCCTTGGGTTCCTATTAAATATTTCCCCTCACACCTTAAATCTATGGTTCTTTGGTTCTTGACTCCCCACCTTTGGATAAAATACTCTGTGCATTAACCGTATCTATTCCCCTCATGATTTTAAATAACTATGTAAGATCTTACCTTTTATGGCGCATCTCTATACCATCTCTCCAGAGAAAAAGGTACTTTGGAATGTGTGTTCTTACCATGTTCCTTTCTTATCTATCCAAATTGTTGTCAGAGAATTACCTTCAGTGGATTATCTTCCTGACGATTCTCCCACTTTCTATCCTTTACACTCCACATGCTTTCCCATGGTCAGCCATGACCGAGGGGGGATCTACTGTACTCTCTGCTTTCCTCGGGCATATCATTCAAAAACACGTGTCCAAATGTATGTTGATTAAACAGGATGTACCTCATCACCAGCTCCTTTGACCCCTTTATTGTCCCTAAGGTGTCACACTGCTTCCCCGATTCCATCATTTGATTTCCTTCAAATAAAACAGGAAGAACAAAGACAATGAGCTGGAATTGTCAATGGTGAGATCTGCCAACATACATTTCCAGGAGAGACTTACTTTTTGCAAATTTGCTACCTCAGAAGCCTTTCCAAATATTAATTTGTATTGCCACTGCTAATTTTTATTACTGTAATGTGTCACTCGTCATTTCCTTGTTCCAGTCTCTAGTGTCTTGTGAAATGCAGCATTTTGTTTTCTAATATAAGCCAACTGCACTTTGTGTGTAGGAAAGAACTGCAGATGCTGGTTTAAATTGAAGGCAGAGGAGATATGCAAGAAGATAGACACAAAATGCTGGAGTAACTCAGCGGGACAGGCAGCATCACTTGAGAGAAGGAATGGGTGACATTTTGGGCTGAGACCCTTCTTCAGACTGATGTCAAGGGAGAGGCAGATACATAGATAAGTGTAAGGTGTGAAAATAGGAATGGGGAGGGATGGAGAGAGGGAAAGCAAGGGTTACTTGAAGTTAGAGAAATCAATGTTCATACCGCTGGGGTGGAAGCTGCCCAAGTGAAAATTGAGGTGTTGTTCCTCCAATTTGTGCTGGGCCTCATTCTGACAATGGAGGAGGCCCAGGACAGAAAGGTCAATGTGGGAATGGGAGGGGGAGTTAAGGTGTTTAGCAACCGGGAGATCAGGTAGGTTTAGGCAGACTGAATGGAGGTGTTCAGCGAAACGATTGCCGAGCCTGTTCTTGGTCTCGCCGATGTATAGGAGTCCTCACCTGGAACAGCGGATACAGTAGATGAGGTGTGATCCTGTTACATTCTGTTTGTAGTTTGTTTGGTTGTTTCTCTGTTTGTCTTTTTGCACAAAGTCCGCGAGCATTGCCACTTTTCATTTCACTGCGCATCTCGTATGTGTATGTGACATATAAACTTGACTTGACTTGACTTGCCTCACCTGAAAAGACTGTCGAGGTCCTTGGATGGAGTCGAGGGGGGAGTTATAGGGACAGGTGCTGCATCTCCTGCGGTTGCAGGGGAAACTACCTGGGGACGGGGGTGGTTTGGGTGGGAAGGGACAAGTTGACCAGGGAGTTGCGGAGGGAACGGTCTCTGAGAAAAGCAGAAAGGGCTGGAGATGGGAAGATGTGACCAGTGGTGGGATCCCGTTGGAGGTGGTGAAAATGTCAGCGGATTATGTGCTGTATGCGACGGCTGATGGGATGGAAGGTGAAGACAAGGGGGACTCTGTCCCTGTTACGAATTGGGAGAGGGGGAGCAAGAGCGGAACAGCGGGATATCGTGGAGACCCTAGTGAGGATCTCATGCATGATGGGAGAAGGGAACCCCCGTTCCCTAAAGAATTAGGACATCAGGTGTAGAATGCTAGATGCAGGAAGATTGTTCCCGATGTTGGGGAAGTCCAGGACAAGGGGTCACAGTTTAAGGATAAGGGGAAATCTTTTAGGACCGAGATGAGGAAAACATGTTTCACACAGAGAGTGGTGAATCTCTGGAATTCTCTGCCACAGAAGGTAGTTGAGGCCAGTTCATTGGCTATGTGAGGGAGTTAGATGTGGCCCTTGTGGCTAAAGGGATCTCAGGGGGTATGGAGAGAAGGCAGGTACAGGATACTGAGTTGGATGATCAGCCATGATCATATTGAATGGCGGTGCAGGCTCGAAGGGCCGAATGGCCTACTCCTGCACCTGTTTTCTATGTTTCTACCAAGATCTTTGGTTTCTACCTTGTCCCTGGTTCAGCGCCGGCAGCCGCGCATGCTCGTTGCTCAAATAACACAAGCATTTAACCGCCACTGCCGGCAGCCGCGCATGCTCAGCGATCCAGTGCCGTCGGCTTGGTCGTTGCCTCAGTGCCGGCACCCGCGCAAGCTCGTTCGTTAGCGCCGGCGCCTCGCTGATCTCTGCCGGCACACGCGCATGCTGGTCCGTCAGTGCCGGCACCCGCGCATGCTCCTTAGCCGTAGGTCCCGAGCGGAGGTTTCAAACGACGCCAGTCGCCAGCAGTGTCTGACTGACCGGCGGCCGCGGCTTCTCCTCATGGCTTTCTGCACCTTCGTCGGCGGGGAGCTCTACAAGGCCCACTTTGAACCCGGTGAGTCTGCGGTCCGTCCACCCGGGATCTCGGCCGCCGGGAAACCTCGGGAACTTTCCGTCTTCCCCCGCCGGGACATATCGGCCCCCCCCCCCGGGGTAGGATAGGGTAGGGTAGGGGTTAAGGTGGGGGTAGGGGGTTGGGATTGAACCCGCCGTGTGAGGGGAGACGGTGGGCCGGTGACGTCAGCACCGGTGCAGCAGACTCTCTTCCCCCCCCCCCCCCCCAACCCCCCCTCAGGTCAGTCACTGCATTGCTGGATGCCCTCACAGGGGCACAGCCACAGTGACTGTTGGCCAACATCTGGGAAAATTCAACAAGTCAATCAACAGCAACCAACCGGTCCTGTGGTCAGTCCACCAACCTGGGGGTTTGTGATATTTTTCAGGTGGGCCAGCACACGTCTTTCAAGGGTCTTGTGGAGGGCAGTGGAGGCCAAATCACTGGATGGATTTAAGAGAGAGTTAGATAGAGCTCTAGGAGCTAGTGGAGTCAAGGGATATGGGGAGAAGGCAGGCACGGGTTATTGATAGGTGGACGATCAGCCATGATCACAATGAATGGCCTCCTGCACCTATTTTCTATGTTTCTATCTATGTCTCTGAGGAGTGATTGTGAGCACAAACCATATATCTCACATTCTGAACCGGCCCTGCTGAGTGCACCCCATCCCCCCTGGACTGTCTCCCACGGATGGTCACGTCGCACAAGACACATCTGCACTTTAGTCTGTTGAACTGTTTTACTGTCCTTTTTACAAACCATGTTCTCGGGATATCTAAATCCAAATTTTATTAGTTATTTATGTTATGACATCGGTTGGAAGCTGCATACCAAATCTCGTTGCGCTTATGTGCAATGACAATAAAAGATATTATAATAATTATTATTATTACTATTATGTTTCTATGTCTTCATGAGTGCGGAGGTCAGTGCGACAGGCCTGTAGTCATTAAGACCAGTAATCCTTGGCTTTTTGGGTACAGGCAGGGACAGAGCAAGTTTACAGTGGTCTGATAGTCAGTACACTGCCTTGGGATGAGTTGGGGCCACATGAGACTGGAATTGATCAGCCTAGACCTTTGAATATATGATGTCCAGAAACTGTGTGTCTCTGTCCGGTGTTTTTGCTCACCTCCTTGTCAGACAATTTTTTTAAACCTGCCTTTGGGATGGATTGTTTGTATTAGCTCTGATTTGCATCAAAGTGGTAGGTGTGGTTGTGACATGGCAGTGGCAAGCTTGTCGTGTGGTTCCTGGCAGAATCAGAGGTTGGAGTGGGATGGGATGCAGCTAGTCCATCAACTACAAATGAAAATAGACACAAAATGCTGGAGTAACTCAGCGGGACAGGCAGCATCTCTGGAGAGAAGGAATGGGTGACGTTTCGGGTTGAGACCCTTCTTCAGACTACAAATGAAAACTGATTTTGAGGCAATTTGTGAAATGATACATTCTTGGATTGTGGGCATTACTAGCAAAACCAACATTTATTGTCTATCTCCTTCACTAAAATGTCAGCGAGCTGGTAGGCTGGAGCTGTTATGATTTTTACCCAACGATAATGGAATGACAGTTGGATACATTTAGTGATGATAAACAGCATTCATTACAACATTAACCTTAGCAAAAGATGCTTATAGAGGAATTAAGTCATATAGAGGAATGACATCAGTTTCCCCCTTCCTGATAATATTACTCGGTAGCATTTTTTCCTGACATATTAATCTGTGGTGTCACTGAGCAGGTTAAATCACATTGTCATGCTCTTACGCAAGGAAAAGAATGCTCCGACCTTCAAGTAATAGCCACATTAGATAACCCTGGAAGCTGAAATATTAATTAAAAGTTGCACGTTATAAACTCTGGAATTTTGAAATAACTATTCTATGGCAATTAGATCATAGTTCATAACTAATACAAGACTTCACCATCCTATGAAGGGGCAGGGTCGTGACAACAACATCCAAGTCCAACCGTCTTGATTCATAAGGTCATGTGATAAGGAACAGAAATAGGCCATTCGGCCCATCACTCCACCATTCAATCATGCCTGATCTATCTTTCCCTCCTAACCACATTCTCCTGCCTGCTCCCCCTAACCCCTGACACCTATACTAATCAAGAATCTATCTATCTACCGTATAAAAATATCCATTGACTTGGCCTCCGCAGCCATCTGTGGCAAAGAATTACACAGATTTACCACACTCTGACTAAAGAAATTCCTCCTCATCTCCTTCCTAAAAGAACGTCCATTAATACTGAGGCTGTGGCCTCTAGTCCTGGACTCTCTCACTAGTGGAAACACCCTCTCCACATCCACTCTATCCAAGCCTTTAACTATTCTGTACGTTTCAATGAGGTCCCCCCTCATTCTTCTAAACTCCAGTGAGTACAGGCCAAGTGTCGTCAAACATTCATTATATGTTAACCCAATAATTTCTGGGATAATTCTTGTAAATCTCCTCTGGACCCGCTCCAAAACAAGCACATCCTTCCTCAGATATGGTGCCCAAAATTGCTCACAATACTTCAAATGTGGCCTGACCAGAGCCTTATAGAGCCTCGGCATTGCATCCCTGTGTTTGTATTCTAGCCCCGTTGAAATGAATGCGAGCTATTTATTCGATTAGCTATTTAGCTGCGATAGCTATTTTGACATTTTCAAGTAATTCACTTCCTCTGTCCATGTCAGAACTGAACATTTTTGCTGTCTGTCAATATCTGTGATATTAGCTCAGTTTTTCCCCTCTTAACAAGCCAGGCTGACTGTGCATATCCCACAGCCCTACTCTCAACACCACGTTACGCTGTGTTTGTAGTGACTTGCAAACAGCTCCCATGAACTTCCAGAATAGCTATTAACTCAGGGAGTGACCCTACAATTTACCCCTTGGCAATCCTTGCTCTTCCTTATCACGGATGTTCCGTTTGGTTCACCCATCCCCTCCACCATCTTCACAGCACCCATTTTAAAAAATATCTTTCCCTGATGAAAGATCTTTGACTTGAAATGTTAACTGTTTCTCTTTCCGCATTGGCTGCCCAACCTGCTGAATGTTTCCAGGATTTTCTGTCTTTACTTTAGATTCCTAGTATCAGTGTTTTTTTGTTATTTTATTTTCATTCTAAATGTCCATATTATCATTGTATGTGTTGGTAATGCTGTCAGCTTCAATGCGATTAAGCCAATTGCTGACTGTTACATTGTCAATGCTGCAAAATCTGTACATCCAAGTCATGATCGTGTATAACCAGAAGGTCTCATTGAGGTTTTGCAGTTACCTTTGCCAAATTGCTGCAATGCATTCCTGGAATAGTATGGACTTTAATCAAAATATATTTTGCTTGTGGATAATTGTGCCAAATATCTTGCAAATCATGCTTGCTCATGTTGTTTCTTGAGTGATGTGACATTCAATAGTGTTTAATTGTCATACGCACAGAAACAGAACAATAAAACTCTTACTTTCAGCAGCATAAGAGGTCTGTAAACACAATAATAAAGCAGAAAAATTCATTTAGGGTAATATCTAATATTTCATCCATGATCATCCACACACTTTATGCCAGCTGTTAACTCACTTTATGGTAGTTACGGTATCAGGAATATAAGGAGCAGTAATGTCTTACAAAAGTCTTGTCAGACCAGACTTGGAATGCCATGGGCATTTCAATAGTTCAATAGTCGGTTATTGTCATGTGTATCCTGAGGTACAGTGAAATTTGATTTTACCATACAGTCATACCAAAAAAAAGCACCAAGATACAAAATCACATAAAATTAATCATAAACGGCCACCACAGCAGCATGTGAGAATCCCTGGAAATTAGAAGTTTAGGCAGTGTTATTTTCAAACTGTTAAGGGGGATAGTAATTAGATAGTGGGCTTATTGTGGCACTAGCTTGAAGTAGGTGGGAATGTTTCCAATTGTTCTTATCAACATTGATCTCAATTAACTTCCCTGAAACAGATTGTAAAGTAAGCACTGTGCAGTCTCACCCGGTCACTCCCTCTTCTCCCCTCTCCCATCAGGAACGAGGTACCGAACTGTGATAACGCACATCTCCAGATTCAGGGACAATTTCTTCCCAGCTGTTATCAGGCAACTGAACCGTCGTATCACTAACTAGAGAGTGTTCTTGAGTTATTATCTACATCATTGGAGCCCCTCAAACTATCTTTTATTGGACTTTATCTTGCAACTATACGCTATTCTCTTTATCATGTATCTGCACTATGGTGTCTTGATTGTAATCATGTATAATCTTTCTGCTGACTGGTTAGCATACAACAAAAGCTTTCACTGTATCTCGGTACACGTGACAATAAACTAAACTTAACTCTGGATGTCCAGCCGTGACGTGTCGCTCTGAACATTCAGAACTGTGGAATGTTGTATGTTCGGAAGATCCAGGAAGAAAGTAACAAATCCCATGGTATTTCCAATCGATCCATACATTTATTGAAATTGAATCAATTACACACATAAATGTTTAAGAAGGAACTGCAGATGCTGGAAAAATCAAAGTTAGACAAAAATGTTGGAGAAACTCAGCGAAGGAATAGGTGAAGTTTCGGGTCGAGACCCTTCTTCAGACTGAAGGGTCTCGACCCGAAACGTCACCTATTCCTTCGCTCCATAGATGCTGCCTCATCCGTTGAGTTTCTCCAGCATTTTTTCTACACACATAAATGTGGTGCTTCAGTTGAATTCTACATAAAAGATTTCGGAACATTCTGGGTTTGTGAGAAAAACCTTTTTATTTTTAATGTTTTGTACTAGTCGCTCATTGACAGTGTCTTTCAACATTATTTTATTTCAATGCAGGTATATATGCCTGTTCAAAGTGTGGACATGAATTGTTTTCAAGTCAGGCTAAATATGAACATTCTTCACCGTGGCCTGCTTTTACCAAGACCATTCATCCAGATAGTGTGTCCAAAAGAAAAGATGGCAATCATGCACTAAAGGTGGGACAACAACATGATAATAAATTGAAAAATGTGAACAGTTTTGTGTATATACTAATGTTTGACATTCAAAGACACAAAGTGCTGGAGTAAGTCAGCGGGTCAGGAAGCAAAGGTCTGATAAAGGGTCCTGACCTGAAATGTCACTTTTCTATGTTCTCCATGGATGCTGCCTGACCTGCTGACTTACTCCAGCATTTTGTCTTTTTTTGTAAATCAGCATCTGCAGTTCCTTGTTTCTGCTAATGGCATTGCTTTGGCAGTACAATATTAGCAGTGCACTGATGCTCAACAGCACCCATAGAACATAGAACAGCGCAGAAACAGGTGCGTCAACCCACAATGCCCATGCCGAATATGATGTTGTTTAACTAATCTCCTCTGCCTGCATATGATCCATATCCCTCCATTCCCTGCATATATATCCATGTGCCTTTCAAAGGCCTCTTCAACACCAACGCCACTATCGTATCTGTCTTCTGACAATGCGTTCCAGGTACCCACCACTCTCTGTGGAATAAAACTTGCCCCCCGCCCCACATCTTAAATAAAGCTTTTTAAATGGACACCATGACCAAACTCTAATCAGGCTGCAATTTGCCTATTTATTACTTTAAAAAATAGGCAGAGGGTTGGGAATGCGGGCAGAGAACATATAATTTAGAAATATACAACCCATAAATGAATGGAATATGAGATAAAAAGGAACTGCAGATGCTGGTTTATATCCAAGATACAAAGTGCTGAAGTAATCAATGGGTCGGGCAGAATCTCTGGAGAAAGTGGATATGTGACGTTTCGGGTCAGGACCCTTCTTCAGACTGAAGAATGGTCCCGACCTGAGACATCACCTATCCATTTTCTCCAGAGATACTGCTTAACCTGCTAAGTCACCCCAGCACATTGTATCTATTTATGGAATATGAGAGTCGTTTTACTCTATCAAGACTCCACTAAACACATACGGATCAATGAACAGTACTTTCAAGCTTCATGGCGATGAAATAAAATGTGTTTTTTTGCAAACGCATTGTCTTCTCGTGGGTCTGTGTGAAATGATTGGGTTCATTATGGACAAGGTGTTTGATTAGAATGATGATCTGTTGTTTCAGGTTTCTTGTGGAAAGTGTGGGAATGGCCTTGGTCACGAATTCCTCGACGATGGGCCCAAAGCAGGCCAGTCCCGTTTCTGAATATTCAGCAACTCGTTGAAGTTTGTCCCTGAGAGGTCTGTGCTTTGTGGCTATTCAGCTTCCAACAGCTTGCTATTTCTGACGTAAACAAACATCTCATGGGTGTATTTTCAAAATTTCTCCAATTTTTCCCCCCATATAAAACAGTAAGGGAACAGGCGCTTTGACCCACAAATTGTATGCTGAACGTGATGCCAAGATAAGCTAATCTCCTCTGCCTGTATGTGATCCATATCCCTCTATTCCCTGCATACCCTAGAGCCTATCTAAAAGCCTCTTCAATACCTTCATCGTATCTGCCTCCACTACCCCCTGTCATCGCGTTCCAGGCACCTATTAACCTCTTTTTATAAAGAAAACTTGACCCACACATCTTGATTAAACTTCAAAACTAGGTTTTTATACAATTGAATCAAGTCTACCTGTTTCACTCAATCCTACAACAGGAAGCAAAATACATGATAAATTAATGTTCTTTATCAATTTCCTGTCTGAGTGAATCTGAGTCAAATAATTAATCCTGCAGCATGGAAACGGGCCTTTTGGCTCAACTTGCCCAAAATGGCCCCTGTACACTAGTCCCACCTTCCTGAATTTAGCCCATATATCCCTCTAAATCTTTCCTATCCATGTTCCTGTCTAAATGTCTTTTAGCTATTGTTATAGTACCTGACAAGTTACCTCCGGTTGGAGTTTGGTCCATGAACCCACCACCCTCTGTGGGGAAAAAGTTGCCTCGCATGTTCCTGTTAAATCTTTTTCCTCTCACCTTAAACTGATGTCCTCTGGTTCTTGACTCCCCTACTCTGGGTATAATAGACTGTGCATCCACCCTATCTACTCCCCTCATGTTCTTGTACACCACTTTGTGATCACCCCTCATCCTCATGTGCTCCAGGGAATAAAGTCTGAGCCTGCCCAACCTCGCCCTATAGCTCAGGCTCTCAAGAAATGGCAGTATACTCATGAAATTTTCTCTGGACTCTGTGCAGCTTAACAACATCTTTCCTATAGCAGCTTCATTGGTGTCGAGGAGACTTTAAAAAAAAAAAAAAAAAAAAAATCACAATGGGGCTATTTTGGTTATGGGCTTGTTGATGCAGTGTTGTGTGCTGTTGAACAGCCCATCACCATTGCTATTGTGTGTTGTAACATTGTGGGGCAAGGAAAGAAAAGGCTTGAGTGGGTCCGGGGATAGGAGGCAGGGGCAATGCTGATGATGCAATGGGGAAATAGATGGGGTGGTCAGGTTGGGCTTGATTGTATTGGAGTTGGGGATCAGGGTGTTAGGTTCATAAGTCACAGGCGCAGAATTAGGCCATTCGACCCATCGTGTCGATTCTGGCTGGTCTATCTTTTCCTCTCAGCCCCACTCTTCTGCCTTCTCCCCATAGCCTTTTACACCCGTACTAGTTGAGGCTTAAGTTGTGTGAGGAATAGGCAGAACTGAAGGGCCACTGGCAAGATGAGAGGAAGATTTGCAGGGTCTCAAGGTGGAGGAGATATGCAAGAAGATAGACACAAAATGCTGGAGTAACTCAGCGGGACAGGCAACATTTCTGGATAGAAGTAATTGGATGACGTTTTGGGTCGAGACACTTCTTCATTCTCGACACGAAACGTCACCCATTCCTTCTGTCCAGAGATGAGTTACTCCAGCATTTTGTGTCTATCTTCGGTTTAAACCAGCATCTGTTGTTCCTTCCTACAACGAGATATGCAAGAAAACCTATAGTACAGAGTAAGCGTGCAAGAAACTTAGCACTAATTGTTAAGGGATAGCATTTCAGTCTTTGCCCTAAACTTGAATTTAATTGCGGGCTTAACTGCTTGAGATGTTAGATAAGAGTGGTAGTTAAGTTTATTGAGTGATTTTATTAGTTGTTTAGTTCCAAATAATGCTGACACTATTTTCAAATGCCAAGCAGTACTGAAACCTGGTTCATCGAGAATGTTTCTCTTTATACGTCACTGTTTTGGAACAAGAAGAATTAAAAAATGTTCAAGAAGGAACTGCGGATGCTGGAAAATTGAAGGGAGACAAAATTGCTGGAGAAACTCAGCGGGTGCGGCAGCGGCAGCATCTATGGAGCGAAGGAAATAGGCAACGTTTCGGCCCGAAACGTTGCCTATTTCCTTCGCTCCATAGATGCTGCCGCACCCGCTGAGTTTCTTCAGCAATTTTGTCTAAGAATAAAAAAATATTTGACTTGTTGTAGTTAACATTAGAAAAATTATCCCACAAACTATCAATTGTGAACTCCTGGGGCTTACACATCACTACTTTCCTTAATCTTTTCTTTTCTCTCTTTTTCTTGCTTCTGTTATTTCTCTATTGACAAGAAGTTGTACACAAAATGTATTATGGTATATGCCACGGTTTATACGACTATACATTGCTTCTATTAAAAATATTTTTTTTTTTAAAGAAAAAAAAAGAAAAATTATCTGTACAATGTTCAAATTCAAATAAAAAAATGTAAAACTGTTTAGAAAATGTTTTCTTGCTATACCCAAAGTGACAATAATAAATCTGAAACATTTAGTACATTTAGTGAATCTCTGGAATTCTCTGCCACAGAAGGTAGTTGAGGCCAGTTCATTGGCTATATTTAAGAGGGAATTAGATGTGGCCCTTGTGGCTAAATGGATCGGGGGTATGGAGAGAAGGCAGTTACAGGATACTGAGTTGGATGATCAGCCATGATCATATTGAATGGCCTACTCCTGCACCTAATTTCTATGTTTCTATTGTAGTTAATAATTGATTGTGGGATGTACATTTAAATGTCAATAGACCAATATAAGTGAAAGGCTGTTAATATGTAAAATAATATTATTTTTCATTTGCAGTCAAAGGAACTCTAGTGGATAAATGATACGAGCTTGGAACTGGCTTTTTATCGGTTGGAAGTTGCAGTTTGCCTGAAAATGCCATGCAACTCAGCATTAGATCTCTTGGAATACTCCAACAAAGGCTTCCATATATCTGTATTTTTGTTGGTTAGTCATTACATGAAGTTTTCTGGATAAACCTTCTTGAATGTCCTGGAAATAGAAACTTGCATGATTATCCTGACAAAAATACTCGCTCAGTCTTAAGATAATTGTAAAAGCTTGCAGTCAGATCACTTTATTTTTGATGATATCAGTCGAAACAAGCATGGAATTTGCACTAGAAAACCGTTTAATCTTTTGTAGGAATTAAGCGGGTCAGGCACCAATTGCAGAAGGAATGGACATGTGACGTTTCAGACTCTGAAGAAGGGTCCAAACCCGAAACGTCGCCGATCCCTGTCCTTCAGAGATGGTGCCTAAACTGTTGTTAATCCAGTACTTAATGTTTTGCTCAAGGTTTCAGCATCAGCCGTTTCTTGTATCTCAGTCTTAATCTTTTGTTCAAATCCATTTTGAGTCACACAGGTATGTCAAGAAAAGGTCATATTTTACTGTGACTATCAGTTAAAGAAAACTACTTGTAATCTTGAGCAAACTGTGCCTGTGTGATATTAAATGTTGCAAAGCATACAAAATACCACAATCACATACTTCAATCTATCATTGGTGTGTGTGTGTATCGTAAGATATGCATTTGGTAGGACCAAAGGAAACTCGTAATTCTCAGTAATTGAGAGGGGAGCATGATTCTGCATTGATCTGGGTGTGGTGGCTAAACTTGATATCATTTCTCAATCAAGCAAGAATAAGGAGGAGTAATTGGATTAGACTGATTGATGGCATTTGCAACCTGATCTCAAAAGAGTTATCAGTTTGCCCACAATTAGTCATCGGGTATTATTTGCGTTTCAGGTGCCTCGTGAAATTTCTTTCTTCCTGATTTCACAATCTCCCTCCCAAGCTATTTTACATCAATGTACAAAATAAACACTGAATGGTTGTGCTCTGAGTTTAAGTTTTAAAACAATTGGGAGGTGGGAATTGTGTCTGCTTGTGTGAGAGGGATTGAGCAATTAGAAGCTGAGGCTTTTCACTGATCCTTTGAGCACCGTGTATTTCCTTGGATTAAAATGGTTATATTTTAAAGGCATAATGTACTATGTAATTTTCAAAAATAAAATTATTTTGAATCTTACTGTTCAATTTCTGTTCATTACTTTATTTTTAAATGATGTACGCGTCCCTTTTAAGTTGCGGAAACGTAACTAATTTTCTCTCTTCTCATGAATGGAAATATGAGGAAGCATTTGCCTAATGTTTTGGATAATAATTCAATGCCTCCTGTGGCATCGAGCTAGGATAGTATCTCAGTCCCAATGATGCTCCTCAGTTCATGCTAATTCCAAAACAAAAAGAAAGTATTAATATGAATGGGAACGCATTTCGTTTCTTGAAAAACTAGACACTAAGCAAAACCACCAGTGTTTCTGCATCATAAAGACCACTACTTGAATAGTAGAAGGCACAAAATTATTCACTAATAGTCTTTTTCATTTCAAACTACGAAGCTGGAACTGGGGAATCTGGCTCAAGTGATCAGAATCAACGTAAAAGTTTAGTTTAGATACAATATGGACACTGGGCCTTCAACCCACCGAGTCCATGCCGACCAACCAACGGTCACCTGTACTGTTCAAGAAGGAACTGCAGATGCTGGAAGATCGAAGGTACACAAAATTGCTGGAGAAACTCAGCGGGTGCAGCAGCATCTATGGAGCGAAGGAAATAGGCGACGTTTCGGGCCGAAACCCTTCTTCAGACTGATGGGGGGTGGGGGGGAGAAGGAAGGAAAAGGGGAGGAGGAGGAGCCTGAGGGCGGGAGGGTGGGAGGAGACAGCTAGAGGGTTGAGGAAGGGGAGGAGACAGCAAGGACTAGCAAAATTGGGAGAATTCAATGTTAATGCCATCCGGACGCAAGGTCCCCAGACGGAATATGAGGTGCTGTTCCTCCAATTTCCGCTGTTGCTCACTCTGGCAATGGAGTTGACCCAGGACAGAGAGGTCGGATTGGGAATGGGAGGGGGAGTTGAAGTGCTGAGCCACCGGGAGGTCAGGTTGGTTATTGCGGACTGAGCGGAGGTGTTCGGCGAAACGATCGCCCAACCTCCGCTTAGTCTCCCCGATGTAAATCAGCTGACATCTAGAGCAGCGGATGCAGTAGATGAGGTTGGAGGAGATACAGGTGAACCTTTGTCGCACCTGGAATGACTGCTTGGGTCCTTGAATGGAGTCGAGGGGGGAGGTGAAGGGACACGTGTTGCATTTCTTGCGGTTGCAATGGAAAGTGCCCGGGGAGGGGGTGGTGCAGGAGGGAAGGGAAGAATTGACGAGGGAGTTGCGGAGGGAGCGGTCTTTGCGGAAGGCAGACATGGGGGGAGATGGGAAGATGTGGCGAGTGGTGGGGTCACGTTGGAGGTGGCGGAAATGGCGGAGGATTATGTGTTGTATTTGCCGGCTGGTGGGGTGAAAGGTGAGGACCAGAGGGACTCTGCCCTTCTTGCGGGTGCGGGGATGGGGACAGAGAGCAGTGTTACAGGGTATGGATGAGACCCTGGTGTGAGCTTCATCTATGGTGGCGGAGGGGAATCCCCGTTCCCTGAAGAACGAGGACATTTCCGATGCCCTGGTATGGAATGTCTCATCCTGGGAACAGATGCGGCGTAAGCGGAGGAATTGGGAGTAGGGGATGGAGTCTTTACAGGGGGCAGGGTGGGAAGACGTGTAGTCCAGATAGCCATGTGAGTCAGTGGGTTTGTAATGTATGTCGGTCAGGAGTCTGTCCCCTGCGATGGAGATGGTGAGGTCAAGGAATGGTAGGGAAGTGTCGGAAATGGTCCAGGTGTATTGGAGTGCCGGATGGAAGTTGGTGGTGAAGTGGATGAAGTCAGTCAGTTGTGTGTAGGTGCAGGAGGTGGCCCCAAAGCAGTCGTCAATGTAACGGAGGTAGAGGTCGGGGATGGGGCCCTGGTACGTCTCGAACAAGGATTGTTCAACGTACCCGACAAAGAGGCAGGCGTAGCTGGGGCCCATGCGTGTGCCCATAGCTACGCCTTGTGTTTGGAGGAAATGGGAGGAGTCAAATGTAAAGTTGTTGAGGGTGAGGACCAACTCCGCTAAGCGGAGGAGAGTGTCAGTGGCTGGGTATAGGTTGCTCCTCTGGTCGAGGAAGAACCGGAAGGCTCCGAGGCCATCCTGGTGGGGGATGGAGGTGTAGAGTGACCGGACATCCATGGTGAAGATGAGGGGGTGAGGGCCCAGAGAGTGGAATGCGTGGAGGCGGCGGAGAGTGTCTGAGGTGTCTAGAACATAGGTGGGGAGGGATTTGACCAAGGGGGATAGGATGGAGTCAAGATATGTGGAGATGTACACTAGTTCTATGTTATACCAAAAATAAACCTACTTTTAGAAATATTTGGAACTTTGTTCATACGACATGATCAATACACAATGCAGGGAAAAACCTTGGGATTATTTGGGAAAGTTTGGAAAGGCAGGTAGAGGGTAGGTGGATGGGTGGAAGAGAGAATATTAGCATTTTTAGAGGGGTCAAGGAAAGAGCGTTCATGTCGCTCTTACTAAAAAGGGTGCAGTATTGTGTATAGCCACTTGGTGGTAGTGTTGTACAGAAATAGTTTGTACAAAAGGAGTTATAGAATCAAAATGCCAAACTGGATAATTTCTTGAAAAAAACCCCCCAAAAGATTAAGAACAGGTATTGTCATCACATTTAAACTCTAATATAATTTAACGTTCTTTATTCTCTTTAAGTGGCAATGTGAAGCACTTCCATCGACTAAGCTTCTATGTGTCTGCTCACTGTTAAAAATCTTTCGTCATCTTTCCCATTCTGTGGAGAGACTCGTGTTACACAGAGTGCCGGTGAATATGGGAACTTGGGTGGTTTCACCACCTTACAGCACAGTGTGTACAGCACCTATGCTTTGCCACCAAATATGCCTTTAAAGTAAAACTTTTTGCTGAGTTGGCAAAATGTACTTGAAATAAAAATGAGATGGTCCCTATATCAGCCATGATCACAGTGAATGGCAGTGCTGGCTCGAAGGGCCGTATGGCCTACTCCTGCACCTATTGTCTATAAGGGCAAACTCCATTAAAATGAAGGAAAGAAGCAGTCCAATAGAAAAGCGAAAGTGAAGAGGTTTTTGAGTTTGCGGGAGAAAGGAAAGAAAGTGTCTCTTTTTAATTAAACATCACAACAGTTTTCCACCCACCTTAATAGATGTGAAACTGGAATGTGAATGACATTGCACCCATCTGGTGAATTAGAATCAAATTATCCCCAGTAAATCCAAACTCTGACTAGTGCAACTGGAAAATGAAAACAACTTCATATAAATGTAAGATTGTTGAAGAAAAGTAGTGCACAATAAATGGATGATCCACTTCCAACCATTTGCATAATCCTTGAAAATTAAACTTATGAGCGGTAAGGTGGCGCAGCGGTAGAATTGCTGCCTTACAGCGCCAGAGACTCTGGTTCGATCCTGACCTCGGATGCTGCCTGTATGGAGTTTGTACATTCTCCCCGTGATCACTTGAGTTTTCCCCAAGTGCTCCGGTTGCCTGCCACACTCCTAAGATGTACAGGGTTTGTAGGTTAATTGGCTTTGGTAAATTTTGAAAAAATGTCAACTAGTGTGTAGGATAGTGTTAGTGTGTGGGGATCGCTGGTCAGCGCGGACTCAGTGGGCCGAAGGGCCTGTTTCCGCGCTGTATCTCTAAACTAAGCTAATCTATGAATGGTTTAGTATCTAAGTGTTTAGTGTCAACTTTACTTTCTCCAATAACTCTTCCTTGACCCTCTGTCAAGCTCATCCTATATACAGGAACCTCGTGTTTTATGCAGGGGTTACGTGCTTGTAAACCAGTGCATAATTCAAAAACACACGTAGATTAAACATACTTGAGACTGCGTTGTCAGCAGTAAATTTGGGTGCTTTATTCCAAAAACACCAGTTCATAAATAAACATTTGGTATGAAAAGAGCAAGTATGTTATTTCAAAAACGCATAAATCAAACATGCATAAAGTGCAAGGCACCTGAACTTTAACTTGTTTCTGCACTCTCCCAATTAACATCACACCAATTGTTATTGTCCTTTGTTGGCCCGATTCTCTGTTCCACCTTCAAAGTCCATCTCCAAAATCTTGCCTCACATAATGGAATGCTAATGGAATGTTGGCCTTCATAACAAGAGGATTTCAGTATAGGAGTAAAGAGGTTCTTCTGCAGTTGTATAGGACTCTGGTAAGACCACATCTGGAGTATTGTGTACAGTTTTGGTCTCCTAATTTGAGGAAGGACATCCTTGCGATTGAGGCAGTGCAGCATAGGTTCACGAGATTGATCCCTGGAATGGAAGGACTGTCATATGAGGAAAGATTGAAAAGACTAGGCTTGTATTCACTGGAGTTTAGAAGGATGAGGGGTATCTTATAGAAACATATAAAATTATAAAAGGACTGGACAAGCTAGACGCAGGAAAAATGTTCCCAATGTTGGGCAAGTCCAGAACCAGGGGCCACAGTCTTAGAATAAAGGGGAGGCCATTTAAGACTGAGGTGAAAAAAACCGTTTTCACCCAAAGATTTGTGAATTTGGGGAATTCCCTGCCACAGAGGGCAGTGGAGGCCAAATCACTGGATGGATTTAAGAGAGAGTTAGATAGAGCTCTAGGGGCTAGTGGTATCAATGGATATGGGGAGAAGGCAGGCACGGGTTATTGATTGGGGACGATCAGCCATGATCACAATGAATGGCGGTGCTGGCTCAAAGGGCCGTATGGCCTCCTCCAGCACATATTTTCTATTTCTATAACTCCACAGCCTCTTCCTTCCTCTTACAGCTATCATTGTGCTAACGAAAACATTTTGTTCCTGCCCCACCCTTTCCCAAACAATGCGCGATTCTTTCCTGACACCAGCGTTATATTCCAAATTACAAAGAGCAGTTTATGCTTCAGTGAATGAATCATCGAGCTTGGATATTTCCAAACTAATTGTTTAGTTTAGTTTTGAGACGCATCATGGAAACAAGGCCCTTCGGCCTACCGAGCCCACGCCAACCATCGATCACCTGTTCACACGAGTGAATGTGTTATCCTACATTCTATGTTAGAACATAGCTATGTTATGTTATCCCACATATGGGATCCCACTTTCTCATCCACTCTCTAATAATAATAATAATAATAATAATAATAATATCTTTTATTGTCATTGCACGTCAGTGCAACGAGATTTAGTGTGCAGCTCCACTGATGTACAAGAAAGGTAAATAAATACAATACATAAATAAGCAAGCTGAATTGATTGACGTGACCATCTGAGGGAGACTGTCCAAAGGGGGTGGGTGGGGGGGGGGGGGCACTCATTAGGGCCGGTTCAGAGCCGCTATAGCTCTTGGGATAAAACTGTTCCTGAGTCTGGAGGTTCGGGCGTAGAAGGCCTTGTAACGTCTGCCGGAGGGAAGTAGTTGAAACAGACTGTGGCAGGGGTGTGATGAGTCCTTATGGATGCTCAGGGCCTTCCTGAGGCACCGCGTGTGGTAGATGCCCTCCAAGGCTGGTAGCTCTGTCCCGATGATCCGCTGCGCTCTGTTGACGACGCGCTGAAAAGCTCTCCTCTCCGCCTCCGTGCAGCTGAGATACCACACAGAGATGCCATACGTTAGTATGCTCTCTGTGGTGCAGCGGTAGAACGTTGTCAGCAGCTGTTGGGGCAGACCAGTCTTTTTTAATGTCCTCAGGAAGAACAGTCGTTGCTGTGCCTTCTTGACCAGCGCGGTGCTGTTTGTGGACCATGTGAGGGCTTCTGAAATGTGAGTGCCCAGAAACTTAAAGCTGGACACTCTCTCCACACTTTCCCCGTAAATGGAGATTGGGGCGTATTCTCCAGAATGGGACCTCCTGAAGTCAATAATCAGCTCCTTGGTCTTGGAGGTGTTTAGTGCCAAGTTGTTATTGGCGCACCAGTCCGCCAGGTTCTGCACCTCCGCTCTGTAGTTTGTTTCATCACTGTTGGTGATCAGCCCAATCACTGTTGTGTCGTCTGCAAACTTCACGATGGTGTTGGTGTCGAATGCAGGGACACAGTCGTGAGTGAAGAGGGAGTAGAGCATGGGGCTTAGTACACAACCCTGTGGTGTGCCGGTGCTCAGGGTGATCGTGGAGGACAGGTGCGGGCCCAGTCTCACTGCCTGCGGTCGCTCCGTGAGAAAGTTCAGGATCCAAGCGCATATCGGTGAGCTGAGGCCTAGCTGGTGGAGTTTGGTGGTGATGACCGTATTGAATGCAGAGCTATAGTCAATGAAGAGCATCCTCACATACGTGCCCTGTCTGTCCAGGTGAGTCAGGACAGTGTGAAGGGCCAGAGAGATGGCATCCTCTGTCGATCTATTTGCCCTGTATGCAAATTGATGGGAGTCCAGTGAGGCAGGGATGCTGGATTTAATATGGGAGAGGACCAGCCTTTCGAAGCACACCAGGGGCAACTTACGGAGGCCAATTATAGACAATAGACAATAGTGCAGGAGTAGGCCATTTGGCCCTTTGGACTAGCACCGCCATTCAATGTGATCATGGCTGATCATCAGACTGAAGAAAGGTTTTGGCCCGAAACGTTGCCTATTTCCTTTGCTCCATAGATGCTGCCGCACCCGCTGAGTTTATCCAGCAATTTTGTCTACCTTGTGTCTATCCTGGTAACCTAATTCTGCGCATAAAATAAAGGGAATCAGTCCCCAACCTTTTTTACTTGACAAATTACTCCAGGAAACACACTTATAAAACACCCTGGGACAATGAGTGGAAACGTGTAAAGGAAAATACAGACAAACTGATCCTCTGAGGAAAATGTTCTTTCCTTATCCGTTGGTCAGCTCATTAATCCAGCTCCAAGCTGTTTTAAAAGCGTAATAAATTCTGGTAAACACTTAAACCAAAATCAATGAATAGGGTTTAATAAATTGAAATGGAATCTCAGGCCGGTTATAATGGCAGCTTCTGTCATTAGCAATTGTCTGCAGGTACTGTATGATGGAACAGTCCAGTCTGTAGCATCCACTTCTTAATGCATGGTTAGTGACATTTTCCCTTCTTGCGACTGACTTAATTACTGCGTACACTTTCACTGCAAACGGACACAGGTGGGACATATTAACTGGCGTACTGGGTTGCAAAATACTTTTGCAGTCTGATGCACTGCATAATATCTCCCCCGCGGGACCATGAGGTTCTGCACTGTAGCCAGCGAGGAAACAAAAGAAGACGAGACGTTCCCCTTCACAGGACACGGTAGCACAGCAGCTTGAAAGCGCGCACCGCCAGACTCAGGAGCAGCCCCTTCCCCTCTTCTCCAAGGCAAATAAAAGATGACGTGTCACAGAGTGATTGAGTCAAACAGCAGGGAAATAGGCCCTTCAGCTCAACCTGCCCAACGGACAAGATGCCCCATCTACGTTAGTCCATCCTACCCATGTTTGGCCCTAAGTATGTTTAAGATGTTGTTGTGGTACCTGCCTCAACTACCTCCTCTGGCAGCTCATTCCATATACTCACCATCCTCTGTGTTAAAAAGATACCCTTCAGTTCCTATTAAATCTTTCCACTCTCACCATAATCCTACAGTCTATCCCCTAGTTCTTTATTCCCCTACTCTGATGGGTGTCGGGGTTACGGGGAGGAGGCAGGAGAATGGGGTTAGGAGCGAGAGATAAATCAGCCATGATTAAATGGCAGAGTAGACTTGATGGGCCAAATGGTCTAATTTTACTCCTATCACCTATGATCATATGATCTAACCTGGGCAAAAGACTCTGCTCATTCACCCTATTTATTCCCAATCATGACTTCACACACCTCTACATTGTCAACCCTCAGCCTCCTAAGCTCCCAGGAATGGAGTCCTAGCCTGCCCAACCTCTCCCTATAGCTCGGGTCCTTGAGTCCTGGCAAGACGGTGGCGCAGCGGTAGAGTTGCTGCCTTACAGCGAATGCAGCGCCGGAGACCCGGGTTCGATCCCAACTACGGGCGCTGTCTGTACTGAGTTTGTACGTTCTCCCCTTGACCTGCGTGGGTTTTCTCCGAGATCTACAGTTTCCTCCCACACTCCAAAGACGTACAGGTTTGTAGGTTAACCGGCTTGGTAAATGTAAAAATTGTCCCTAGTGGGTGTAGATTAGTGTTAATGTGCGGGGATCGCTGGTCGGTGCGGACCCGGTAGGCCGAGGGGCCTGTTTCCACGCTGTATCTCTAAACTAAACTAAACTAAACATCCTGGTAAATCTTCTCTCGCGCTCTTTCCTGCTAAACGACATCCTTCCCACGGTGGGGTGACCAAAACTGAACACAATACTCCAAATCTGTAAATGTAAAGGTTAATAATGTGGTATGGAGAGAAGGCAGGTACAGGATACTGAGTTGGATGATCAGCCATGATCATATTGAATGGCGGTGCAGGCTCGTAGGGCCGAATGGCCAACTCCTGCGCCTGTTTTCTATGTTTCTATGTTAATATTGGCTGCGTAAAGATGGAGGATTCTGCAGACACCATGGTGATTGTTCTTCATAAGAGTCTAATGTGGCTCCCAGTTCAAAAAGAGTCCCATAGATGTGGGAGCTGAGAGGAAGGTGGAATATCAGATCATTGAATCCCACCTGCAAATCTAATGTTTAGTTCAATTAGTCTTGAGAACAAAAAGCATTAGGCCCTTGATGTGGTAATGAGGTGTGAAGAGAACATCTGTCTGACTGAACACTGTTTCAGTTTTGCTGATGGGAGTCAAACAATTCAGCTGTTGTTGGCGGGATTTTTGATGAATCTTTATGTCTCTGCTCAGGTCACCGTGTGGCTTTTGAGACATCTAAGGCAAGGTTAGAGTGAACTTTAAACGCTGGGGTCAGTGAATATTTGATTCCTTGTCATCCTTCCACCCCACAAAGTGGCAATTTCAGATATCCATCAAGAGGACGAAACTTTGATGCATATCAACAACTTTTAGATTACTCGGCAAACAGGCCTTCAGTCGACCTGCTCCTGGTGTGGTCGGGACATATTCATTTACACGCACACCGATGTGGCACAGCGGTAGAGTTGTGGCCTCCCAGTGCCAGAGACCAGGGTTTGATCCTGACTACAAACACTAGGGTTGCCAACTGTCCCATATTAGCCGGGACATCTTGTATATTGGGCTACATTGGTTTGTCCCATTCGGGACCGTCCTTGTCCCGTATTTGACCGCTACTACTCGGGTCGAGGGGACTGTCGGGTCGGAGCACCGCATCCGGCCCCGCCTCACCCCGTCCCGACGTAGTGCAGCCCATGGAGTGCAGCAGCAGCACCTCGCCCATGGTCGCACCAGCCCGGCTAGCTGTCCGACCTTTGGACATTTGCTTACATCCCGACACCACCACCCCCGCCTTCTCATGGCCGATCATCGGTTCATGAGTTGGATGGGGCGGTGGACTTTGCGCGCGACGTCGCGCGGGCCAAATCTCCTCAGCTGGCCCGCCGGCTGGGCTTTGTGTGCAGTCCAGCACCCGGGCCAACTCATCATTCACCCAGCCACGGCCCAGTCGGTCAACGAATTGCCGTCGGGAATTTGTCCCATATTTTTACTTTTTGTCCCTTATTTGGCAGTGAGAAAGTTGCCAACACTAGGCTGGGGCTATCCCAATGTTTAAGAGACAGTTGGACAGGTACATGGATAGGACAGATTTAGAGGGATACGGGCCAAAAACGCGGGCAGCTGCGACTAGTGTAGATGGGTCATGTTGGTCGGAGTGGGCAAGTTAGGCCGAAGGGCCTGTTTCCACGCTGTTTAACGCTATGACTAAGACTCAAAGAAAATTCAGTATATATATAAATTATATAATCCATAATATCTATATGTATCAGTGTTTTATTACAATAGTCCTGTATGCACAAGTTAATATTACAATGTCTATGTGCATCTGGATGATATTAACATATGTTAAAAAAGTAATAACTTCATCCATCTTCATTTGTTTTTACATTAGTCCCAAAAGCATTCTTATTCATAATGGAAAACATTATGTTTTGTTGCTTACTCTTAATGTGCAGTAACAATCTAGCATGGAGCGTCACGGGAGAATTAGAGGCATCTGCATGTTAACATTTAAATTAATTTGAAATTAAAACAGCTGCTTGAAAACTTTTTTTCTCACCTCTTTATTGGTTGACCGGTTAACAGGGGATGATTCAACTTTCAACAACTTATTGTTGTTTGCAACAGGAAATATTCCATTCTTCACTCTATTAAATAGTGGGCAGCACGGCGGCGCAGCGGTAGAACTACTGCCTCACAGGGCCAGAGACCTGGGTTCGATCCTGACCAAAGATTATAGAGCAGAGCAAGATAGACCACTCCTCTGAAATACAATGGACTGGACGTGTAGTACGTAACGGAACGTCACGGCCGCCATTTGTTGATGCCAAACGCCACATCTTTGGTAGCGGGGACGGACTCCACAGTTGTACAATCTGCTCTTACATCAGGTCGCAGGGAAAAGCAAAGATACTAGAGGCTCCTCTAGTATCTTTGGGGGAAGAGGACGTTTCCCCCACTCCTGAGTTGATCCAGGACTGATTCTCGGTCCCCCCCGATACCAGATGAAGGCGGCGCTCCCGAGGCAGCGGGCAACGCTCCTCTAGTATCTTTGGTGTAATCCGTTCCAAAGATTGATCCACTCTATCATCTTTGGTGTAATCAGTGTTGTAGGGAACTGTGTGTTATACAGCATCGATCATTTTTAGCTGTTAAAAAGAACTTTGCGTTGGAAAAGTACTTGTGTTTCACGGGGTGACGGCGAGGTGTTTGGGGCGACTCTCTTCCTCTGTTTTAGCGGACAATCGGCAATAACAGACACTACTCCTCCCTCCCGTCTGGTCTATATAACAAGGGATTACTGTACGGACAACAGACAGCAACTGTTTTCAAACTTTAAGTAAACTAGATGAAATATACAATGATGTGCGAGAGACTGGATGTTCTGTGAGTGATGCAGTTTTTAAAGATCATTTGTACTCAGCTTCTGGCTGCGCGCGGCGGGGACTTAGATCTATGACCGCTGGCCTGCGGCCTACACCAATTTGAAGCCACGGTCTCCGGTGGGGAGGCACCGATTCAGGACTTACCTGGACTTACCTTGTCTGACCATCTGGACGCCCGCAGCGGCGACTGCAGAGGGTTGAGGTCCCGACCACGGGGGAAAATAGAGGAGGACTGGCCAATCTTTGTGCCTTCTACCACAGTGATGAATGCTGTGGTGGATGTTTGTGTTAAATTTTTATTGTGTATTGTGTGTTCTTTTTTAATTGTACCGCTGCTGACAAATTCATTTCACTTACACTTTATATGTATAAAACTTGACTTGACTTGACTGCTTGTAACAGATGAAAGAAGTCAGGAGATACTGGACAAGTTATGGGCCAGATGCCGTTTGCTGCTGGTCCTTGACACCCAACCACATGAAGGTTTGTTTATTGCCTCTGAGGAAACACAGAGACATGCAACATTATTCCAGGAATTTAATTTATAAAGGCCGAGCAATTAGGTCGGCTCCCTTCACAGAACAGGAGGCTTGGAGATACACCCTTTGAATTTAATGATGTTATAAGAAAAATGCAGTGAGACTGAGCACGGATGCTAACGGCTCAAATACCAGGGGCAATGAACTAGATTTTAGAAGCCAGCAGCTGCAAGGGAAGTCAAGTGAAACTTCTTCTCTTAACAAAGCAGGTAATCAAGTCATGGAATAAGTAAACAGGGATGGTCACTGACGAAGATAACATAGATAGATCCAGGTGGCTATTCGGTACATACGCTTTAGTTTAGTTTAGAGATACAGCCCGGAAGTGGCGGCGCTGGGAACGGCTGCGGCTCGCCTGCAGTCCGTTTGTCTTTACTTTTTTGTGTTGTTTTTTTTCGTTTTGTATAGTTGCGTTTTTGGTTTTTAGGTTGTGTTTATGTGGGGGGGGGTTGAAACGGGGTTTGCTATCTCTCCCTTGGGGGGAATACGACTTTTTCGTCGTATCCCCCCTCTCTGCCTCCGTCTGCGCTGAGGCCTAATGGCGGAGCTGGCGACCTCAGGACTCTGGAGGCAGCCTGTCAGGACTCGCCCTGGGCTCGCTCCCGTGAGGGCGGCCCAGCTCGGGGCTGGAACTGCGCTCCCGTGAGGACGGCCTGGCGAGGGGCCGAGACTCTCCCGTGAGGGGCTGTGGCACTCCCGTCGGAGTGGCCCAGCCCAAGGGAGGAACGGCACTCCCGTCGGAGTGGCCCAGCCCGAGGGAGGAACGGCACTCCCGTCGGAGTGGCCCAGCCCGAGGGAGGAATGGTACTCACGTGAGGGCGATCCGGCTCGGGGCTGGAACGGTGCTCCGGTGGCTGGGACGGGGTTCTGGCGGCGGTGACCTGGGTCCGGGGTTGAGCCGCGGGCCAGCGGCTGCGTCCGTTGGACTGGAGGGCGGCAGCTTCGACCACCCCCGGGCCGCGGTGTTTGAGCCGGCCCGTTTGCAGGGTTCGGTGAGCCGCGGGACTGTTTGTGCCATCGCCCGGTGGGGAATCGCCTCAGAGCAGAGGGAGAAGAGGAGGGAAGAGACTGCAGCCCTAAGATTTTTGCCTCCACCACAGTGAGGTGCTTGGAGGACTCACTGTGGTGGTGTTAATTTGTGTTTATTGTTGTTATTATTGTATGATGTATGTATGACTGCAGGCACGAAATTTCGTTCAGACCGTTAGGTCTGAATGACAATAAAGGCATTCAATTCAATTCAATTCAAACAGGCCCTTCGGCCCGCCGAGTCCGTGCCGACCAGCGATCCCACACGCTAACACTATCCTACACACACACACACACACTAGGGACAATTTACACGTATACCAATTAGTCTACAAACCTGTGTTCAAGAAGGAACTGCAGATGCTGGAAGATCGAAGGTACACAAAAATGCTGGAGAAGCTCGGCGGGTGCAGCAGCATCTATGGAGCGAAGGAAATAGGCAACATTTCGGGCCAAAACCCTTCTTCAGACAGTCTACAAACCTGCACGTCTTTGGAGTGTGGGAGGAAATCGAAGGTTTTGGAGAAAACCCACGCAGGTCACGGGGAGAACGTACAAACTCCGTACCGACTGCACCCGTAGTCGGGATCGAACACGGGTCTCTGGCGCTGTGAGGCAGCAACTCTACCACTGCGCCACCCTGCTGCATGTGCCCACATTTTCCTTGACAAAGTGGGTAAACAAGTTGTGGAGTAAGTAGCAGGGAAGGCAGATGAAGCGGATAACATAAATGAATCCAGCAGGCAATTACATATACGCTTCTGGAGGAAGAGACGGGACATGTGGGATTGCAATGTTTGTCTTAAGATCTTTGGCATGTTTCTGAAAATACCTTTCCCCTTAAGCCCTTACTTAACGAGCCACTCATTTTATGTCTTAAGAGATCAACTCGTTAAAACGAAATAGTAAACAAGGAATTACAAACAGCATTACAAAATGTGCAGATGATATATCACAGGAATCAGGTTTCCTGAAAGATAATTTCTTCCACTCCTTTAAGTTCTAATATTTCATCTTGCAATATCAGCCAAATCTTTGGGGAAATCTAATATTGCAAAGCTCAGAATTGAGTGAATCTCTGCTGCACAAGACGCATAGAGAGTTGTTGTGTATTAAGGAGCTGCAGATGCTGGTTTAAACTGAAGATGGACAGAGAGCTGGAGTAACTCAGCGGGTCAGACACCATCTCTGGAGAAAAGGAACAGGTGACATTTCGGGTCTGTCTGAAGAAGGGTCTCGACTCGAAATGTCTCCTATTCCTTTTCTACATAAAGAGTTCACCCATGTGTAATCCAGTAACAGAATCACAGAGACATAGACAATAGACTATTATAGTCAATAGAAAATAGGTGCAGGAGTAGGCCATTCGGCCCTTCGAGCCAGCACCGCCATTCAATGTGATCATGGCTGATCATCCCCAATCAGTACCCCGTTCCTGCCTTCTCCCCATATCCCCTAACTCCGCTATCTTTAAGAGCCCTATCTAGCTCTGAAACATACAGCACTGAAACAGGCCCTTTAGGCCCAACTTGCCCATGCTGACCAATATACCTCACCTACCTTGCCCATGTTTTGGAACATGCTGCCTGGGGCGTTGGTGGAAATAGACATGAGAATGGCTTTTAGGAGGCATCCAGATGGGCAAATGAGCAAGCATGGAACGGAGGGATATTTAGATCATGTGTCGGCACAGGGGTTTAGTTTAATCATTCTCAGCGCACGCATTATGCAGTTCCTGCTCTGTATCATTCGACATTCTAAATAAATTGAGACACACAGTGTAAGACTAATCAGTTCTTTGCCTGAAGAGATTGTCGGAGACTGTAAATAAGTGGCTCAGCGGTGCTGCCTCGCAGGTAAAGATTTGTTGGCGAATTGATTAGTTTTACACTGCGTCTCGATGTATTCTAAATATGGAACAATGCAGTGCAGGAACAGGCCTTGAGGCTTCTCATCATTCAGCTGCCCAGGTGCGGGGCTGGACGGGGGCCACAACACAAGCTGCTTGGTAACTTGAAGACGGGGAGATTCCGCTCCAGCACTCCCCCCGCCCCCCATTTCCAACTCGTCCGCACCACAAATAAAGAGAACACTTGCAGTGCCGCCTCCACATTCCTCACTGTGATGGAAGGCAAAAAAAACGTACATTTCTTCCCTTCTTTCCTCTCCCGCGGTCGGGGGCCTCGAGCCCTACGTTGACGGGACGATCTTGACTCTCGTAAGATGGCTCGGGCTGGTCGAGCCTCTGTATCTTTGGAGCTTCCTGACTCGACCTCTCCCAAGTCTGCGAGCTCACGATGGTAAAGTCCGCAGGCCGAGGTTGGAGCGATCCCAGGCAAGGGTCCGGCTCCGATGTTAAGTCCACGCCTATACTAGCTATCTAGAGTCATAGTGTGACACAGCGTGAAAACAGGCCCTTTGGCCCAACTTGCCCACACCAGCCAACATGTCCCATCTACACTAGTCCCACCTGCCCGCGTTTGGTCCACATCACCTCCAAACCTGTCCTATCCATGTACCTGTCTAACTGTTTCTTAAATGTTGGAATAGTCCCTGCCTCAACTACCTCCTCTGGCAGCTTATTCAATACCCCCACCATCCTTTGTGTGAAAAAAGTTACCCCTCAGATTCCTATTAAACCTTTTCCCCTTCACATGTATGTTGACATTTTTCTCTTGACGTTGCAGGAATGCAATACTAATGCTATTTTCTGTGGCGAACTGGTCTTTTTGCGCAGAATGTTTTCACAGATGAAGGGAGAGTCTGTGACAATGTTGGGTATTTAAATGAATCTAGTTTCTAAACTAGTTATACATACCGTAAACCTGGAAATGTGAAGTGCCCAACAAACAGGATGTTATAAATAAAAATTATAACAATTTTACACGACAAAGTAAAAAATACTTGAGTTGTATTATTTTAATGTGGACACATTCAATACTCGAGGGGTTAGGAGGCGATGCATTTTTGGTTTTTAAATGAAACTCTTCTTCACACATTGTCAGACTTGCTTCAGGGGCAACTAATGAACCATCCGAGAGCTTAGCATAATTGGTCCACCAGACCTCTCTTCTTAAAACTATTAACAATGAAATCCATGCATTGATATTCATACTCCCCAAAAAAATGCTGGCCCCAACATTTGAACTTTGTGGTTGCAGCAGAAAAGATCCTTCTAACCACATACAGACCAGTTTAGTCTGGAATTTGGTGCTTTTAACCTTATGAATGGAAGGCTTTTCTTGGCCTAACACCATTGTCAGTTTTTTTTTACTTCAGAGAAGTGCCCTGGGTTTAATATTTGCAAGGATCGCCCCTTGAAAACACAGTTTAATCTCAGTCGAGTTAACCAGATTTATGATGTTTATTTTAGTTTAGTTTCGACACAGGCCTTTCGGCCCACCATGTCCGCACCCGCCTGCAATCCCCGTACACTAGCACCATCTTACACACACTAGGGACAATTTACAATTTTTACCAAAGCCAATTAATCTACAAACCTGCACGTCTTTGGAGTGTGGGAGGAAACCGGAGCGCCCGGGGGAAACTCATGCAGGTCACGGGGAGAACGTACAGACTCCGTACAGACAGCACCCATGGTCAGGATCGTAGCCGGGGTCTCTGGCGCTGTAAGGCAGCAACTCTACTGCTGTGCCACCGTGTCGCTCACCACCTTCTTGGAGAAGCTTTGATACTTGGGTCTATGGCTGCAAGATAAGGGAATACACACAAGAGGCTGAAGATGATGGAATCTTGAGCAAAAAAACAAATTGCTGAAATGTTGAAATAGCTGAAGTAGGCAGTCTTATCCCTGAGCAATATTCACTTCAGGATTCATTTGAATTCCTTTATATAGGGTTAGGTTTATCATGTCACGGGCATAGAGGTAAAGCTTTGTTTTGCACGCTATACAAACAGATCATTTAATACTAAACATAAATAGTTGAATGGTTAAATAGTCTGAAGAAGGCTCTCGACCCAAAATGTCACCTATTCCTTTTCTCAAGAGATGCCGCCTGACCTGCTGAGTTACTCCGGCATTTTATGTCTATCTTTGGTTTAAACCAGCATCTCGTAACATCATAGGATCACAAGTGATAGGAGCATTATTAGGCCATTCGGCCCATCAAGTCTACTCCGCCATTCAATCATGGCTGATCTATCTCTCCCTCCTAACCCCATTCTCCTGCCTTCTCCCCATAACCCCTGACACCCGTACTAATCAAGAATCTATCTATCTCTGCCTTAAAAATATCCATTGACGGCCTCCACAGCCTTCAGTGGCAATGAATTCCACAGATTCACCACCCTCTGACTAAATAAATTTCTCCTCATCTCCTTCGTAAAGGGACGTCCTTTAATTCTGAGGCTGTGACCTCTCGTCCTAGACTCTCCCACTAGTGGAAACATCCTCTACACATCCACTCAATCCAAGACTTTCACTATTCCGTGCATTTCAATGAGGTCCCCCCTCATTCTTCGAAACTCCAGTGAGTTTCCAACGCCGTCAGACGCTCAACACATTTGCAAAGCAGAGAATGATTGTAAAACTTGACTGGCCAAAGTGGACCATTGGTGACAACGGGTGCCCTCTGCACAGAGTTTGTATGTTCTCCCCGTGACCTGTGGGCTTTCTCCGGGTGCTCTGGTTTCCTCCCACACTCCAAAGACATACAGGTCAGTAGGCTAATTGCCTTTGGTAAAAACATTGTAAATTGCTCCTAGTGTGTAGGATAGTGTGAGTGTACGGGGTGATCGCTGGTCGGTGCAGACACGGTGGGCCGAAGGGCCTGTATCAGCGCAGTATCTCTAAACTAAACTAAACTAAACTAAAAGTTTAGCTACTTCCCACAACAAAAAATGTAAATAAAGCATTCAGTAATTTCCCCACTCATCCTCTATGACAACAAGTGGATTTGATCATTTTCAAACTTGAGGCCAGGTCACTCCACACATTGTGTAAGAAGGAACTGCAGATGCTGGTTTACACCGAAGATAGACACAAAATGCTGGAGTAACTCAGCGGGACAGGCAGCGTCTCTGGAGAGAAGGAATGGGTGACGAGACCCTTCTGAAACGTCACCCATTCCTTCTCTCCAGAGATGCTGCCTGTCCCGCTGAGTTGCTCCAGCATTCCGTGTCTGTCCTGCTCCATATATTACTATGGCTGTTCAAGGTGTCTGTGCATCGAGCAAATTGAGTTTGATATTTTAGAGTAATGATGCAAAAATGCATAATTAATTATTTGCTCCACATAGACAATGGATGTAAAATTAATGTTCTGCATGGACCCGATCTCTGAAGTGTTACGATCATTAAGAAATGTCAAACCAACCTGTGAAGCAAATGGTGATTGTCCAGTAGACTGCCTTCAGGTCAGGTAGTGAACAGAATCGTATCTAATTGCTTCTATTAATGTGCATCATCACACCTGGTGGAGTCTGTTAAATAGTTTTGTGCTAATTATTTTCATTTATTTTGGCTGTCAGTCGAATTGATTCATTTTGTGAAAAAAATCAGGACAAGAAATGAAGCTGGCTGCTGAATTTTGTTTCCGTTCCTAAAGATTCAGAGTGAGGTCCTTGATGGGGTAGGAAGGAACTGCAGATGCTGGTTTAAATCGAAGGTAGACACAAAATGCTGGAGTAACTGGAGAAGACTGAAGAAGAGTCTCGACCCGAAACATCACCCATTCCTTCTCTCCAGAGATGCCGCCGGTCCCGCTGAGTTACTCCAGCATTTTGTGTCTATCTTCAAATGATGTCACGCGCTCCAGACAGCTGATGGCGCGCGCGTCCGTCGTATATCAGTCACTACCGGCCTGTGGCGTAAATGACGGCCAAGTGGGACAGGCCCTTAAGGCTAGTTAATTGAAGTGCTGGCTGGTGCAGGTTCAGATAGGGTCACGAAGTACCTGTAAACACCAACCTGTCGGTGGTGCTGGTGGTCGGAGGGGCCAGAGAAAAGCTTGGGGGAAGCAGACTGAGATACAAACAAACCGTGCATTCACACAGGGCACTGCATGCCCTGCAACGGCTGGTGCCCTCATTAATCAAACGCATCTGAAGATTTCCAAACAATCCAATATCTGTCCATTGTAACACGGCCCAGACGCATTCTACACTTACCTCTGCAGTATTGACACCACTGCTCTCCCTGAAAGCAATTAAAACTACACACTGAGCAGATTATATTGTTTAATTACTTGTATTTTTTGTAAATTGTCAGAATTATAGGCTCCCCTGTCAAATGGAGTTATCAAGGTCTTTCAAAGGAATGTGTCTGCTGAAGATTTAGCTATAATTGGCAAGGAGCTCAGGGTGTTGTGGGAAGGAACTACAGATGCTGGTTTAGACCGAAGATAGACACAAAATGCTGGAGTAACTCAGCGGGACAGGCAGCATCTCTGGATAGAAGGTTTAGTTTAGTTTAGTTTAGTTTAGTTTAGTTTAGAGATACAACACGGAAACTTCGGCTCACCAAGTCCGCACCGATCAGCGATCCCCGCACATTTAACACTATCCTACTACTAGGGACAATTGACACATACACCGAGCCTACATACCTGTACGTCTTTGGAGTGTGGGAGGAAACCGAAGATCATGGAGAAAACCCACGCGGTTACGGGGAGAACGTACAAACTCCGTACAGACAGCACCCGCAGTCTGGATCAAACCAAGGTGTCGGGCGCTGCAAGTGCTGTAAGGCAGCAACTCTACCGCTGCGCCACCGTGCCGCCAACAAGGTATGGGTGATGTTTGGGGTCGAGATCCTTCTTCAGCCTCATGGTGTTTAAAATATCCATCAGAGACGATACACATATAGACTTTAGAGACACATCGCGGAATCAGGCCCTTTGGTTCACCAAGTCCGCGCGCCGACCAGCGATCGCCCCTGACACTAGCACTATCCTACACCACGATTTGCAATTTTAGCGAAGCCAATTAACCCATAAACCTACAGTCTGAAGGAGGGTTCCGACCCGAAAAGTCACCCATCCTTTTTCTCCAGAGATGCTGCCTGACCCGCTGAGTTACTCCAGCACTTTGTGTCTCGCTTCTGTATAAACCAGCACTGGAGAAAGCCCACGTGGTCAGGTTGCATGAGGGAGAACGTACAAACTCCGTACAGACAGCACTTATAGTCGGGATCGAACCCGGGTCTGCGGCACAGTGCCGGACACATTATCCCACTTGGAAAAAAATCTGGACTGAGAATTGGACCGAGAGCTAACAGCACACAGCACCTTCACCCAGAGAGAAGTTTTTAATAAACTTAGAACAGATGGCAGCTTGTAATGAAATAATGATGGATTGAGATCTGTCCACAGTAATGATAATTCAGAGTTTCAAATTAAGATAATTGGTTAATATATTTTAAATTAAAAAACGTTTGCATTTTGTCAAATGAGCTTTATGTTTCAAATTAGATTGTTTTACACTTGGGCAAGCCAACATTAAATTTATTTCGACAAATATGTTCATTTGACAGAAAGCCTCGGTCGAAGGAATCATTGCGGGTCGGGGTAATATGGTAACATCTGCGAGATTGAAGATCCACGATGTTTCTGGACTGGGATTTAAACAAAAAGTTTTTTTGAAGAAATATTTTATGGAATCTCCTCCACGCTTCGAAGCTTTCGATATTCTTTTTCAAATATTTATCCGTTACCCTTTTGAAAGCAACAATGGGTCGACCGCTGCATCTAACACAGATATTTAATGTCAAAGGAAGACTTGGCACTTAATTAAAAAAAGGCTACTTTCTTTCGGTAATGATCTTAAATTTCAGCCTTTAAATTAATGACTCATTGGTGAATGGAGGATAGTTTTCCTTCATTTCACATTCAAAGCTCTTCGTATTTTAAACACCTCTATCAGATTTCCTCAGTTTTTGGTAAGTCCTGGGTTATTTAGACTTTCTGTATTCCTGGCTACTCTCTTGGAAACTGTTCTGAGCTTATTCCTGATCTTGATGTGTTACTGAAAGGGCCGTACTCAAACAACGATGAGGTTGACTTAACCATTCAGACTTCAAGTCCTGGCACAACAGGAAGTTTAGAGAGAGTAACAAAGTGCTGGAGTGACTCGGCGGGTCAGGCAGCATCTCTGGAGAAAAAGGATGGATGACGTTTCGGGTTGAGACCCTTCCTCAGACTCTTAAAAGGGAGCTTGTGAAGGGTCTGTCCCACTGTAGTAGAGTTCTCCCGAGTTTCCCCTGATTCGAACTCGGAGAATTACGGTAATAGTCGGTCGTAGGTACTCGGGGCTCTCGTGGACATTATTTACAGTGCTGAAAAAACGTCACGAGTTACTGTGTTTCCCGAGTACCTGCCGTTAGCGTTACAAGCCGCTACGGGACATCCACGAGCTCCGACGTAGCCGCTACGTACATTCTACGTACTTACCACGAGCTTGATTTTTTTTTAAACTCGGGAGAGCTCTTGAATTACCTCGTACAGTGGGACAGGCCCTTTATCTGCCTCCACCACCACCCCCGACAGCGCATTCCAGACACACACCACTCTTTGTTAAAAAAACAAACCCCACGCATCTCCTTTAAACTTTGACCCTCCCACCTTAAAACTTTATTGTTAACATATTCAAGAAAGAGTTAAGGGCCTGTCCCACGGGCATGCGACCTGCATGCGGCAAGCGCAACGTAAAGGGCCGGTCCAGCCAGCATGCGCATCCATGCGGCAAGCGCGACCTAACATGGTAGCTTGATCCGTACGGCCTCGCGGGGCCGGTCCCACTTCGATCGCCGGAGCCGTATGGAGTTGTGCGGAGCTGGTCCCGACATCGCGCGGGGCTCTGAAAAACTGACCGTGTTTAAAAATTCCGTGCGGCAACGGCCTGCCAGCCCGCAGCCGCCTCGACGGCGTGTCACTCACTCGACCTCCGCGCGGCTCCCGCTTCTGGTTTGGTCGCGCTTTCCGCATGCCGTACGGCTCAAGCGACCACGTTAGGTTGCGCTTGCCGCATGCAGGTCGCATGCTCGTGGGACAGGCCCTTAAGTAGAAACAAGGTACTGATTTTGGATGATCAGCCATGATCTTATTGAATGGTGGTGCTGGCTCGAAGGGCCGAAGGGCCTACTCCTTCCAGCACCTATTTTCTGTTTTCTATGTTTCAAAAGGGTCTTAAACTTGAGGAATAATATTCCTGTGATGAAATCCTCTTATGGGACGTAATATCCATAAAGGGACCAAATTATTGAACCTTTTGAAACAAGATATATTCTCTACACCAAAGCCCAGATGGAACAGGCATTAGAATTGCAAAACAGCAAGATCGCATCTGAGATTGAATATACACATTCAATACACTTTGTAAATAGAGGAATTATCTAAATGGCCTGCGAATCTATGTTTTTTTTCAGAGAACCAGTAAAAACTACCTTGAGGATTAAAAGTCAACAATTTTGACCTTAGGAGTGGAATTCAATCATGATTGATCACTTATAATGAAGGTTAGAATTTTTTATATTAAAATATTTACACATCTTAAAGACAGATAACATATTTTCACCGATCATGCTTCATCAACTTGGTGGCAATTCTCAAGGAGGTAATGGATGGTAGGTAATTCGTTGACTATAAAGAGCTGTGGTTTATATTGGGACGTAAACAAAAGAACTCTCTTGATGGGTTTTGTGACAATAATGCCAAGGGAAATCCAACGTCATGTTTACTTCTGGATTTCCTTTCCCGCGAGTAGTCACAATATTTAAATATTTTCAGGTTATGGTCATTATTTTCTGAGACTGTTCATAGAGTCATAGATTCCTACAGCACGGAAACAGGCCCTTCGGCCCAACTCGGCCGTGCCGACCAAGATGCCCCATGTGAGCTCATTCAATTTGCCTGCATTTGACCCATATCTCTCTAAACTTGCCTATCCACGTACTTGTCCAAATGTCTTTTAAATGCTGCTATAGTGTCTGACTCATGGTGGCGCAGCGGTAGAGTTGCTGCCTCTCAGAGACAGAGTCCTGGGTTCGATCTTGACTAATGGGCCTGTCCCACTTAGGCGACTCTTTAGGCAACTGCTAGGGACTAATTTTAATGGAATTCACCTACGACACCTGGCGACAACCTACGACAGAACCTACGACAGCAAAAATTGTCGCCACTGTCGCCGAAAACATTTCAACATGTTGAAAATTTTGCGGCATTCGCCTGTAGTCGCCCAAAAAAATCGCCTAAATGGGACAGGCCCATCGGGGTGCTGTCTGTGCGGAGTTTGTATGTTCTCACTGTGAGCGCATGGGTTTTCTCCGGGTGCTCCGGTTTCCTCCACACTCCAAAGACGTACACGTTTGTGGAGGTAATTGGCTATGGTAAAATTTTCCCTGGTGTGTAGAATAGTGTTAGTGTACCAGTGATCGCTGGTTGGCACAGACTCAGTGGGCCGAAGGGCCTGTTTCCACGCTGTATCTCACAAGTCTAAAGTCTAAATTAAAATAGCAACCCAAAATTCACGAAAATAGGAACAAAGGCTATGTAGCCCAATACTTCAATTCTGCATGGTTTATTTTAGCTTTAAACTTTAATAAAAATCAATGTACATTATCTATAATGTTTATATAACTATGTGGCTTTTCACGTTATTGAAACGCGGGGCGGCACAACGGTGGAGTCACTGCTCTACAGCGTTTCAGAGACACGGGTTCGATCCTGACTACGGGCGCTGTCTGTACGGAGCTCGTATGTTCTCCCCGTGACCTGCGTGGGTTTTCTCCGAGAACTTCGGTTTCCTCCCACACTCCAAAGACGTATGGGTTTGTAGGTTAATTGGCTTGGTATAAATGTTAAAAAATGTCCCTAGTGTAGGATAGTGTTAATGTGCGGAGATCGCTGGTCGGCGTGGACTCGGTGGCCCGAAGGGCCTGTTTCCATGCTGTACCTCTAAACTAAACTAAACTAAAACTATCCGACGCGCAGGTTGTTACTAATTTGACATCTCTCTGATTAAAAAAAATCATGGTGGGCAATATTTTGGATAGTCAGATCAGAATTAGAAATCCAATACCCAACTAATTCTTCCAGCAACTATTAATGCAATCAAAGTCCTTCATTTAATCAAGTAATATTTGTAGATACTCGCTGTGACAGACCCCTCCATTACTTTCCTCAACTTTAAAAAAAAAGATAGTTTCAATTTCCCAGTAATCAAATATTAAATTATTTTTTGATAAATTTGCAACATATGTTGCGATTCATTTTCGCAAGCTTATCTGTTTGCAGCTACATCCATAACAGGAGAATACAATTAAATTGCCATTAAGGGGAGCGGATTTTAATTGAAAGCTGGTGTAAGTACAACAACATAGTTCCTCAAGCAAATAGACATGCCCATCTCAATTATAATGCATCCTAAGTATGATATGTTGTCTTGATTACTAAATCACATAAAATTATTTAATAAGATGTCAATATAGCCATGGGTTAGTTGTGTGTATTGTGACTAGGACAAGTTTCCAACCCACTGGTATGAATATTGATTTCTCCAAGTAACCCTTGCATCCCCTCTCTCTCTCTCTGCCCTTTCCCCCACCCTAGTTGTCGTACTAGTTACACTGTCGTCCTGAAGATTGACACAAAAAGCTGAAGTAACTCAGCATCTCTGGTGGAAAGGAATAGGTCGAGACCCTTAGTTTGGAGAAACAGCGCGGGAACAGACCCTTTCGACCCACCGGGTCCGCGCCGACCAGCGACACCCGCATATTAACACTATCCTATGGACAATTTTTACATTTGCCAAGCCAATTAACCTACAAACCTGTACGTCTTTATAGTGTGGGAGGAAGATCTCGGAGAAAACCCACGCAGGTCACGGGGTGTACAGACAGCAACCATAGTCGGGATCGAACCCGTGTCTCCGGCGCTGCATTCGCTGTAAGGCAGCAGCTCTACCGCTGCGCCACTGTGCCACCCTGCTTCAGACCCCTGAGTCACTCCAGTTTTGTATCTATCTTCGGTTTAAACGAGCGTGTACAATTCCTTTCTACACATTTGACCGTTGTCCTGTTGAGTTTCATTGTCTGTATAACTCGTTTTCTCCTCACCCACAGCCAACAATGGACTGTGTCCTTGATCTTTGTTTTTTTTGCATATCTTTCGTTCATTTGTTCTACATCTCTCTACATCACCATCTATAACCCCTCGTTACCCTCTCCCCGACTCTCAGTCTGAAGAAAGGCCTCGACCCAAAACATCGGCCATTCCTTTTCTCCACAGATGCTGCCTGTCTTGCTGATGTTACTCCAGCATTTTGTGTCTACCTTCGGTTTAAACCAGCATCTGCAGTTCCTTCCTACATGAGCAATCTCGGTAGACTTCATTACCAATGGATTCACAGAATTGCTGAATAATGACTGCAAGTGGCCGCTCATATGACTAACTGTTTATCTAACATTTTGTTGCTGTTTAATTGTGTTCATTTTAAGCTGCAAAAAGGAACTTAATTTTGTGGTGACCTTTTGACAAGGTGACCAAATAGACACAAAATAATATTGAGATACAAAGAACTGCAGATGCTGGTTTATGCAAACAAGACACAAAGTGCTGGAGTAACCCAACGGCATCTCTGGAGAATATGGATAGATGTACAATTAATCTATTCACAGGATTTTTCTGAGTCTCTGAATTTTTCTGAATCTTTTGAAAGAAACAGTGGCGCAGCTGGTAGATCCACTGCCTCACAGTGCCAGAGACCCGGGTTTGATCCTGACCTCGGGTGCTGTCTGTGTGGAGTTGGCAGGTTTGCAAGAGAACCAAAAGCTCGGTGGGCATAATTTATTTGATGGTTTATCTACTGGTTTATACACCAGGGCTTCGTTTTCAGTTTTGAGATATGGCACGGAAAAAGGCCCTTCGGCCCACCAAGTCCATGCCAACCAACGATCACTCATTTGCACTAGTTTTATGTTATTCCACTCCCTACACGCTAGGGTCAATGTACAGAGGGCCAATTAGCCTCCAAACCCGTACGTCTTTGGGATGTGGGAGGAAACCAGAGCACCCGGAGGAAACCCACGCGGTCCCACAGGGAGGAGCGTTCAATCTTGACACAGACGGCACCAGAGGTCAGGATTGAACTTGGGTCTCTGGCGCCGTGAGGCAACAGCTCAACCAGCTGCGCCACCCGTGTTCTGGGTTGATTTTAAATAACGTGGAAAGGCAGAAAGTTTGCGAAGAGGAAAAACTAATCCCATCTATGACCTCATTCTAATGAGTCCTAAATAACTTTCAACATGTATCAATGTGCAATGAAGATTTAGACACTTTTGTAACGATGTATTTAATTACACGTGGTCATAGCAAACTTGTACTCTCTTTTATGTCAGATAGCAGTAACCCAGGGAGCTGTTTAATGTCAACGAATTATCCGTAGCCACGGGCTGTACAGACAGACTACGTTAAACAATGCATTGCATCTAACACTCACTGGCCAGAGCTATCAATTGATCGAGATGAAAGGCCTAGAAATAAATACATTGGCATCATGTTAACATTATCTCTTAAATGGTTTTCTGATCATCTGATGTGGTTCTTAATTCAAAGTTATTTCCTGAGTCATCAACCTTTTTCATTCTATTACGCTTTACTTTGGTTATGGTTAGAGATACAGCGCAGAAACAGGCCCTTCGGCCCACCGAGTCCACGCCTCGCACTATCCCACACACACCAGGGACTGATTACAATTTTGCCCAAGCCAATTAACCCACAAGCCTGTACGTCTTTGGAGTGTGGGAGGAAAACCGGAGCACCCGAAGAAAACCCACGCAGGTCACAGGGAGAACGTGCAAACTCCGTACAGACAGCACCCGTAGTCAGGATCGGAGCTGGATCGTTGACGCTGTGAGGCAGAAACTCTACCGCTGTTCCACCATGCCGCCCAAGTGTGTAGTATAGAAATAGTGTGAATGAGGGATAGTAGCTCAGCGTGGACTCTGTGGGCCGAAGGGCCTGTTTCCACGCTCTATCTCTAAACTAAACTAAAGGTTATTTAATTTAATTAAACTTAAATTAATTTCTCCCATGATATTGAAACTCTGAAAATATATGAATGCTGTTATTAGGCAATTGAAAAATCCTACCACAACTAGTGGGGAGTCCTGAACTACATACTACCTCTTTGGTGACCCACAGACTATCTTTGATAGGACTTTACTGGCTTCACCTTGCACTAGACGTTATTCCCCTATCATGTATCTCTACACTGTAAATGGCTCGATTGTAATCATGCCTTTCCGCTGACTGGTTAGCACGCAACAAAAGCTTTTCACTGTACCTCGGTACACGTGACAATAAACTAAACTAAACTAAACTAAAATGTCTGAAGTTCTGTGGCAGTAGTTCGTAAAACCAAGAAACTTTTTGTTGTCTACAATGTGTACAAGGTGAATTCTCGTAAGCTATGGGCGGCATGGTGGCGCAGCGGTACAATTGCTGCCTTACAGCGCTTGCAGCCCCGGAGACCCAGGTTCGATCCTGACTCTACGGAGTTTGTACGTTCTCCCCACGACAGAATGGGTTTTAGAAACATAGAAATATAGAAATTAGGTGCAGGAGTAGGCCATTCGGCCCTTCGAGCCTGCACCGCCATTCAATATGATCATGGCTGATCATCCAACTCAGTATCCCGTACCTGCCTTCTCTCCATACCCTCTGATCCCCTTAGCCACAAGGGCCACATCTAACTCCCTCTTAAATATAGCCAATGAACTGGCCTCGACTACCCTCTGTGGCAGGGAGTTCCAGAGATTCACCACTCTCTGTGTGAAAAAAGTTCTTCTCATCTCGGTTTTAAAGGATTTCCCCCTTATCCTTAAGCTGTGACCCCTTGTCCTGGACTTCCCCAACATCGGGAGCAATCTTCCTGCATCTAGCCTGTCCAACCCCTTAAGAATTTTGCAAGTTTCTATAAGATCCCCTCTCAATCTCCTAAATTCTAGAGAGTATAAACCAAGTCTATCCAGTCTTTCTTCATAAGACAGTCCTGACATCCCAGGAATCAGTCTGGTGAACCTTCTCTGCACTCCCTCTATGGCAATAATGTCCTTCCTCAGATTTGGAGACCAAAACTGTACTCAATACTCCAGGTGTGGTCTCACCAAGACCCTGTACAACTGCAGTAGAACCTCCCTGCTCCTATACTCAAATCCTTTTGCTATGAAAGCTAACATACCGAGCTAACATCTCTGAGATCTTCGGTTTCCTCCCACACTCTAAAGATGTACAGGTTTGTAGTTCAATTTTGGCTTGGTATAAGTGCAATTGTCCCGAGCGTGTGTAAGGATAGTGTTAATGTGCGGGGATCGCTGGACGGCGCGGACTCGGTGGGCCGAAGGGCCTGTTTGCGCGCTGTATCTCGAAACTAAACTAAACTAAACTAATTAAATTTCCCCCCATGATATTGAAGCTCTGAAAACATATTAACGTCTTAAATGCTGTGGCAGTCATCTGTGAAACTGAGAAACCTTTTTTTGTATACATTTTAGTCAAGTCTGCAATAGCTCACCAGAGTTAGCTCGGTGTACCGAGCTAACTCTGGTGAGCTATTGCAGACTTGACTAAAATGTACAGGGGGGGAGAGAATCGCGTGGGTTAATGTTGACGACAACCATGGAATGACTCACCTTATACCTGGCCTCCAGGTACATCAGAATCTCTGGCTTGACATCTGAGAGAATGAAGCATCTTTTATTCTTGAAGTTCCCCAGTCTCTGTCCATCCCAGGTGCTGTGTGATGCATTACATCATTTAGACCGAGAGACAAAGACTGGTTCTTTGTGCAAAAAGGGGGAAGCCATTTCTCTTGTCACCAACCTTTTCATATAAATACCTCTTCATCAAACCAGAAGAAAAGGCACAGCAGGTGTTTAAATGGAAAATCAGATTGTACCAGTGTACGTTACAATTGCCCGTATTAGACTAATATTTACATAGAATTGCATATAGGGTTACATAGAATGGATGGGACAGAATCAGCTAGTTCGCAGTGTGTTTATACTTCCTCGTTGCTTTTCCCACCCCAGTCATTCCTTCTCCTCCCATCCAGCAGAAAGT